>NC_092140.1:73455004-74080004 GCF_043159975.1 Macaca nemestrina | reverse complement strand
ATCGACCTGGATGAATTTTCATGAACACTCCTATGCAACTGACATGCCAATCAAGAAACAGCACTACCAGCACCCTAGAAACCCCTATGGTCACTACTCTCACCAGGATAATCACCATCCTGACTTTTAGTACCATAGATTATTTCACCTGTTTCGTAATTTACACAAATGAAGTCATACAGTATGTACTGTTTCCTGTCTGACTTTTGTGAGAGGCATTCATATATTTGTGTGTAGATATAGGCCATTTAAAAAATTTCATTGCATGCATAAAGCATAATTTATTTATTCTACTGTTGATGAGTATTTAGGTAGTTTCCAGCTTTATGCTTTATAAATAGTGTTGCTGTGAGCATTCAAGTTCATGTCTGTAATGAACATATAGATGCATTTCTGCTGGGTGTATACCTGGGAGTAGAATTGCTGGGTCATATGGTATGAGTACGTTCAGCTTCGGTGGATTCTGCCAAATGGTTTCCAAAGTAGTTGTACAACTACACTTCCACCAGCTGTGTTTGAGAGTTGCAGTTGTCCTGCTTCCGTGCCAACACAAATTTCCTACGTTTCACTTTTGGCATTCTGATGGGTGTACTGCATTGTAGTTTTGGTTAGCAATTCTCTTATGATTAATTAACCAATTTACTGTATTTGGTATCTGGAGATCATCTTTTGTGAAGGATCTAAGTCATTTGTCCATTTTTCTATTGGGTTTTCTGTATTTTTCTTATTGATTTATAAGAGTTATTTACATATTCTAGTATGGACTCATTAAAAAAAATTCTCCAAGACCTGAGCACTACTGGTTTCCACATTCAATACAATTTTGCTGCATAAAAGAGAACAAAAGAACACTATCAGATCTTTAGCCATTGGGTGGACTTCACCACTATGCAGTGTTTCCCTTGTCACCACTTCAGCCTCCTTAGCAGTTAAAGGGGGAATATCCATATGGGGCAAGTTTGGATGAGGCTCAGAAAAGTCTTGGGGTCCAGGTGGGCCCAAGGTCCACCTGGACAGTCCATAAGCAGCTGTTGGACTGTCCATAGGCAGCTGTTGATTGAAGATTCACCCAACAGTGGCTGCTGGGCCATTCAGCCTGGACCACATAGACATTGCTCAGTGGGTGGGGTTTCATTCATTCATTCATTCATTCATTCATATTTCATGAATGAATGAAATATTTATTGAGCACCTTCTAGGCACTCTTTTAGGTACTTGAGCTACATCAGTGAATAAAACAAAGATATCTGTCCTCATGGAGATTATATTCCAGTAGAGGAGATAGACAAGGAGGGCTAAATACAATAAATTCTTATGTAATATCTTAGAAGGCAATTTGTGCAAGACCAGTCGGGGGTGTTTGTGAGGCAGTAGGGTGAAAAGGTGAGCTTAAGCAGGGATTGGGGAGGAGAGGAAGGCAGCCATGAGGATGGCTGGAGCGTCCGTGGAGGAGAGGGTTCATGCAGAGGCCCTCAGTGGGAGAGTGTCAGGCATGTTTCAAGAAGCAGTAAGGATGACAGGAGGTGACAGAGGTCACAGGAGCCCTATCCTGGTAGGATCTGGGAGGCTTTGCTTTGAGGATGCTTGAGATGGGGAGATGCCAGAGGACTGGAGCAGAGGAATCACAGGATCTGACTTACATGGCAAACAGCTCCAACTGTGGTGCAGAGAAGAGATGAGGGTAGGACAGGCGCATGGAGACCCATTGGGAGGTGTGTAATAAACCAGGTGAGAGGTGCTGGTGGCTGGCACCAGGGTGGTAGGAGCAGAAGTGGTGAGAAGTGATTAGATTCTGGATGCATTCTGTAGGCAGAAAAGGCTCTTCTGATGGAGTGTATGTGGGGGTGTGAGTGAGGACAGGAGTCAAGGATGACTTGACTGTCTTGAGACTTCCAGTGGCTCACGCCTGTAATCCTGGCACTTTGAGAGGCTGAGGCGAACAGGTCGCTTGAGCTCAGGAATTCAAGACCAGCCTGGGCAACACAGTGAAACCTCGTCTCTACCAAAAATACAAAAATTAACTGGGCATGGTGGCTCACACCTGTAGTCTTAGCTACTTGGGAGGCTGAGGTGGGAGGATAGCTTAAGCCTAGGAGGTAGAGATTTCCATGAGCTGAGATTGTGCCACTGCACTCCAGCCTGGGTGACAGAGCAAGACCCTGCCTCAAAAAAAAAAATCAAAACCCCAAAAAATGAATGACTTGGCTGTCATGAGGCTTCCAGTTCTGGTCCCTTATCATAAGGACTCCTTCTTTCCCTGGGGTGTCCTCCCTGCTCACCATGTCTGTTGTCCTCCTCTCAACCCCATCCCCCATCCCATCCTGGGTCTTTATTCCCATCCCAGTCCAGTTTAACTGTCACCTAGTGGACACCCCTTCTCTTCTTTCCATCCATGGTTATAATGAAAACTCTCACCAGCTTCCTCCAGGGCTTCACTTTGAGCTCTGAAAGGCTTACTTTGAAAGCAAAAAAAATATTTTCTTCCTTTTGCATTCCCACTAAAGCATTCCTAATTCTCCTTGAGGCCACATGAATGCCTCTGACTGACTCAAAAGCGAATCATAAAAAGGAAAGCATGATTGATTAATATTTCAAGGAAACTTGTTATTTAGTTTACTTTCTGTATGTTTCTTACCACTTAGAGTCTGGGAAATCTCTGGTGTTAGAGTCAAAAGATAACCAAGAGAGACTCAGGAAGGTTAACCTAGGCCCAGGGAGGTCAACCAAGATCTAGGGAGGGAACTGAGGCCAGGAAGGTAAAACAATCCACAGGTTAGTTTGTTCAGCAACTGGACTGCAAGTTTTTCACTCTTGGAGAAATGGTTCTTCCATGACAATAAACCTGGGATGGCCTAATCTGTTTCTGGGCTTTTTATCTGGACTTTCTGTTTTCATTGGCCTTTTCTTCCTCCTCATTATCTCCCTCCAGATAAGACAAGCCTGCAGTTAAGGCCTCTTGGTTTCAGAGTTGATCCAGTTACATTACACATGAATAGCAGATGTGTCCCTAAAAGGCTCTGGGCTCACTTTGGGTCCTCCATGGTAAGCTGACCTTTTGGCAGGCCTTGGAGGGTGCATGCCTTTGGAAAGGGCAGCCGTCTTTTGCCTGCCTCTCCAAACCCGTGGCAGGTTCTTTCCAGCCTTCCCAGGGCAGACTGCTCTGGCTGCCCTCTCCTCCACACCCGCAGGGGCTGTTCAGTGCATCCCCTCTGCCAGTCCTGGGCCTCCCCTTCAATAGCAGCAGTGTCTTCCCTGGCTCTGATGGGGTTTGAATCAATGTAAACAAACATAGGCAGAATAGTGGATTGATGGAATGGAAAGGTTGGACTGGGAACCCATGCCCACACTGCATAATTTGTAGCCACTTTGGTTGTAGGAGTTCAAGCCCAGGCCCTATTTCCCTGAGTCAGTTTGCTGCTTGTGTCCCTGGAAAGGATGCAAATTGTGGTTTGTTGGCCAGTTATGACTATATCATAAATACATACTTACAAATGTAAGCCACAGTATTAAAATTTACACATTCACAGCATTATACAGCACACAAAGATGTCTGAGTTTGCAGATGGGGTCACTGAGGCTCAGAGAGATGAAGCAAGGTAACTGTCCAAAATCATAGGCGGTGAGAGACAGAGCTGGGGTTCCCAATCAAAGCTCCCATGACCCCACAGCCCATTCTTTCCTCATTGCATTACCTGTCAAAGTCCTGTCAATATCTCTATATGAGGCATATTCCATATAAATCTCTGCTCCCAAGTCAATCACCAGGCTTGGCCTCTGCCCCTGGGGCATGAGTTACTAGCTTAGCCCTCCCTCGTTGCTCCTCATGGTCTACAGAGGTTCCCTATATCAGATCTATTTACCCTTTTGTGAAGCTCTGATTGAGCACTGTGGGACATCCATCTCTGGCTCAGAGATCATTTGATTCGTGACATAGTCTTCTGATGCTCCTTTGTTTCTGGTTCTGTCCTTTTGCAGAACATGACAGTTGGCATAAGGGTAGAAGTGAGGGACTAGGAATCAAGCAGCTGGTGTGAGTCCTGGCTGTGCATGGTCGGGTATGACCTTGGGACATTCCTGTGCTTGGGTGCAATTTTCTAATCTATAGAACAGGGAGATTGGGAATAATCTATCTGGACTCTCCCAATTCTAAAATTCTGTGCTTCTCTTTAAAAAGGTAAGCAAGCAGACTAGACCCTAAAGCTAACAATACCTTCCTGAAAAAAAAAAATCCTCAAATCCATATCCAGTAGGGATGGCATTTGTGATCTGGGCGCTGGCATTCGTGAATGTGATTATAAGATTCTAATATAGTTGCTGCTAAAATTTCATCAGAAAATTTGAAGGAATGCATGCTGATAGACTCTAATCCCTAAAAGTCCTCTACGCAATATTTTGAATGTATATTTTGTCAAAGATTTGATGCTCTCTGCTTAGGTATTTCTAACAAGCGCTCTCTCCAAACAAATCTCTTTGAAAATGCATTAGATAACATGGTTCCTTCAATTCCATATCTTCCTTTCTGTCTAAACTGAAAAAGCCAGTTCACGTTATTAATGACCAGTCATTTTGCAGAGTGCCCGGGTTAATAGAAGAGATAACTGGCAAAATAAAAATGTGTAATACTAACATGCTGAAGATAAAACAGAGGTCTGATGTGAATGCATAATGTGGAGAATGGGAGGAAAAGTCACTGACTGGTGAGGAATTCGAGCAGAATGAACAGGACAGCTGTGGCCACCAGCCGGTCCGCTGGTTTCCCAACTTGCTACCTTTCTGCCCTGCTTTTCTCCCAACTAACCTTGTTGAACCCAAATCCTAGAAGTTTAGAGTTAAAAAAAAGGCCCTTAGGGAAATTTGAGGGTGAGGAAACTGAAGCCCAGGCATGGGGGGAACTCACCTAAAGAAACACAACCAGTTAGAGGCAAAGGTGGCTCGGGAACCCGTGTTTACTATCATTTCAGTGCTTTGCCCACGATTCTACGATTCCAGGTGCCTGCTCCTGTCTTCCCTACATCAACCTAGGCCAGGGAGAAGGAACAGGGATTTAGCAAATCAAATTCAGGGGCCAGTTGATTCTAATTCCACCTGTACCCTTGCCTAGTTGTATGGCTTTGGGAAAGTCACTTCTCCTCTCTGTGCCTCAAACTCCCCCACTGTACAATGAGCTGATGCAGGCAGAACCCTTTGCACTCTCGTGAATGTCCAAAAAAGTTAGTGATGGTTGTTCATATTTGGTGATTTTTTATTTGTTTTTTGTTATACAGTTCCTGTCTGGAAGCAGAAGACAGGATTGGAGGACCTCTTGAAGTCATATCTTGCTTAAGAATTGTGTGTTTTCAGCCGGGCGTGGTGGCTTATGCCTGTAATCCCAGCACTTTGGGAGGCTGAGGCGGGTGGATCACCTGGGGTCAGGAGTTTGAGAGCAGCCTGACCAATATGGTGAAACCCCGTCTCTACTAAAAATACAAAAATTAGCCCGGTGTGGTGGCGGGCGCCTGTAATCCCACCTACTCGGGATGCTGAGGCAGGAGAATCGCTTGAATCCGGGAGGTGGAAGTTGCAGTGAGCCGAGACTGGACCATTGCACTCCAGCCCGGGCAACAGAGCAAGACTCCGTCTCAAAAAAAAAAAAAAAAAAAAATTCATCCTCGAGGATTATGAAGAGATGCAAAACAGAATTGGGGCTGGATAAACTTCCTTCAAGAGCTGGGTCCTTTGTGGCCGGGCGTGGTGGCTCATGCCTGTAATCCCAGCACTTTGGGAGGCCAAGACGGATCACAAGGTCAGGAGATCGAGACCATCCTGGCTACACGGTGAAACCCTGTCTCTACAAAAAAAAAAAAAGAAATTAGCTGGGCGTGGTGGTGGGGCACCTGTAGTCCCAGCTACTCAGGAGGCTGAGGCAGGAGAATGGCGTGAACCCAGGAGGCGGAGCTTACAGTGAGCCAAGATTGTGCCACCGCACTCCAGCGTGGGTGATAGAGCGAGACTTCATCCCCCCCCCCCCCAAAAAAAAAAAAAAGAGCTGGGACTTTGCAATCAGGCATGCATACCTAGTTTTCAGCCGTGTGACCCTGGGTAGGTGACCTCATGTCCTGAAACCTCACTTTCTGCATCTATAAAATGGGGGAAGTATCAGTTCCTTCTTTATAGGGTTGGAATAAGAATTGATGAGGGAATACATATAATGTGCTTAGCACACTGTCTGGCACATACCATTTAATTAATGCTAATTATGATTAACTTTTAAAAAGTGGTTTAGAAAAGCTAATTAATGCCTCACTTACTTACAACTCTTCGACATTAAAAACATTTTAAAATGCCTCAGCATAGATGTTCAGTGGGAAGACTTTTGTCTGTTCTCAGTTAACCCTCCTGGTATTTACATAGTGAGCATGTGTTGAGAGGCAGGCATCCATTCTCATTTAGCAAAGCCCTTTTGAATGGGTAGTTCCTTGAGCTGGCTCTAGGTGAAAGCCCTATCGTGTGTCTAAATGACCTACATTATTTGGAAAAGCAAACAAAGCTGGATTGATCTGAGTTGATTGCTTGCAGAAACAATAAATTGGCTGGATTCAACGATTTCCTCCTTTCCTCCACCAGCCAATTTTTGGGTAGATACAGCTTCATTCTAAAATCTGACTGAGCTTGACTCTATATAATTCAATCTCAAAGTATAAACAATCTGGAATGTTTTGTGGAAGATCTTGAATGATTTCTGAGCAGGAGATGGAAGCCTGAAGAACCAGAGAGTGAATGCATTCAGGTTTCAGTGGCAGGTGACCTTGATTAGCACACAGCAACAAACCAATTGCTGTCTCCTGAAACTGACCCCTCTCTCCCTTGGTCGATGAGTTTGATCCATGCTACTGTCTCTGGAAGGATACTGGAAGAAACCTCAGGGATGAGAGGAGCCTAACCTTTCATTCCGTAGATGAGGAAGCTGAGATCTAATGAGTTTGCATGACCAGCATCTATTACTCTACAATATTTTCCTCTTGGTTCTAATGCCATGCTCCATTTTCTTCAAGCAAGAACTATTGGGGGAAATTTTCAATCATTTTCCAGTTTCCATGTTATTCACAATAAAACACAGTTATCTTTATTAAAAATGTAAAAATGTCAGTTTTTTAGATCTGGGTTTATCCATTTGTTTCCCTGGGAGACAGTGGGGAAGAGGCGCAGGGTCTGGGGGTCCAGGGCCTGGGAGGGTGGTGCCAATGGGGAGGGTGAAGAAGACCTTTACTGCCACCTTGTGGTCACCTGGGGCCAAACAGGGTCACTCCTCTGGAACCTCCCCCTCTGTCTAGCTTCTTCGGCTACTTGCCTGAGCTCTTTATCAATGCAGTCAGCATTGCTTCAATGAAACTTCTAAAATAATTTTTCTTCCAGTGCATTTCCACTTTCTTTAGCCCAGGGAAGGGGAAGTTGTTGAAAGCTAGCAAAATTCTATATGCTGAAAAAACATCTACAGGAAGGAAGAGGTCAGAATCCAGGAAAGGCTCTTAAGAAGAAATATTTAAGAGCCTTGCAAGATCCTTGTCTCATCTTGCAGCATCTCTCCACAAGAGAGAGATTATGGGGCAAAAGTCAGGCCTGAGTTGGTTTTATTATTATCACTTGGTCAACTGAGGAAGTTAGGACAGATGAGGATTCATTTATTATCTCATTTATTGGCCTTGTTTGCAGTCCAATTTAGTTCTCACATCACATTCTGATAGTCTCAGATTCAACAGCATCAGTTGAAATACTAACAATATTTTTCAGTGCAAAAGAATGACTTTCAAGGTATGTATTATAGAAAGGATTATAATAAATTAAATGCCTAAACTGGCAGAGTGCAAACAATTTTGACTCAGATCTAAATGTTTGCACTGGCTGTTTAAACATTTAATTTGTTAGAATGGAAGTAGCGGCACAGAATAAGCATGTTAATTAAAATTGGGCTTTAGCAATGTGAGTCATCCCACGGACACAGAGCGTGACAAACCCGGATGGCAAAAGTCAATGTGCGTTGATTTCTCATTCTCCAAATGAACATTTTACATCTTTAAACCCTGCAGACATTAGTGGTTTTTAATGAATTGTTCTGTCTTTTTGAGGTGACTTTTAGATGATGCCGTAGTACTGTTAGTCTGGGAAACAACTTTGCCAATTAAGTTACAGGGAAGTTATCACCGCAGGTAATTGATTAAAGTGATTATACGGCAAATCCGTTCCATGCTTTTACATTAAGAAATAGAAAAATGTAAAGAAGAGGTATAAAAACAAAACCTTGAAATACCAGTTTATCAAAAACCAAAAATCTCTATCATCACCATCATGTTACCATCACCACTGCCACCACCGCCACCATCATCACATCTTTCGGGGCTATGGAATATCTAGGCCCAGATTTCCTGTCTGGCCCTGGTTCTACATGGTAGAGTTACGGTAATATGATGCTAGTTAAGTCACTTGTCTCTTCTAAGCTTCAGGTTCCTCATTTGTAAAATGAGGGCCTTTTTATTGGTTAGGGTAAGGCTAAGCTGATGTAGCAAAGAGGCCCCCAAATAGGGTGATTTACATAAGATAATAGTTCATTGCTTCTTAGAAGTAACCCAGTTGTTTCAGGCTGTCAGGGGAGCACTTGGATCCCTTACTCAAACATCTTTGGTGACTCCTTACTGCCTGCAGAACTCAATTCAAGATCTTTCACAACCTGACCTCAACCCACACTTCCAACTTAGTCACTCATAGCCTTTCTACTTCATTCTGTGTCTTTTCTGTCCTGTTCCCTCTGTCTAGAATTCTCTCTTTTCTCCTTCCTCTATTGACATTGTATGCATTTTACATGGCCTACCTTAGAGGCCGTCTCCTTTTTGAAGCCTTGTAATTCCTTGCCTCTTGCCCCTTTCGATTACCTTTTATAACACTCATTATTTCTTCCTATGCCTTCCCATATCTTTGCCTCCTTTATAGTATCACATTCCATTTGCCTTATAATTAAATCAGTTATTTATGCAAATAGGCTTTATGTTTCCGGAGGCAACAGACTGCATATTATTTATCTTTGTTCCCCAACTTCTCTCTCCTTCCTTGCCTTGCCCAATATCCAGCATTGTTGCTTGCCCAATAAATGTATGTTGAACTAAACGGAGTAAAAAAGTTGTTACAGATAGAAAAAACCCAGTCATCAAAATAGCAACCGTTTGTTAACTCAAGGGGCCAATTAGTCAATGAGCTATTCTTTGGAAAATTCCAGATGTGAATTAAAACAGTTCCAATTAAACTCATATCCTGTGCTAGACCCAAAATAGCATACAGAAATACTCCTTGGGCCTACATCCACATAGAATAATGTACCACTCATGTTTGTTAGGAAGAACATGATTCCTGAGACTGCTATTATTTTTCTTAAAGTTTTTGTCCATGAGCCATGTGAAAAAAAATTGTATATTTGCCTTGGATATAAGTCCATGGATGTTGTATATCATATGCTTTAAGTCTATCTCCATTTGTGGAATTTCTCTCTTCATTCTACCCCATTTTAGCCACATCAGAATCTGAGAATTCATTGTCTGAAGGAGTCTCATTTCAGATAGTAACCGAGCTCATGGGATCAAGTGCAGGGAGCTCAGAGCTTCGGGCCCTATATGGGCTTACTGCACAGTTGGGAAAACTTGTCTATTTTCCTCAAACCTCACTCTTCTCATTTGTAAATGGAACAGCTACAACCTCCTCCTTCTCACAAGGCTGTTTGCACAAATGATGGCAGCTCATTAGTGAAGTGCTTTGAAAAGATGGTGTGGAATCCTGCAGGGTGCTGTTGAGAGGCTAACCTCCAGGCTTTTATGAGAATGGATATGAAAACCATGCATCTGCTTGTTCCAGTCACTGGGTGCACATGAACAGTCCCTTAGTTGTATTTATCAGGCTCGTTTTTTCCTGAAGAAAGAAATTAAATTTGTTTTTTCAAATTTACAAATATAACCACGAGTTAGTCTGCTTGAATGAATTTCAAATCATAATTTAGACAATGTCAAGATGGCAATAAAACTTATGAAATAGAGCAAGGGCGGTGAAGAGAGCAAGCAGGAGGGAGACATTGAGATGACTCCGCCTTTCTGCCTGGCAATTTTCTTTTTCTTTTCTTCCCCCTCTATGCCTTTCCATTCCCTTGTGCACATAAACCTTTCTGCTCCTCTTCATTTAAATGAATCTGGCCAGGTGGCATTAATGCTTGTAAAAGTAAATGGAAACTGCAAAGACAGATGTAGAGTCTGTCACCCAGTTCAGGAATTTTCAATTCTTTGTAACTATCATCTTACAGCTCACCTAGGATTGAAACTAATCGAGCCCAAAATGGTGAAGTTGAGGACGTCTGAGTGTGGTGCCCACACCTTCCCCTCCTCACCATATCTTCCCATTTGATTCATTTATTGCAGCTGGAGTCCCTGCCAGGTTCCACTCTTATACCAGTCTCTCTGCAGTGAGAACTCAAATATGAACAGGGCCAGTCTCTGCTTATAAGGAACCTTACCTTATAAGGTAACAGTGTTTCAGGAAGACAAGATGTAAGCCCAAGTATTAAATGGAAATGGTACAGTTTTAAGAGTAGGAGGAGTTTAGAAAACGCAAAGGGCTTTTGGGGTGTCTCAGAAATGATACCCCATGGCTTATGATGCTGGTGTGTAAGACAGGACCTACTTGTAAGAAAGAATTTATCATCTCCATATACAAAGGGGAAGGCCTATGGAATAAGGTTAAATAAATAGCCCCTCCCTCAGTGCACACACACATAACACACACACACACACATAGGTGAGAAATAACAATTGACACTTGCCTTCATCAGGGGCCGTTTGGCCACAATTTGCTCAAGTTGGTTTAGGCAAAAAGGAAAATTTGTCTCACAGAGTCCAGGAGCAGAGATAACTGTGGGGCTCCCATGGGGCTGAACAGGGCTCAGTTCCTGAACCGAAGGCCACCAAGAGGCCTCGGGGCTCTGCTTCTCTCTGTCAGCTTGATTTTTCTCTTCTCGACTGAGTGATTTTCTTAAGTCACACATACACCAAGCATTTCTGCCTCTTCCCTGATCTTCAGAGAATCCCAGAGTCCCCAAGCCAAATTCCCCAGTAAGCAGTTCTGATTGACCAATAGGATTATTCTAAAGATAGTTATTTGACCAAATTGGTCCAACCAAGTGGCCTCTTTTAGATCGATTATCTTTGGCTAGGGGTTTCAGCAGAAGGCTGGGAAAGCCGTTTCTTGAGAAGAGAATGTGTAGAGAACAGAGAAGTGAGATCTCTGGTTCAACATTTAAGTTTTGATTGTTTATGAAATGATATCCAGTGTGAGGATTTTCCAGGTTGTTTGATTTTACATCTCCCTTCTTTTCCTAACCTTGAACATTTCACTGTTGGCTTGGGGGAAATTACTTTACTTTTTTAATTTTCATTTTTGAGACAGAGTCTTGCTTTGTCACCCAGGCTGGAATGCAGTGGTGCAATCTTGGCTCACTGCAACCTCTGCCTCTTGGGCTCAAGAGATCCTCCCATCTCAGCCTCCTGAGTAGCTGGGACTCCAAGTGCCCAGGCGTGTGGGACCATGCCCAGGTAATTTTTTTGTATTTTTTGTAGAGGTGAGGCTTTGCCATGTTGCCCAGGCTGTTCTCGAACTCCTGGACTCAAGTGATCCACCTGCCTCAGCCTCCCAAAGTCCTGGAATTATAGGCATGAGCCACCATGGTGGCCAGTCTACTTTACTTCTTAATAACACTGTGGTTTAAGTAATAGTTTAACAAACAGAGGCTGATGTAAGAAATGTATGTTTCTCTCCTGGAGCCCACAATTTAGTGGGGAAGACAGATAGAAAATGAAAACAGAAACAAAAATACCCAACAGTAAACAAAATAATTACAAGTTGTATTAAGCGAGGAAAGAGAATATTGAATTAGAAAATATGGGTGGGAGAGGAGGGGACCTATGGACCTATTTGAGGTACAGTTACAGGAGGGCTGTTCCAGGGAGTTGACTTCTTGGTAGACTATGAAAGGACCCATTATGAAAAAGGTAGTAGGGAGGATGCACTTGAAAAAAGAAAAGTATCTCGGCCGGGCGCAGTGACTCACGCCTGTAGTCCCAACACTTTGGGAGGCCTAGGCGGGTGGATCACGAGGTCAGGAGATCCAGACCATCCTGGCTAACCTGGTGAAACCCCGTCTCTACTAAAAAATACAAAAAAACAAAAACAAAAACAAAAACTAGCCGCGCAAGGTGGCGGGCGCCTGTAGTCCCAGCTATTGGGAAGGCTGAGGCAGGAGAATGGCGTAAACCCGGGAGGCGGAGCTTGCAGTGAGCTGAGATCCGGCCACTGCACTCCAGCCTGGGCGACAGAGCGAGACTCCGCCTCAAAAAAAAAAAATCAGAAATTGAGAAAAATTCCTCAAATGAATGAGATTGGAAAGAGCTAAGAAAACCTTCGTACAAAACCCACCTAGAGGAAGACTACTGTGAAGTCAGAGTAGAAGGAGAGAAACTCTGAACTCAGCTTCAGCATATGCAGTAAACAGGCAGAGTCCTGGGGCAGCTGTTAGGAAATTAACGAGAGCTGCATTCAGACCAGAAAGGGAAGTTGCAACTCTTACTAAACCTTGGACGGAACAGAACAGCGAGGCTGGTAAAATACACAGGAGGGGAAAGTGTCCTGCAGGGGACAGCTTCTGAAGTGACTGGAGGGCTTGGGAGGCAAATAACCAAGGTGCCCTTGAGGAAATTTCAGAATTCATGAAAGATAGAAAGAGGAGAGAAATAGGCCAGGTGTGGTGGCTCACGCCTGAAATCCTAGCACTCTGGGAGGAGTTATTCACTAGGAAACCAGTTGTAGTTCTTTCTAATCCTCTTTCCCTCCAAACCTGCTTTGCTGAAAGTTGCAGAAAAGAAAGTGTGTGACAAAAAATGGAAAACTTCAGTGTGGATCAGATGATGTCAATCCGTAGTCGATTCGTGTTAGTTTGTCATGTGGAAGCAGTGATTTTAAGACCCACTGATCAAAAACAAACAATTCCTAAGTGTATCTGGGAGATGCAGTTTATTTGTTAATTAAAAAGCTTTTTTCTCAGTCTCTTAAATTATGGCTTTCATGTAATAAGGATATTTTTAGTGAAAAGTTGTTTTCCTTTCAAATCACAGACCTTTTAAAAAGACTTAATTTGAACAAGTACCTTTTCATTTGACACTTTTCCTGTTTCTAAACTTAGGAAATTCAGAATAGCATTTGACAGAAACTATGTTTTCAATTTATCTTTGACATCTGTCCCATTCCATTTTGCTTTGTGACTTTATTCAATAATAAATTATCTTAGAAAAAAAAAAAGAATGTAGAGCAAAACTACAAGGAGATGAAAAGTATAGGGAAAAGCTAATACAAAAAGTATCAGTCCAGGAAGGCCCAAAACACCAACTGAACAGGAATTCCACAGTCAGAGAACAGAGTCAGAGGCAGGAAGGAGATAATGGAGGAAATATTTCTTCAAGCTACAGAGAGACAAGAATCATTTATTTAAAAGGAGCCATTGAAAGCTAGTGGAACATATAAAAAGATCCACACCAGAAAATACTGGTGAAAAGAAAATTTGAAATGTTTCCAGAGAGCAAAAGAAATTCCATTTACTATAGTGGATAATAGTAGTTACAGTTTTAGCTTTCTTGTTTGCTTTTTTCTCTCCTTTTTTCCAGTAAAAATGTCTGTCCTCCCTCCCTCCCTCCCTCCCTCCCTCCCTCCCTCCCTTCCTTCCTTCCTTCCTTCCTTCCTTCCTTCCTTCCTTCCTTCCTTCCTTCCTTCCTTCCTTCTCTTTCTTTTCTTTATTTTCTCTCTATATATCATTCAGATGGGACTATGAATTTCAGGACCACCCCAACCCAGGCCACAGGGAGAAGCCCAGGACCCACACATGACTAATCAGAGAATCCCACTTTCTGGCTAGAGTGATGAGCTCAGAATGGGCATGGCACCAAAAAGGGCTCACTCCAAGTCCTCCCCAGGATTTTTATGTGTTAATGGGGAAGTTGGTCTCTTTCCTTTGGGGTTATGTGGCTACAGGGATGTTGGCTACAGCTGCATGTAGTTGTCTTTCTTGCAGAGGAAGCTTGTTGCAGTAGTACAGAATGAGCCAAACATACAGAAAGAAATACAGACACAGTCACAAGACATGGAAGAGAACCCCAGTGGCACCATTTGAACTACTCAGCCATACTTGAGGCCAGCTCCACCTCTGGACTTCCCAGGGATGAGTCACCAAATTCTGTACTTTGCTGAAGGCAGTTGAGTTGTTTCTCTAATATGCACCTGCAAAGAAATGAAAATCAATTTGGCATCAAGACTTCTCATCAGCCACACGGAACACAAGAAGATAACACAGAGAATTCTTCAAAGTTCTGTGTGAACTTTGAACCTAGAATATAATTTTGAACCTAGAATTCCATATCCATTCAAACTATTATTCTAGTGCGAGGGCAAAATAAAGACATATTTAGAATGTGTAATGACTCAGAAAGTGTTCCATTCACAGAAGTTTTCTGAAAATTTCTTGGGAATGAATTGTAGCAACAAGAAAAAATGGATTCAAGATGTAAGACTATGGAATATGCAAAATAATGTTAAGCAAAGTCATCAGTGAAAGTTGTGATTAATCTAAATAAACATGATGCATAGTAGAAATTTAGTTCCACAGTACTCTGGAACTGTTAGTGTCTAAGAGTTTCATATCATTAGGGAGAAGCTACAGATAGTAAATCTAGGCATGAATAGCAAATTTAAATTTTATTCATTTGTCAAAATGTATGACAACTACTAAAAAAATAGAAATAGGATGTGTAATTTCCAAACCAATAAAGGGAGAAAAATCCCAATCCAATAAAAAAGGCAAATGAGGGGAAAAAATAAATAACAACACATGGAAAGAGAAAGCATAAAACAAGCTGACAGGAATAAATCCAGACACAACAGGGATCACAGTAAGTGTGTGAGTATGTCAAATGCTGGAGTGTGAACATTATGAAGGCAGGTATTGTAATTGGTTTTGTTCACTGCTGAGTCCTTCAGTTAATATTTGTTGAATGAATGAGTAGATAGATGTTCTAAGATTTGATTTTCAACAATCCTGTTTAATAAACAGATCTTGGCTTTGCAGATGCCGCCAAGAGCCCCATACTACCAGCCATGGTCAACCCCACCATGTTCTTCGACATGGCTGTCAATGGTGAGCCCTTGTGCCACGTCTCCTTTGAGCTGTTTGCAGACAAGTTTCCAAAGACAGCAGAAAACTTTCGTGCTCTGAGCACTGGAGAGAAAGAATTTGGTTACAAGGGTTTCTGCGTTTACAGAATTATTCCAAAGTTTATGTGGTTTGTGTTTCAGGGCAGTGACTTCACACACCATAATGGCACTGGTGGCAAGTCCATCTATGGGGAGAAATTTGATGACGAGAACTTCATCCTGAAGCACATAGGTCCTGAACCCTCACGTCCCCAAACCAATTACTTGTCCGTGGCAAATGCTGGACCCAACACAAATGGTTCCTAGTTTTTTATCTGCACTGCCAACCAAGACTGAGTGATTGGATGGCACACATTTGGTCTTTGGCAAGGTGAAAGAAGGCATGAATATTGTGGAGGCCATGGAGCGCTTTGGGTCTAGGAATGGCAAGCCCAACAAGAAGATTACCATTGTTTACTGCGGACAACTCTAATGAGTTTGACTTGTGTTTTTTCTTTTTTCTTTTTTTTTTAGATGGAGTTTCACTCGTTTCCCAGGCTGGCATACAATGGTGTCATCTCAGCTCACTGCCAGCTCCACCTCCGGGTTCAGGTGATTCCCCTGCCTCAGCCTCCCAAGTAGCAGGGATTATAGGCACGTGCCACCACACCTGGCTAATTTTGTAATTTTAGTAGAGATGGGATTTCACCATGTTGGCCAGGTTGGTCTCAAACTCCTAACCTCAGGTGATCCACCCGCCTCAGCCTCCCAAAGTGCTGGGATTACAGGAATGAGCCACCATGTCTGGCCAACTTGTGTTTTTTCTTAACCACCACACCATTCCTTCTGTAGCTCAGGAGAGCACCCCTCCACCCCATTTGCTTGCAGTATCTTGGAATCTTTGTGCTCTCGCTGCAGTTCCCTTTGGGTTCCATGTTTTTCTTATTCCTTTCAACGCCTAGCTGGATTGCAGAGTTAAGTTTATGGTTATGAAATAAAAAGTAAATAACAACAACCACAAAAACAGATTTTTATTTTATTTTGTTTTATTTTATTTTTGAGACAGAGTCTTACTCTGCCCAGGCTGGAGTGCAGTGGCACAATCTTGGATCACTGCAACCTCTGCCCCTCTGCCTCCTGGGTTCAAGTGATTCTCCTGCTTCAGACTCCCGAGTAGCTGGGACTACAGGCATATGCCACCATGCCTGGTTAATTTCTGTATTTTTAGTAGAGATAGGGTTTAGCCATGTTGGCCAGGCTGGTCTCAAACTCCTGTTCTCAGGTGATTCACCCACCTTGGCCTCCCAAAGTGCTGGGATTACAGGTGTAAGCCACCATGCCTGGCCTAAAAAACAGATCTAAATCAAATAAACAACCCACATATACCATATACACACACATTAAGGTTGGAAATAAAGAGATAGGGAAATATTTCCCAGGGAAAGATTGACAAAAAGAGCAAGTATCGTCATTTTGGTATCAGATAAAACAATGTAAAGGTCAAACACATTAAACCAAATCAAGAACAGTATTTCTATAACCTAGCTAGGAAATGCAAGCGAATCAACTGACAAAGAGTTGGATCCTATAAGATAAGTCAGTAAGATGGCTAGGCACAAAATTAACGTCCACAAATTAATAGCTTCTCTATATACTAAAAAAAAACTAATTAGAAAACAAGAGGGATAAAAGATTCAAATCATATTCACAACAATAAAATGCACAAAACACTAATATGATAACCTTAACAAGAAATGGGCAAGAGCAATAATGAAAAAAAACTATAAAATGATGATGACAAAATTATTATAAAAGCCGAGAGTCGAACCCTGAAAACAGAGAGACACACCTAAAATGGAATTACTCAACATTGTAAAGATGACAGTACTCCCCAAGGCAGTCTTTGGAGTCACTGCAATCCAAGTAAAATCCCCAGAATTTGGTAAACATATACTAAAATTAATCTGGGTGAGAAAAAGCATAAGAATAACTGGGAAACATTTTGATAAGCAGTGGAGGAGAGACTTGCCCTACCAGATATCAAAATATGGTCCTCAAGTTTAAGAATTAAACTTGTGCAAAAAGTGACAGATTGGTAATACAGAATAGAGGATCCAGAAACACAAATCAATTTATGGCACTTTAGTTTTTGATGAAAATGGCATTTCAGGTAGTGGGAGGTGATGTTCAGAACGATGTTGGGAAAAGTACCTACTCATTTTGAAAAGTAAAGTTGGAATTTAACCTTGTGCCAACACAAAAAATAAGTAGGTGAGGTATTAAAAAGCTAATCATAAACCTAAACTTTTAAATATTGGAAAAAATAGGAGATTTAAGAAAAATTATGCTGAAATGGAGAAGGCCTTCTTATGTAAGACACAGATTAAAAAAATAGAAAACAAAAAATGGATAGATTTGACTACACAAAACAAAACAAAACAAAATCCAAGACACAAAAATTCTCTGTGGGAGGAAGTATTTGCAGGATATAAAATACACAAAAGCATTAATGTATATTATACTTAAAGAACTCTCATAAATCAACACACAATCCAAAAAAATGAACAAGGGACATGAATAAGCAATTCACAGCAGAAGAAATACAAAAGTCAATATATATGTGAAAAGCACTCAACATTATTAATAAAAGGGAAATGCAAATTAAATAAGAATGTGATGTCAATTTTTATCCACACTAAGATTGAACACAAATTTTAAATGATAGAAACCATTCAATAATATCACATATCTATCAGTAAGCTTTTTGGTTGTAGGTAGCATAAACGCATGATTTAAACTGCCTTGAAGAGTTAGTGAATTTGTTATTTGACATAATGTCAGAGATATGGCCAGTTCCTGGTGCGGTACCTTCAGTGACTTATAATGACCTTTCTTTATTGCTCTGCCAAACTTCATCCTAAGGCTGTAACTCTTAGAGTGGCAAAAGGGTTAAGGCAGTTCCAGATACCACATCCAGTCCTGAAAAGTTTCACAAGAAGAGGGTATCTTTTCTCTTGTGACCCTTTTAGGAATAAGGAAACCTTTCTAGAAGTTTCCCCAGGCACATTTCCCTTCATGGTTCATTAGCCCAGAATTGGGTCACATTTCCCTCCCTAAACCCATCTCTGGAAAAGGAAATGGGCTTATCCTTATCACCTGAATAAGGAACCATCCACCATGACTGCTTTAACAAGGGCATGGGGAAATTGGTACTCTCACTTGCTACTGAATTGGTTCAGCCTATTGGTATCTTCCAAAATTCAAAATTTGTACATTATTTGAATTATCACTCCAAGGCATCTCTATAGCTGCAGAAATACTGGCATGCTGCATCAGAAACATTTGCAAGGATATTCACTACAATGATGCTTATCTTAAAAATTGGGTATCCTCTGAATATGCATCTGTAATGGAATGGTACATTCACACTGTGCGATATAAGCAGCAGTTTCAAAAACTCTTTAAAGCAGAAATGAAAAAATCAAGTTATAAAACTGTTACATTTATGTTATAAACGCACTTAGAGATGATAACTATTTTCATACAAATGTATAGAGAAGGCACTCAAAGGATACATGCCTTACTTTCAAGGAGGAAAGTCAGGATGTGGAGTATGTATGTGATTCTTCTTATTTATTTGTTTGACTTTTTAGTATTACTATAGTGGCTTAGTCCATAAAGACACTTATTGTATTGACATTTATGTATCTCACATAAAAGTCTGGAGGTAGATGTTTCATTGTATGCATGTGTGGTAAGGCAGTCATATTACTAAAGACCCTAGCTCTTTTTATCTGTTCAGTCATTCTTAGCATATTGGCTTAAACAAATATTTTTATTGATACACATATTTATACATATTTATGGGGTATATGTGGTATTTTGTCACATGCATAGACTGTGTAATGATTAGGTTGGGTATTTGGGGTGTCTATCACCTCCACTATTTATCATTTCTATATGTTGGGAACATTTCAAGTCCTCTCTTCTAGCTATTTTTAAATAGAATACATTGTAGTTAACTATAGTCGCCCACTCTGCTCTCAAAGATTATAACTTACTTTTTGTGTCTAACTGTATATTTATACTCATTAAGCATGTTGGCTTTTTGCTCTTAGGTTTATTACAGAGGTTCCCAAACTTTCTGGTTTGTGGTACCATTAGTGTCTCAGTGATTTCTTTTAGTGGTGCCACTAGGCCAAAATACCTAAAATTTATGTTTATTGGGTAATTATTAATTGGTCCAAACAATTTAGTAAATATTCATGACCTAATAATTTAGTAGCTATTTGAAAAAAATAATACACATAAATTGAAAGACAAAGTATTTTCATTTCATTGGTAAATAACTGTGATTACTTACTAATGGGATCCATAATTCCGACGGGCACTATACAACTTCTCGAACTTTACTGCTATCCTCAACTCCCATTGCATTTTCATTTTTGCACAGTACTTTAAAAAAACCACAACTGCTGACAACCCCATTTCACAAAGATATGATATCAATAGGAATCTAGTGCAATCTAATGTTGAAAGTATGAACTGTCTGAATCTAGCGTTTTCATGATGCTTGATATATTGATTATCACTGTTTTTAAAATTTTCCTGTGCAAATTTACATTGTGATGCCTCTGGAGTTCACTGTAGCATTCCAGGGTGCCTTGGTGCATGGTTTGGGAACTGCAGGTTTATCATCTTGTAGCTGCAAGATGGTTGTCTCAGCTCCAAGCATGCATCTCTGTACAACAATGTTCATGAAGGAAGAAGGCACAAACTTTCTTGTTACTTCTTTCATTCCATTTCAAGTTTATTGCAATAGAATTTCATAAAACAAAGTGCACCTATTTTGAGTATATGGCCAGATAAGTTTTGACAAATGTATATATCTGTCTAATCTTCACTACAATCAAGATACAGAAGACTTTCATCACCCCAAGAAGTTCTTTTGAACCCTTTTCCAGTCAATCTCCCCACCATCCCCCAGCGACTAGTGATCTGCTTTCTATTACTATAGATTAAATTGATCTTTTCTAAGTCTTCATAGAAATGGGACACAAAGTATGGACTCGGTTGCTGCATACTAATTCTGAGACTCATCTATGTGGTTGCATGGGTCAGTAGTTCACTCCTTTTCTTGCTGAGTAGTAGTCTGTTGTTTGACTATACCACCATTTGTTCATCCATTCACCTGCAGGCAGATATTTGAGTTGTTTCCAGCTTAGGGCTGTGATATGGTTTAGCTGTGACCCCACACAAATCTCATCTTGAATTGTAGCTCCCATAAACCCCACGTGTCATGGGAGGGACCCGGTGGGAGGTAACTGAATCATGAGGGCAGGTTTTCCCATGTTTTTCTCATGACACTAAATAAATCTCATGAGATCGAATGGTTTTCTAAAGGGCAGCTCCCCTCCACACACTCACTTGCCTGCCATCATGTAAGATGTGCCTTTGCTCCTCCTTTGCCTTCCATCATGATTGTGAGGCCTCCCCAGCCATGTGGAACTGTGAGTCCATTAAACCTCTTTTTCTTTACAAATTACCCAGTCTCAGGTATTTCTTCATAGCAGTATGAAAATGGAATAATATAGGCTGATATGAGTAAGGCTGCTCTGAACACTCAGGGACAAGTCTTTGTGTGCATGTATGTTTTTATTTGTTTTGGATGATCTCTCTCTCTCTTTTTGTAGAGGGCAAAATTATTTCAGGAGTCCCCATAGCAGACTTTCACTTATGTATCATTGGTCAGTCCTGGTCACCCTCACATCCCCAAACCAATTACTAGAGAGGGAAATGGAGTCACGTTGGAGCAATCCCTTGACATCCTTTGGAGTTGGGGGATTGAGGTCCTCCCGGGAGTGAGTTGCCTCCCTGAATAGTGAGCCTTACAAACACAGGAAAAAGGAAGGAATAATTCTTGAGTATGCAGCCATCCGTGTCTGTCACATTACTTTACCCGTGAGTATTTTTACTACAGAATATGGTAGTAGCATTATTTACATTTCACAGTGAGTCTTTTCTCTGACATAAAGGTGCTTAAGCAGATCCATTGCCAACAGATACTCAACAATAGTCGCAGGAATAAGCAGAGAAGAGAAAAACATAAAAAAAGGTTGACAGAAAGAGAATTGCTCTGGGGAATATGATATGAGGGCACAAGCGTCATATGGAGAGAATTTTACCAACTGGCTGCCAGATGTGGGCCTGCCCTGGGCTGAGGCACAGCTGGTCTGCCCTACAGTAAATCAGATGTGGGAGGCAAGTGCCATCTGGCACATAAACTTGGCAGAGCCTGGAAAGACAAGTGAACTCACGTGTAAAGCGCTTATTATTATGGATGAACATGAGTGGAGCCCTGGCACTAGCAGCAGGGCGAGCTGTCTCCTTCTCCTTGGGTCTTAGGTCTCATCTTCTGCTGCTGCCACAGCATGGCCAGCCGAGGGACTCCCTGGCCCTCAGCACCTCTCCTCTGGTTGAGGCTGAACTGTGCTTTAGTTATGAGGAGCTAAGGAGTTTGGCCTTTTAATCTCAGCCCTCATTTAGCATTTCTTCCCTTTCTCACCCGTCTTTCCCTTGTACACTCTTCCTAAGAGTTTGTTTCTCTTCCTTGCTAAGCTTCTCAAGTGCAGGGACCAGATCTTGCATATTGTATTCGCCGTTTCTGCTCCTGGCATTCTGTCTTGCACAAAGTAGGTGCTCAATAAGGCATTGCAAAAATGTCTTTGCCACAGATAAAGACCAGAGGGAATTATTGTGAAAGCAGTGTTTCCACCCGCCATTCTTTGCATCATTTCCAATTATCTGTTGATTGGTAACATCTAAGAAGGATCACAGCAAATATTATACATGTTTAGTGCACATTTCAGTTTGTTAACCTTGCCCTAAAGGATTCTGTTAACCATAATTCTGATATATCCACTACTGAGAATCATAAAATGTTCGAGCTGAAAGACACTCTAGAGGTGAGCATTTAAGAGGCCCAGAGATTTGAAGGACTTGCACAAGGCCATATTGGAAACAGAACAGAACAGTTATCTATAACCCACCTTATTCCTGCAAGAATTTAAGCTGTTTTTTTTTCTTTTTTCTTTTTTTTTTGAGACAGAGTCTCACTCTGTTGCCAGGCTGGAGTGCAGTGGCACGATCTCAGCTCACTGCAAGCACTGCCTTCCGGGTTCATGCCATTCTCCTGCCTCAGCCTCCCAAGTCGCTGGGACTACAGGTGCCTGCCACTGTAAGCTGGGTTTTAAGGATAAGTAAAATATAAGCTAGCAAAATTACAATTAGGAACAAAAGAAGAAAGAGCATAACTTAAAAATGAGCTGAGAGTAAGATCAAAATAGAAATATATACCAAAAAGGGCACCTGCAACAGGTTAGCCCCAAACTTGGCTCTAAACATGTAAATACCAAACCAGGAAAAGAAACCTCATTACATACAACATTCATGATGTGTGTGAAAGTAAAACAGACCAGTAACTCCTAGAAGTTGAATCACTGTCGGTACCAGTACTTGACAGGCATCACCCATAAAAAGAGCTCTGTGGGTTATAACAAAGGTCCTCCACGATATCCCAGTGATGCATAGAAAGAGCATCCCTTAGTGCAGGGCTGGTAGCTGATGACAACTCAGCAAAGCTCATTCTGAAAAAAGCACTCTATGTGGGTGTAGGGGAGAACTAAGAACCAAATCCAGGATTACCAGCGGAAGAAAAAAAGCTTGCCAAATTGAGATGTGAAAGAATTGAACTCAGAATTCTGTGACATCAGGAGTACAATAATAATTACTGTTCTTAATTATGACCCAGAGGCACTGTAGGCTCCAAAGTATTTTCTGAATCATCTAAGAGATTTTTTTTTAAGTTCAATCTGGTTTCATATTAATTTAGCACTTAATTAGCTACTGTCGTCTGTTCTAGCTGTTATTTCATATGTTTGTTTTATCCCCTTCAATTAGATTGTCATTTTCTTGAGGGCTGGGGTCTACATATAGAGAAAGTGCCAACTTACTTAACAAATGTAACATGAATTTCCTAAAGTTGACTATAGAGGTGAAATCTCTGCATGAGGAAGGACTGCTGGACTTTTTAGGCCTGATTCTTTTGCGCTCTTTGTGAATTTCTGTTTCTATCATGAAAATAGGAGGTGGTACTGCTTTCTCCATTAATACCATCCCTTATTCCAGTCCCTTAACATCCCATGGCAGATTTGAGACTAATTTTGAATATTAAATAACACCTTATAAAGAGGCCTAAAATAGTAAGAGGAAAATAAATATAGCATGTGAAACTATAGAATCTAGTTTACAACCATTACCAACCATGACTAACATCAACATCAACAGGAACTGGCAATGTAAGTACTGGGAACCCAGATCTGGAACCAAACTACTTGGGTTCAAATCCTAGCTCTACCGTTTACTAGCTATTTAACTTTGGACAGGTTACTTAACCTCTCTGTGCCTCATTTTTCTCATCTTTAAAAAGATAATTGTACTTACCTCACAGAGGTATTGTGAGGGTTAAATGAACACATATAATAGTGCTTGAACATAGTAAATATATATTGGCTATTAATATTATAACTAGGTACTTTTTATAAGCCACACACTTTATATATAATATTTGTTAATTTAATCTTCACATAATGCTCTACTTCAGTAGTTCTCAAATTGTTTGGTTTGTAACACTCTTGAAAATTATTGAGAACTCCAAAGGACTTTTGTTTATGAAGGTTTTATGTATATATATTTACTGTATTAAAATTAAAACTGAGATTCTTAAAAATATTAATAACTAATTTAAAATAATGATGAGCCCAATGCATATTAACAAAATAATATAATTACTATTTAAAAAGTATCTTTTGAAAACAATTTTATGAGAAAGGGGCATTGTTTTACATTTTTGCAAATTTCTTTAATGTCTGGCTGAATAGAAGATAATTGGATTCTCATAATTGCTCCTGTATTCAAGTTGTTGCAATATGTTGTTTTGGTTTAAGTATATGAGAAAATCCAGTATCATATAGACATGTAGTTGGAAAAGGGAAGAGTATTTTACTAGCCTTTCATTTAATTGTGGCTCTCTTTGTGATTCTCTGTACCAAAACTTTACATGTGGTAGTATTTTATAGGTTAGTGGCCCTGGAATCTGAAACCAGATCAATGAAATTTTCATCCCTTGTTACATTGGTCTGTCTTGCACTTTAAACAGATCATTTACCTACGCATGACTTTGTTACATCATCTACTGGCCACTGGGAAAATATTGATTCACTGAGTCATGTAGATCAACTAAATTTTGAAACATTCACATTTGTTAGTATCATCACCAGCAGAGAGCTCTGTCTTTTCTTTCTTTCCTTCTCTCTATCTCCCTGCTCCCCTTCTCTTTCTTTCTTTCTTTTTGAAATTGGGTTTCACCATGTTACCCAGGTGAAATCCTAGGCTCAAGTAATCCCTTTGCCTTGGCCTCCCAGAGTGTTAGGATTATAGATATGAGCCACTGCGCCGAGCTGGACTAGTGCTTTTCCTTGAGACAACCACAGTGCTTCTGAACACAGCAGAAATGTTCCCTGCATACTGTCCATTTTGTCACACAGAATGTTAAAAAGACATATACTCAATGGTTGCGATTTAATGAAAGTAATACTTATTACTGATCCATCAAGGTCATTCTTAAGGACGTTTTTTTCTGTAAGTGCAAGAAATCCAGTGATTAGTAGTGTGGCACTCTTATCTTGATTGGTACTAGGGCACCTGTAGTAGTTTCACCCACTATTTCTTTTGCATCATCAGAGCAAATGTCAACCCAGTGAAAAAGGCAAATAACATCTTAGTATTATTATGAAAATTGTTTTATCCTAGTGGACCTTCCAGAAGATTCTAAAGAATCTCCAGAAGTCTAATAATCATACTTTGAGAAACACTGCTTTAACCTTCTACCTCCTCAGGGTTACTGCAAGCTCATCCAGAATCTTTTACGTCCAGACCGAATAGACTGAGAACTAATCCCCTCTCGAATCTACCCAAAGGCCACTGTATTAATCCATTCTTACGTTGCTACAAAGATACTACCAGAGACTGGGTAATTCATAAAGAAAAGAGGTTTAACTGACTCACAGTTCTGCATGCCCAGGGAAGCCTCAGGAAACTTACTATCATGGCGGTAAGGGGAAGCAGGCATGGCTTACATGGCAGCAGGCGAGAGTGTGTAGGAAGTGAAGGGAGAAGATCTCCTTATAAAACCATCAGATCTCATGAGAACTCACTCACAATCATGAGAACAGCATGGGGGAAACCGCTCCCATGATCCAATCACCTCCCACTAGATCTCTCCCTCAACATCTAGGGATTACAATTCAAGATGAAATTTGGGTGGGGACACAAAGCCTAACCATATCAGCCATAATCTGAATTTTCCTTTTCTGTCTCTTCCTTAGATATTTGGTGCTTGAAAGGATAAGGCTCTTCAAAGTGAAAAGAGACCATGTTTACTCACAGAAGCATGGCCATATTAGACTGGGTGTGAACATCATATAGTCAACATCCATATAGAGGTGCTTACAGGCAGTGCCAGGGAGGATGCTCATTTATGTTGTCAGCGCCCTCTTAGAGACAGATCCTGGCCTAGTGCCAAGCCCGTTGTAGCATAAACACTGCCTTGTAAGGGTTGTTCTTGTAGTCTCCACATCAGCAAAATGGGAATGGTGGCGCCAACACTGACATTGTCTCTGGAGAAGAGATGGGCTTTCAGAGGCGTCATCTATCATCCCAGACCTTCATATGCTTCTCTCTGACAAGGATACCCATGTGCTCATATCTTCAGTCTGTGATCATGGTCACCATTCATATGCTGATCTTTATCCTATTCAGAGCAGTGCTCAGTTGGGGATAGGAAGGTGGGGGAGAGAATGGGGGCAGTGTTATATTACAAAATAAAGACCTATGGAAGCCCTGGGCAAGATAATAAATGGAGTGATCTTTCAAAGCAGGACTATTTTGTTGCAGTTGAAAATAAAAACAAATATATAACAAACACTTGTGTGCCGCACTAACCAGAATTGACAAATGCGAATGTTTTGTCATATTTATTGTAGATCTATTTAAATAAAAGAACTAAAATATTACAAGTAAGATTTTAGTCCCCTAAGCCTATATTATTTAAATATTCATTTCACATTTATTTTGAAGAATGGCAGAGAGCTGTGTGAGGAAAGTGCAGAGGAAGATAATCACCCTCTCCTCCTAGCAGTTCAGCTTTCCCAAAACTTGCCTGCCCACTCAGCAAACAAAAGCAACACAATTTATGATAGTTGCCCCTTGGAAGGCAGTTTAGCAGCCAACCTCCCTTCCAACCCAATGTGCCCGAGCCCCCCTTTCCAAAATGCCAGCCACACAGGACTCTTTCTGAGAGGAGTTCTGGAAATTATAATTTTCTGGATCTCATTACATTTCATGGGGGTTTGGAAGCTCATTATAAATTGGTTTCCCATGCACCGTCTGGGCCTGCACATTCCTTTTGTCTGGTTGGAACTACTTAAGCCTAGCAATCCCCACACGGATGACTTGGTCAAGCAAATGGCAATTGTCTGTGTCTACAGCTTCAGGAGTAAGAGAGAGCACAAACAACCTAGTTTTGCTTTTTTTTTTCCTCCCCATATCTCCACAGCTAACAGTAAATCAGATCGCCTGACATTTCTTTTTAGCTGCATCTGAATCTAATGCCCTCAGCCTAGAAATTTCCGTTATATCACCCAGTGCATGGCAAGAGCAATGGGCTTTTCTGATTAGTGAAGCTGAAGAGTAGAAATGAATCACAGCGCCTTTGTATTCTAGAACATGAGTCTGGGATGAATGAATGCGGGAGGTTGGCCAAAACACAACCCCGGCGACTCAATTCTTAAATGATTTACAATGAACATAAGTCTGGGGACTTATAATGAATAAATGTCTCCATTTAATAAGCATTAAAGAAAGAGGTAAGGTGGAAGGCCTACTAAGGGACTGGGAAGCCACCTGCTTCTGATAATTTCAAAATCTCAGTTTCCCTCTCTGTATGATGGACCGCTTATCCTCATTGGCTCTTCTAGGGCTATTGTGAGCAGTATATTTTAGAAGTGACTGAAGGTGGTTTGAAAAATACCTTACAACATATCAAAGGCAATTTCACTGGGTCAAGACTTGGGCTTTATACCATAAAAGGAGAAAATAACAGCCTTAGTCTCCCAGATCAGCTAAGCATCCAACAAGGGAAGCAGGAATTATTCTGGCTCTTTCAGAAAGTTGGAAGGAATTGAGGGGCTCTTACAAGCCAAATGGGATAAGAGGTAGAGCACTAAACTTTCTGTCATTTGAGAATCAGGTAAAGCAGGACAGGATCCTAAGAACATCTAGAGAGAGGAAGAAAAAATGCACCAATAATTTGCGTAAAGTCATTGTACTGGTCATAGTTCTCCAGAGAAATAGAACCAATAGGATACATATAGGTACATAAGGGGAGATTTATTATGGGAATCGGCTCATGTGATTATGGAGATTGAGAAACTCTACACTATGCTGTTCCCAAGTTAAGAACTAGGAAAACTGGTCGCGTAATTCAGTCCTTGGCCAAAGGCCTGAGAACGACGTGGGAGTAGGGGGTGGGGGAGGTGTCTACTGATGTCCCAGGGCCAGATAGTATGCATGTCCCAGCTCAGTAATTGAAAACTTGCCTTTCCTCCACACTCTTGTTCTATTCAGTTCCACAGTGGATTGGACAATGTCCACCCACATTGTTAAGGGCAAATCTTTACTCAGTGTATTGATTCAAATACTAATCTCTTCCAGAAACACCCTCACAGACCTACCCAGAAATAATGTTTTTCTATCTGGGCATCCCTTAGCCCATCCAAGCTGACACCTAAAATTACCATTAAAATCATCAACTAATAGGCTTGGGAAAAAACTTAGGAACGGCCTGATTCAACCTCCAATCCAGATGCCTTCCACTCCCACCTCATTCCATCAGCTGATTGTCTAGCCTTTGCTTGAAAGTTTCCAGTAACAAGGATTTACCACCTCTAGAGACAGCCCATCCCAGTTGTGGGTATCTTGCATCATTATGGATTGTTTATCAAGTCTCCCTCACAAAGCATTATTGCATTGAGTCCCCTCATCTCTGAATCCTTCCTCTCTGAACATGCCACAGTTGCTCTGTGTCCCCAACAAGGTGTATCACTCAGAGCTGTGCTTGGCACTCCAGAAGGGGCCTGGCCATCTGTGTGCAGCAGGGACTGCTTCTCAGCAGACTTCTCTATGCTCTCTTTGCCTCCTTCTATACCTCCTATCTGAGTGCTGTGATGGGGAGGGGGAGGGCTGAAAAAGGGAGGAGGCAGGAAGCAGTGTTGATGATACCTTGGTAGATGAGACAAGGGCCCTGCCTTTTTCCTTTCCTGTTTCCCTTCCCTTCCCTTCCCTTCCCTTCCCTTCCCTTCCCTTCCCTTCCCTTCCCTTCCCTTCCCTGCCCTGCCCTGCCCTGCCCTGCCCTGCCCTGCCCTCCCCCTTCCCTGCCCTCCCCTCCCCCTCCCCTCCCCCTCCCCTCCCCCTCCCCTCCCCCTCCCCTTCCCTTCCCTTCCTTTCTTTTTTGAGACAGAGTCTATTTCTGTCGCCCAGGCTGGAGTGCAGTGGCACGATCTCGGCTCACTGCAAGCTGCCTGCTGGGTTCACGCCATTCTCCTGCCTTAGCCTCCCAAGTAGCTGGGACTACAGGCGCCCACCACCATGCCTGGCTAATTTTTTTTGTTTGTTTTTAGTAGAGACGGGGTTTCACCATGTTAGCCAGGATGGTCTCCATCTCCTGACCTCGTGATCCACCCGCCTCGGCCTCCCAAAGTGCTGGGATTACAGGCGTGAGCCACCACTCCAGTCCGGGCCCTGCCTGTTTAACTGTAACCTCCACACTCACCATTTTACCCCTTCTCTACTCAGGGGATTTGTGCCTGCTCTTTGTGTTTGTGACAAGCATTGAATTGTCAGAGAAGTTTGAACCAGAGTGATTCCATCTTGAATAGGGGCTGGATAAAATAAGGCTGAGACCTACTGGGCTGCATTCCCAGGAGGTTAGGCATTCTAAGTTACAGGATGAGATAAGAATTCAGCACAAGATACAGGTCACAAAAACCTTGTTGATAAAACAGGTTACAGTAAAAAAGCTAGCCAAAACCCACCAAAACCAACCTGGCAATGAAAGCGACTTCTGGTCATCCTCACTGCTCAGTAGACACTAATTGTAATGCATTAGCATGCTAACAGACACTCCCACCAGTGCCATGCACCATGGCAGTTTACAAATACCATAACAATGTCAGGAAATTACCCTATATGGTCTGAAAAGGGGAGAAGAGGAACTCTCAGTTGCAGGAATTGCTCACCCCTTTCCTGGAAAACTCATGAATAATCCACCCCTTGTTTAGCATATTAACAAGAAATAACCATAAAAATAGCCAACCAGTATCCCCTGGGGTTGCTCTACCTATGGAGCAACAATTCTTTGTTTCTTTACTTTCTTTCTTTTTTTAGACTGAGTTTCACTCTTGTGCCCCAGGCTGGAGTGCAATGGTGTGATCTCGGCTCACTACAACCTCCGCCTCCGAGGTTCAAGTGATTTTCCTGCCTCAACCTCCCAAGTAGCTGGGATTACAGGTGCCTGCCACCATACCCAGCTAATTTTTGCATTTTTAGTAGAGACAGGGTTTCACCATGTTGGCCAGGCTGGTTTCGAACTCCTGACCCCAGGTGATCCACCTGCCTCAATCTCCCAAAGTCCTGGAATTACAAGCGGGAGCCACCACGCCTAGACTGTTCCTTTACTTTCTTAATTAAACTCGCTTTCACTTTACTCTATGGACTTGGCTGAATTCTTTCTTGCATGAGATCCAAGATCCCTCTCTTGGGGTCTGGATCTGGACCCCTTTCCGGCAACAGAATCAAACATTCTGAAGATAGTGATTGAAGATTATATTCTATAGCTGGGTAAAACCTGACCAAATCATAGCAGATCAGAAGGTATCTTGGTCCAACACTGCACAATCTCTATAGTGCAGTGGTCCTCAAAGGGTGGGCATTGGACTAACTATATTGGCATCACCTGTGAACTTGTTAGAAATGTCAAAGGATCCTGTCCTCAAACTATCATATATAGCAATGTGTGTCTGTGTGTGTGTGTGTGTGTTTAGAGATGGGGTCTCACTCTGTTGCCTAGGCTGGTCTCAAACTCCTGGGCTAAAGTGATCCTCCTGCCTCAGCCTCCTGAGCGTCTGGGATTGCAGTTGTGAGTCACTGTGCCCAGTGCAATCTGTGTTTTAACAGCCCCTCCAGGTGATAGTGATTTGAAAACCACTAATAGACTAGATGCTGTGGTGGCCCTCCCGACAGGCATGTGCTTAAAGAACCTGTGTACTCCTTCCTAGCTGTTATGGCTGCAAAAGGCTCAAGGTAGCTCTTTTCCTTTTTTTTCTTTTCTTTTCTTTTCTTTTTCTTTTTTTTTTTTTTTGAGACGGAGTCTCACTCTGTCACCCAGGCTGGAGTGCAGTGGCACGATCTTGGCTCACTGCAAACTCCGCCCCCCAGGTTCACGCCATTCTCCTGCCTCAGCCTCCCAAGTAGCTGGGACTACAGAAGGTCGCCACCACGCCTGGCTAACTTTTTGTATGTTTAGTAGAGACAGGTTTCACGATGTTAGCCAGGATGGTCTCAATCTCCTGACCTTGTGATCTGCCTGCCTCGGCCTCCCAAAGTGCTGGGATTACAAGTGTAAGCCACCACACCTGGCCCATGGTAGCTCTTTTCTTGACAGAACTGCCATTAACCAAATATGGAGCCTGCTTGCTATGGGAGTAATATAATGCACCCCTGCTCCCCCATCCAGAGGCCAGTGACTGACATGGGGTATAAAAAGGCTGGCCTCTTGCCTCAAGGGCAAGCTCTAGAGCACAACAATTTGTGCTCTAGAGCTCTGGCTGAGGCCAGGCTGATATAAAGATCACCACTTGTTGAGCTTCTCTCCTATCCTATCCTGCTTGCTTCTCTCTCTCTGTCTCTTTTAAGAGACAGGGGTCTTGCTATGTTGCCCAGACTAATCTTGAACTCCTGACCTGAAACAATCCTCCTGCTTCAGCCTCCCAAAGTGCTGGGATTACAGGCATAAGCCACAGAGGCTGGCTGCTTCTCTTTATTTCTGTGAGCACTTCCTCAATAAATGATTTTTATAAGAATCCCTCTCACAGACAATGTTGTTGCAGGAATTTGACTGAAAACAATAATACAAAATTGAGGAATTGAAGGATTTTTTATAAAGATGCTTAAAAGTTCCATGTGAGTACTTGAAAAATATCTAGATAATTATGTAGAGTGTGATTTTTACTAGCTCTTGTTTGTAGACATAGTTTGGGAAATGCACCACCACAGACACAGAGAGGAATACCGGGGACAGAATGGTGACATTTAATTTCTTTACCTGACTGAGTCCTTAGCATTCCAGGAAGCACTTAAGCATCTTCATTAGTTCATTCTCCAACCTTCAGTGAGGGTGGTGATTAAGGACTTTGGGCTGATAAGTAGAATGAATCACAACGAGGTAAAATGGCAGCTGAAAGTCAGTTGCTGAATACAAATGAGATTCTACCCCCACCTTCATAACCCAGCACTTTCTCTGATGATCTAGAGACGTTCATTAGAAGCAAATCCTCACCCCTCTACTGCTATTTTCCTAGAATTGATAGGAAGAAAATTTGGCCAAATAAAATAAGAAACTAATAACACTTAATGAAAACAATCTGATGTTTTCATCAACTTTAAGGTTTGCTGTGGTTGCATAGAACAAAGTAGAGATTTGACAATTATCTGGATTATTTGGGCTGCATGGTTGTAGGTACACAAATGGACTAGACTATATCAATCTCTAGATACATGAGACCCCGCGGAAACTTCTGGGCCTGTTTTAAGTTGGGTCTAAAAAGATGCTGCTGCACTAAGGCAGAAAGAGGGGAAAGGCTTGACCTTCAGTGGGTAAGGTGACTTGGACTTGGCCAGGGCTGGTGTTGCTCCTGCATCCCCCAAACACTCCCGTCACTAGACTAGCTGGGGTGGATGAGATGCTGAATCGATTGGTTGTGTCTGATTTGGAGGCTTATTTAGCTCTGATCCCTTGTGGGAAGATAAGGTGACTGGTGGATGTAGTCTCTTGGCTATGGTGTATAACTATGACCTTTTGTGCTTAGCTTGGGGAATCATTCCATTCAGCAAGCGCTTTTTAAGAATTGAATCCTGATGATGTACCAGCCAGTGTACCTAGTGCTGGGGATACCCAGTTGAATGACACAGACAGTCCTTGACTTCATGAGTCAGTAGTGAAGCAACAGTTGTCCTCAGTTGTCCCCATGCTGAGGCTGCACAGAGGGGCAGGCCGCGCCTGGCTGTTGGCTGGGAGAGAGGGTTGGGGAAGGCATGGCATAGAAGTCTTTTCTAGTAAAGTGATTCTTAAACAGTCTTGAAGGATAAGAGGAATGGGTCAGAGAAGAAAAAGTGTGTGTGGGGAGAGTGGGAGAGGAAGTAGAATGCCATTCCAGGAGGAAGGTGAAACAAAGTAATTCTTCTTGTAGAGGACTAGGCAAACTAGGCGTTCCTGATAAGTCCTGCTCTTGCAAACGAAGCAGGGCGTTCCCGATAAGTCTTGCTCTTGCAAACGAAGCAGGGTGTTGGGGGCTTGTTTATGTGTAAACATCTTGAAAATCCAGAAAGTCAGGGAAAGGTCAGAAAAACAACAATGTGTCTCGTGACTTGGCAACATTCCACAAACGACTGTATAAAATAAAGCTGAGCACACCATTCCAGGCGGCCGCCATGTTTGTCTTGTCTTGTGTTGTCTTGTGTGTTCATTCCTTTGTTTAGGAAACACGCGGACCCCAACATCTGGCGCAGCGAGCAGGGTCCCTGGCTCCATGAGAGCAAGGAACCGGAGGGGGAACACCCCGGGCAGGTAAATAAAGAAAGGGGGACCCACGGGAAAATTATGGGGAATTCCACCTCTCTGGCCTCTGAATATTTGCGGTTACTCCAGGGACTGTTGATGTCTATAGGAGTAGAAGTTAGTTAAGGAACATAAGACTTTGAAGCGATTGTTTGCCCATGTTGAACAACATTGTTATTGGTTTCAATAACAAACCAAAGTGAGTTAAATCGAAAGGAATGGTTACAAGTGGTTAAAGCCCTGCTTCGAGCTCATCAGCGGGGCAAACGATGCCTCTGACTTTGTGGACTTTGTGTAGTTCCATTACTCAGGCATTAGAGTTACTTGAAACTGACTCAGAGCATGGCGATACTGCCACAGGAGGTGAGGCATCTGAAGCTTTAGAGAGGAATGATCCTAGAGAGGAACATATTTACGTCCCGGTTGTTGAGGACAAGGAATTGGAAAAAGAGCTAATGCCTCCTTCATGTGAAGGAAATTCTGATTTGCAGCACATTTTAGAGATGTTACAACAGTTGTTAAAATTGCAAGGTACCGCTGCTCCTGTTTCCCCTATTTCTCCGCCATGAGCCTTCCCTGTTACCTTCCCTTCTGCTCCTTTGGAAAAGGATTTCCCTTTGCCTCTACCTCCAACCTCTTTGCCTATGTCAGGTCAGGTTTTCTCTGTGTCTCTTCCTCCTGTAGGAGAAAATAAGGAATCGAAGGAAAAGGATGATTTCGAGGAATTAGATTTATTCCCAATAACACGGGCTGCTTTCGGCCCCAAAGCTCAGTTCCCAAACGGTGGCCAGAATGTGACTTTTATAGCCCTACAATTTAAATTTTTGAAGGAAATGAAAGCTGCAGTTTCTAATTATGGACCCCAGTCACCGTTTGTTCTTGGCCTTCTCGATTCCTTCTCTTTAGAACATGTGATGATTCCTATTGACTGGGAAACGTTGGGACAGGCTGTCCTTGATCGTTCGCAATGGCTTCAATTAAAAAGTTGGTGGTGGGAGGAAGCAAGAGTACAAGCTAGAAAAAATGCTACCCGAAATCCCCCAGGACCTACTGAAGAGCAGGACTTATCGGGAACGCCCTGCTTCGTTTGCAAGAGCAGGACTTATCGGGAATGCCTCGTTTGCGAGCACATAGTCCTCTACACTTCTGACTGAAGCATCAGGTGTGTGAGGGGCACGGGAGGGAAGACAGCAGCGGGATTGAGTCTGAGGAGGGAGGCAGGGCACGAAGAGTCTGAGATGCCATGGACAGCACTTTGGACTTTAATGTAAAGGTGATGTGAAATCATGAGAGTTACAAGATCAGGTGTTTAGAAAAAGATCTTTATGGCAGCAGTGTGGAAGATGGAGTGGAGGGGGACAGGCAGTGGACGCAGAGACAGCAGATAGAAGATTTGTGCTAGAACCCAGAAAAGAAGCAATGAAACTTGAATACAGTAGTATGATTTAGTCTGTTTCAGATCTTGATTTTAATTCCAGCTCCATCTAATATTAGCTGTGTGGCCTGTGGCAATTTACCTTACCTCTCTAAGCCTTGTTTTTTCCTTACATAAGATGGCTTAATGTATAGTTGGGGGTATTAGATAATACCCATAAAGTGCTTGGTGAAGTGCCTGGAACACAGTATTCTCTGTTTTTTTGTTTTGTTTTTGTTTTTTGTTTTTTTAAGATGGAGTTTCACTCTTGTCACCCAGGCTAAAGTGCAATGGCACAATCTCAGCTCACAGCAACCTCTGCCTCCCGGGTTCAAGTAATTCTCCTGCCTCAGCCTCCCAAGTAGCTGGGACTACAGGCGCATGCCACCACGCCTGGCTAATGTTTGTATTTTTAGTAGAGACGGGGTTTCACCATCTTGGCCAGGCTGGTCTTGAACTCCTGACTTGGTGATCCACCTGCCTTGGCCTCCCAAAGTGCTGGGATTACAGGCGTGAGCCACTGCATCCGGCGGAACACAGTATTCTCTTAAAAAAAGCAAACCGTTATTCCTATTATTATGCAGCCGTCCTAACTTGGACCATCCTCCTATACCCAGACAGTGAAACAAGGACTGGGGTGCAAGTAGTTTATTTGGAAAGTGATCCCAGGAAGCACAAGCGAGGCAGTGAGGAAAGTGAGCAGGGAAAGGCAGGAAAGCCAATAAAGGAGGTGTTACTGGGTGGACTGCTGCTGTGGGCGACTGGGGCTTATGTTTCCTGGGGACGCTCATGAGAACTGTGCAAATCACAGCTCAAAGTGATTCCTTTGAGAGATGGGAGAGCTGGGATATTTAACCACCAACTCCTATCCCTCATTGGTTGAGGGTTGCTTCTGCAGATCTTAGTACTTCCAGGCTGCTCTGTGCAGAGGCTGAACAACTTTCAGGTGGGACCACAAGTGCTCAGCAAGTCTGCAGCAGCAGAGATGGGTGCTTGAGATGGAAACTGCCATAGTGCAACTGGAACTATCCACTGCAGCTGAGGTAGACTCAGAGGTCAGCAGTGGGGACATGGACAGAGCATCATACCTGCTACAATGAAGTGAAGGGACAATTAAACAATATTTGGAATGTAGAATTAATAGATCTTGATGAGTGATTGGATCATTGAGGGGTAAGAAATAGGGTAGAGTCTTAAAATGACTTTTGCATTTCTAGTTTGGTTTAAAATTTGCAGTCCCATTTGTTGAGTTTAAAACAATTGCCAGAGGGGTGGTTTTGGCCATAGTGATGGCAGAGAAGAGGAGTTGCTTTTTCATTTGGGCATCCTGAGTTGGAGGTGTCTGTGATACAGCAAAGTGTCACACTGGGTTGGCAAATGGAATTTTCCTAATTCCATATTAAACTATGCAGGCTTCAGTTTGGCATGTTTGAAATTCTTTAAACAGATTTTGTGGGAACAAATCCTGACTCTGATAATGAATGATTTCCCCCCTGCACATTTAATCTGGTGGTTTAAGTGATGGCTTTTAAAAATAGCCTGGTGTCTCTTTCTACCTGCTGTTCACTTATTAGTTGACTTTGAACCTGTTGGTGAATTCTATTGCAGATCGTCTCTCCTTGAAGAAAGGGAATAATAAACACCCTTTTGAGTTATTGCATAGCTGTTGAAAACCAAGACAGCATTTCAAAGCTCTTCTGAGTTGTTGCAGAGCACAGTGCCCCATCAAGTATTGTATTTCTTTGCTTCAGTTTGCTTGCAGAGCTTACAGCATTCCAATTATCCTATTATTGGATATTCAGTAGTAAAGTGAATATGCTTGTCTTCTAAAATGGAATTTTTAGATGTTAAAAGTTTATATTTGCCAAGTGAAATAAGCCAGATATTTAGCTAATTATGGCATGGAACTTATCCTGATTATAAATATATATTTTTCCCTCTGTATGTGTGTGTGTATATATATATATTTTTTATATTTGTATTTAGAGACATGCATCCTGTTTTTGTTCTATTTCAGAATGCATTTTTCAATAGATGTTGAAACCACTAACAGTTTAACTTTCTAAAGTGGTTTCCGTATAGACATTTTATTATAGGAAGACGTGTAGAACACCCAAGTCAATGGGGCCAGAGACAGAAATGTGAAACAGGTAAAGCCTGGCTTTAGCTTTCTCTCTTGAGGTGACCTGTCTTCCCCAAGGGCTTTCTCATGTCCCAGTATTCACTGCTAACGTGCCCAAGGGTTGTTGGCCTCTACTTCCAGAGAGCTATCTGTGTTATAATCACAGACCTCTAAGGCTTGTGATTTTACCAATGACATTCACCTTAGCCGTGCTTGTTTGTAAAGTGTTGGCTACACATGAGGCTCTGGACTAGTTGGTGAAAGTGGAGGGAGTGAAGACAGCAAAGTGGAGGGATGAAAGTGGAGGGAGTGAAGACAGCAAAACAGGCTGGGCCTCCTGGGTCTACTGTGTCTGCCTCAGTGAGTGGGGCAGTGCTGATAGTACTGTGGAGACTGGCTCCAGAAGAAGGCAAGGAAAGAGGAAGTAGGATAGACTGTAGTGGGAACTTGGCCAAGAATTGTGCCAAGCATTCTGCATATATATTATCTCATTTAATTTAATAAAGCAATATATTTTCTTAAAAATGTGCTTGAGAGTAAACATTTCTGGAGACAAGTGAAAAGCCTCCCACACACAGCTCCTATTTCTTGGAGAGTTCCTGCTGCTGGCCCAGAGAGGAACCCCTCCAACCTTTTTTGTTTTTGCAAACAATGTTAAGGACTGAAATGAAAGGACTGTTTGATTTTTTTAAAGTTTCAAATCAAAACAAGGTCTGATAGTGGTTATTTTGCTAAGGAAAGAAATGATAGTGAAGTCAGAGGTTTTGAAACCCAAATTTTTGGAGTAATGAAATAATTTGCACAGTACAAAATAAAATAGTGACAATAACATTATTTTACTTTTGAAGGACAAAAGCAGCAAACGCATTCAGAGACTGGATGCTTTTAGACTGCAGTGGAATCATTCACTCTTCTGTTTTGCATTTGATGAGACTAGCTCCAGAAGAAAGTTTTAGATGTTATAATGGTAGGTCTACCTGGGAGTCTGTTCCCTGAGGCCTGGCCATCGTGGCTCTGGAGCTGTAGTGTTTTCTTTCGGAATCCACGGTCTGGGCGGTCTGAGCTTGTCAGGCGCATGTGCGACTCCGTTGCCTGCAGAAACCGCTGAACTTTGCACAGGCCGTGGGTGGTGAAGCACTTGTGTGTACCCACCCTGCTGTTCAGCCTGGAGCCACCACTGGTTTCAATTATGACTTCAACAGGCAGCTTTGAGGGCTTCTCTATTCATTACAGTGCCACACACTCTATAATTAGTAATAAAGGAACAAAGGCACTTCACAAATATAAAGGGCTAAACAGTAATCATGCAGTAAAGGCAATGCATTGGGACTTTTCTACCTAACTCCTTGTTTCTTGCGGGTTAAAAAAAAAAAAAAAGCAAACAAAAAACAACTTGTTTCATTACTTTGTTTTTTTTTTTTTGCACTGAATAACCTAGGTTTGAATCTCACCCTGGATACTTATTAACTGTGTGATTTTTGGCATTTTATCTCACCTTTTTGTGCCTCGGTTTCTTTATTTGCAAAATGGAGTTAATGATACTTCCTCTATCCTGGGGGTAGTTTGCTGATTAAATGAGATAATTCATGCAGAATGCTTGGTAAGGAGCTCTGCTCACACAAAGACTTTCTCAGTAAATGTTAGGTCTCATTATGATTATCATCATTTTAATTTCAAATGAAATGCATAGAGTATGAGACACAGGCATAGTACTTGAGTGTCCTTTTTTTAGACTTTCCATTATGTACATTTTCAAACACAAACAAGTAGAGATACTGGTGAAATTTCCCTACCTCACATGCACCTATACTAGCATTGACAATTATTAGTATCTTATCAAATCAAATCAATCTTGTTTCACATAGCTCCCTGGTTTTTTTCTAGAACATTTTAAAGCGAATCCCATCATGTCATTTTGCCCATAAATTTGAGTGGGATAGTGCTGATAGTTACTTTGGAGACTGGCTCCAGAGAAAGGCAAGGAAGGAGGAAGTAGGACAGAATTTAGTGGGAACCTATTACATTCCAAACGACTAAGATGTTAGTCTTTTTGTTACTAACACCCCGAATAAGCTGAGGACTCTTTGGGACTATGTCTTCTTCACCTCAAACTCCAGCTTGAGGAGGAGTACCAGCAGCTAGTAAAAGTTCCACAGATGCTTGTTTAATTAGTGAATGAACAACCCAGACTTAGCTTTCTTCACTTTTTGGTGTCTGCTCAATAAATATTTACCCAGAGAATAAATGAGAGCAGGAATTTTATAGACCAATGCATATGGAGATGCTTATAATTTATGAAATCAACACACATTTTTTAATACTTGGGTGACATTTTGCAACACTTGAAATCCCACAGGTTTAATATTGTCATGAACATTAATAATGCCCAGATAGTGAGCACTTGAAAGGTTTCATTCTGATACTCATATTATTTGTGGATGTCTGACTATAGGCAACTTCATGAAAAGCAATTAGCAGATTCTTCAAACACATGACAAATCTTTTATTACTGTGCTTATAAGTGACACGGTTTACAGAAAACCAAATGTAATTAAATAACATTGAACTTGAAATCTACCACAGAGTCAAGATATACAAGTTATACTTGGCAAGGCAAAATTTCTCAAACACTAGGTTGTTTCAGGTGAAAGATAAATTTCAATTAAGTAATTCCAACATGTTTTGTTTTTTGTCTTACAGACAGTTCCTTTGGCAATAACTTCCACTTTAACTTTTATTATATAAAAATATAACAAAATTTCATTATATACAAACATTACATTACACAATGTACAAGTTAAAAACACTAAGAAAATGGCAAGCCGCAAGTGAAATTAAAGTCAATAGCATGATAAAAAAATTAAACACTGCACACATTTCATAAAAATTACATTAACTACATTTTTGTTTGCAAATACCAAACAGTACCAATGTGATTGGAAATAGCTTCCAACGACTTCATTTTAAGGCACATCTTGCATATTTATATATACAACACTGAAACCGGTCAATAACTTAGGGGCTTCTCGGAGTGACCTGTATAGGTGTGAAGACATGCAGCATGGGATTACACATTTTCATTGGCTCCCTTCTTCGGGGACAGGTACCTGCCAGGAGGGGACTGGTAGAGGGGTACCCCAATCTCCTGCAGGTCTGGGAGCCTCCCTGGACGGGGAGGGGAGAGCAGAGTGACTGTCCTGTCATAGTCTCTGTGCAGTACTTTCTCATAGACGCTCTGCAGCCCCACTGTCTTGGGCAGCTGGGCCTGGTAGTAATTGTCCCTGCGCAGAGGATCCCGAGGCAGGGACGTGCTCTTACAGAAGGTTGACATCTGGGCTGGTGGGTGAGGCGAGGGATGTGTGTTGGGCCCGCTGCAGGATGGGCTCCAGCAGCGGTCAGAGTGGCCCAGGATCTTACACTCAGCGGTGCACGCCCACAGTCCTAACACAAAAGGGAAAAGGAAACAGCACGATGATTATTCCTGAGATGATACATACCCAGGCTTCCGTCTTCAGAATGTCAGCCTGGGTTAGGGCAGCTGAAAGGAAAGGCTGTGCACATGAAGATATACACTGTGTCTCAAGAATCGAAGGCACATTGCTGCTTCCTGTAAAGCCATCTTAATGCAAAGCTGGTCCAGCTTCTTCAGCTGGAAGTGAAAAAAAAATTGATAAGCAGAACCCCCTTTTTAATGGCTAGCATCATCCACGCTGCTGCCTAACAGGATGAGGGTGTGCTTTATTCAAGAGCTGGAGTTGCCTCTACTTGGCATTTTGAAATTCACTGTGTGAAGCAGGCCAGGATCCGCAACTGGAGGAGTGAGAAAAAGTGGGGAAGAGGGAAGGGGGCTGGGAACCGAGATTGACAGGAGGCAAGCAGTAGTGAAGGGGAGGGAAGGGAGGAATGTCGAACTTGGCGGGAAATAAGAGTCCTCACCACTCTGCATGTGGTTGATGAGATCCTTTTTCAGAGCGTCCCCGCTGATGTCGGAATCGCTGTCGTTGAAATCACTGTCCCCTTTACCGCTGTCTTTGCCGCTGAACTTCTCTGCTTCTCTGCCGGAGATGGTGTTGAATGAGTGTCCTTTCCACACCGCCACAGGGGGCGCCGGCTCCTTTCCAAAACCCGGGGAGGCACTGTAGGGCTGCAGCAGGGAATAGGGGAATGGGGGTGGGGGGAGGGTTGGACAAGAAACAAACAAACAAAAAACAGGTGCGACAGGTTAAAGTGTCTACCTGCATGCGCCCACCCTACCCCTCCAGTCTCCCTTCCCCCAGCCTGTCCGCGGAGCACGGACGGGGGCGCCCAGCCGAAGGAAGGCCTCACCTCGGCGTGCGCGCCGCGGAGCCGCTGCTGCCCCTCGAAGTGACAGGCGCTTTCCCCAGTGGCGCTGCCGCCCTCTGAGCCCGGCACTTCGGCCGCGGCGACCGCAGGCGGAGGCGCGTCCGCCGCGGGGCTGCCAAAGGGCGCTTTGCCGGTGCCAGGGAAGGTGAGCACGTCGAACATGTTGGGCCTGGGCCCGGCTCCCCGGGCGGCCTCCTCCGGGGAGCCGGGAGCCGAGGCTCCGCCGCCCGCCGCCCCGGGCCGCTCTTCCCGGAGGGCCCCCCCTTTGCGCACCTCCTTCTTGCGGCGGTTGCAAGTGGTGGCGATGGCGATGATGGCGGCCAGCAGCAGCGTGCAGCTCCCGGCCAGCACGATGATGACGATCAGCGGCGTGTCCCATTGCAGCGCTGACCCGGACGCCCCGAGCCGAGAGCCAGGCGGGCGGGAACGCTCCGGGCTTCCTGCGCTGGCAGGTGCAGCCAGCCCACGCCCGCCCCCTGCTGTTACCACGAAGCTGACAGTTGCGGTGGTGGTGAGAGGGGGACGGCCGCCGTCGGATATGACCAGTAGCGCCCTGAACACGCGGCCGGGTGGCTCCTGCGAGAGGTTGCTTGTGAGCACTATCTCCCCCGTGCGGCGGCCGATGGCGAAGGCTTCGCGCGGCTCCTGCTGCTGCAGCTCGAACGTCAGCTCCCCGTTGGCCCCTTCGTCTGCATCCCGGGCCTGCACACGGGCCACGGCAGTGTCCTTTGCGGTGCGCCCAGGCACCGCCACTTCTAGGGAGCCATTGGCTGGCGCCGGGTGCACCAGGACCGGCGCATGGTCGTTCTGGTCCAGCACGCGCACTTGCACTAGGGCGCTGCTGGAAAGCTGAGGGGAGCCGCCGTCGCTAGCTTGGATGCGAACGTCGAGTTGGCGCAGCGTCTCATAGTCGAAGCTGCGCAGCGCGTAGATGGCTCCGGTAGCTGGGTCCACCGAGACATAAGTGGACACGGCACCCCCGGCGCGGCCCACCTCGGCCTCCAGCAGCCGGTAGGTGACCTGGCCGTTGCGGCCCAGGTCCCGGTCCCGGGCGGCCACTGTGGCCAGGTAGGCGCCGGGCGGGTTGTTCTCGCGCACTGACACTTCATAGACCGGCCGCGTGAAGAGCGGCGCGTTGTCGTTCTCGTCGCCCACGCGCACCGTGTAGGGCCGCACGGTGCGCAGAGGGGGCGCGCCGCGATCCTCGGCCACCAGCGTCAAGTTGTACTCGGCGATGCGCTCGCGGTCCAGCGACGCCGCGGTCACCACCAGGTAGCTGCCCGCGTAGGCCGGCTGAAGCCGGAAGTGCTCGTGCCCGTAGAGGGCGCAGCGCACCTGCCCGTTGGCGCCCGAGTCCCTGTCCGAGGTGCTGACCAGGGCCACCAGGCTCTCGCGCGCCGCCCCCTCCGGCACCAGCGAAGTGGCGCCAGCCTCGGGCGTCCCGGCTCCCGCAGGCGAGCTAGCGTCCGCTCCCCCGAGCGCAGCGGCGGCGGCAGCAGCGGCGAAGGGCGAGGCGGCCGGCGCGCCTGGGGCGGCCAGCGGGGTGATGGCGATGTCGGGTGCGTTGTCATTGACGTCGCGGATGCGCACGATGACCTTGCAGGTGGCAGCGCGGGGCCCTGGTCCGCGGTCCTGAGCCCGCACGTCCAGCTCGTAGGTGTCCTGACGCTCGTAGTCCACGGGCCCGGCCAGGGTGAGACGGCCCGTTCGCGGGTCAAGCCGAAAGAGGCGGCGCGCCTCCGGCGGGGTGCGAGCGCCAAAAGCGAACACCACGTCGCCGTTAGGGCCCTCGTCCGGGTCGGCCGCGTCTAGATCGAGAAGCAGGGAGCCCACGGGCGCGTCTTCCGCCAGTTCCACTTCGGCCACGGCGCCTTGCGGGAAGGCCGGGCTGTGGTCATTGGCATCCAGGACGCGTACGCTGAGGGCAGCCGTGGCGGAGCGCGGCGGGCGGCCGCCGTCCTGGGCTACCAGCTCCAGGCTGTAGGCGGCCTGGCTCTCGCGGTCCAGCTCCTGCAGCAGCACCAGGTCCGCGCACTGAGCGCCGTCTGCTCGCGTCTGCAGCTCCACCCGAAAGGGGCTGTGCGGCTCGGCCAGGCGCACGCTCTGCAGCCCGTTGGCGCCCACGTCTTCGTCCACCGGCACCTCCAAGGGGATGCGCGTGCCCACGGCCGCACCCTCGGACACCTCCACCGGGATCTGGGCCCGGGGGAAGCGCGGTGCGTGGTCGTTGACGTCCCTCACCTCCACCTCCACGTGCACCAGCCGGAACTGCTCCTGCGAGAAGCTGACCACATCGAAGGCCAGCACGCACTGCGGGGCCTGGCCACACAGCCGCTCGCGGTCCAGGCCGGCGTCCCCGACGGTCAGCTGCCCGTCGCCTTCGCGCACCCGGAGCAGAGAGCTGTTGAATTGCTTCATCAGGCGGAAGCTTGTGTCACCCGATACTTTCATATGCAGGTCCTCTGCCAGGGTCCCGATGACCGTGCCGGGGGCATCCTCCTCGAAGGTGCTGTATCTGACTGTTTTGCTCTGGGCCACTGAGAGCACCCAGCAGAGGCTGAAGAGCTGCAAGGGGAAAAGGCAGGGGCTGCCCCAGCGCCTCACAAGACTCATGCCTCCAGCCTTAATTGCGATCCGAAAGGCTAAGGAAGAGAGTCTTCTCTGGTTTCCAGGTCGGGCGTGAGTCTCAGGCTCTCGGAATCACGCTCTTTGAGAGCCCTGTGCGGGAGAAGTCTGCGGGTAGCAGCTCCGCGCCTCCAGCCGGCTCTGAGGACGCGCAGACCCGCCCTCACCCTGCGCCTTTCCCTCCCTTACAGAAGCTGCGCCGCCTCGCGACGCCTTTGCCTTTATAGCCGCCGGTATGCTAATCACCCGAGCCGGGCCGCCAATGGCCGCCTCCCCCTCGCGTCGCTCCTCCGCCTGCCTCTGACAATCCCTTTAATGTGGAAAGGCTTAGAGGGGAAAACAAGAAAGGAAAATTAGGGAATCTTTCTTTTGTTTAACTCCTTTTGCTTTCTCTCCCTTTTCTTGTCAGCACCCTGCATGTAGAGGAGTTGGCACAGAGCTCCAGGAGTAAAAGGAGCGGATGATTTTGTTAATTGTCGCCTGTATCCCTCCGTGCCGGCGGCTAGAACTAAGTGCGAACACGCTGGGATTTCACCCCAGCGACTCCAGAATCCCCCTTCCCCCAGCCCCTGCCAACACACACACTCTGCATTTTGCACCTCTGAGGCTTCCAAACCCTTGCAGCCCCCTACCCACAGACTTGCTCTGCTGAGTGAGACTCTGCTTTCCTTCTCTCCTAGCTTCCTACAGTGCCTGGAATAGCCTCTCGATTAAGAAGCCTGAAGGATAAGGGAAAATTGATTTTATTCAAATTTGTGTACGCAATTGTGTTTTGCTCGTGTGAGCCCCGGTGATCAGAGCTGCCACTTCCCTTTCAGAAAAGAGCCCCGCGATATGTTAGTATGCATGTCACTGTCCAAATGGCTTTCTTAAGCCTTGGGCGCTAGCAGGCAAGGAAAAAAAGTTCCAAATAGGATTTAGCATAAGCTTGAGGAGATTTGGAAAGGTTTCAAAGATCAGACTGTATCAAAGGCTTATGAAGCCCTCGTTAGCTGTGGAAATAGAATGGTGTGGCAGGCGATCCCATTGGAGGCCCCAATGTCTGTATTATTTCACTGTGACAAGCTAAGGGGAGACAAAGTTGAACAGTTTCCACAACGGAGTTGGGCTAACTTGAATATAATGAGCAAACGCCACATGTATCCATTATGTTCCTCTATTCATCCCCAATCACTGCCATAACTCTCCGGCTAAACGGTGATGGGCGCTGAATTCCACACAATACCCGGCTCGTATTAAAGAGCATTTAGAGAAGTTTTTCCTCCTGATGTCTTGTTCCGCCTATTTAGAGGATTTTCTTTCTGTTCTAATAGGGCCACTCTGGGAAGCAACACTCGTCCGGTTCCAGAAGAACAAAATCACAGCGTGACATTGAATCCTGGCAGGAACGTGGGGGGAACTTAACCATCTGCCTAGGAAAGTGTGGAGCTTCGGCACTGCCAAAATCTGGGCTGGGCGAATCCTGAGGCTGGCCAGGCGCTGCGCTGCCCCACAGATAGCCCCTTCCCATCCCTGAAGGCCAGGGAGATGGAGCTCGGATCTGGAATAAGATGGATTCTTAATGATGCTTACTGAAGGGCTTTATTGAGCAGGCTATGCAAATACACACGAAGGAGGAAAGGTAAAAAACAGAAGCCACACACTGGAAGAAATTTTGCTTTTTAGGCGATAGGTTTGGTAAGCAGATTGCATTGAGTAAACATTCTTCAGAATCCCGAATTTTGGTCCTGCTGTCAGCGTCCTATCCATATTTTCTTTTCTCTCAAAGTCGAGGGAGTGTGTTTTGGGGGTCTTTTCAGAAGAGGGTCAGGAGTTTTCCCTGGAGTAGGGAGACCAAGTCGGGAGCTGGGTGGTGGGGATGAGAGAGGTGCTTGGAACTGTCAGCAGAACATGCAGCCCCAGCCATCCATAAATAAAAGCTGTTATGAGACTGGGGAAGGGGATGGTGACTGGAGGCTTCCTCAGAGCGGTGTGTCTCTGGGTTCCCTTCTCCACCTCTTCCACCTTGTAGCCTTGGGAACGCTAAAAGCAATAAGGCCAGGCATCTGCAGCCGCGCGGGGACGTGCAAGGAGGAGCGCCCCCTACAGGAACCCAAACCGCAGCCCTTTCTTCCGCTTTCTTCCACCTCCCAAGTGCGATTTAGTGTCTTGCCCTCCCCCTGTCCCCTCCAAGAGATATTCCTTGGGGAACACACGCAGCCGAAGGAACTTTCTATTTCCTTCCGAGCCCCGCAACACTCCCACCGCAGCCTGGGGCTGGCTGGTGACCTTTAGCGCCCCTAGGCTAACGTCATCTTTCCTCACCCCTCTTCCCCCGGAGACCCAGACGGGAACAGGTTCAGAACTTGGCTGGTGGACAGCGGCCTCGGCGCTTCCGCTGGCGTAACTAGGGAAGGTCAGGCCAGGGTGGCGCGGCTGCTGCTGGGCGGAGGACTCGGAAGGTGGGGAAAGTGGTAGGCAATGGGGTTGGAGTCCCAGAGGAAGGGATTTCAGCGATTCCCGCGAGCACAGCCCGGCCGCGAGTGGCTGGGACCCGGACCTCACGCCAGCGCCCCCTGCGCCCCCGCACCCGGCAGTTCTGGGCTGGACTCGGGATCCCCGCCACGCGCTAAGTTTGGGTTTTTTGCTTGGCCACAGATTCGGAACTACTTGCAATTTCTACTCAAAGCGCTTCCGCGTCAGCATGCTCATTGTCAAGGCTGAAATAAACCAAGGAGTGCTTGAAAGTGGGAAAAGGAAAGGGGAGCAGAGGCAGGCGAAAGCCAGGAGGCGAGAGGAGGGGTGTAGGGTGGCTGGTAGCAGGTCCAAAGCATTTTTTCCGCGGCCAGGTCCTCGTCGCTCGGAAGTAGCCACGACGGCGGCGGCGCCCGGAGGCTGAGAGCCGGGAGCCGGAGAGCCGGGAAGCCGGGAAGGGAGCCGCGAGTCTCCAACCGCCACTGGTGTGCACAGGTCTTTCCGTGCCGGCGGTGGAGGTGTGAAGGCACGCAAGCACCGTGAGCTCCGGGCCGGCCGCGGCAGCCGCTCGATTATGGAAATACGATTTAAAATAGCGCATCAACGTCCGCAGCAACTCCCCGGGAAGGAAAATATGTCCAGGGAGGTGGCCGGGGAGAGAAGTAGGGGAAAGGGAGGGGAGTTCGCCTGCCCCGGCGCTGATCAGGCCTCACAAAAGCCGCCCGAATCGCCTTGTTATCATACCAAAAGGTCTGGGCAGGCTCAAAGGAGCCCCTTTCTCTGGGTTTTAGCAACTTCACCGGCAACTGTCTCGCAATCTTGAGAACAAACACAGCTCCACAATGGCCGGCGTTTTCTCGGAATGCAAATGTTGCAGGCTTCGCAAAGCTGGGTTTCTGCTACCGAGCCTAATGCCGGCATTGTGAAACTCGCGTGCAAACACCGAGATTGACACGGGCGTCACGTGACGGATTAGGGCTCTAGGAAAGTTTTCAAAGAGACGACAATGGGGGCTAATCTGATATCTCCCACAGTTTAGAGGGAAAGAAAATCAGGATATATTCTCATATGTAATAGGATTATCTTGTCCATTTCAAGTTCTATACAGCATGTAATTTATTTTTAATTAGGATTATATCTACCAGGAAAGGGAACTAGACTTCACTGGAAAGTGTAATTCTAAGGATGGATGAAGAGAGGGGTTATTTTTCAACCTTTTACTTTTTTTTTTTCCTTTAAAAATAAGCCCAGGGCCCTGGTTTTTCCTCCTACAGACTCAACATTGGGTAAACCCCTCAGGGAAGCTTGCAGCAAGTGTTCTGCCAAGCAAAGAACAGAGGAAGCTCTTCGGGGCATCTAATTCATTTTTGTAGTGAAAACACATTTTGCAAAAATCTCATCGAATTCTGAAGCCTCTGGGTTTTCTGGGGTTGATGCTCTAGAAATGCAACCAAGCGGTTTTCTACACTCCAAATTCTTACTCTTTAAGTTCTCTCTCTCTCTGTGTGGTTTTTGGGCCGTCAGTACTGGCATGGTGACTTTTAAACTGTATAGTAAACCACAAAGCAGCATTCTCCATAGCCCTGATTCAAATTCAGCAGTCAGACAATGAGACAATTTGGGGGTGAAGGTAACTGTTATTTAAACATTGATTTTGGATCGATTCCAGTGCCAGATGCTCACAAACCCTGGATCATTTCCAGATCTTGGGCCACTCTTCATTTTGTGTGTTCCGTGTGTCAGGACACTCTGAGAGACCTACTTTACCTGATAAGAAGCAGAACACACCTGTTGACTGCAGGATCTGGAGTCATCCTGCTTGGATTCAAATCTGATCATTACACTGATTGGCTGTGTGACCCATGCAAATTATTTTCTCTCTGTGTGTTTTTTTGTTTGTTTGTTTTTTTGTTTGGTTTTTGAGACGGAGTCTTGCTCTGTCGCCCAGGCTGGAGTGCCCTGGCGTGATCTCCGCTCACAGCAATCTCCGCCTTCTGGGCTCAAGCGATTCTCATGCCTCAGCCCCCTGAGTAACTGAAATTACAGGCGTGCACCACCACACACACCCGGCTAATTTTTGTGTTTTTTGGTAGAGACAGGGTTTCACCATGTTGGCTAGGCTGGTCTCGAACTCGTGACCTCAAGTGATCATCGTGCCTCAGCCTCCCAAAGTGCTGGGATTACAGGCGTGAGCCACCACCCCTGGCCTCTCTCTATATCTTACTTAGTTCCCTGATCAGCAAAATGGGTATTTGCAAGGTTGTTTTGAAGACTGTGTAAGATGATATAATATCAGGTGCTTAGGAACACATGTTAGTTTTTATTTCCCTTTAAAGCACAGGGAAGAAACATCAAAGACTATGTAATCTAAACCTCTTATTTTATAGGCAAGGGATTTGTTCGGAAAGAAAAATAACTCTCCCATTTCCTGTCTGCTTCTTTGCTTTAGTGACAACTGTCTCCCCAATTCCCTGATTCCTCTCTGGAAATAATAGGTATTGTTGTAGGTATATAGATCCCAGAGGAAAGAGATAATGGTCACCTGAGGGTTCCAGGAATTTTCATGCCCTCATGTCATTTCAAAAGGTACCTTTTGGTACCTTACTCGCTAGTTGAGATCAGATGTTGACAAAAAGGAGTTCTCAGTAGAGTTTTTTTTTTTCTAGTCATTTCTATAAAAGCCATGTATTCTGACTGAAGCCACCTACAGATACAGATATTTAATGGACAGGAGCCCATAATTCTGAAGGAGCAGAATATTTCAAGGGACTTTCCCTCCTGGAATGCCTAGAAGCAGCAGGTGACCTCCTGCTGACTTATACTGAGCCAAGGTACAAAAAGTGTTTGACCCCTCTATTACTCTGCTAGAGCTGCCGTAACCAAATGCCATATACTGGGTGATTTAAACAACAACAATTTATTTTCTCACAGTTCTGGAGACACGAAGTCCAAGATCGAGGTGCCATAGGGTTGATTTCTCCTGAGACCTCTCTTCTTGGCTTGCAGATGGCCGCCTTCTCTCTGTGTCCTCATATGGGCTTTTCCCTGTGTCTGAGCCCCCTGGTATCTCTTCCTTTTCTTAAAGGGACACCAGTCGTACTGGATTAGAGTCCACCCTTATGATCTCATTTAATCTTAATTATCTGTTTAAAGGCTCTGTTTCTAAATACAGTCAGTCTGTTGTCCCAGGAGTTAGACCTTTAACTTACGGATTTTCGGAGGTCAGTCCGTAATACCTTCATTCTCTCAACCAACATTATTGAGAACTTACTAAGTTCCAGACTTTGTGATAAATGCTGTGGAAACAGAGATTAAAAAATAAAGTATCCATACTGATACAAATAAATGATCAAATAAATAAATGGGAAAGGAGACAATTCTACCACAGGGAAGACCATTGAAGAACTTACGTAGTAGATTCTGTGCCCACATAAAAGTGGATCATAATTTCCCACTCTCTAAGTATGGACTATGTGGATTGTGACTTTCTTCCAAAGAATACGTTATGGAGTGGAGAGAAAAAGACTAACTTTACATGGAGAAAGCTGTCAAACACTCCCTTGGTCAGGTGCTCAAGGTCAATATCAACAGTGATAGGTCATGTTGATAGTATGCACCCTAGGTATGATGTGATGAAAATGGCACTTTATCTCTGTGATCTTCCTCAAGACCGCAGCACTTCAGTCTCATAATGAGAAAAACATCAGATAAAACCAAACTGAAAGATGACATTTTGCATAAACTGACCGGTATGCCTCAAAACTATCAAAATAATCAAAAACAAGGAAAATCTGAGAAACTGCCACAGCAAGAGCTTAAAGAGACATGACTAAATGTAATGCGGTATTGTGGCACAGAAAAAGGACTTCAGAGAATAACAAAGGAAATCTGAATAAAATGTGGGCTTTAGATAATAACAATATTAGCTATTAATTGTAACAAAAGTGCCAGAGTAAGATGTTAATGACAGGGGACATGGGGTTATGGGAACTCTCTGGACCAGCACTACAATTTTTCTATAAATGTAAGACTGTTCTGAAATAGAAAGCTAGATCCTGCCAGCCCTGAGGATGGGGAGATAGAAGAGTAATCAGACAGCGAATGCATGTGAGAAGTGCTGTAAGGAAGGCCCACACCGCTGCTGATCACAGGTGGCTTCTTGAGGAAGAGGAATACCTGGACATGTGGCGCAGGGCCTAAGAACAGGGGTACAGGTATGTTCTGCCTGACTGTGGCCCAGAGGAGGGAGGCCCAGTTGTGCTGGGAAATGGGAGTACTCAGGGAAAGCTTTTGGGTGACATCTGAGTTGAGTTTTGAAGGATGAAGAGAAATTAACTAGGGGTAGAAAGGGAGAAGGTAGGGGTGGAGATGAAAAAAGCATTCCTTGCAGGAGGAACAGCAAGTGACACAAAGGTCTCAGAGCTGGGGTGTAAGGCTCTATGAAAGGACCTAGGGAGTACAGACAGGTGATGAAAGCCGGGGTGAACAGGTGGGTGCTTTGTGTATCTTGTTAAGGCATTTGGGTTTTACCCTTAAGGCAATGGAGAGTGTTGAAGGATGTCACCCCAACATAAATAGGCTCACCAGAGTAAAGTGAAAGAAAATCAGGTGCAGGAAAAGGGAAGTGGAGAAAGAAGCCTGCGCTGGTGGAACTTTGACCTGGAAGGAAGGCCAAGGATAATTCTCTCAAGTAACTGTTTAGGGAAGAGTGAATAGTCAGTGACCGGTAAGGCCAAATTCCAAGAGACTAAGGGGAGAGAAGAGTGCACTCTGATGACACTTGTTCATCTATGGGCTGAGCCCGAGGACTGTGTTTCCTACTGTGAGTCCCATCTCCCTCCAACCAGAAGCTGAAGCAAGCGGTGTAGGAGTTGCTGGTTGGTGTTCTCCAGCCATCACCAGTCCTCTGGAGAATGCAGTTCCTCCTGGGAGCCTTCTTTTGAGTTTAGTTTCAAGAAGAATGCAGGTGGACAGTGGTAGGAGAGAGGATTTACTTTTTCTCGCAAGTTGAGGCTTCTCTGGGTTCAACCACGAGCAAATCCAGTGGCACCTCGGTGTATCTTCTGTTGGACATCTGTCCTTGACAAATGATGGTGGGGTGGAAGTGGGATGTTCTACAGCTGTCCATGGCCCAGGGGTGTTTCCCTTATCACCCCAAGGATTCACTGTGTTCGAGGGAGAAATTAAAAATTTCCCTGGAGCCTTTTGGCTGGAGGGGTGTGGGATATGGGATGTGGCCTGGGTTCCTACGACCTTATTTATGGTGCTTGGGCACTTTGAGGCAGAATTAGAAGAGATTACAGAGTTCCCGGGGGAAAAAGAGGTTGGGGGTAATGAAGCAAACCTGCAGTTAAGACCACAACTCTGTGCCTAAACTACATGCGGGAGTTCCATAGTTACATAAACTGGATGGATTAACTGGTCTCAGAGCCTAAAACATGTTGCTACAAATTTAGGGTTATTAATAAATCCCACATGACTTAAAAGAAATTAAGGCAGGTCGCTAGAGCCTTTTCTAGGCAGAGAGAATTTTAATCATTGGCTAGTCTTTTTCTTCCCCCTCAAAGTCATTGTTCTGTAAGTGCAGAAGACTTCTGACTTGGGTCTTCCTTTGCATCTGACAGCTTGAACTCACTTGCTTTAAGTGGGTCACAATCCACTTTTGAAATGGAAATGAAGTCTGCATGGCAGCCTCTGCCTCAGAACCCTGGGACCCAGGCCCAGCCAGGACACGGTGGAGCCTGGTGTTATAAATTTCTCTATAGATCTGAGAGCAGTTTTACACCATTGATCTCACGTCACTCAGAATCGAGATGGAGTGACAGCTGATAAACTGCATGGTGACAGGCTATGGCCTTGGAAAAAAAAAAATCCAGATGTGGGATTAAAAAAAAAAAAAAAAGAGCTGATGGATTAGTTATTGGCCCTCGAATTCCCCTTACCCTGGATTTCGTCCAACCATTTTAGAAGCATTTATTTTCGGGTAATTTTACAGTTGTCTCTTTGTCCTTCAGAGGTGCTTTGGTCTATGAAACCTCTCAGGGAATTTAGATGAAATCATTTTTATATGTATTGCCTGACAGCCCCTGGAAGTCCCAGAGCCCTGCTCTTAGGTCTGAGCCTTTAGGAAGCTTTTACCTGCACATTCAGGGGACTGGGGATGCAAGTAAACCATTGATATTCATGCTCATTGATGATTCTGTAGCAGAATTACCCAGCCTATAGCCCTCAAACACCACTTGCTTTAATGGGGCAAGTGGGGAGGAAGGTGCATTGGTCGGTGTGGGAATGGGAGATGGGTTTCTCCTTGGCCAATATTTAAATGAGTGGGTTTTTTTTTTTTTCATGCTACAATTAAACTTTTTGAATCACCTTTTGATTCCAGCTCCTCTGTCCAAAGGGCCTGGGACACCTTCAGAAAGATTTTGAGTAGGTGAGGTGCGAGGGCCTGTGTTGGAGAGATTGGGGAATGTGGTGGATCATTTGTGTTTGGAGGATGAACAAAGGTTGAATTCTTGCTGCCCTGGCTCTGAGCTCCTGCTTTGGTGTCCAGTGTGGGAACCTGAAATGGGGAAGAATGGGCTGCTCTATGCATTGAACCGCGAGCCCTCCCGGGCATGGCCATTCGTAGGGCATCAATCTTGCTTTGCTTTGCCTCGGAGGCCTTGTATAGAGGCCTCTGGTCTCAGGGTACAGAGAAGAAGGTTAGATGGAGGGAGCAGAGCCCCCACAGGGAAAAATAATGTGACAAGCTGTCAGAACATCGCGACTGGGTGACTCCTGTTCCCTCAGTGGCCAGGGGGCCCCGCCGGGCCCTGCATCCTTCAGGGCTGGGAGCTGGAAAAAGGGAACAATATAGGATGTGTGATAGATTACACACCTTTCCATCAAACTCCAGTGGGGACTTTTGCTGGACTTTTGGAAAAGGAGAAATGGAGTGGCTTTCCCCAGGAGTGGAATGTTGTGAGTAGATTATTTTGGAGACGGAATTCTAGGAATAAGGTGCCATGAAATCTTTAAGGACCGGAAAGGCTGCCCATTGAGGTCAACTGTGCAGGTAGGCTTCTAGGAGAAAATACAGGGGGCAATGGCAAAATATAACTTGTTTAAGTCTGGGATAGGGTTTCCATAATGTAGGATGATTATATCCATCAGGGTGGGCCAAGTTATGCTTCAGTAACAACCCCCAAGTCTTAGTGTCTTCAAACAGCAAAGTTTCTTTCTTTCTTACTCTCTAAGTCCATCATGAATTGGTTGGGGGATGTGCTACATGCTGTTCTCACTTGGGTACCCAGGCTTATTGACCAGCCACCATCTGGAACTTTCTCCTTGCTGTGGCAGAAGGGAGAGGGTATGGAACAAGCTGTGGATTAACTTTTAAAGTTTCCACCCAGGTATGACAGACATCACTTCTGCTTACATTTCTTTGTTCATTTCAAAGTCCTGAAAATGTAGAAGAAAGCTCATTGGTTGTTAAAGGGATGGCTTGAGAAACCAGAGTAGGACAGTTGGACAAAACCTTTAGACAAGAGAAGTGCTAGGACATGTATTCTGAGCTTGCCTTCCCTTCTCAAGTCTTAGACAAATCCTTACCTTTTTTTCTTTTCTTCTTCTTCTTTTTTTTTTTTTTGGTGGCAGGAAAATAGCAATTGGGAGGAATGCTGGTCAATGGCATATGTGCCTGTAAATTCAAAGAACGTCAGAAATAAATTAGAAGTGTTCTCATGTGACACATTTCTTCAAGTATAGGGTAAATTATAGTTTCAGACTAATTAGTGGGGAAATCTCCCGAGAGTGAAAGATCAAGTATTGGTAATGGGATTACATGTCCTCTCACTTGCACTTGGGGAAAACTTGCATAAAGCATCTTCATTAATTACAGTCCTAATGGCTTTTACTTTTACTACCATCAACCGACCACCAAGATCAAAAACATTTTACTAAGCAGTTTTCAGAATGTGGAACTAGGCATGCTGAGTGCTTTACAGTTTGGTTAAATCACCTGTTTAACCAAAAGTACTCAAGACAGAACTACTTAGGACAACTAAACAAATACTGAGAGCAACGTGAATATGAATATTAACACTTTGGGAGGGCTGAAGAACAAATATTTTTTGCAGGGTAATCTTTGCAGAAGGGATCATGAATGGTATTTAGGAAGAATTGAACGAGAAGAATTTAATTCATTATTGTGTATGTCATTCACAGTACGAGGCAGTGGGGTATAAACTCTTGCCCTCTAAGGTGTGGTGGTCAGTGGGGAAGACGGTCACACTGTCTTCATAATGTCAGTCATGCTGCCCAACTTTAGTGTAAGGTGGTTAGTTATAGATAGAGATTTGCCCAGGAAAGGAGATCAGATTCTAGGAACTTATTTGAGGAGAGAAGATAGTGCAGTGAACTCCTTGTGAGAAGGAAGGAACTGTTTCAGGCCAAGTATTGGACTTGGGAGTATGCATAGGGTAAGGATAATTGCTGCTGTGTACTCTCAAAGCTCAATTATAACCACCAGTATCCAAAAGAACTGGGGACTAAAGTATCCCATTAGAGATGAATATAGTATTCGTTTGTCTTTGGAAGTAGGCAGGTATAAGCAATACATAAAACAATATTTTAATACAGAGTCTAGAGAATTGGAGGGGGCACAGGTTACCATCTGGGTCTCCTCATCTAAACACTCTAAGGTGGTTCAATGAAGTGGATAATTCTTACCCTACATATCTCAGAGTAGAGGTGAGGGTTCTGTGATATAAAGAATGCAGGTCTTTTATGAACTGTAAGGCATCATATATATTAGGCCATAGTGCTGATGGATATGCTTAAACTAAAGAGACATTAAGCTAGTTGTGCAGAGACAAGTGTGGGTGAGAGATGACACAAGAAAGGAAGTGGCTTGGGGTAGCTGCTGATAGGCAAGTCGGGAGCTAGGGCTGAAGTCCATCGGAAAGTTTTGATGCCCTTGAACCGTGGGCTGCGGAACAGTGCTAAAGGGAAGAAAGGTAGCACTCTGTTTAGCTGGGGATAGGAGAGGCTAGAGGCTGGATATTGGTTAGACAGGAGGTTGTTCACTGCTTCGTGCTCAGTGCGTGGCATTAAGAAGTCACCAATAAATATGTGTTGAATATACTGAATGAATGGAGAAGTGAAAAGACCCAACTGTCTTGGCCTTAGAGCTCTTCTGAAGTAACATCTCCCTCAGTTGTATCAGGGGCACAGATATTGACTCCCTGCCCTGCACACGTGCTGAAGACTCCTTTTGGTTAATTTTAGCAAATGTGAGCCAGGAGATGGGAGCAGGGCAGTATCAAAGATTCAACTCAACATGGGCATCTTAAGGCTGGTCAGGTCTTGGACAGCACTACTAGGAAGTCCTGGTGCCACAGATGCAGATGCAGAAGTTTGGCCTTCTCCTGGTTCCATAACTAGAAACACTTGACCCCTCTTTCCTGAGAGCCTCCAGACTGACTTTGGGTCCCTAAGACAGGGCTGGCTTCCTCCCAGCCACCCCTGCTTGACTCCAGCTGGCCAGGGCAGCTTAAGCCTTCAGGCGTTTGCTGAATCTTTCTTCTTCATCAAGGGCCTTTATGGTTATGGCATCGCTGCTTCCCAGCCTTCATCTCTCCTGTTGCCAAACCCAGCTTGAAGGTGGATCTAGTTCATTTACAGTTAAGCTCATATTACATGTCATTTATCAAAATTACATTCATATATTAAATTCTGTCTCTAGGAGAAAGGGGCATAATCCTAGGACAGATCTTGGGAAGTTTGCCACTGATACATCCCTTTAATCTGTCCTGGCTGGATCTGCAGGCACTCCTATCCTACTCTGTAGGTGCTCACCAAGGCTTTTTAAGATGCAGCCCTCTGCTGATAATAGTAGCAATAATACTTCTAATGATGGTAATGGGTGTCGAGTACTTGCTTTTAGGCAGTTCACATACTTAATTTAATTCTCTTAGCAGCTCTGTAAAGTTGGTCTTATCATGGCAAGTTTCAAAGAAACCAAGGCTCAGAGAAGTTAATATCTTCAAGGGCTCTCAGCTGGTTAGTAGAAGGAAAGACTTAAATCCAATTCTAATGGTGCAAAAACCCAAGTGCTTTCCATTATATGAAGCTGCACCCCTATTTCACCACCTTCTTACTCTCAAGGGCTCTTTGGGTCCTCAGTCTCCTCTCAGAGGCCCCTCAAGGTTTGCAATGTGCAGAACTCCAGCTTCTCCATCTGGAGCCCTGATCCCTTGCCTGCACTCCCACTCTGTTTTACTTGGGCATCTTGTTTGTATACTTGGCTATAATTTCCCACCCAGTAGGCAGCAAACAAAATTCATCATATCATTTCTCCAACTGATAATTTTTTTCTGATCTCTCTTTCTGTCACCATCACAGAATCTTTCAATGCTTCAGATAGGAAGTAGGTTTACATTTTCACTCCCCCTCATCTCCTCTAACCATCAGTTTTGTTTTGTTTTTGTTTTTGTTTGAGATGGAGTCTCACTCTTACCCAGGCTGGAGTCCAGTGATCTCAGCTCACTGCAACCTCCACCTCCCAGGTTCAAGCTATTCTCCTGCCTCAGCCTCCTGAGTAGCTGGGACTATGGGTGTGCGCCACCACGCCCAGCTAATTTTTGTATTTTTAGTAGATATGGGACTTCACCATGTTGATCTTGAACTTCTGACCTCAAGTGATCCGCCCCCCTCGGTCTCCCAAAGTGCTGGGATTGCAGGCGTGAGCCGCTGCATCTGAATCTATCAGTTCTTTTTTAGGGTTGTATGATGCTTCCAAATGTTTCTTGCAGTTATTTCTGATTTCCCAGCCTATGGCCCCCATCTTAGGTCAGGCCCTCTCCACTCAGGCCTGAAAGCTTGAAAGAGCTTCTGAAGTGAGCCAGCTGCTACAACACATGGCACCGCTACACACATCAGAGAAAGTCTTTTTTCCTCTGGGTAGATGCAGTCCCACACCAGGGCACGAGGCTTGGCAAACAGAGCACAGGCTGGAATTGCCACTGACTCCCCCGTCAGGGGAACTTGTGCAGTGAACAGCCTGCACATCAGTGCATGGTGACCCCTGAAGTGAAGACTCACCTTACCTTATATTCTTTACAATTTAAAACATCTCATCTGGAGTGATTTCAAGATATTCAACAACTGGTATGTCATGGACATTGACCAATTAGAATGGACACTGATCTTAGCCTGGGGGCAGGTCTGCAGGCTTCCCACTGAGCCAAGCATTAACCCTTTAACTTCTGGATTGTGGGAGGCTGAGGAGATAACTAGGGGAGAGGCTAGGGCAGTACTAGTGATTTATACCACGCCGTGTAGCTGTACTTGAGTATTTTAACAATAAGCACATTACTGGTGCATCGGTGCTTAGCCCACCCTGAGGAACCCTCTACAGGCCCCAGTCTAACTCCATTCATCAATGGCGCCTTATTATTTCCTACACTTGGCAAACACCAATTTCCACTGGCAACAAGGACCTCCACATACATGATTGTTTTAGGATAGGCTTAAATTTAGGTGTGATTATCAGAGCAGGTTCAGGCTATTTGGAGACATGCCTCCAGGGGGCGCTCAAGATGACCGCGTCTTGCCCAAACCTCCCAATCATTCCATTCACCAACAGCCCCTTTCAGGAGGATATCCAACCTGGGGTTAAGATTTACCGGGATCCATAGAGACATGCAAATGGGCTACAGGGTAGGGGAGATAGATAGATTTTAATTCTTTGTATCTAGATTTATAGATGGACATCTGTCTACTTGCCTATCTATAAAATATTAAGTTTTACCTTTTTTCATACTACCTTCCATTCCAACAGGTAGTCCTTAATTATAGGATTTTCACTGGACATAGAGTAGAAGCTGCTTGAAGAGCCAGAGGGGCAGGAGAGAAAGGGGTATGCTTCTGGGAGTGTGGATGAGGGTGTACTATGAGTTTTCCCTTTGTTGGGAGAGAAACAGGAGTGCCATGCCCTAGGGAGGGGCAAGGCCTGGGAAGGGGTGGTGCTTCTAGGGAGTCTTGCTTTCTGGGTCTCCCAGCCTTACCTGAAGAGACCGTATGTGTCCCGGTGTACCTGCTGTGACTCAGTGATGGGGGTGGGGGGTGTCACTGCAGAAGCCCCTGGGACTTTTGCTTGAATCTGGAGATGGAGCCCCAATACTAACTGCAATTAATTTCTGACTAGCTCAGCAGGATGGTGGCTTACAGTTGGACTTAGTAAAGAAAATAAAGTGATGAATTTTTTTTCACACCTGGATTTTTAAACAAAATTGTATAACTACCTTAAAGTTTTCTCCAGGTCTCTGTCTTACACCTCTGTCTCTGCCTCTTAAAACTTTTTTTTTTTTTTTTTTTTTTTTTTTTTTTTTTTTTTTTTGAGACGGAGTCTCGCTCTGTCGCACAGGCTGGAGTGCAGTGGCGCGATCTCGGCTCACTGCAAGCTCCGCCTCCTGGGTTTACGCCATTCTCCTGCCTCAGCCTCCTGAGTAGCTGGGACTACAGGCGCCCGCCACCGCGCCCGGCTAATTTTTTGTATTTTTAGTAGAGACGGGGTTTCACCGTGGTCTCGATCTCCTGACCTTGTGATCCGCCCACCTCGGCCTCCCAAAGTGCTGGGATTACAGGCGTGAGCCACCACGCCCGGCTTAAAACTTTTTTAAAAAATTAATTAATTACACTTGTACACATTTATGAGGTACATGTGAATTTTGTTACATGCATAGATTGTGTAGTGGTCAAGTCAGTGCTTTTAGGGTATCTATCACCTGAATAATGCACATTGTACCCACTGACTAATTTCTTTTTATTCACCTCCCCGCTCCCTCACCCTCCTGAGTCTCCACTATCATTCCACTCTCTAAGCCCATGTGATCACATATTTTAGCATCCACTTGTGCGTGAGAACACGCAATATTTGATTTTCTGTGCCTGGCTTGCTTCACTTAAGTCAATGACCTCTAGCTCCATCCATGTTACTGCAAAAGACATAGTTTCATTCTCTCCTGTGGCTAAACAGTATTTCATTGTGTATATATACCACATTTAAAAAATTAATTCTTTGGTTGATGGACACTTACTGCTTATGTCTCTTAACCCATCTCTGTTTGCATTGCTTTTTGTCCTTCCCACGTGGATCTCTTGCTTGGGCCAGCTCTACTGTAGTCATTAGGGGGAGGAACTCGACTTTGCTTGGTTCTGTTTCCATGAACCCTGACTGAGCGGTAGAACCCAGAGGGACAGCGGCAGTCTGTGGACCTAGGGAAGGGACAGAGTTAGCCATTAATGCTGTCTCTGTCCTGAGTCTAAGGCACCAAAAGGGTCCTTGGAGGACAACTTGACTCCTCAGATTCCTTTTCCTCTTCTTCCATAGAAAGATAACCCTGAATTTTATCTGGGCACATGGCCATCTAAAATAAAGACCACATTTCTCAGTCTTCCCTGTAGCTAGGTATGGTTATGAGAATAAATTCTGGCAATAAAATATAAGCAGAAATGTCATATGTGACTTTGGGGAAACGGCCTGGGGTACTGTGATCTTCTTTGTCTTTATTTTTGTCATCTAGAATAGGAGTTGGCAAACTTTTTCTGTAAAGGGCCAGATAGTAAATATTTTCAGCTTTGTGGGCCATATAGTCTTTGTTGCAACTAGTCAACTCTGTTATTAAACTGTGAAAGCAGCCATAGACTATATGTGAACAAATGGGTGTGGTTATATTCCAATAAAACCTTATTTATTAAAACAGGTGGAAGATGGGATTTGGCCTATGGGCTTTGATTTGTCAGCCACTGGTCTAGAATACATATGTGATAGCTGGAGTGGGAGCAGCCACCCTGGACCATGAGGTGAAAGTCATGTACTGAGGATGGCAGAGAAACAAACTAGAAGGAGCCTGAGTCCCTGTTATCACAGAGCCGCCCTGTGAGCTCTTTGGCTTGGATTTATGTGAGAGAAATAAGCTTCTATGTTGGTTATGCTAAAGCATAAGCAAATGAACCTAATCCTGATAAACAGATCGTTCATGTGTGCTTAAGCCCAGCTGACCAGACTAGGAGACTATTTAAGAATATGGGATTAAAGCTCCAGCTAGGAATAAAGTGTGCATTTTTTTCAGGGGTATATTCTGTACTCTGAATACTTCCAGAATTTTCCACCCATCTTGATTAATCAAGGACACAATCAAAACGTTGGGATTGGTCTTCCTGTGACCCACAAGGTGGTGAACAGCACACAGCGAAAGTTGTTGCAACTGACTTGTGGTCCATGTGACAGGTGCTGGGGTTGGCAGCATGTAACATTCCCCAGCAGCAGGGCCTTGCCAGCTCTCCACACTGGAACCCAGCACGCTGACACATCTCTAATGAGATTTACAATGTGTAAATGCAAATACACTGAGTTTTAGCACCTTTTAAAAATTTTGGCTGTCAGTCAGAACCTGTCCCTGAAGTCAGTAATGTTGGAAGAAGCTCTGGAGTCCTTTAGCAATCCTCCTGATGATTTAGTTTCATGTGTTCCAGTGACTGACTCTGCTGCATTCCTGGGGAGATCCAGAAGCTCGGTTCTTAGGATTTGGGAGTCTTATGCAAATAAAAAAGAATGATGGAGTAACTGAAAATTTAAAAGTTGTAGAAAAACACTGGAACTCGGCTCCAACTTCAAAAATATTTTCTTCTATTTCCTCCAAAAATATTCTTTTTTCTTTTTTTGAGATGGAGTTTCACTCCTGTTGCCTAGGCTGGAGTGCAATGGCACGATCTTGGCTAACTGCAACCTCTGCCTCCCGGGTTCAAGTGATTCTCCTGCCTCAGCCTCCTGGTAGCTGGGACTACGGGCACACACCACCATGCCTGGCTAATTTTTAAATAATCTTTCGTAGAGACGGGGCTTTACCATGTTGTCTAGGCTGGTCTTGAACTCCTGACCTCAGGTGATGCACCCACCTTGGCCAATCAACGTGCTGGGATTACAGGTTAAGTAATCAGGCTGGGATTGAGCCACCGTGCCTGGCCTGAAAAATATTCTTTTTACAGCTGCTGCAATGTTGTAGTTGACCCCACTAGGAGCCTTGTTCATTTTTCTTTTGCTCCAAGAAATCCTGCTCTTGCTTCTGGGTCCAGACATCCATTTTACAGAGGACATGGGTTTGTTATTCCTGGAGAAGAGAAAGCTGAGTGGTGCCCACATTCTGTCTTCAAGCATTTAAAGCTGTGTGTGTACATGGAATACTGTGCAGACATAAAAAATGAAATCATGTCCTTTGTAGCAACACGGATGCAGCTGGAGGTATTATGCTAAGCGAACTAACCTAGGAACAGAAGACTGAATACTGCATGTTCTCACTTATAAGTGGGAGCTAAACATTGAGTACCCATGGACATAAAGACAGGAACAATAGACACCAGTGCCTACCTGAAGGAGGAGGGTGAGGATCAAAAAACTACCTACTGGATATATACTTATTAACTGGGTGAATAAATCATTCATACGCCAAACCCCAGTGGCATACTATTTACCTGTTTAACAAACCTGCACATATACCGCCTGAACCTAAATACATTTTGAAAAAAAAATTTGTGTGTGTGTATGTGTGTGTGTGGTGCTTAATGAAGAAATTGTGGGCAAATTGTTGCTTATATTTCATGAAAGAGGGGAGGAAGGTGCTACTTTCAAAGTACTTTTTTTCAGAGTAATTACTTTCAGAGTAATTTTGATGAGACCTAAAGAAGAAACATCTCAGCCTTCAGAAGGATGGATTGCTCCCCTGGGAAGCTGAAATAAAATCTCTAATCTGAGATGGCAAAGGGTGGGGTGAGGAGTACAGAGTTCAGAACCACAGGTGATCCACCTGCCTTGGTCTCCAAAAGTGCTGGGATTGCAGGTGTGAGCCACTGCACCCGGTCTCAAAAATATTATTTTTACAGCTGCTGGACCTGGCTTCACATCCTAGCACAGCCTCTCACTTACTGATTGGCTTTGGGCATGTTGCTCAACCCCTCTGCACCTTAGTTTTTTTTTAATGGAATGGTGATAGTGATACTGCTGATTCGCCAGTGATGCTGTTAGGAATGGATGTGATAATGTGCACAAAGGGCCAACGCAGCATCTGACCAAGAATACATTCTCAGAACATATGAAATGACAGAAGAGACCTCATTGCTCCTGTGCAGGTCAGACATTTGGCTTAAGTGAGGCAGCTTGCTGGACACTGGGCACTCTGTGTCTATCCAGGTTGGATTAAACTGTAGGACCAGAACAACTTCCACTGTGAAGGCTTTCCTGGTTTCCTTCCTTCATGTCTTCACCTTCTGGAACTCAGGTCAAATGATGCCTCCTCTGAAATCTTCCAGTCTTCCCTGGCTCCCATGGCTATGTCAGAGCCCTCACCACATACTCTCAGGACCTTGTAGACCTTGCTTTGTTACTCTGGCCTCAGCAGCTGGTGTCTGTGATTATGGGATTATTTGATTAATGCCTGTCTCCCTGACCAGGCTGTACATCCTGAGAAGGTAATGTTTGTTTTTCTTACCATTGTGTCCTTAGCAGCCAGCAGAATACCTGGCACATAATAGGTGCTCAATAAATATTTGTTGAATCAATGAGTAAATGAAGTCAGTGTCCCTCTGGTTGCATTTATATTGGTGCTGTCTGCTCTGCTCTCTCAGATCAATTTATGTAACTATTTTCCTAACATGACCAGTTCTGCCCTTTGCCTCCAGCTTCATGAGTCTCTGTGGGGTAAGGGTGGAGGGTCTTTACCTTGGTGAGCTCAAAAACATCTGATTGTGGTGGCAGGAGGCTGACCAGAAGGTGTGGGGTCAAAAGGCTGGGAAACTGTGAGATAGCAAGAGAATTTTGCTTTATAGATGGGCTGCTGCCTAACTATCTGCTTTCAAAGGCTTCAGGCTAATCAGAATTTCAAAGGACACTTACAAATGTAATAGGATTCTACCTGCAAGAGTGATGAGTGAGGCACCGGAACTGTTTATTTCTCTAGTTTCTATTCTAGGCTTGTTTCGAAGATAGCTGGGCTCTTCTGATTTTATTTTCATTCATGCACAAAATGGAAAAATCAAATGCAATGGCAGGATGGCAGTGATGGCAAGGCCACAAAGAAATAGTGCAGCCAGCTTCTTGCCTCAGTTATTCTGGGAAACAGAGAATCACGGCAAGTGAGCAGCACTGTGTCATTCTTAGTCCATTGTCAAGATAATGGGATGTCGTCATTTACACAGGTCCTAGGAAATAAGGGACAAATTTCCTCTTTCCTTCTTCATAACAGCCTTAGCCATTCTTCCTGGGTTAGACAGATCCTCAAACAAACAGAATGTCATGTACAAAGTGTTAAGAATCCGCTTTGAAGTCAAAATGACTAGCATGAACACTTTACATTGTTTTTATAACTGTTGCTTTTGACCATAGTAGTCTTGGGGAAAATTGTGTAGAAGAAAAAAATAAAACGACCAAAACAATCCTTTCTCAAAATTGCGGTGGGGGAGGGAGGGGAGTATGCAAGTACAGGGAAAGCATGCAAGTACATATGGTATTTAAAAAGATCTGCACCTGCTTTTCTCAGACCAGCTGGCAGACTATTCACAGAAAAGTACTGTTCTTTCTGGAAATACTCAGGACTGAAAGCATCTGCAAAGGAGTTGACAGAAGCTTTCTCAGATTGATTGCATGAAGACAGTGCCAACCATCATTTTAGAAATTTGAACTGAATTAGAACAGGTACTGTGTTTTAAAGCTGTGGTTTTGAGGTTTTGACACCCTGTAAGTTTTACATATGCCCAAGAAATGGCAGAAGCAGCACACATCTGCTTTGCACATAAAATTGTCATTTCCATATCTAGTTGCTTTATAACCAGATTCTTGTGCTACTTTGCGATGCAGTGGAACAAGAGTTTTTATCAGCCTCACCTGAACAACAGAGACATCGGGCAACAGCTGGGAGGTGGCCTGTGCAGATCGTTAAGCTTGATCCCATCCTCTTGGGCCTCTGAGCCCAGCATTCAGAGAATTAATTCTTTGCACGGGGCCTCCGCATGACCTGCCCCTCACCCCTTGGTCAACCTGGAGCCTGCATCCTTGATTCTGGTTCTTGAAGTCTAACATCTTGGAGACAGTTACTGAAATTTAATGGAAATCCTGTGAAAAGAGTGATGTATTTGGACCAGATTGATAGCTATCTTAAAAAGCTGTGCCTGGGCATGATTCCTGAGAAACTGCATTTAGTCTGTCACAGAGCACATGAACCCAAAGGGTACAAATACCCAACTGCTATTTAAAACCACCCAGGGCTTTCACTGTGCCTTTTGTTGAGTGAAATTGCATTATCTAATGAACAGTCAATGTTCAGCTGACACCTGAGGGTTCAAATAGCTAATCCTGAACTAAATTTACTGATTTGTTCTCTGTTTCTAATTGTTAGCATTGTTGAGCTTGTTCTCCTAATGTTGAGCCCCTCTCGAGGCCCTGACTCTCAGCCCATGAGTTTCAGCCTGGAACACCTGTGGGCTCTGGAACCACAACTGTTATAGTTTAGAAGTAATGGAAGCTATGCTGACTATTGGACCCACTTGTGACTTTAATTCACCTACCTCCTTTATTTTTTCTCATTCATTCATTTTTTTCAGTCACTCAAAACAAATTTATTTGTGAGGGACTCTGCAGGTGCTGAGCCTAACGATTCTGTCCCGGCTCCGAGGAGTTTGTGGTCATTGTCAATCCCAGGATGCTGTGGTAACTCACTCAGGCTTTGGGCTTTCACTCTCTGGATCTCAGATATTGGAGTAGACCATGTCTCTGATTTCTCAGAGCCTGTAAATGCAGGGTCAAGGCCTGGCTTTCCTGGTATGAAAGTTTCCCCACGTATTTAGTGATGTAGCACTGCATGGCAGTGGCTAAGTCTAATGTGTTGATTCTGTATTACAGAAGAGAATGTCTTTCATCTTTTCACCACGTAGAAGTCCAGCATGGTATGTCAGAGCACCTGGAGGGAAAGGACCATATTTTATTCATTGCCTTCTCAGCTTCTGGCACAAAGCCTAGCATGTAGTAGGAGCTTTCAAAACGAATAGTGTGAACGGATATATCTGCTCAAAGTGCGTATCTTCCTCCAGGATCAGTGAGGTCATTTTTCCAGATAAAGAGAAACTTTATTCTTCCAGTGCATAGTTCAGCTTCTGAAATGGAGACAAGACAAAAGAGAATGACCCATCACCTCCCCATGAATGCAGCCAAACTGGATGTGACAAGATGTGGCACCAGCCAGCAGAGTTCATCTTCTCTGTCCTGCAGAATGTTGTTGATGAGGCATGGACCCTTACTGAAGGTGTGACTTGGCAGAAAGGGGCTGTGTCCAGAGACCAGAAGTTTAGGGACCAAAATAATGCAACCACTTCCCTTCTACACATCCCTTCCTGGAACTGGCATTTCAATTGTTCAACAAATTGCAGGTGAGCTTCTGTTCTGATTATTGGGGATGTAATAGTGAGCCAAGCAGACAGAGTCCCAGTCTTCCTGGAGCATTTCATAGAGCATTCATGTGCCGATGTGGGAGTGTGTGTATGATCTATAAATGCAATCAATGCTTACAGAGTATGTTAGAAAGTGACATGGTATGGAGAGATATGAAGCAGGGAAGGGGGTAGGGGATGCTGGGGTGGTGATGATTTTAAACAGGGTGGCAGGGAAGCCTAGTTGTAAAGGTGATATTGGAGAAAAAGATCTAAAGCTGGTAAGGGAGTGAGCCATGTGGATTTTGCTGGGAAGCGTATTACAGAGGGAGCAGGGTCTATAAAACCTCAGGCAGGTTGTGTCTGGTGTGGTCAAAGAACAGTAAGGAGACCAATGTGGCTGGAGGTGTGGGGGGCGTGTGTGAGGGACACAGATCGGGTGGTGCCTTTTAAGAAAGGGAGGAACTAAACGCCTGCCACGTGTTTCTCTTTCCTCCACACTTACCAAATTCCTTCACTTTCTTCAAGGGTCTACATAGGCCAGTCATTAGGGAATCTGAATCAAAATCTTCCAGAAACGTAAAACAAGTAGTCATTGGCCCAAGATTGAATTAGAATGCTGAGATTGCTCTGCTCTGAGTCTCATGCTATATCTGTTAGGGTATATAACCATGCTATATCTGTTGGGGAGGGAAGCTTGGCACTGTAAAATTAGGCACCTTGAGGAGTTTAATAAAGGTGTTATTTACAATGATGCAGGCAGAGTGTAGGGAGAGAAAGAGGGATGGTGTAGTGTCCAAGGGATTAGCAGCACCAGGAGCTGTTGCCACTCCCAGGCCTGAGGGAACAGAGAGAGGGAGGAGTACCTGGAGCCAGTGAGGCCAGCTGTCTGGAGAGGCTCATCTCGCAGGTGCAGTGACCTTTGACTGAGGGTCTCACCAGCCCATTGTGACCCCTAGGGAGAGAGCTGAAGTAATAAGCCCAAAACGCATTATCTTCTCTCCCTCTGTCCTCCTGCTAGTGCTGCCCATGAGCTGACTTCAACTAGAAACTGGAGGGCAGGGGAGCTCATTGATGTGGTGTGCATGGGCCAAACTTCCGGATTATGGAGCCTGCTGGAGAAGAATGGAGAGTGGATCTGAAGGAGTGACTGGAAGGCATCTGACATAGGCGTGCAGGCTAGAGTGAAGAGGGGAACATGGGACCAAGCAGAAAGTGAGACTGAGGAATGGCAGCCTCTTTGTGTAAGCAAGGTGGTTAGTCCCAGGTTGCTGCATAGAAGCTGAGTAGCCTGAGGACATCTTACTGCTACCGGGAGAGGACCACCCATTCTTAGTTGTCCAATGAGTGATCACGTTTGGAGCAATGGTCATCTCTGCAGTGAGACTCTGCCCAACACCCCATCTGCCCCAAATTTATGAAGAACACCAGCACATTTACAGGTGCCCACAGATGGGAGCGCAGGATACTTGGACTTCTTGAAGGTTATGATGGCATGAAGGCAGAGCCTCATGTCTGGCCAAGGTGGGACCACACTCAGCCCATTTAGCCAACACTGCAGCTGACTGTGCTGTTTCAGTTAACTTGATATAACCAGGAGCATTCCTGGGCAGGACAGCAGAGGCTCAGAGCTGCAGCTGCTGGAGGATTTAGATTTCTCTGCCTTCAATGGCATTAGAAATTGGACTATTTGTGGATTTGGGTTTTTGTTTTGTTTTGTTTTTTTGATTATAGAGCCGACTGCAATTGATGATATGGATGACTGGAATCTCTCAAATTTCAAATTTCATTATATTTCAGATTGTCCCCAAGTCCTTACTATGCCCTGCTGGGCCTTGTGGAAACCGGCTCCTGCTCACTGCACTGCCTTCATTTGGAGGCACTTTCTTCTGGCACCCTAGTCACCCTAGAGCTATCTTCCAGGGGCCCAAAGGGCCACATTTCTTTCCAACTTTTGGCCTGGCCCCTCCAATTTCCTCTGCCTCTCTTCCTTTAACCATTTTGCTCCTTAAGTTCTACTCAGCTCAAAATCATACCTCATAGAAGCCCTCCCTGACACTCCGGACTGGGCTGAGTCATCACTTGCATGCCTTCATAGCATCTTTCCCAATAACACTTCTCACATTTGTAATTAAATTGTTCATTGACTAACTAGTTGTTTCATGTCTGCTGTCCCTGCCCATATTTGAGTATAAGCTCTATATTTTGCTGCTGTCCAATGCTTGTGCATAGAAAGCACTCTATAAATATTTGAGGGAATTACTGACGAAAAGGAAAAAAATAAGTTAGGAGTGGGTGTACACACATTGCACAGAAAAGAAATACAAGGAATCATAATTGAAAAGGATGTACCTGTCCACCCTCTCCTCACCTCAGTCTTTCTGGGTGCTGGGAGAGAGGGCAAGTTAGAGGCAGCAGTCAGAAGCAGTGAAAGAAAAGGGAGCATGGAGATGGGAGAGTGACAAATTGACTACCCGGACACCTGGGGACGGTGAAGAAAAGCAGCTGTCAGATGTATCAGCACTGACCTAAAGCTCTGTAGCAAAAGAAAATCCACTCAGGCAATATAATCAGAAGAAAACTTTAAAAATGTGGGAACAGCAAACTGCCCACTCTGCTGGCTGATTTGCAAAGGTCCAGGCTTAAGGTTTGAAGTGATGACAGGTTCAGGCTATCAAAAATTATTTTAACTAGTGTCCTGACATGTGGAGAATTCAAAAGCCAGAAAATCAAGTGGGCTATTTGTAAGATGTTTATAGTTCTCTGGTCCATCATGTCCGGAGCTGCACGCCCCGGCCATAGCGAATAATAATTAACGATTAAAACGCCTGAGCTCTATTCATTTCCACCTTCTACCTCCTCCCTATCTTTGCCTTTTTTCCCCTGTACTAATACCTCATTAAAGATGGCGCTCTTCCTGCTTCTTCTTCACTCACTTTTCCCGCGCCAGGGAAAATTGTTACTTAATAGCGCAAGCGCAACATGACGTCCCACCGGAGAAACCAAAACCAACCTGGCCACGCCCTTGGCAATGAGATCATTTCCGCCTTAGCCCAACCCCTTCCCCTCCAAGTGTATATAAGGCAGTGCATTACCGCCATTAAACGAGACTTGATCAGAGCACTGTCTTGTCTCCATTTCTCCTGTCTCTTGTTCCCCAAATTCCCACCCCCTCCTCCAGGGCCTGCTCTGACGATCCCGCGGGCTGGGATACATCAGGGCAACAAACACATCAAGGCATCAATATACTGTTATTAGAATTCACCAGCCCCAAATTATAAAGTAGTCAGGGACAGAGAATAAAATGGCATGACTAAAGCCTAAATCTTTATTTCATGATGGCAGATTTATGTGTGTAGGATGAGATGGTCTCTGTGAAGGGGTTCACATTACAAACTTGGGCCTGACAGGGTCTAAGAAATAATGGTTGGCCCCAGAGGAGGATGGAGTTAAAGTTTATAGAGAGCTCAGAGAAATGATTTAGGGCACCCGTGAGAATGACAAGAAAGAGACTGGTGAAATAGGTGAGGAGCAGAGGGAGAAAGGGAGAGAGGTTGTCGGGGGAGGGAGGGAGGTAGACAAAAGAGGCAAATTTGACTGACAGGTACTGGCCATTGCAAGTTCTTCATTCTGGCTTCAAGTTTTGAATGAATACTGACTAATCACGATAACGTTATTCCTTTCTGGTGATGTTGATCAGCTAAAGGGCTTAGCTTCTAAGAATTGATGAAGATCTCCTCTATTCTTTTTCGCTGTGCTGGCTTTCTGTGATATGCCTGTTTTCCCCAAGCCTGTGACAGAAAATGCCATAATTTACAATAGCTGGTATGATAACATATAATAGATTAAAAGATAACATACCATGTAATATGCATCTTTTTTTTTTCTTTAATGGTATTTTTTGTTCCAGCATTAACACATTATAGTAAAACATAATTCAAGATATGACATGCAATAGAATACGTGATAATGTGCAGTAAAATATTAAAATTAAAGCATATTCTTATATTATATATATATATATATATATATATATATATATCTCAGATACTAGGGTGAAAGCAGGTTCTAGTAAGTTGAGGCTTGTAGAAAACTGAAAGTTAGAATCAGGCCTGGTCATATACATTAGCAAAATAGGCAGTCGTCTGTGCTGGATGACTTAAGGGGGTGGTAACAGAGATTCCTACTCCAAAATTCAAACACCATAGGTTACCATTTTATTATGAAGTAGTCATTTTTTTTTTTTGTGGGTCTCAAGTCTTTTTAGGAATCGTTAGTAAAATTCAAATACCCTGGAGAGGAGTCACACTCTGTTTTCGTTAGGTGATTTCATAGTTATCAGGGGTCAGTCAATATGGTACCCTTTCCACTTCTCACTTCCTACTTCAAACCTGAAAATTCAAACTCCCCACTTCTCGCTTCACAAATTAATAATCTTACAACAGTATAATTCCATTTTTCTCTCTCCCAGCCTTTGTTCTATTTGTCATGTCTTTAACTTCAACATAAATTGTAAATCCCATCTCACAGTATTACTACTTTTGCTTCGAGTAGTTTCCTTTAAGGAAATTATGAGATGAAACAAAGCTAGTGTTTTATGTTTGCCCACTTATTTACCAGTTTGGGTGCTCTTCCTTCCTTCTTGTTCCACCTGGTATCATTTTCAAGCCTGAGGAACAGTCTCTGTGTTTTTGTTTGTTTGTTTGTTTTTGGAGACAGGGTCTTGCTCCGTTGTCCAGGTGGGAGGTGCAATCTTGCCTCAGTACAACTTTCACCTGCAGGACTCAAGTAATCCTCCCACTTCAGCTGCCTGAGTAGCTGGAACCACAGCTGTGCACCACTAAGCCTGGCTAATTTCTTTGTATTTTTGGTAGATGTGGAGTTTTTCCACATTGTCCAACCTGGTCTCAAACTCCTAGACTCAAGCAATCTGCCCACCTCAGCTTCCCAAAGTGCTGGGATTACAGGCATCTGCCATCACACCCTGCATGGCATTTCTTTTAGTGCAAGACTGCTCGCCACAAATTCTCTCAGCCTTTTTTGTCTGAAAATGTCTTTTTTTAACTTTTGTTTTTAAAGGGTATTTTTGCTGGATATAAAATTCTGGGTTGACAGTTTTTTTTTTCTTTCCAATGTTTTAAAGATGTGATTACTTTGACTTCTGGCCTTCATTCTTTTTTATTTTATTTTTTTGCCCTCAGAGAACTTTGTTCTGAATTTTTTTTTTTTTTTTACTTTTTAAAATTAATTTTTATTCTTCTTTTTCCTTTCCTCGTCTTCCTCCTCCTTCTTTTTAAAGTTTCCCCTTTTCTGATAACTCAGCCATCGTTTGTATTATTGTTCCCCTGTGTGTGATGTCTGTTTTCCTCTGGTTATTTTCAAAATTTTCCCTTTACCATTGGCTTTCAAGTTTGACAAGGAAGCACTAGTATTCTTTGTATTTATTCTGCTTGAGATTCACTGAGATTCGTGAATCTATAAGCTAAAGGTTTTCACCAAATGTGAGATATTTTCAGCTATTCTTTCTGGTTAAACACGCTTGTGTGATTTTTTTTTTTTTTTTTGGCCTGACCAAATTCAAAAGGCTTTGCATAGTAGACCTCATGGAGAAAGCTGCCCTCTTCACAGATACTTGGCACACAGATAACGCATTGCAGTCTCTGAAAGGAGCTAAAGTCAAGGACTCGGGTCCCCCCGGCCAGTCAGGCTCATATTTCCTTCCTTCCTTCCTTCCTTCCTTCCTTCCTTCCTTCCTTCCTTCCTCCCTCCCTCCTTCCCTCCCTCCCTCCTTTTTCTTTCTTTCTTTCTTTCTTTCTTTCTTTCTTTCTTTCTTTCTTTCTTTCTTTCTTTCTTTCTTTCTTTCTTTCTTTCTTTCTTTCTTTCTTTCTCTCTCTCTCTCTCTGTCTCTCTCTCTCTCTCTCTCTCTCTCTCTCTCTCCTTCCTTCCTTCCTTCCTTCCTTCCTTCCTTCCTTCCTTCCTTCCTTCCTTCCTTCCTTCCTTCCTTCCTTTAGACAAGGTCTGGCTTTATTGCCCAGGCTACAGTACAGTGGTAAGTACTCTCAGCTCACTGCAACCTCCACCTCCTGGGCTCAAGCCATGCAACCACCCCAGCCTTCAAAGTAACTGGGACTACAGATGTGCATGCATCACTATGCCCAGCTAATTTTTGTACTTTTTGTAGAGAGGGGTTTTCGCCATGTTTCCCAGGCTGGTCTTGAACTCGTGAGCTCAAGCAACCCACCCACCTTGGCCTTCACAAAGTGCTGAGATTATAGGCATGAGCTGAGATTATAGGCATGAGCCACTGTACCTGGCCTGCATATTTGCATTGCTAGCATCTTCATTCCTAGGTCTATTTATTTAAGGCTTTGGGCAAAGTCTTCTTCAGACACCTCTACTGAGGCCACTTTATGGAGGGAAGAAGAAGAAAACTTGAAGACGCTCTTCCCCACTCTGACCCAACACCCAGCAATTGTCTACTCCAGCCCTTCCCCCTTCCCCTCCTCCTGATCCCCTGGTTCATAAAACTGCTGGGGGCTTTTATTTGAGGCTCTGTCTATAGTGAGACCATCTCTACATCTGCTCTGCCCCAACTGTATCTCAACAGATACACCATTCCAAGAGAAGAATGAAACAAAGGGGAGTCAGTGTTTTCCTGTTTCAGCTTCTTGCATATATCATCACAGTAAGTGATTAAAGACTACTCTTTCATTTTTGGCTTGTTGCTTTAATTGGCTCCAATGCCTAAGTACTCAGCTTTGTCTCACAGCTCATCTGTTTGCTCATATAATTTTCCTGGTCTATTATCACCTTCTTCTCCTTATGGGACTCCAGTTACATATATTTGACTGTTGGATATTGTCCTTAGGTCTTTGAGGCTTTATTCATTTTTATCCAATCTCTTTCTCTCTTCTTTAGATAGGATAATGTTTGTTGATTCATATTTAAATTCACTGAATTTTTCTTCTGCTACTTTTATTTTGCTGAAAGCCCATGTAGTGAATTTTTCATTTCAGTTACTGTACTTTTCATTCCAGTGTTTCTATTTTTTAGTGGTTTCCATTTTTTTTTGCTGAAAGCTTATATCTTTTCATTCATTCAGATCGTATTTTCAAAGCTGGGCATGTACCTGTAGTCCCAGCTACTAGGGAGCCAAGGTGGAAGAATTATTTGAGGCTAGGAGTTCAAGATCAGCCTGGGCAACATAGCAAAATCCTATCTCTAAAAAAAAATTTTTTTAAGTCTAGTTTTCACAGCTTGCCAGGAATAAAAAGAAAAATAAAATCTACCCCAACAAACCAAAAAACAGGAAACCCAAAAAGATTGAATTTTCCTTTAATAATTTGAACATATTTTAATTCTTTGAATATGTTTATAATAGCTTCTTTGCCTGATATATTACATATGTGGAACACTTCCAGTGAGTTTATACTATCTGCTTTTTCTCTTTATTATGCATTAGATTTCGTGTGCATGTGTGTGTGCATGTGCATGTCAATTTTGGTTGTATACTGCCTATTGTGATAAATCACTGTAGAGACTGAATTTTGTGATATTCCTCCATTTATTTTTGTTTTTGTAGGTAGTGGAATGACTAATAGATCACACTGAACTTGTATAAACTTGGTTGTATGCTTTCTTAGGAAGTGCCGTGGAAATCCCAAGGTGTTTTCAAAGCCCTTTAAACTCATGGAACTCAATCTCCAATCTGTTTTTTCTGGCATGTTGATCCTGTGAAAGCTTAGTTTTAAACTTTTGGTAGGATAGGTCTATTTTAAGCATTGCTCTGGGATGTGATTCTTACTCTCCAGTAGTGGCATTTCTGGTGTCTCAGATGGATGCTTGGGCTGTGAACAAGGTGTTGCTGAGGTCTTTCGCCTTTTGCAGAGCTGGAACTCCAACATCCCCCAACAAAGCTTATTTATCCTCTGGTATTTCTGTTCTACTCTCAGTCCCAGAGTAAGCCACATTCTGAGCAGCCTTATCTAAACTTTCCCTACATATATACCATTCAGTCCTTGGCTAAGCCCTTGTGGAGATCCCCACATGGACTTCGGAGGATCCCTCTGTGTAGCTCCCTCAGTTTTGTGCCCTGCTTCATCCACCCACTTCGACTGCTTCAAGCTATGATCTCTGCCTACTTAGCTCACCAGGGCTGCTATGCTCTGCTTGGACTCCAGCTTACTACCACACAGTTGAGAAATTGTCCCCTGGTGCAGAGATGATATCTCAGCTTGTCAATTTCCTCTCTCTCAAGAAATCAGTTTTGTGAGTTTGTATGTTATTTGTGAGAACAGTTACCTCATATGTTATGTCTAATTTCAGGTTTCTTTTAGTAGGAGTGTTAGTCTAATATCAGTAATGGGAAACAGAGGTCTCCACCATGGATTCTTGAACAAGGGATAGTAAGAGGGTATTGATGAACGGTAATAAAAACTGCTTAACACAAGATGGTTTGTAGCTTAGAGTCAGGACACCGAGTAGCAGGTATTTTCAGTTTTCTTTTTTTTCTTTTTTTTTGTTGAGATGGAGTCTCGTTCTGTCACCCAGGCTGGAGTGCAGTGGCGCAATCACGTCTCATTGCAAGCTCCGCCTCCCGGGTTCACGCCATTCTCCTGCCTCAGCCTCCTGAGTTGCTGGGACTACAGGCGTCCGCCACCACCCCCGGCTAATTTTGTTTTGTATTTTTAGTAGAGATGGGGTTTCACCATGTTAGCCAGGGTAGTCTTGATCTCCTGACCTCGTGATCCACCCGCCTCGGCCTCCCAAAGTGCTGGGATTACAGGCTGAGCCACTGTACCCGGCCGGTATTTTCAGTTTTCTAAGCTGAGAACTAAGATCAGGATGGGGTTTGCAGAAATACAAACAAACAAGAGGGAAATACCATGACAGAAAAATAACTATTATGAGTTATTTATAAATTAGATGTGAAGGATGAAGAAGAAGGTTAAAAATGGTGCCAGAATTGTTTTAAAAATGAGCTCTGACCTTTGGAGATACATATGGAAATATTTGTGGATGGAATGATATGATGTCTGGGATTTGATTCAAAATAATCCTATGTAGGGAAGAAGATGGTTGGGAGGGTGGGTTATTGGTGAAAGAAGACTGGCCATGAAATGATCGTTGTTGAGGTTAGGTTATGAGTACATGAGAATGCATTATACTTTTCCCCTCTACTTTTGCATATGCTTGATATCTTCAAATTAAAAACTTCTTAAGGCAAAAAAAAGTATCATGGTTGTAAATCTGGGTAATGGAGTGTTGGTGAAGTTGGGAAGAGTGCCCAGTTTTGAAGTAGGAGAAAAGGTATAAGTGAGTGGCAGTTTGTTAACTCTACAGTAAGCTTTTATGTAAAATGTTTTTGAAAAAATGATTGGCTCAAGCTAGCTCATTTTGTTCCTTTAGAGGTGTCGTTTAGTGCAGATGTATTTGATTATCTGCTTGAAGATGCGAGTTATACAGCACATGCTGAACCAACACTGTGGCATCCATGCTGTTCACTTACCCAACTCCGTATTTAGTGCTGGCTGCTTATATTAGCTGATGAAGCCCTGTGTGGTCTGGGTCCAGAATGTAGTAGACAGCTTTGGTCCGACTCTGGCACACATCTCCCTGAGTGGTTCTGGGAATGATTTCTGGAGGCATTTTGCTGTGCTTCCCCTTTCTGTACTGCCTCCCCCATCAGGTGCACATGCCTGGAGCCTCCCTGAATCTTGTTGCACTCACTGGCTTCCTTCCAAATACGGACTCCATAATTGAGCCCAAGAGAGGGGCCTGTTCCCACAGCCTGAGGAATTTCAGAAGTAGAGAGACTTTTCTACAAGTTAAGCAAAAAAAAAAAAAAAATAAATAAATAAATAAAATAATTTAAAAAATAAAATAAAGAGAGAAAAAAAGAAAGAAGGAAAGAGAACAAAACCACTATCGTTTTTCTCTTCTACTCTTCGCTTCCTTTTCCCATTCCTTCAAGAAATCCTTTCTGGTGCCTCTATGTGACAAGTTTTGTGTTAGCGATTGATTAGGGGTTCAAAGGTGATCAAGAGGCTGGCTCTTATTCAAGAATCTTCTGCGGTTTGTAGGGAAAGAAAGACGGCAAGCGAGGTAAGAGGTCATTTATGTGTGCCATGCTAAATGTCTGTATGGGGCCCAGTGGGGCACAAAAAAGAGGGGAAAATCATTACTATTTTCTCTACTCTTGGGTTTGGATTATAATACTGTCCTTGCTACTTATGCATAATCTAAAACCTCTTTGAATCTCAGTTTTCTCATGTTTAGACAAGACTAAAAATACCTACTTACAGCTTTTATGAGTATCAAATTAAAAAATGACAAAAGGATGTTTGTAAACCGTAGGGATTGATGATGATGATAATGATGATGATGCTGATTACCTTTCCTTCTTGCAACCCACACCAGTGATCACTATAGTCCCTGCTTTTAACAGGTCAGATGATCATTGTCACCTGCACACTCAGCTATATTAAGCTGGGGGATGCAGTCATTTCCAAAGAAGATTCATAAGTAAGAAGAAATTTTGTCTTCCATTTAGGTAATAAATCTTCCCATTGACTTTTAAAAGTGTAGAGTGATAGGGCTGGGAGCGGTGGCTCACGCCTGTAATCCCAGCACTTTGGGAGGCCGAGGCGGGTGGATCACGAGGTCAGGAGATCGAGACCATCCTGGCTAAGACGGTGACACCCCGTCTCTACTAAAAATACAAAAAATTAGCGGGGCTTGGTGGTGGGTGCCTGTAGTCCCAGCTACTTGGGAGGCTGAGGCAGGAGAATGGTGTGAACCCGGGAGGCAGAGCTTGCAGTGAGCCTAGATCGCGCCACTGCACTCCAGCCTGGGTGACAGAGCGAGACTCTGCCTCAAAAAAAAAAAAAAAAAAAAAAAAGGGGTAGAGTGAAAATGTCCCTTTTGTCTGTTTAATACCAACCACCACCTTAACATTTGTTTTTCTGTACAGTTTAAAAAGTAGTTCTAAACTCATAAATCATCAGTGCCTCATAATAACCCTTTGACTTAGTAGAATAGATTCCATTTTGACCCTCATTTACAGATGTGGAAAGTAAGGCCCAGAAAAGTTAAATAATTTGTCCAAGACACATTCCAAGTAGTGGCAGAGCCAATGCCTAAATTCTGGTCTTCTCTTTCCTAATCTTTGAAATCATCAGCTTTTCCCTGTAAGTATCTATAGCATGCAGAGCTCTTTGATGTCTTTAAAAAAAGCTTTCAAAATTGTTTTAATGTTTAAGAAATTATCCGTATTTTGACATATCATGGATGTCTGAAACTCCCCAGCCCCTAGTGCAGTCACAATAAATCAAACAAACAAATAACCATCCCCATTGTTTTGTAGATTATTTCCCCAGGAGGCAGATGTTTACTTTTTACAAATGAAAGCTCATTGTTGTCAGGAACATTTAAGAGGCTTAACCTGTCTCCTTTGGCATATGGCGCTGGCTTTTCATGATGAAACTGGTTGTGTGCAGCAGCAGACGAAATTGCAAGCCTCTCTGAAACTTCATCAGTTGCTGTTGCAGAACGTTACTGCTTTCCTAGGCGGGGGCTTGTCTGGGCCTCTTCCACCGTGAATGGAAAAAAAAAAAGGCAGTTTCCTTTGGTAGAAAATACTCATATTTTAATGGGTATGATGTCATGAATTATTTAACCAGCTTAATTTTAAAGCTGAGCCGAAAGAACACAGTGAAGAATGACCTTGAGACTCTTGAAAAATGGGAATGTTGACTGTGTGCCTGCAGACTCCAAGATGGATTTCTACTTTAGTTTATATTTATGCAACTGTGAAACTTGGTCCCTTGTTCCCAGAGAAATCCTTTGTGCAGCCGTGTGGAGAAAGTTATTACATTTTAGTGCAGAAGAGCTGTAAAGTTTCTTTCCTCATGTCTCATGAAAGCTAGAGAGGTAGTGAACTTTGTGCTGGGGGAGTGGGGGCACAGCCCCGAGAAATGCGATATAGAGTCTCTAAGAAGATGAAAGGAAACAGTCATTGTTTTTCTTCAGCAAAGAGCCAAGCATTAGGTTCTTAGAAGGACTTACGCATAATCCGGTGTCAGTCCTGTTAGGTGCTCACTTGCTTCTGATTCGAGATGAATAAAGGAAGAGAAGGTGCAGAAGGATGAAGATCTGCCAGCCCCACTGTAGCCCAAGCACATGACAGGCCCAGAGCAATTCTACTCTAATAAGGAGCTGTCTACGGAGAGCAGGAGAACACGTGAAGCAGGAGAGGGTCTTTCAAAGCTTTGAGTTTGGCCACTCCAGGCTTGTTATCTGGTCAACAGGTTGCTGGAAAAAATCACAGAAACTAATGGTGGAATGAGGTGTTCGTGATTCTTCCAATGCTGTGACACCAAGCTGTGTCTGTACCCACAAAGGCATGTGACTTGACTCTCCTCCTCTTTCTTCTTTGTAACATGAGTTCCATTAAAAGTCTCTGTGGGCCGGGCGCGGTGGCTCACACCTGTAATCCCAGCACTTTGGGAGGCCGAGGCGGGCGGATCACGAGGTCAGGAGATCGAGACCATCCTGGCTAACACAGTGAAACCCCCTCTCTACTAAAAATACAAAAAAATTAGCCGGGTGTGGTGGCAGGCGCCTGTAGTCCCAGCTACTCGGGAGGCTGAGACAGGAGAATGCAGGAGAATGGCGTGAACCCGGGAGGCGGAGCTTGCAATGAGCCGAGATCGCGCCACTGCACTCCAGCCTGGGTGACTGAGCGAGACTCCGTCTCAAAAAAAAAAAAAAAAAAAAAAAAAAAGGGTCTCTGTAGAAAGGAAAGGAGTATGAATGGGGATGGTGGAAAAACCAGTATTTATGGAGAGTCTGGTAAGTGCTTGGCTCTATCTTAGGCATGATTCATGAATGTCTGTGTGGTATTACCCCCATTTCACAGGGGAAGAAACAGGCTCAGTGTATAAGATTTTCAACATCACACAGTTATTGGCAGAGCTGGACTTTATTTGAATCTGGATCTGTCTCACTTCGGAAGTTTATGCAAATTCACCATTCTTATTATGAGGCTCTTAATGATTGGTTTGATCGAGTTTCTACTTTCTTTCTTATTATTTGTGTATTTGTTTGAACTCATTGGCCCCCTCATGTGCTGGGTGTCTGTTTGTCCTTCCGGATCTATTCTCTGTTCTTCTCCACTCTGCCCTGTGTTTGGCAGACTGACCTCTAATGACTCCTTCATCAGGTATTCATATCCCCAGTTTTCTCTCTGTTCTGGTTCTCTACTGAATGCTACAGCTCCTGCCAGGTGGCCCTCTCCTTGCAGTGCCCTCAGGGTTTCAATAATTTTTCCCTCCCCTTACCCTTTGGGCTTTGGGGGAGTAACAGCTTCCTGCTGTTGCTAGTTCCTGGGGACTGCAATATTCCTTGTGCTTTCACTATACACTGCCCACATGTCTGTAAATTAGCCACTTTATTAAGACAATTGGATTGCCTGATTTGAGTGTGCCATTTGTTATGTCTGGGACCTTAACTGATACAGGTATACATCACCTTAGGAATGTCATAGCTGCTGTCTTGATTTTGCATCTATTAGTGACTATTTTTATTAGACAGAATGATGATTTTTGTCCTTTTTTTGTTTTGTTTTTCTTAAGGATCTCCTAAATATAAGTTCCAGAAGGACTTGTGTTTTTTTTTTTGTTTGTTTGTTTTCTTTTTTTTTTTAGATACACTTTCCTTTTGCCTTACTACTTGTTCTCTGAACTGAGTCTGGAAGACCAGAGGAAGCCAATTGCCATTATTATTTTCTAAGATAGAGGGATTTTTTTTTTTTTGGCTTCCAGAGCAGAAGTTATTCTTGTATTAGCATTTCTTTGCAAAACAGTCTGTTGGATTGTCTTGAGAAAACAATGCATGTTTTCTAAACTTCCAGGGAAAAATCATTATTTCTTTAAAAAGGAAGAGAAATAATGAAAGTATGTTCAGTAGGTAACACTAAGGATAATAAAGGTGGTGGGGGGAGGCAGAAGATTTAGAATCAAGGTCAGTTTTTTCCTTTGTTGGATTACAGCAAGCATTTAATGGTAGTAAAATCTTTTTCCTGTATAATACATTTTATATTAAAACTGCAGGCATTTAAATGAGGGATTTTATGTCTGTATAGTCTTCATTGAGCATGAAGGATTAAAAAATGCTTTTGATTTTTTTATTTCTTGAAACATTCTTGAGGTTTGAAAAGCTACTCCATGCCTCCTGGGCTCACAGAAGTGAGGGTGCAGGGGTGGGAGGTAGCCAGAGCTGCTCACACAGTTCCTTGCTTATGCTATTTAACCTTGGACCCTTGTTATTCTGGGCTTCTGTGTCTCCTGAATAAACAGTAAATCTTTCCTGATGGTGTGGCAGGTTTACGATGTGGATTCATGCCTATTTTCAGAGGAGCACGAGAGAGCCTTTAATGCATTTTCCCTTCTTTTACTGGTGATTTAGCCAAAGCCTGTGTCTGCCAGTGGGAATAAGGCTGGGGGTTCAGCAGATATTTGGTTCTGTTACATCCTCCCTTTGGTAAAGGGCAGACTGTGAGGCTGCAGTGGTCAGTGATGCAGATGAGCAGTCTTATGGTTCCAGGATAAAAGAGTGTTGATGATGATGCTATTTCATAGATTAGCTTGAAATGGATTCATTCTTCTGTTGAAGGTTTGTTGGCTCGTGTTTTCATTAGGCCTTTGTCTTTAATATTGAGAAATTTGTGATCTACTCCGATGCTTAGATATTAAGATAAGATATCGAGACCTAGACAGGTCCTCCTTTTACCATGGACTTTTACCATGTGCAATGTGGAATTTTGCTAGATTGGTTTTAAGGCTGTTCATTTTGGGCATTTTGGAAGTGCTTTCAGAAGCATGTTGATGCTACACGTATCAGAAGGAAAAACTCAACTCACAAGGCAACATCTTTCATTCTTGGTCATTGCTGATATTCATGCTTGAACTGTTGGATTTGGACTATTCTTGGTCATGAGTATAGTCAAGAGAAAAAAAAAATCCCATAGGCTTACAGTCTAGGAGTATTTGAAATATATATTCATATAGAAAATTATCTGCTAAGGGAAGTGGATTACTGTTGGTGGGGACCTGACCTATAGCAGGAGATGCCTCGTAATCTATAAATATCTGCCGTTTGAGTTAGGAGGCATTAATTGAAGATGGCAGGCTCCACATTTTACATCTTAGATTGCTAGGGCTGCATTTCCCATTGGGTATTTCGCAACGCCTCTTAAAATCTGAATATCCCCAGTATGTTGACCTGATCCGACTTTAGCCACAACTTTAACTACACTTTAAAAATAGCCCCAAAGCTGGCATAGAGGAGAGAGCATTTACTTAAACAACTATTTTATCCTCCTACAATGTTATGCAGATCTAAGTCTTTTCTGTATTTTTCCACTACAATGGTAGCATATGGTCTATTGTTACCATCAGATATCCTTGTGAGAAGCAAAAGGTGCATGGGTGAACGGAGAATGATATTGTTGAGTAAAAAGCTGTTGGTTTGAGCCCTGAAACTAAAGTTTTCTGCAGTTTCAGTTTTTCAAGAGCTCAAACCTTTCAGGAAGTTTCAGCTGATATGCTCTGAATTTTAGTTTTGATAATGCCATCTAATGTTTACTCAGGGCTTTTGAAAATTGGTTAGAAGGACTTTTCTCTGGAGAGAAAAATGTGGACAGTCTTCGTTTACTTATGGAAGTCATTGACTGATAGAGAAAAGTGATGAGAGTTCCTTATGTCACAAAGTCAAGACTTTTGGCTCTGAAAGTCTGCATTCCTGCAAATCTTAGGAAAGACGCTTGATAAGGAAGAAAGCAAAAAATAAAACAATAAAAATAAAAATAAAAGAGAGAAAGAGGGCTGAAGATGACTTGGAAAACAAAAACTCCTAGGCCTGGGAGATAATCTCCTCATTAGAAGAAAAATTGCATTCAAATAATGGATTCTTATGACATGAGACAGAATAAAGAATATGACCTCACCGAGGAGACATGAGAGCACACACACTTGCTTACACAAACACACACACAGAGGAAAGAAGGAATGCACAGGCGGGAGCATGTCAGTGTGCTTTATAATTCTGGATTTGTTTTTTGGGTTTGGAATTAATTAGATACCATGTTGAATTCCAAATGTGATAATTAGGCAAATTAATGCTGCAGTGAAGTTATTAATGAGGCAAAATATGCTAATATGCTTTTGATAAAGAGCTCTTCTTCTGCCTTACCAAGAAATTGGCAAACATCTTTTATTTGGGGCCAGACAGCTTATCTCAAGTGATTTACTAAAAAGGTTCTCGGCCGTATGCTGTGAACAAATGTTGTAAATAGGGGTTAATGTCTAAATTTTTGACATGTCTCAGTCCTGTTGTGGGGCAGCAAATCCTATGATGCTCTTTGCCTGGCTTGCCTAGAGAGGCTGAGGGCTCTTCTGTGCCCTTTAATGCGAGGATGAATGTGGCAAGCCCTGACGCTCACGGATTTTGTTCCTAGTAACACTAGTGGGAAGTGGGTTATTATTGGTGGGGATCTGACCTACAGCAGGGGATGCCTCATAGGTCAGATGGCCGTCACCGGCATTCAACGTGGGACTGGCTGCCAACCACCAACGTGCTTCTTTCTTTTTAGCAGACTTGGTGTCTCCTTTGGTTTTCAGACGTTCAAAACTCCTAGCCCAGAATCATTAGGGAACCCATTTAGTGGTTTGAAAGTGACATAGCAGAATTTCTCTTTCCGATCTTAACTCTGCTATTCAGATCTCACTGTGCATCAGGAGCCCCTGCTGAAACTAAGCAGAGACACCATCTACCCAGAAAGAGTTGGTCATTAAAAACAAAATTTATGAAAATATGAAAAGAACTTTCCCCGTGAGCATATGATTATTTTAGTCCTTTTAATTACATACTCCACCAGGGCACAGCCTGTATAAGTTTGATTCATTCACATAGAGTGTTTGCTAAGTTCCGCTCTGTCCCCCAGGTAGGACAGTTTTGACTTTTGTTAATCTGAGAAGTGAAGACCGTGGTTTGAGTAGCGCAGACGGTGGTCAGTCCTTGGCTAGTGAGTGCTGTTGAGGTGTGTCCTATAGCAGGAAAGAGACTAGCCATCAATTGTAAAGCGGTACAGAGAGGAATTGGATCTGTTAGGAATGCCTTTGACTGCAAGTCACAGAAAACCTTACTTCAGGAAATAAGTATTTTTTTTCCATACAGTAGACCAGGGTAGGTGATCTGCAGTTGAAATACGTCTCAACCATATTGTCAGGGTTCTGTCCACCTTTCCATGGTATCATCTCAGCAGGTGGCTTTTGTCTTCCTGGGTACAAGATGGCTGCCACACCTCCGGGCATGGCATCTGCGTTTTAGGCAGGAAGATGAAGGAAGGCTTGCTGTTTCTCTTCTGAAAAGCTTTCCTGGATGCCCCATACAGTGACCTCCATTGATATCTCACGGGTCAGAATTGTGTTAGGTAGCCACTCCTAACTGGAAGGTGGGTGGATGAGGTTGAACTAGCTGGCTAACAGTGTTTGTTACAGTTCTCTTCTTGAGCACTGTTATCCGGGTATCTGTGGTTGTGTCTGCAGCTATCACTGCAGGGTGGTTATCTGAAAATTTGGCCACCTGGACAAATCTGGTGTGAAACAGAAGTTTGGGTGACAAAGCCATTTTATTTGGCCGGGCGCAGTGGCTCATGCCTGTACTCCCAGCAGTTTGGGAGGCTGAGATGGGCAGATTACCTGAGGTCAGGAGTTTGAGATCAGCCTGGGCAACATGGTGAAACCGCGTCTCTACTAAAAATACAAAATTAGCCAGGCATGGTGATACATGCCTGTAATCCCAGCTACTCAGGAGGCTGAGGCAGGAGAATTGCTTGAACTTCGGAGGTGGAAGATACAGTGAGCCGAGATCGTGCCACTCCTCTCCAGCCTGGGCAACAAGAGTAAATCTCTGTCTCACCCAAAAAAAAAGAAAAGGAAAAAAAAAAAAAAAAAGAAAGCCATTTTACTCTTCCCAGCAGAAGGCAGTGTGTGTGGTGAATAAACTTATGGACTTTAGGTTGAGCTGTGTGACTTGGGACACGTGACTTGACATTGAACTCTCTGATCCTTAGTTACCCTATTTGTGAATTGGAGACCATTCCAGGAATTATTGTAGGAAGTAACTGGGATAACAAATATAAAGCATCTAGCATATTTAGCTCAACAGTAAGTGGTAGCTGCCAAGATGGTGAATTAAATTCAGATTATATTTATAATGAGCTAATGTGTGATAGATATGTAATAGGAAATAAATGGTTACCCATTTTTCTTTACCTTTTAAGACAGTGGATTCTGGCAGATGGAGGTGTCTTTTTGTTAAAAGGCTTGATGGGCGGGGAGGATGTAAGTTTGAATTGATGAAGTCTGTATGCAAACGGTGGAGAGATTGAGAAATGTGGGAAGGAGAAGAAGAGGGATGAAAGGCAGGAACCTGGAGGGGCAAATGCTGGACAGGGAAGGTGATGAAGGAAAGAGGACCCAGTGGCTGTCAGGCTGGGGAGGGACATTCATGGGGATATTTGACATGGAGTTGTGCTCTGTGTGATGTAAACCCCTCCCTGACTCACCTGCACAATCTTCGGGAAATCATGTCTGAAGAATGCTTTGGAGTAAGAGGGTCTTTTGGTGAATGCGAAGAAGTAATAAGACTCGCCTCAACATTGGCATGAAGTTACAGCTGATATACGGTTTCCAGAATGTTCATTTCACATAAGTATCACTGTTACTGGAAAGGGGTCCTGATCCAAATCCCAAGAGAGGGTTCTTGGCTCTTACACAAGAAAGAATTTGGGGCAAGTCCACAGAGTAAAGTGAAAGCAAATTTATTGGAGAAGTGAAGAAACAAAAGAATGGCTGCTCCATAGGCAGAGCAGCCCTGAAGACTGTTGGTTGGCTATTTTTATGGTTGTTTCTTGAACATATGCTAAACAAGGGGCGGATTACTCACAAGTTTTCTGGGAAAGGGGCGGGGATTTCCTCGAACTAAGGATTCTGCTTCCTTTTAGACCATACAGAGCAACTTCTAGACTTTGCCATGGCATTTGTAAACTGTCATGGTGCTGGTGGGAGTTTCCTTTAGCATGTTAATGCATTATATTAGCATATAATTAGCAGTAAGGATGACCAGAGGTCACTTTTGCAGTCATCTTGGATTTGGTCGGTTTTGGCTGGCTTCTTTACTGCATCCTGTTTTATTAGCAGGGTCTTTGGGACCTGTACCTTGTGATCTCCTAGGTCAGCATATTATTAAGAATGCCTAACCTCCTTAGGATGCAGCCCAGCAGGTCTTAGCCTCATTTTACCCAGCACCTATTCAAGATGGAAGTGCTGTGGTTCTAACGCCTCTGATATCACTCCTACATAAGTTAGGTTTAAAGGTACTGCTAACACAGGTCACACAAAATACATGTGGAGAAAGCTCATGTGAATTCAGCATTAGGCTCTCTGAGAAGGAGTAAATTACATTTAAGTTGTGGGTCAGATTCTCCTTCCATTCTCCTCAGGAGAGGGTAAAGTGAGATGGGACCACAGGACTCTGTTTCCCTAACTAGGCCTTGTTTCCTTTGTGTGATGAAATCATGTGTGTGATTTTAGCATTTTAAGATAAAATACTTATTTTTTTTGAAGAACATACTTCTAAACAAAAGCCAATTACTATATTTGGTGCTCAATTGGAAAATAGAAACCATCAATCTGTTTCAAAGCTGGAGGAAAAGCTGGCTGCTTTGAATTTATTGAATGATGGCACAGTACTCTATTTTTATAAGTAAATTAAGAGTTTTTCAAGGGTAATTGTGAATATACAATTGGTTGTCACTTCATGGGCCAATTTTAGAACTTAACCCTTGAGTCAAACACGACTTCACTGGATGTTAACAAGCAACAAACACATTCATATGTAGGAGGTGTGAATCAGAGACCACAAATTCAGGTTTTTAAGAGATGGAACTACTCTGTTACCTCCATCACTCCAGAATCTCTCATTTGAATTTTTGTTGCACCAAGAGGCGGAAACTTAATTTAAATGAATTCAGAGTCTTCTCTCCCTTTCCTGGGATAGGGGCATGCTTGGGCTGGTGGGTGGAGGGGCTTTGTGTCCTTTCACAGAAGGTGAGGTTGGGGGGCGGGTCTCTGGTTCTGAGTCGCCCTCTGTCAACACACACTTGCTAAGACATCCTTGTTCTTAGGTGGTGACCAGTCATTTGTCTACCTGGATCACACCTGGGAATATAGGCCAACCACGTCTTCTCCCAGCCTGGCTCTCTCTTTTAGTTGCTTTCCTGACACACGCTCATGACTGCTGCTCCCTGGTCATTCCGGGGCCACAGGAAACTCAGAGGGCTAACCAAGACTTTCTGCCTTCACACCTAACTCAGCGTGTCTCCTCTCCTACTCTCATCCTCAGCTAATGGTGGAGACATGGTGCCAGATCTTTGGGCTCTCTGGGCATGCACAGAGCAGGCCCTGGCATTCTCTGGGGGTACCAGGCATGGGTTGATTTGGGCAGGGGCAGGGCAGGGGCAGGGAACGAGTCCTTCGCAGAGGTTTAGTAGTTTCTAAACCTCTTATTCTTTGTTCCTTTCCTCATTTGGGACAAACTTTATCTGGCTCTCAGGAACAGGAAAAACTGGCTCTGACTGATCACATTTTATTCCAAATCTTTTGTTTATGCCCCAAGTCCTAGCCTTTTGAAACTCAAAACTCTTTTCTCTCAAACTATTGCTCTCATTTTCTTCTGTGTCAGGCCTTCCCTGAGGAGACAAAAACAGAATTCTCATCTGCCTGAGTGGTGGAAAGTATTGCAATTATGGGAAATACTGGCGAACATCAGTTAATGTTTCAAATGATTACCTATGACTGACTAATATTCAGGATAAAGAACCACAAGTGCCGTGCTGTGTTCCCTGAGGGTACCTCTGTCTGCCTTCCTGCCTGCCCCAACTACCATCTTGGTTTATGCCTTCAAGAAATTGAGGGTAACTTGGCTGTTACAGGGGGCTGGCCAGACATGGCACTTCTTGAGGGCAAGAGGGAGACATTTTCTTCCTTTCAAAAGTTGGTAAAAACCTTCCCTCAAGAGGTCACGACGGTCCCCTGCTCACCTATTGGTGAGCAAATTACACTTCTTACTTATGGGTTGCTGACAGTTCTTTTAATGTATTCAAAAACACTAAGTGGTAAAAGTTTGGCATCCTAGGTGGATAATTTAGGTAAAATCATTAGTGGGAACCCAGTAAACTTAATTGTGAGAAGTGCTATGTTTTCACCTCTGAGCCCACTGAACTCTGAAAAGTCCTTCAAAGCTGGGAGATGACTGATATGTGTCATGGAAAGACTCACGTTCATTAAGAGTTTGAAGAGGTTGGCTGGGTGCAGTGGCTCACGCCTGTAATCTCAGCACTTTGGGAGGCAGAGCAGGGTGGATCACCTGAGGTCAGGAGTTCGAGACCAGCCTGGCCAGCATGGAGAAACCCCGTCTGTACTAAAAATAACAAAAATTAGCTGCATGTGCTGGCACGCCTATAATCCCAGCAACTCACGAGGCTGAGGTAGGTGCATTGCTTGAACCTAGGAGGCGGAGGTTGGATCGTGCCGTTGCACTCCAGCCTGGGCAACATGAGTGAAACCCTGTTTCAAAAAAAAAAAAAATTTTTGAAGATGTGAAGAGGTTTAGTGGATAACAGAGGAAGTACCCGTAACAATATGTTCCAGCATTATAACTGGGAGAGAAAATGAGGAGATTTGGCGGACATGGGATGCTCCCCAGTCCCTCAAATTTGCCATGTCAAAGAAAAACCAAGGCCTTAAAAACTTTTAATTTTAATATTTTTATCGTGGTTAAATATGCTTAACATTAAACTCATTTTAACCACATTGAAGTATGTATTTCAGCAGTATTAAGTTCACGATATTGTGTGACCATCACCATTTTCTATCTCTAGAAATTTTTCATCATCCTATATTGAAACTCTATACCCATTAAATAATAACTCTCCATTTCCTCTACTCCGAGCCACTAAACCTCTATTCTACTGTCTGTCTTTATGAATTTGCCTTTTCTAGATGCCTCATAAGTGGGATCGTCCAATATTTGTCCTTTTGTGTCTGGCTTACTTTACTTGGCATAATGTTTTTAAGGTTCATCCACGTTGTACTGTGTATCAGAATTTCCTTCCTTTCCTTTCTTCCTTTTATAAGGCTGAATAATATTCCATTGTATGTATATGCCACATTTTGTTTATCTATTCATGTTGGTGATGTTTGGGTTGTTTCTACCTTTTGCTCTCGGGTAGATGGGCATATATGCAGAAGTGGAGTTATTGGATCATATAGTAATTCTGTGTTTAAAGTTTTGAGGATCCACCATATTGTTTTTCATGGTGGTATTACCATTTCACATTCCCACTAACAATGCACAAGGGTTCCAATTTCTCTACATCCTCACCGATACTTGCCACTTTCTGTTTATTTGATAGTAGTCATCCTAATGGGTGTGAAGTAGTATCTTGTAGTTTTGATTTGCATTTCCCTAGTGACTAGCGATGTTGAGCATCTTTCAGGTATGTATTGGCCACCTGTATATCTTCTTTGGAGAAATGACTATTTAAGTTCTTTGCCTATTTTTAAATTGGGTTGTTTGGGGTTATTTTGTTGCTGAGTGGACCTTAGGAAATTCTATTTCCATCACACTTTCCTCTCCTGAATGAAATGCAGCTATATGTTGATATGTTTACCAGAAGGAGAAGGAGTAATTTAAGAGGACTGGAGGACACCAGGAGGACAGAACACTGTCCTTATTGCACAGGATTATATCCAACCTCCTCAGCACATGAGGCTCTTCCCAGCCCGGCCCTACCTGCTGTCCAGTCTGGTTTCCGGCTGCTGACTGGTCCAGTGCTCCCGTGCATTCATTTACCTGCCATTCCATAAGTGCCTGAAGAAGTTTCACACTTCCAAGCCTTTGCACAGCTCAGGCTTTACCTCTCCTAAAGCCTTTCCTAATCCACCTTTATTTGTTCTTATGGCACATCACTTGTTAGTTCATTCATTCGTTTATTCAATAAACAGTCACTGAGCACATACTTGTTACCAGGTAAAAAGCACTGTGCCAGATACAGGGCACTCAACAGTGAATAAAGCAGTTTTTGCTTTCAGGGAACTCATTGTTTAGTGGGGGAAATAGGTAGGTTATCCAGCAATTACAGTTCATTGTGAATAAGTGCTGAGATGGAAGCACAAAGAGGTGAGAAAGATTATCTTCCTGAGCTGAGAGCTGGAGTTAGAAGTATTTATGGGCTGTTGTGAACATTCCCATTTTCTGCACGTTAAATGTGAGCTTGTGTTTTATTATTTTTATTTTTATATCCCTTAAGCAGTATCATTTACAATCATTGCCTTCCGTCAATGCACATTCTCACCTCACAGACAGTAGCATTCCAATTCCGAGGTGTTTCCTTGCATACTGAGATATTTGAGGGCCATCTGAAGGTTGCAATTCAAACTGTATGCATTCAGGTGGGGGTGCAGGGAGGCATCCAGAGGCCTGTAGGCCTAACAACCCCTCCCTACCCAGACATACTGTGTATGTGCTTATGTGTAGATGGGTGTGAGGAATTACAGAAAATCCACTGGCAGCCCTGGCAAGAACACATGTTTGTATCACCAGCATCATGCAGGGTGTGTGGCACAGAAAAGGTGCTCAATAAATGCTCTGGTATTATTGGGTGCTATGTCAATGGAAGAAAATTTATCTCATTTACCAACAACGAATCCACAGTCTGAGGCAGGAAGGAGGAGAGCAGCTGTGAAGGTAAAAGACCATGTCAAATTTGATTCAGATATTTTCCTTTCGCTTTTTAAGCAAACAAGTCTTTTGTTTATCTGGGCTTTTGTGGTCCTAGAGGAAGGTAAAATGGGCCCTACTGAAAAAGTGAAGGGAAAGTAACACAGAAGCAGAAAGTCTGGGAGGGTCAAGCTAGAGAGGCTGGATCGATTGTTATGGAAGGGATTTAAACTTGAATGCGGGGTTTAACTAGGGAGCAGGGAAGGGACACTTTTGGGGATTACTGGGGGGAAAATCAACATAATGTGGATTTTGATGCATAAGGAATGGAAAAAAGGAAAAAGGACTTAAGATACTGGTTTTAGGATTTAGAAGGGAGGGTTTAATTTGGAAGAGAAAGGATTTGCTGTTAGAGTGAAAATTAAGCACTGAATGCTTGCAGCCTGAATTGCAACCTTCAGATGGTCCTCAAATATCCTCATGTGGGGGAAACCGCATCCTGATTGGGATCCTACTCTTTGGGAGGAGAGGATGTGCATGATGGAAGCTGATGACTTTATATAAATGACTCTGTTTAGGGCAAAACGCCACTTTTAGCTCAAATCTGTTACTTAAAGAATTATTTCCTTGCCAGTTTGAAATAGCTCCTTCCCAGCCTCTGACAGGGCTTGCTGCCTTGCCATCATCAGTTCCACCAGGCAGGATGAGAGGCCTAAAATCAAAGAGTGCAGGAAGCTATCATCTCATTGAGCAAATGATAAATCATCTCTAAATGCGTATTGAACAGGAATTTGTGATATCTCTTAAAACACAAACAAAACTCCTGTTGGGTCTGTCCTTCCGGGAGCCCGAGCTAGTCCTGGGCCAGGCTGCTGTGTCAAGGAGCATCTGGAGCCTGGCAGGCCTAACACCTCCCTGCCTGGGCTTACTGTGTGTGCAAACGTTTATATGTGGATGGGCTTGAGGAGTTATGGGAAATCCATCGCTGATCCCGGCAAGAACACGTTTGACTGATGCTGAGTCACTGGGGTGCTGGCCCATGGAGAGGTCAGCTCATTTATGTGAGTAAAGGGTAGCAAACAGCCCTTGCCAGTATGCCTCACTGTGTGATGTTAATTTCAGCACCTCCTTCTATCCCTACTGTCTATGGTTGTGCCAGGTTTATTAGTCAAGCAAAAGCCACTTGGCTATGCCCCAGTGTAGAGAAAGACCTGGGTAAAATTCCGGATCTGCTTAATAGCTGTGAGGTTGTGGGCAAGGTACTCAAATCTTTGCTTTAGTTTTCTTATTTGTAAAAGTGAGAGAATAATATCCCACCTCAGAATATTATTTGGAGAAATAATTAGGGCAATTTTTGTACAGGGCTCAGTACAATGTGCCGCCCTCAATGGCTGGCATATAGTAGGTGATTTACCAGGGGCAGCTATCATACTCACTAATAACAATGGTGAGGATAGTATTATGTCATGCCACATAGGAGTGAAAACATGTAAAGTGTGACTTTTTTTTTTTGTACCTGAACTTAATTTCTTCCTCCTCTTCTTCTTTTATTTTTAAAGTCTCTGCCAGGTAGGGAAAATTTAAACTCAATCAATTCAGGATCTCAGCCTACTTGAATCTTTGGGGAGAAGGTCTGGTTCTTGGTAGCTATGACCTCCTGCTCTCCCTCCCCTTCAATTTGCATCAGCTCTCTGGGCTTCTGTCTGCAAAGATAGTGGTTGCATTTTCTCCTTTCATCGGCAAGCTGTCTCCAGATCTGTGTTTTACTTGGTTATTTCTGTTCTTTTTTTGGACACATGGGAGATCTGGTTGCTCCCCACATGCTGGAGTAGGGAAACTCTGCAAGGCCCTCTAGGGTCTGCCAGCCTGCAATCCCCACACAGCCATCCCAGGCCTTACTTATTGTTGTCTTCTCTTAGAAAGCTCTCAAATCCTCTAGAATCCCTGTGGGTCTTTACTGTAGCCTCTCCACCAGCACTTACCTGGGGGTGTGGTGGGGATACACACCAGTGTCCAGTTACCTTCACTTCACCTTTGACTGTACCCATCTTCCATATTGAACCCCTTAGGACAATAGCTTTCTCTTAAGCTTTTGGAATGCAAAAATCTTCGCCTTAAACTCAGTTTTGAGTTTCAGATTTGAAACTCCCACATCAAGAATTGACTTTTTCTTTCTCTCAGCAATTTTGCTGTGCCATTCCTTTCCTGAGGCTGTAAGTGCTAGATGCTGAAGTGTCTGCCTGGGGAGAAAGGGGTGAGTAGAAGGACTGAAGGTATTGCAAGGCACAAGAACATTACTTAAAATCTCAAAACACTTTTCTACTACATCGCTATTATTATATCCATCTTCCATATGGTTTCAGTCCCATGGGGCTGAGTTGCAGATTGATTTGCTTCAATGTTGGAGCACTTGAGGATGGTTCTGTTTTGACCTGTTGTTCACAAAGTAAAAAAAAAAAAAATTAAAAAAGCAGATAGTGGTGCTCAGAAGAAAGTCAGACACTCTTGGTCTACAAAGCGTAGGTTTAGTGTGGAGCTAAATGTAGCTCTGGCCTCATTCTGCTTTTCAGTCTCCCAAAGGTCATGCCATTTTTCTTGATCTGTTTTCCTATTTCCTTGTTCCACAGTCCATCATTGGATGCTCTGCTGCCTAGGCAACAGCGTTCAGGGCAGCTCTCAGCAACGTGTTACAGGAGCATGTTTTGAGCTCCATGCATGTAGTGTTTCCTGCAATCCAGGGTGTGTGCCTAGTCTTTTTATTGTCGGTTTATACCCTTGTGTTGCTCAGTGAAGCTGTTTGGACTCACTGTGCATCTTCTTGGGTATGGGATCTGAGAGTAAAGAGTTGTCTGTATTTCAGAGATGACATTGTCACCATCTTCAGGTGACCATACTGATGCTGGCAGCATCTCACTGCATCCCCACTCCTTAAGTGTCTGATCAATGTTCTCTTGAACTATGCTATGTTGTTGGCTGGGCACTCGGGAACACAGCATTGACTTTCACTTGCATGGCAACCACGGGAAAATGCAGGGAACAACATTCGCTTGTTTGCACAGGATTTACCAGCTATGCTAAAACAGGATTTGTAGAATCAAACTATGAAAGCAACACCAAAAAGTTTACTACCACCATCACCACCACCAGCAGCACCAGCTGCATTTATGGAACAAGTATTATGTGCCTGGTACTGCGACAGACTCTTTATGTATATTAACCCAATTAATTTTCCCAACAAACCTAAAAGGTGGGCACTTTTCTTCTACTTTATTAAGAGGAGAATGAGTTCAAAGAGATTAAATACCATGTCTCTGGTCACATAGAGAGTAAGTGGAGCCAGAATTTAAAGCCAGGTTGACCCCAGAGCCCTTGCTCATGAGGCTGGAATGGTGCCACATTAGCATGCCTGCTGAGTGGCGTCTTGGCATTGTTGAAGCAATGGTCCATGCACTGCTCCATGCTGGTGCATAGTAGGTACACAGTCACACTTAACAGAAAGTGATTGATTGCTTGTCTTGGAAATTGATGTATTCTGAAGTGTGTTCTTTCACCAGGGGAGTGAGGCAAAAATAGGCACAGGCCCTTCCTCTCCTGTGTCTTCAGTCCCCATCCAGCCTCACTTCCATCGTCTTACATTAGGATATTGAGGAAGCTTCCCATCTGGTCTTCCTCATGCCTGTCTTGTTTTCTTCCTAATCCAAGCTCTACACAATGGTATCTTTCTAATTCAGAAATCTGTTCCCAACCATCAGAGATTTCTCACGAGTTTAGAACCAAGTTTGACTCCTTCTGATGGCCTCCAGGTCCCTTATGATTTGGAATCTCCTGCTTCTGGGCATCATTTCTCACCCCTCCTCAGTTTCCCGCTCTAAGCCTGGGCACACCATCTTTCTCCTCTCTTCAGGCCTTTGCAAGTGCTGTTTCCTCTACCCGGAACACTGCTGGCCTCTGCCATTCACCTGGCCAGCTTCTGCTCCTCCTCCAGATCTCAGTTTGCATGTCACTCCCTCTGGGCAGCCTTCCCTGAGCCTCTGAGCCTGGGTGAGGTGCCCCTTCCACATGCCCTGCAATGCCCTGCTGTCCTGCATCAGAGTGTTCACCACCCCAAATCATACTGTCTTACTCTCCTTCCCCACAGAGGTAAGCTCCACCATGAGGCACAGTGTGCACTCCAGGCCTGGCATCTAGTCAGCACTTAACACATGTTTGGTGAATAATGGAGAGTTATAGGTAATCTATTTCTTGTAGCCTTTGTTTCCTTTTTGAGACAGGGTCTTAGTCTGTTGCCCAGGCTGGAGTGCAGTGGCATGATCACGGCTTACTGCAGCCTTGACCTTCCAGGCTCAAGTGAGCCTCCCACCTCAGCCTCCCGAGTAGTTGGGACTACAAGCACATGCTACCATGCTTAGATAATTTTAAAACATTTTTTTTTGTAGAGACAGGGTCTCACTGTGTTGCCCAGGCTGGTCTTGAACTCCTGGGCTCAAGCAATCTTCCTGCCTAGCCTCCCAAAGTGCTGGGATTGTAAGTGTGAGCCACTGTGCCTGGCCTGAAACCTTGGGCTTGGGAACATCATTATACTTGGGGACAGTTCTTTCAAGGCAACAAATTAGAAATGGCTTCCAAAGTCCTTGAAACAATCTTTCAGGAACTGTGGAGAGGTCTTTGTTAGAGTATGAAAATCCAAACATCTTCAAATTAAAAAAGGTAAGAGATGCAAAGTGTCACTTAAAAGCACAGACCCAAGGACTCTGACAAGTGCCTGCTCTTTTATTAAATTGGGTTGTCACTAACATGAGGCACAAGGAAAATCACATTTTAACCTGATTAATGAATAGTGCCATTATGCCATTTTAGAAAATATTAAATAATAGAACTATGTCTTACAGTCCCGTTTTCACTTCCCTCCTGTCCCACTCAGGACTGAAGCCCTTGGAAACGTCTGTGCTGGCTTTTCCTTTTCAGATGAATTGTCAGGGCCTGGAAAAGGCCTCACTGCAGGCTCTCTCCCACAGTCAGAAGGACCAGATGGGACTATTGACTACATCAAGGAGTTAAGAATTCCATCCTTTTGACTCTCACCCTCACTCTTACACAATTCCTTGTTGGATTTTCACACAAATTAACACTCCCATGCTTTTTGGCTCTTGCACACCCCTGCCCTTGCTGCAGTGGTTATATTTAGCAGCTTGGGGTGTCCCAGGCTTCAATATTGGTGTGCATTTGCAGAGCTGTCCAGCAAAGCAAAAGACTCAGTCCTGGGGCTGCTGTTTCTTGTAAACACCATGTTTTTATCCATCCCCACGGACTTCACCGGCTTCCAACAAACTCCTCTCTCCCTCCCTTTGCCTCCTTCTCTGACTGCTTCTTTGAGCCTTGGGAACAGTGGCCAAGGTCTGAGCAGAGGGTGAGCAAACAGACTGGGCTGCATTTAGGAGGCTTTCTTTAGGTGCCATCTGCCACCTCCACAGAGGTGGTTGGGATAAACCGATTTGCTAAACAAAATGCTTAACAACTCATGAATAAAACTTTAAGAAACATTCCAAAAGGGATTTGGGTACAACTTTTTCTGAGGCCACAACAGCTCTTGTGTCCCTTTCAACACCCCCTCCCACCCACCAAATACCTCCTCTGAACCTGCACTTTCCTTGGGTTCCAGTAGGGGGCAGCTGCCATCAGGCCCGGGGACCGACCTTCCTTCCTTCCTTCCTTCCTTCCTTCCTTCCTTCCTTCCTTCCTTCCTTCCTTCCTTCCTTCCTTCCTTCCTTCCTTCCTTCCTTCCTTCCTTTTCTTTCTTTCTTCTCTCTCTCTCTTTCTTTCCTTTCTTTTTTGAGACAGAGTCTCGCTCTGTCACCCAGGGTGGAGTGCAGTGGCATAATCTCCGCTAACTGCAACCTCTGCCTCTCGGGTTCAAGCGATTCTCCTGCCTCAGCCTCCTGAGTAGCTGGGACTACAGGCGCCCGCCACCACGCCAGGCTAATTTTTGTATTTTTAGTAGAGACGGGGCTTCACCATGTTGGTCAGGCTGGTCTTGAACTCCTGACCTCGTGGTCTGCCTGCCTCAGCCTCTCGAAGTGCTGGGATTACAGGCGTGAGCCACCGCGCCTGGCTGGGAGCTGCCTTTCTTCTTAACATTTTCTGGTGTGTGTGTTTTGTGTGTGTGTGTGTGTGTGTGTGTGTGTGTGTGTGTGTGTGAAGTGGAACATATCAACAGAATAATGCACAAAGGCACCTATGTACAGAAGCAGGCACTTGGATAGCCACTTTCCCCAGGTCAAGAAGTGGAATATTGCCTGCACCTTAGTAACTCCCCATCCCCCTCTACAGTTCCTTTCTTCTCCCAGAATTAGCCACACTGTACTGACTTCTGGTAATAGTTTCTTTGCTTTACCTTAATGTTTACCACACTCAAGTGCATCCTTAAACATTACAGTGTGTGGCTGGATAATTTTGACGTTTTGATGATTTTGAACATTATATAAGTGGAATCCTACAGTGTATATTCTTTTGTCCCTTTTTTTTTTTTTGCTTAAGATTATGTTTATTCATTTTCATATAATAACAATGGCAATGGTATTGATTGCCTTTACCACAACTTATTTATCTAATCTACTGCTGATGGACGTTCAGGTGGTTTGGAGGTTGTGGTGATTATGAATGACACTACTTTCAACTTTTTTTTTTTTTTTTTGAGATGGAGTCTTGCTCTGTCACTCAGGCTGGAGTGCAGTGGCACAATCTCCACTCACTGCAACCTCTGCCTCCCGGGTTCAAGCAGTTCTCCTGGCTCAGCCTCCCTCGTAGCTGAGATTACAGATGTGCAGCACCACACCCAGCAAATTTTTGTATTTTTGGTATAGACGGAGTTTCTCTGTGTTGGTCAGGCTGGTCTCGAACTCCTGACCTCAGGTGATCCGCCTGTCTCGGCCTCCCAAAGTGCTTTACAGGCGTGAGCCACCACGCCTGGCCTACTTTCAACATTCTATCTGTGCATCCTGACATGCATTGCTATAGGGTGCACACCTCAGAGTAGAATTGCTGGGTTGCTGGAAATGGATATCTTCAACTTTACTAGATAACGTGCAGTTTTCCAAAGTGGTTGTTCCAGCTTACAGACTCCTCTGCAGAATATGATATAAGAGATCCAGAAGCACCACATGATCACCACTACTTGGTCTTGTCAGGCTCTTTAATTTTTGAGGCTACTGTCTTTTTAGCAGAGTTCCATATGGTTTCTGAAGCAGAAAAGGGGCTTCCAGAGCTTTCCTGTGGACACAGACGCCAGAAGTCACAGAGTTAGACGCTCACCTGCATTACACACAGGCAGCAGGTGGCTCTGCGGAGAGATGTTTTTTCTTCTGCCTGTTCCTCTCTGCTCTTTTGGAAGGAGCCATCAGTACTAACAATGCCAGTTAGGCTCTTGGTGCCCTCTGGATGGCTGGGGTTGTGGGGGAGGGCAGCTGCTGGCAGCCGGGAGAGGCAGAGGCTGAGCCCAGCCTGGGCACCGCCCAGAGGATGCTTCCTGTGTGGACCTGCCGCCCAAACCCAATTCCACGAAACAAAGATGCTTCCTTACTCATTTTATTTACTCAAGATGAACCACCCAAGAGTCACTGTGAGAGTTCCTCAAGGAAAGAGATGGTAGTTATTCCCAGTTAACAGACCCAGCCCAGTCAAACCTGATTTTCATCAGCTTTGATTGCCTCCATTTCAGAATTGATTTCACTGCGCTTGTCTGAGCCTTGGGTATAAAATGGAGTTGGTGTAACCTGTTACCCATGTTGTGGCCAAAGCAAAATGAGAAAGGCGTGTGAAAACTCTTTGAAAATGATCAAGGTACTGATTTGTTTGAGTCTAGGATCATAGATTCCAGGATAGGGCCCCGGCTATGGAGACTTCAAGGGGGAATTGTAATTTTGGGTAAAGTTCCCTCTTTATCCTCCGTGGATAATACAGAGGGGAGTCTCTGTGAGGCAGACAGGGAGGGGTGGGCCTTGCTCCATGCTCTCTTTCTCCTTGGGGGTGCCAACTACTTGGATGAGAGTTGGGGTGAGACGAGTACTTTAACAAATTGTTACTAGAGTTTGAGGATAATAAAAGAAAAACAGGCAGAAATGGAGAAAAGGAACCACAACAATGAGATGGTCTGGCTCTCAGGCATGGTTTCTTTTTCCTCCACTCAGGGCCTACTCCCCGTTCCGCTCCTGCCTGTCCTCCGTGTGGCAGAGACCGCCCTAAACCCTTGGTCCAGTCAGAGAGCCTGCCTATGGGCCCTGACACATTCTCCATTTGTTGGGGACCATCCTGGCATATACCTGTTGTCATAAGTAATTATTAGTAATGCCACTTTTAGTCTCAAAAGCATCCCAATTTGGGGGATCAATTATATGTTTGTTCCATCTAAGACCACGTGACAATTCTGGTTTCTTCTTAGAGAATCTGCTTCTATCTACCTTCAGGACAGGTGCCCCTGTTCCCCACAGAAGCGGCCCTTGCTGCAGGAGGTGCATCCCTGCGGCCACACTGCCTGGGTTCAAACCCCAGCTCTGCTCTTCCTTAGCTACGTGGTTTGGGGACAATTTACTTGGTCTGCCTGTGCCTGTTTTCCCAAGTATAAAACAGGGTTAATGGTAACAGTGTCTAATTGTAGTAAGTGGTCAATACATTTTAGCTAATACATTAGTTCAAGGATCAAAAACTTTGAAACCTGCACTTCTGTTTGGCCAGCACAGTGTTTTCAAAATTTTGAAACTGAAAACCTTTAGGAGAGAATGCACTCTCCAGTTGGTCAAAGGCGTCATCACCCACTCTTGTCTTACATTAAGCCTGATTCAGGCATTGATGACTTGCTACCTGGGACTTCCGGGCACCTGAACTTTCAACCCCTTTTCAGGCCTAGACCTGAAAAACACACCTGGCTGCAATAGGTCTGGACTGGGAGATACAGGGGGGTGTTAATGTATGTGTATGTCTTTTCTCTCTTCAAGTTAGACTCCAACCAGGCTAAAATCCTAAAGAAGATATGCCTTTGGAAATCTGTCGGCTTAGTGTCAGAGGTGTTTCTCTCCATCCCTATGTTACTTAGAGAAGTGCCTCTCAAACCTTAATGTGCATGCAAATTGCCAGGAATCTCCTTAAAATCAGCCAGATTCTGGTTCAGTAGATCTGGGTTGGGGCCTAAGATGCTGCATTTCTAACAAGCTCCCAAGTGATGCTACTGCTGCTGGCTGGCTTAAGGATTTAGGGAGCACTGGAACCTTGGGGAAATGTGTTTATACTGGAGGCTGAGAGTGAAGCCTCTTTTCACGCGGACTGAAAACTTCTGTGAGCAGTGAGTCATTGGTTCTCTCCTTCCAGTGTCCCCCAGTATCCAGAAGTGAATGACCATCAAGAAAACATTCATTTCTATGTAGAAGTTGAAACCTAGTTGGAGGATACGGATTCCCCCTTTAGAGCATTTCTTTTTTTTTTTATTTTGAGATGGAGTCTTGCTCTATTGCCCAGGCTGGAGTGCAGTGTCATGATCTCGGCTCACTGCAACCTCCGCCTCCTGGGTTCAAGTGATTCTCCTGGCTCAGCCTCCCCAGTAACTGGGACTACAGGTGCCAGCCACCAAGCCCGGCTAATTTTTTGTATTTTTAGTAGAGACAGGGTTTCACCGTGTTAGCCAGGATCGTCACGATCTCCTGACCTTGTGATCAGCCCGCCTCGGCCTCCCAAAGTGCTGAGATTACAGGCGTGAGCCACTGCGCCCGGCCCACCTGATCGTGTTTTAGATATTTATCTTATAAGTTGGCCAGGACCTTGCTGCTATTAATATTTTTCTCTTAAATACAGTGGTTCTCAAAATGTCGTTCTGGAACCTGCAGCATCAGCGTCATTAGGAATTTGTTAGAATCGCAAATGCTCAGGCCCCACGCCAGATCTACTGAACCAGAAACTTGGAGTGGAGCCCCGAAATTGTGTTTAAGGAGCCCTCCACATAATTCCCACACACACTACAGTTTGAGAACCACCGTTCTAAGATGTCAGATCCCTTAGGTGCGTTTCTAGAGCAGAAAACCCCTGGACCTAGCAGCCTTTGGAGTCTGCCCAAGTTCCTGGACTTGGTTACTCGGTGGATAATTTCACAATTGGGATCCAGGGAGGTCATTCCAAGAAGGGGGTTTGAAGGATCACAACTTCAGGTAAGGAAAAGCAGGAGCAAATGATCCATCCCCTGGGGATAATTGTTTGGCTTTATGCAAATGTTTTAAGCAATAAAACCAGCTAGATGTACAGGAAATATATGTTCCCCATGCTGAGTGGTCTAAATAAGAGTGTTATCAGTGATTGGGCTTCAGAGTCCCTATTACACAAAGCCTTAATGGTATGAAATATACCACACCTGCTAAATGAAACACACACGGGGACATTATGGGAATTTTCAACCACATTTTATTTTGCATAATATAGTTTTTTTTTCCAGACAAGAAATGGTATATTAAAAAATCAGCAGGCATAGAACTTGTTTTAAAATTATTATTACCTTACTGTGGCTTTGCAGGCTTTTATTTCTTTCTCCTGCTGCTATTCCACAGAAATATGGAATAGTCTATCCAGAAAGAACTTTAGAGATCAGTGATTCCATCTCTGCAATTCACAGGTGAGGACACTGGTGTTCGAAGACACAAGGTGACTTGCCCTGAGTGGAGGGCCTGGAGCTGGTACTCAGGACTCCTGATTCTCAGACTCTGTAATTTCCATTGAAAATTTTTTTTCCCGCAAGGAATCTAAGACCCAGTAAGGGACCTGGGGAAGTGGCCTCATGCATTCCCTTGTCCATGACAGAGAGTATCAGAGGAATGGGAGGTGCATTTCCATCATTTACATATGTGCCCACAACCTCATGTTAGCCACTAGATTATCTGGCTACCTTGAATTTGAAAGTCAATTCTGATGTTGCGGTTCCGTCGGGAGCATCATTTGGAAGATGGCTGAGACTTAGAATTTGTTCTCTAGGAAGGCAAAACCATCTGTCCTGCAAGTACCAATCCCATGCTTGGTACTGTAGGGAGCATGCCTTCTCTCAGGGACAGCATCTGAGGTTGCGACCTATGCAGGTGCCCAGTGTCCTTTCTTAGAAGGACTTTGACTTGCTTCAGTGCTCTGCTGTCACTCTCTTGGAAGTCTTAAAAAAAAGAAAAAGGACGGTGGGGGGGCCTGCACTTTGATTTTGCACTAGGCCCCACAAAATATGGAACTGTTTTCCACCCCCCCCCACATTTCTCATTCTCCCCCAGGAAGCCTTTGAAACCTTCTCCAAGAAACCTTTTCTGACTCCCCAAGAGTGTGTTATATATTGTAATGTTAATGTTGCAATGCTAATCCTGTTAATCTCCAACATTAATTGCCTTTTTTCTGTAGGCCCACCCTGTGCAATAGATACTATTATTGTCATCATACCACTTAGCAGATGAGGAGACAGGGGAGGACATTGAGGCTTAGAGAGATTAACTGGTTCAAGGGTACACAGCTAAGAATTGGGAGTAGAATCCAGGTTTGTTTGCACAGCACAGAGACTTAACCACTGTGCTATATATACAGCCTCGCTGTGTTGTCTGTTCAGCGCTTAACATTCTGTGATGTTTTCTCGCTTCCTCTTCTTGACTGCCGGGTAGAGACTGTGTCCTTTACTGCAGAGACTGTCCTTTATTCAGTTTCACCCAGCATCGTACCTAGCACAGGGTGTTCAATGAATATTTACTTTAAAAGGGCATTTGGCTAAATTTAATGTGCGTTTAGCCATATCAGAACTTCCTGTAAACCAGAGAAGCTTCCAGGTTTCTGTTTAAATTTCTCCCGCGTATGAAGCTGCACAGTATAGCTGATGGGAGTGTTGTGATACTTTATATTTGACTTCATGAATTATTTATGGAATTAACACCGGAATCATGATTAATTTGTGGAGGGAGAGAAGTTGCTACGTGGCTTGGTGCCCATGTTTTCCTGGCAGGGATAAATTACCTTCCCAGCGGCTGCAGGGGGAAGACTCTGGATTCCGGTTTCCAGGAGAGACAGACATTTGTGCTTCCCTCTTCTTTCTCTTTCTCCCACCTGAAAAACCCAGGAAGCACAATTTATGCCATAAACCAGTGGCAAAGGCCCCATATCTGTCAGCAGTGAGCCAACTCGGCGTCCCCCAATGTTTAGTTAACGTATGTCTCTTAAGCACCTACTGTGCACCATGTTAGGTATGGGGATACGAAACCAAGAAGGCTTGTTTCTGCCCTTAAGGAGTTTTCAGTCTGGCAAGTGGAGATAGGCATGGAAAAAAGACAGTACATGATCAGATGATCACTGACAAGACATGCACGTCCTCCAGTGCTGGGGGCAGATTCCTGGGGGCAAGGGTTCCTGCCTATAAGGACCAAATGGAATTAGACTAGCCACAGACCAGAATTGGAGAAAGGCAGAGGGGCAGCTTTCCACTGGGGAGTAACCCTGCAAAGGCTGCAGAAGGACCTGTGAATAGTGGAAATGGCTGGCCCAGGGAAGGGGGCTCAGGCAGGAGCTGGGAAATGAATGTTAGTTGTGCCTCCAGCTCAACCTTGGATGCTGAGGGTGGTGGATGAAGTCAGTGTTATACATGACCAACCAGTATGGCTCCTGTGTTATCATTAGGGTGGCTCTGCAGGGAGCAAGATCTTACCTTGCTGTAGGTGATCAGCAACTCTGTGGGACCCCACAACCCCAGTGGCCTCAAGGCTAGAAGGAGGAATGCATTGCTCAGAGCCAGAGAGCAGGGAGGGGCTGAGCTGAGTCGGCTGCGCTCCTGCTCCATCAGCAAGTTTGCTTTCCGAAACCTACTGTATAATAGCAATCTCTTTCCCATTTTCTTCAAAGCATCATGAGGAAATATAACTGCGGTTGGGTTCAGCAGCCCTCACTTTTGAGCAATAAACTACAAATGATCACAGTTTACTTTGATGCTTGCGGAATTCTCCTCCTAGCTGTGGTGGTTTCCTGCCATTTGCTAGCCGGAGAGTAGCCTGTGGACATTCGCTCAGCCTTTGGGATGAGCTCTTGCCTCTATGAGCTTGTCTTAACACGTTATTTATTCTGCAGCTCTTCTGGCTTGAGCAGTGCCCTGGGCTCCAGGGCTACTACCGACTGTAACTTAGGGGCCTAACCCTGCTGCCCCAGCCTTTGAGGGAGAAAAGATTGCTCCTGACTCCATTTATTTCCAGGTAGAAAAGAATCAGAGAGCCCTGTGGGGTGAAGGCGAAGGCGAGGTACTCCAGATAAGTGTTTTCTTCCCTCTGTATTACTTATTTATTAAAGGCAGTGAGGCATAACTAAGAGAAAGGAAAGGAACCGAGGAAATAGAGAATACAATGGCCCTTCAGATTTTAATGGGAGAGACGGCTGGAAGTGATTCCTAAATTATTAAATAAATCGATTTGATTCTTAAAGCTGGCCTCCAAGGTGTATTTGTCAGTTTCATTATGATTGTCTTCAAGGGTAGGAAGAGTCACTCATGGAGAAAGGTTTTTTTCCCCCCCCTCTATTTTGAAGGCTGCAATTCATGTCCCCTAATTAAACACTCACTGCTTTGTGTAACGGGAGCAGTATTCTTTCAGTTTTATTTTGGTTTCTGTTCTGATCCCATTTGTCTTACAGGCCCATAGATGTACGGCAAGATCGGGTTGGCTGTGAGGCAGACACACTTTGGAGAATCTCGATCCCATTGCAATTATAGGACCGTTTGGTCACTGAGGAGTTGTACGGTAATTTATTCACATGCAAGAGTCCTGTCACTTAGCTATTTGTCTAGCGGAATCCGTTGAGTGTTAGGATAATGGGTTGTGCCCTCCCAAATGACGAGAATAACACCTTAATGCACTTTATGGAAGTAATGGATTTTATTTTGGGGTTTTGGTGGTGGCAGCAGTGGTGTTTGCTCCTTTTTCTCACATTTCCCTCTATTCCCCTAAACACTTCTAGCGCCTGCAGCCCAATGGTAAAAAATGCCTGAACATCTAAATTCTTTTTCTTAATTATCCTCCTGAGGAAAGCAGGCCAAGCACCAGGGTGCAGAAAATTTAAACCATAAATAACAAGCTGAAAGGAAATAAAAGAAATGACACCAGAATAAACTAAGCTATTAACTGAAAGCTTTACATCACCGTCCTCCCTAAGCCTGAAAAAAAATCTAAGGGAAGGTGGTTAAGTATTTATTTCCCAAAGAATGTAATTATAATCTGCAGCAATTAAAAATGGATGAAGGAAACATTTCCTCATCATTTCTGGGGGGTACTTCAGACACCAGGCAGGAAACATTTTGGAGAATGTAGTTCCACTGCTTCCCTGAGGTCAAGTGAAGCTGAAGGACAGAGCTGGCTCCTGCCAGGGGCACCACTGCTGCCTGAGTCTAAGGGGTCGGGGCAGGGATGGGAGAAGGGAGGTGAGCAACATAATGGGTAGTGATCGATTTCCAAGATGAATGAGGGCTCCTCTCTGGACCCGCTGCATAATTGTTTCTTTCAACTCAGTACACCTGGTGTGAAGAACTCCAGTCACACCTGTAAACCTGCCAGGTTTCCAATTAGTGGCTTGAATTTCAATTTCCTGGATGCTCCCTTAATCTTGGGGATGGGGAGAAGTTGTGTGTGTGCTGCCACACAAAGCGCTGAAGATGAGGGATGGGGGCGGGGCGTGGGAAGTGGGGCTCTGGCCAGGCTGACGCGTGAAGAATCATACTCTCAGCCACTTCGAAGCCTGCGGAGTCCTGGTGATGATCTCTGCTTTGCCGAGGGAGCTAGTCCTGCTTTGGCAGCAAGGATATGCGGAGCCCCAGAGCATGTGTTGCGGGAGGCGCACACCTTGCAGTGATCTTGCAGTTTGTCTCCTGCCAGCCCCCCCCAATCTAGGGGCGGAACGGGGATAAGTGGGAAATAGAGTCAGAAGGTTCTGCTTTCTCATCCAGCTTAAAGAGAGTTAAGTGAGAAAAGCAAGGTGCAGGAAAGCGTGTATAAGAAGATCTCAGTTTTGTAAAACAGACCATGACAAGCTGCTCAAACTCTGCATGTGCATATATATAAAGGGCTATACTGCATTATATATGCACAGATGAAAATCTGGGACACATGCTGAGTTCTTAAAACTTAAGGCGCAGCATTGTGGCTCACACTTGTACTTCCAGCACTTTGGGAGTCCGAGGCGGGCCGATCGCCTGAGGTCGGGAGTTTGAGACCAGCCTGACCAACTTGGAGAAACCCCGTCTCTACTAAAAATACAAAATTAGCCGGGTGTGGTGGTGCATGCCTGTAATCCCAGCTACTTGGGAGGCTGAGGCAGGAGAATCACTTGAACACGGGGGCGGAGGTTGTGGTGAGCCAAGATCAGGTCATTGCACTTGAACTTGGGCAACAAGAGCAAAACTCTATCTCAAAAACAAAAAAGTTACAGGGGTGGGGGTATGGGAATGAGGTGAGGATGCTGATAGGAGTGGGGTAAGGTGTCCATACTAACAGCATTTATCATAGGATCCCGTTCATGTACAACTAGTATTTCTATGTGTATCACAGTTTACCAGTTTCACCTACTCTGCTCACCTTTTCCCCAAGAGTACCCTATCTGAAAACATCTCCTGCTGCCAGATACCGAGGGCTCAGTTTTTTACAAGCCCTTTCCCTGTATTCAGGGTCAGTGGTGTGCAGCTTCTTTTTATGGTATAAGCCCAGTGTGAGCAGAGCCACTTTGCCTTGGGGAAAAGCTGTTATTAACTGCTCCTCTGGTCCACCCTCCCCTCCGTCCTGATCAAAGGGAGAGCAATGAGTTTCTCAAAGAGCCTGACTCCTCTTAAATGGATGCAGTGCCCTTTGGGCAGACAGATTTGTAGGAAGGAGACTTCAGGAGAGCCAGCTGGGAGTGTCTGGGCTGCCAGAGCCCTGGGGCTGGCTGGGCTGTGGGATTTCTCTCATCACGCTGTAGGTAGGGGGACAGACTGTGGGAAACGTACCTGGGATCTGAAGATGGAAAGGACAGGGCAACGGTTTTCAACTCAACATAAAGGAAAAATTTTTTAACCACCTGAGCTCACCACTGGCTGAGCCGCCTCTGGGGAGGAGCAGGGGCCTCATTGCTGGCAGGCTTCAGAGTCTGATGTCAGCTTGGACTACAAGGCCTGTGTCTATGCTGTCTTGTGAGGTAGCCTGGCCACGTGTAGCAGCTGAGTAGTTGAAATGTGGCTGGTGCAACTGAGAAAATGAATTTTTAACTGTAATTAAAATTTAAAAACTGAAGCAATGTAAACATTTTTTTTTTCTGTTAAGTGTATTTTATTGTTCTGGCAGAACTTCATTTCACTTTATAAAAATGTGTTTAGTTTTTTTTTTTTTTAAGAAAATGGGGTCTTACTATGTTGCCCAGGTTAGTCTTGAACCCTTGGCCTCAAGTGATCCTCTTGCCTCAGCCTCCTGAGTAGCTGGGATTAAAAATGTGAGCCATCACACCCAGATATTTCACTTTAACCATCAAAAATTTAGTGGCAGAATTGAGATGTGTAAAATACAAGGATAAAATACTTATTCATAATTTTTATATTAGTTACATGTTGAAATAATATATTACAAATATTGGGTTAGATGAAGTACTATGTTAAAATAAATTGCACACTTTTTAAAAAATATGGCTAATAGAGAAAGGGATATTACATGTGTGGCTTATGTTGTATTTCTGTTGGATGGTACCCCTCTAAGTCTCTGCCAACATTGGGAGTTTCTGATTCTGTATAATTGTTCTTGCTCCTGGTGTGGATTCTTGCCTCTTTTTAGATAGAAAGATACTCCATCAACACTTGTGGCTTCCACGATGGTCACCCGAGACAATTTTTATTGGTGACAATGGTAGGAATCATATGACAAATATCCAGACTTCAGAGAAATGACTGGAGCAATTGTGTCTGGAGCTCTGGGAACTTCTGGTGAAATTTATTACAAGAGAGTTTAGCTTACATGTGCAAAAGCTGGTATTTAAAATAATAGGAAGTTTCTTTTAAAAACCAAAACATATAACCTGACTTTTATTCACTCCTTTTCTCAAGCACTTAAAGTGAATAAAAATCTTTCACTGTTCTGTATCATTAAAACATATCCTGAGAAAGGCCTAGAAACACAGTGGTAGGCTCTAAATTAAGCAATAAGATATGCACTTTTAGTTTCCCTAATTACCTACCATTGAAAATAGGTTGGGACTAAAATAAACATGTGCCTTGAAATGAGAATTCATATGTGCTAGTGCTGCTGGGGAAAACCCTATTAAACAATTGAATTTTAGAATATTTTGCTTTGTCAAAAAACCCAAAGGCTTTCCTCCCTTTGGAATTGAATCTTCATTTTGAGTTTTTAAAAATTAGTTGTTCCATGTGTTTTACAAAGTGCCTTTATTGAACTATTATGACATTCTGTTCATTACATATTGAACTCTGTCGCATCCTATGGAGGAAATAACCACCCTCTCTGTTGCTCCTTGAGAAGGCAAGTGTAGACAGTGCCATGGTTCTATGGGGGAAGAGCTGTGTTAATTATGGAATATATTGTTGGGAGTCGTGGAGAAGATACCTCTTTGTCATTCCACCAGGGGCAGGTTAGGGGAGATGGCAGAGGGGAAATGGAAGAGCAGAGGGCAGGAAGAAGATGGGGTGGGGTGGGTGGCACAGTAGGATTTAAAACAGATGTCACTCAGATTCCCAATCTAGGCTCTCAGACTAGCCCTGCTAGACATGTTAATCCTGGATCATATGTTTTTCCAATTAGAGGTAAATTCTAATCTTGTTGTCAAAGAAATATATTCTCAATTTAGAGTAGAGTAAATTAAAGACTGATCTCATTATAAATGGAGGCTGCTAGAATCACAGCATAAATTCATTTCCTAGTTCATGATCCCCAAAATAATCAAGAAGAGGTTATGATCTGAAGTCACCTCTTCTAGGGCTAAGGATGAATAGACTGGAACAGAAAAAATCTGAAAGAGTCTTGAGCAAGTCTTTATTTCTATCTCTTATTGGGAGAAGAGGAGAAGGAGAAATGCAATTCAAGCATAGTCCCAGACCTTATTATGAGGGCTGGAACAGGGAAGGTGTGGATGTTAGGGCTGAAGGAAGGAAGACAGTTTAACTATCACCTTTTACAATGAAAGTTTAAAAAGACAATTTAATTATCACCTTTCAAAATGAAAATGCTAAACAGTTTAGCCTAGGCTGTTATCAGGACCACAAGTGACATCTCTTTTTAAAGAGATGAAATAAAAACACCGGTGCAGAATACCTGGCCACAAAAATAATCATGTAGCTCAGATTGTGACCTTGTTCTGGACAGGCTAATTCCCATAGAGGGAGTCTAACAGCCTCTCCCTGAGTAGCCCTTAAGTCTCTATTACACCATAAACATGAAGGATCCAGTGGCCCCGTGGAGGTCCTGGAACTCATTCTCTTGTTTTAAGCTAGGGTTCTACTAAACAACTGATGTACAATGTAACCTCAAAAACTGCAAGAGAGAGGGATTTTCTGTTTTAGTTCTGGGCTGACTGAGGGGAAGTAACTACTGTGTGCCAAGGGCTTTACATGTTCTGCTTTTTTCTTGAGACAGAGTCTTGCTCTGTCGCCCAGGCTGGCGTGCAATGGCACAATCTCGGCTCACTGCAAGCTCCGCCTCCCAGGTTCAAGTGATGCTTCTCCCTCAGCCTCCTGAGTAGCTGGGGTTATAGGCATGCACCACCATGCCCGGCTAATTTTGTATTTTTAGTAGAGATGGGGTTTCACCGTGTTGGTCAGGCTGGTTCCGAACTCCTGACCTCAGGTGATCCACCTGGCTCGGCCTCCCAAAGTGCTGGGATTACAGGCATGAGCCTGCACCCAGCCATGTTCCACTTTTTAAATCTCTCATGAACACATAAGGTGGGTATTATTATGTCCAGTCTGTAAATGAGGACACTGACATTAAATAACATGCCTAAAGTTAAACAGTCATTGGGCAGAGAAGGTGGGCTGCATTGTCAGGTCTGTATGACTCCAAAACCAAACTCTTTCCCACTATAGTATGTTGCTTTTATTAAGTTATTTTCAATATCTAATCAGTATCTTTTCAGCTGTAATTTAAATATGTTATCTCAGTGCTTGGTGGAAATGGAGCAGTTATTCTCAATTCTCCATTCAAAACCCTTTAATATGTTTGAAGATGGTTACCTCGGCCTTCTTAAAATAAAATTTCTTATCTCTGTTACACAAGAGCTATGGAAGAGTGGCCTTCATGTCCCTGAAATAGCTTTGTTTTATTTAATTGATATTTCATGTGTAAAAACAAGTCCTGCTTATAGGAAACCAGCTATGTACTTTGTTTTGTTCCTTCCTTCATCTGATGGACTCAATGGAGTAGAGCTTGTGACCCGTGCACTAGGCTGGATGCTGGACATCCAAGGAGTAAGATCTGTGCTAAGGGATATGTGGGGGAACACCTGGCTCTGTCTGAGCAGGATGGAGAGCACTTCATGGGGGAGGTGGCAGTAGAACTGGGCATTAAAGGGTGAGTAAGAACATCACTAGCAGACGTGGGGATCTTGAGAGGCAGGACAGGTCATATTTGACTATGTGCAAAGTCATGGGAGCTGGTCACACTATTGTGGGGAGAAGAGGAAATATTTTGGTATGACTGGAGTATACAGGGTATGCGGAGAAGAAGGACAGGAGATGATTCAGGGCAAGCATCAGATCCCAGAGAGTTTGTATGTCGTGTTCAGGAGCTCATACTTTGTTTTTAATTTTGAGAATTTAAGAAATACAAGAAAGTACAAAAAGTAATTTAATAGACACTCATAGCTGTATTCCTAACACCCAGAATTAAAAACTATTACAATTTTATTATTTTTTCTAGCCTTTTTTAAAAAAATTAAACACTACAGATCCACTTAAAGTCCCCTTAACCATCACACCTAGTCTAACCCCTTTCTTTATACCCCTCCTCCAAGGTGATTATTGTTCATTTAGTATTTATCCTTTCAGATCATTTAAAGCACATTTTACACACATATGTAGTATACTATGTAACACATTATTCTGTGTCTTGCTTTTCCTCCCTCAACTTTGTTTTTGAACTCTATCCATGTTGATAGATCAACCTCATTCATTTTAACTACTGTATAAAATCCTATTTTATAAATACCTAATTTTATTTGTTTCCCAATTGATGGAGATGTTGGTTGGTTCCAGTTTTATGCTATCAAAAATAATGTGGCAAACAGCATCCTGACCCTTATTTCTCTAGAGCAGCAGTATCCGGTTTCTCTTGATGATGAATTAGTCGTGTTGGAGAGTGGGGGGATTTATCAAGGAAAAGAATAATGAAACAAGAAGGAAAAACAGATTTCCCTCCAAGGCCTTACGTCTGGAGATGCTCATTCAGAGGGTCTGACAATTTCTGACAAGTTCTGTTTTGGTAACAAGTTTGGTAACATGTGAGTCTTTTCATTACAGATGTTGTGAACTGGGTATAGAGTACATATATGCCCATGTATTCCCTCTCTCCTGGGAGAGGTGTAGGCACTGTCCGATTTTATGTAGAGAAGTGCCACGACAAAGTTTGTGTTCAGAAACATTACTTTGGTGACAATATGAACAATACACTGAGCCCCAACTACATTTGTAAGGTAGTTCCCTTTTAGGGACACAAAGTAAGATGTAGTTCCTAAAGTCAAGTAGCCTGCAATCTGCTGAAGGAGTTTACAGAAATGTGGCAATCCAGAGGCTGGAGGTTTCATAGCCATGGATGAACTGTTTCTGGGTGGAGGTTCCTGAAAGCAGCAGGGCCTGGCTCACAGCTTCCAGGCCTGGCTGATCACTTTTGGTACCCATATTATTGCTATTATTGTCTGCCCACCTAGAGGCTGATTCTTCAAGTTTTCCGTATCTGTCGTCTTCCCCTACATTTCTTTTCTGGTGGTTTTGAAAGCTGTTTTACCTATTGTATTAGTTTCCTAGGGCTGCTGTAACAAATTACTCCAAACTTGGTTGCTTAAATCAACAGAAGCTTAGTTTGTCGTAGTACCAGAGTCCAGAAATCTGAAATCAAGGGTTGGCAGGGCCGTGCTCTTTCTGAGGACTCTAGGGGTGAATTCTTTCTTGCCTCTTTCACCTTCTGGCCACCCTGGAGGCTAGAGGACCCATGTGTTCCCTGGCTCAGTCACATTACTCTAATCTCTGCCTCTGTCTTTACATGGTGTTTTTCTCTATGTCTCTTTCTTTCCTGTCTGTTGTTAAGGACACTCGGCATTTGATTTAGGGGGGCCTAACCCAGGATGATCTCATCTCAAGATTCTTAATCACATCTGCAAAGACCCTTATTCCAAATAAGGTCACATTGACAGGTTCTTGGTGAACATATCTTTTGTGGCCCTAATTCAACCCAGTATACCCACTGAAGAGAACTAGTGGTGAGACTGCTGTTGGATGATGTAGTGAGAGAGATGAGGCTCACCTGACTTGATAGTGGGAATTTTTACCTCTTGCTGGCCAAGAGATAAGAAATGGGGGAGTTGAAAACATGGGATCTAAGGTGAGATGTGCTAGTAAACACTTTGATGGGAATCTCTGTGACTCTCACCTCAGCTGGAGTTTCGGGGTTCCACATTGCTGTTTTTTTTCCTGCTCTCTGTTCCATTTCTCTGTCTGTCTTCCTCTGCTAATTATGGCATATGTAGGTCTTGCCATGGTGCCAGGTCTAGTGCTGATTTCACATGACACCCATCCATTGACCGTATACAGTCTTTGTGTTCCTTGGCTCAGTTCTCCTGGAGCCAATCTGACTGGTCACTGACAAACCAATGGATTGGCTTTCTCCTGGCTTAGGTCTCAACCCTTGATTCAATCAGCTATGGCCAAGGTCACATGATATAAAATGGCTGCCTGGTATACTGCAGTAGGTTGAAGAATGTCTTCCCCTGAAGATGCTCGTACCTTAGTCCCCTGAATCTGTGAATATATTACTTTACATGGCAAAAGGGACTTTGCAGATGTGATTAAGTTAAGGATCCTTGTATTCATTGCTCAGGGCTGCTGTAACAAAGTACCACCAACTGGGGGTTTCCAGAGGCTAGAGGTCCTGGGATCAAGGCTTTGGCAGAGTCGGTTTCTTCTGAGAGTTGTGAAGGAGACTGTTCATGGTCTGTCTCTAAGCTGCTGTGGTTTGCTGGAACTCTTTGGGATTTCTTGGTTTGTAGGTGCATCCTCTCAATCTCTGCCTTCATGTTCACATTGTGTTCATGCATGTATGTCGTCTGTGTTCAAATTTTGTCCATTTATAAGGACACAAGTAATTATGGATTAGGGGCCCATTCTACTCCAATATGACCTCATCTTAACTGATAACATCTGCAGTGACCTTATTTCCAAATGAGGTCACATTCTGAGATACTAGGAGCTGAGATCTCAACATATGAATTTTGATGAACATGATTTAACCCATAACAGATCTTGAGATGGGGGAATTATCTTAGATTTTCCAGGTGGGCCCAATGTAATCACCAAAGTACTTATAAGAGGCCAGGTATGTTGGCTCATGCCTATAATCCCAGCACTCTGGGAGGCTGAGGCAGAGACCAGGAGTTTGAGATCAGCCTGGGAAATGTGGCGAAACCACGTCTCTACAAAAAACTTTAAAAATATTAGCTGGATGTGGTGGGTGTATCTGTAATCTTAGCTACTTGGGAGGCTGAGGCAGGAGGATTGCTTGAGCCCAGGAGGTCGAGGCTGCAGTGAGCTATAATTGTGCCACTGCACTCCAGCCTGAGTGACAGAGCGAGACCCTGTCTAAAAAAAAAAAAAAGTTCTAATAATAGAGAGGAAGGAGATCAAAGTTAGAGGGTAGAATGTGAACTGGAAGCAGAGTCTGGAGTGATATGCTTTCAAGATGGAAGAAGGGATCATGAGCTGAGGAATGCAGCAGCCTCTAGAAGCTGGGGAAAGCAAGGAAACAGATTCTCTCCTAGAGCCTCCAGAAGGAAAGCGGTCCTGCCAACACTTTGATTTTAGAACTTCTGACTTCCAGAATTATAAGATAATAGATTTGTATTATTTTAAGCCATGAAGTTTTGTGGTAATTTTTTAAATAGCGGCAATAGAAAACTAATACATGTCTCTCCACCAGAGGCCATAGATGAAGTTACCAGAGAAACAGCTATGTGCTGGGCAGATTGCTCCTAAATTTGACCACTATGGGAAGAAAGTTGGAAGAATTACTTAAAAGGGATCTTACATATATATTTCGTATTTCCCCATCGCCTGTGAATATAAAAAAATCCAGATGTGTGATAGTTTTAGGAAGTTTCCAACTCACCCAAAAGCAATAGAAATAATTTCTTTTTAAAATGTTTTATTAATTCAATTCTTAATAATATAACAATTCATTTTTATATCAATACCTTTTTTTGAACACTTGTCATTTGAAGCCTAAAGAAATGTTATTTTTAACCTACTGCATGAGGGCAGATATTAGGTATTATAATCATAGAACAGGCGTCTTAGAGGCCATCCTGTCCCAACCCTCATTTTACCATAGAGAAAGCTAATAGCAGAATAGGTTTGTCCAAGGCCACTCAGAGTTAGTGGTAGAACCAGGACTGGAATGATGATGTCCTGACCTCTGTGCTATTGTTCTATCTATACCACATTTGCAAATTACCAGTAATCTTCTGTTTCAACAAATAAGCCCATTTCTAAAAGATAGTGGTGGAGAAATTACTCCATTACCTTCTGGATGGACGTGTAGTAACTCTGATATCATTCTCCACTCAGAAAGGGCTCAGGCAGAGTTGACCAAACTGCCCGAGGAAGCTCAACATGTATAGACACACAGCTGTCCTGGTAGCCTGTGCTTGCTCCAAGACCAACTACCTATTTCTCACCATGTTCCTGCCTCCTGCAGCTAATGGAAGCTCAAAGCCTTTTTTTTTTTTTTTTTTTTTTTTTTAAGTCAATGGAGGAGCTCTGCCCAGAAAAGATTTGAGGGAAATGAAGCAAGGGACCACAGAGAAACAGACCCCAACCTGCCAAGGAGAGGGGCTATTTTTAACTCAGGAAAGGAGTCATTACTCTTGAGGGAAAAAATCCTTTGAGCCTTTATTACTGCCTCTTAGAAGGACATTCTTTTATGTTGAGTGTATTGATACAAATTCAGTGCCCATGTCTAAAACTTTTATTTTCAGAGAGCAAAACCCATTTCAGTGTTTCTGTTTCTACACCATTGGTCATATAACACTAGCTTCTCAGAAAAAGTAATACCCTGGGTAGTGACAATGATATTTTATTTGATTTGGCATCTGAAGAACAGGGCTTGAGTACTGGCTTTGCTACTTAATAGATGTGTGATCATTGGCAAGTCACTTCACCTCCCCACATCCAGCTCAGTTTCCTAAGTCTAAAATGCCAGTGGTTGGGACCTGCTTGTTAGGGTTGTTCATTCATCTATTCATTTTTATTCAGTTGTTTATTCACCTGCTGTCATAGGCACTATGCTATGTGCTAGAAATGCAGGCTAGGCACGGTGGCTCACGCCTGTAATCCCAGCACTTTGGGAGGCCAAGGTGGGCAGATCACAAGATCAGGAGTTCAAGACCAGCCTGGCCAACATGGTGAAACCCTGTCTCTACCAAAAATACAAAAATTAGCTGGGCATGGTGATGCATGCCTGTAATCCCAGCTACTCAGGAGGCTGAGGCAGAAGAATCCCTTGAACCCAGGAGGCGGAGATTGCAGTGAACCGAGATCATGCCACTGCACTCCAACCTGGGCAACAGAGTGAGACTCCATCTCTAAAAAAAAAAAAGAAATAATAATAATGCAAAGTAAGGCATGGTCCCTGCTCTCATGGAGTGTACTAAATAGTGAAAGAGACTGTCTTAATCCACTTTGTGCTGCTATAACAAATACTACAGACTGGGTAATTATAATAAATGGAAGTTTACTGCTTCATGATTCTGGAGGCTGGGAAGTCCAAGATTGAGGGGCTGGCATTGATGAGGGCCTTCTTACTGTGTCATCCCATGAAAGAAGGGCAAAGAGTGGATGACAGAGAGCAAGAGATCAAACTTAAACCTTCAGCTCTTTTGCAAGCAGAATTACTCCATTCATGAGGGTGGAGCCCCCTTAACCCAAATGCCTGCCATTAGGTCCCACCTCCCAACACTGTAACATTAGTGATTAAGTTTCCAACACGTGCTTTTCGGGGGATACACTCAAACCATGTAGCAGAGACAATGAAGGAATCACATTAATGAGTGTGTCATTCCAAATTGAGTGTATGTTCTAAGGGTTAAGAGCATAGCTCTGTGGGAGAGTACAGCAAGGGAGTCTGACCTACATGAGAGGGTGGAGAGAGAGTGGAGTGGGAAAACAGTTTAGGGAAGGGTTCCTTGAGGAAAAGAAATCTGAGCTTGGAGTAGGTAAATATCCCATTTAAGAGTGGGATTGGTGTCTTCCTAACAGAAGAAACAGCATGGGCAAAGTTCTTTGGTGGGAAGGTGTGCAGTGCGTTTTGGTCAAGGGGCTGAAAAAAGTGCCGGCATGACTGGAGCTGAGAGAGTGAGGGAAGAGTAGTATGAGGGGAAGCTGGAAAAGCAAGCAAGGGCCAAACAAGGTGGGGGTTTTCAGGCCAGAGCAACAATGTTGATGTTTATCCTAGTAGCAATGGGAAGTGACAAAAGATTTTTAAACTGTGTGTGTGCATGTGTGATGTCTACAAATGAGGATTGGTTGAAAAGGAGACAGCATACATGTTGAGAGGCCATTGCAATCCATTGTAATAGTCATGGCAAAATATAACAATATGTTCAACTTGGTTGGTGGCAGTGGAGGTGAGGACTGGATGCTTTTGAGATCTCTTACATATCTATTTAGGAGATAAAAGTGACTGAACTGGGAGGTCAACTAGATGCAGGGGGAGATGGAAGGGACAGCTTCCTTGGTTTCTGATTAGGGGACAGGATGAATGATGGCGCATTGTCTGAGACGGAGAACCACATAGGAGAACCCAGTTTTGCAGTGGGGAAAAATATTTTAAGTTTAGTCTTAGATATGTTGGACTTAAGAACTTTTGAGACATCCAAGAGGCAGTGTTAAGTAGGCAGGTGGAAATGAGGGTCTGAAGCTTAGAAGTGAGGTCTGACCTCGAGATATGAATTCTAGAGTCAGGCGATGGTTATTGAACTCATGGATATGGATTGAGAAGAAATGACCGGAGAGTTAGGAAGAAAGTCAGGAGAGTATGTTTCACAGAAACCAGGGAACCAGTGTTTCAAAAAAGAGGACATGGGTAACAGCGTCAAATGCTGCTGACCGTTCAGATAGACTAGGTCTGTTTGATGTAATGGTGGTGATAGCTAACATTACTGGCAACTATTCTAACACATCTTTTGTGAATGTAACTCATTATCCTCATTTTCCAGATAAGGAAACTGAGGCACAGACAGCATATGTAACTTGCCCAAAGTCACACAGTAAATAATTTGAATTGAGGGGATATGGCTTCAGATCCCATATCCTTAATCGTCACTGTCTGCTGCTCCCTCCTAGTTAGGTAGAGGTCATTGCTAATTTTGTTGAGAGATTTTTAGGCTGCATAAATTGGGAAGATGCTAGACTGAAAATTCCCCACAGGCCTTCATGCTGCAGCCTCCCTTTTCATGAGTTTGAGGCCCTTCCAATCTGCCAGATCATATAAAATGGTTTTGATATCTTCCACTATGTGGGAGAGTATTTGGTTGCTTCCTGAGCCCTGGCAAGACACAGGGGACTTTGTAAGGCAGATTTTGGTACCCCATAGATATGGTGATTCTATGTTTTAACTTGCCTGTGACCGTTTGAGTTTATTGTTTTCCTGGCATTATCATGAAGAGCTCCCCCTTTCATTGTTAAGAGTGTCTCAGTTTGAATGGTAAATTATATGGCCTCCCGTGATAGTCAGTTTTATGTATCAACTTGACTATAGTATAGTGCCCGGTTATTCAGTCAGAGATTGACCTGGGTGTTGCTGTGTAGGCATTTTGTAGGGGTGATTAAAGTCTATAATCAGTTTACTTTAAGTAAAGAAGATTATCCTGGATAATCTGGATGGGCCTGATTCAATCAGATGAAAAGCTTTAAGAGCAGAATCCAGGTTTCCCTGAAGAAGAATTTCAGTCTGTGGACAGCAGCATCAGCTCCTGCCCAAGATTTCCAGCCTGACCTTCCTGATAGCCTGCTCTGTGGTTTTTAAACTTTCCTAGCCAGTCCCTACAGTTGCATACGCCAGTTCCTTGAAATCAGTGTTTTAACGTGTATCCCCTGGTTTTGTTTCTCTGGTAGAATCCTGACTGACACATTTTCCCCATGGAGCCACCCCTGCCTGTGCCACAGTGGCCCAGGGAATTCGGGTGAGCTGGGGTTGCGGTCTTCCAGGGCTCTGGACTGGAGGCAATGGGAATTTGGAAGTTGTGGGGGATTTTTGGTTGTTACGATGATGGAGGACACTACTGAGACTCAGTGCCCAGGTGCTAGGATGCTGAATGCCCTGCTCTGCACAGCAGCCCTACAGAACAGAGAATTGTCTTGCCTAAATACCCATAATGCTCCATTTAGAAACATGGGGGCTTTTGTAAAATGTGAATGGTAAAAAGAGAGGGACAAGGGAGTTGAGGACTCTGGCAGAGGGTTGCTGACATGAAGGGTGAGAGACCTAGGGTAGGTTAGGAGGGAAGTGAAGAATGGAAAGCACTCTTAGGGGATGAATGAACTGGAGGTCCTAATGAGGTTGACAAATAAACAAGAAAGAAAATAAAACAAATACAGGGGAAAAAAACCATAGTAGAGAAAAAACCAAAATACCACACACACACACACACCCACACACCCTAAACTATACCTTCTCTATGAGTATAATGACATAAAAACAAAAAATTTAAAACAGTTTGATTTGCTGGGGGTGGCAGGATTGTGGGTAAATTGCAGCGAGCCCATAAACAAGAAAGGTGCTTGGAGAGGAGGCTGTCATCTTGGAGTAGGATGCTGGAATGAGTGATTTTGGAGGTGAAGTGGTTTCCATTGGTGACAAGTCCATGTGTGACCCTGGAGGTCGGGGGTAGAGGTGAGTATAAGAGACCACAGGGACTTAGGTCAAGATGGATGATCCACACAACCTCCGCCTCCTGAGTTCAAGTGATTCTCCTGCCTCAGCCTCCCAAGTAACTGGGACTACAGGCATGCACTACCACGCCCAGCTAATTTTTTGTATTTTTAGTAGAGATGGGGTTCACCATGTTGGCCAGGATGGTCTTGATCTCTTGACCTCATGATCCACCCACCTGGGCCTCCCAAAGGCCTGGGATTACAGATGTGAGCCACCTTACCTGGCCCACGCTACTGTTTTGATGGAGTAGAAGCAAGTCCAAAGTTGTGAGGAGTAAACAAATGATGGATTGAGAAATTCTCTGTGAATCCTCAGTGGAGTTATTGTGCAGAGCTTCTATAGAAGGAGACCTGTCTCTTTGTGCTACATGGTTATCTGGAGCTCCTGCTTGTCTAGGGGAAGTCAAAGCAGATTCTTGCCACCTTCATTCTCAGTGCTGGGGAAGTGTGCTGCTGGAGCATGGCCTTCACCTTTTCTATGGCCCCTCTTGGCATCCGAAGCACAGCAAGGTGTCACACGATGTGACTGTTACCCGTAGGCTCTTGTGACATGACGCAGGGAGGACTTATCCAAAACAATAAAGGGAACTGAGAGTCAGAAAGCAGAAGAGGCCACATCTTAGATTTTGTATGCATTCCTGGGTAAGCTGAGATTAAAGCCACTCAGCATTTGTTCCTAAGTGCAAAGCCAGAGAGGGCTCTGAGGCAGAAAGGTTCAGTGCTAACCCACAACTAGAGTGACCCTGCTGTGATTCCTGCCTTCACAACCATGTGGAGTTAGTGCCTTCCCTAAAACTTGTTTCTTGCTGAAAGAAGGAGGGTCCAAAGGCCCACAGTCACAGGATGATAGATTCAGTACGAAGTTATGGAGACAGTATGGGCAGGCATGGCCATGGTCAACCATTGGCCAAAATTCAAGGCTGTAAAACACACGGAGCCTCTATTGAGGAAGGAGCTCGTTCAGACTTCGCTATTGGAAGACTCTTTTCACTTAGAAGACAAAGCAACATATTCTTTGTGCTCCTTTCTGCATTTCTTCTCCAGCTAAGCGCTGGTGGCTCTTCCTGTGAGCTTCGTGGGTTTCACTAGAGCACTGTGGGCAACTCAGACTGCTGGTCTCTCACAGGACTCCTCTGAGTGATGATTATATGGTATACTTTGTGAGCTCATGGTAGAGAGTCTAAATGTAACTGTAATAAAGTTTTCTTCGTGGCAGCTTAACATACTAAGGATGGGAACATCACTTCTCAGCTAAGGAGCTAAGTGCAGAAAAGGCCAGTGACTAAAATGAGTTCAACCAGTCAGTGGCTTGGACTGGCTCTGAAGTTGCAGTTGTTGTCTAATGACAATGGTATTTGAGTGTTTACTATAAGTGAGCTGCTTTGCATGGTTTATTTTATTATTATTTTTTATAGAGATAGAGTCTCATTCTGTCACCAGATTGGAGTGCAGTGGCATGATCATAGCTCACTGTAACCTTGAACTCCTGGCCTCAAGTGATCCTCCCACCTCAGCCTTCTGAGTAGCTGGGACTACAGGCATGTGCCATCGTGCTTGACTAATTAAAACAAGTTTTTTTTTTGGTAGAGATAGAGTCTCACTATGTTACCCTGGCTGATCTCAAATTCCTGGCCTCAAGTGATCCACCTCTGCCTCCCAAATGCTGGGATTATAGGTGTGAGCCACCACACTCAGCCAGCATGGTTTATTTTTACTGTTTCTTACAACTATCCTATCATCATCATCACCATCATCATAATCAACTCTGCATATTATGGGACAAGAAACTGAAAAAAATTTAAATTAATTTTCTCAGAGTTGGATAACTGGCAGATGGTGGGATTTAAACTCAAACCATCTGGCTCCAGAACGGGCGTGCTGCACTCTTGTCCTGTGCTGCTCTGCTTTGTCCTGTCTGCTTGTACTAATTCACTCCCAACCCATAGCAATTCCCCTCTGCTAGGTGCTGTGTTGGGATGAGAGTTAAGAGCACTGCAAGGTACCAGAGAAAGTGATAGAAAGTGATGGGCGCGAATATGGAAATAATGCCAGATTTCTGCAGAGTAGCCACACCCTGTAACTACATGTGAGCCTCTTTTATATGAATGTCAAGGTTGTGTTGTGGGGTGTTCTGACATGGCTACTCTGTTGGGGCCTGTGAGATTAAGATAGCCCCCTCTGGGTAGGCTTGGTCTTGTCTGCAAGGAGAGATTATTCCTGGTGTCTATCATTTTGTAAAGAGATAGATTCTTAAGAATCAAACCATGGGGATGGAGAGAACTCCACCCTGTCTTTTTGCTTATACTCTACAGACTCTGAGGAATGACAGTGTCTGGGATTACACCCTGCCTGGGGGATGTTGAGGGTGTTGGCTTTCATGCTGAGGTGAGGGAGAGAAGGGAGGAGGTGACTGCTATGGTGCTTGCCAACTGAAGAGAAATAAGCAGTATTTTACTAGAGGGATGACCTAGATTTTATATATGCTTTGTGCTTTTCCATTTTGTTACCCCTAGCCATTAGTAAAGACTTTTTAATTATTTTATCTCAGAGCTAGATGAGGGGAAGAGCTAACTTGTGAACACTTGGGTTTGACATAAAGAGGGAACTGCAGTGCCCCCTTGAAACAAACATGGGACTTGTTTGGAAAGCCCTGGAGGAAGGTACAGTTCCCTACTTAGAGTCCCAGTGTCCCAATAAATGCTCCCTCCAGAAGAGGCACCTCAAGGGTTATACCTGGAGGTTTGGAATTTTGTCTGAGGGTGGTGGCATTTCCTTTTTCCTCCAGGCTAATCCCGGCCTCTCTTGCCGCCTGACAGTTCTTTTGGAGGAGTGAGTTGCCCTGGAGCTGTAAGGGCAGAATTCTTTCATGATTCACAAAATCCCATAGATGCCCACCAAACACACAGCTCTCCATCACTGTTGCCATCAGCGAGAGTTATTGCAGAGAGAGATTTAAAAATGTAATTACTTTCCTACACAACTTCATAACAACATGAAAAGACTGAAGTCGAAAAAAAATTCACCCACAATCCTGCCACCAGCAACAAACCAAACTGTTTTAATTTTTTGTTTTTATGTCATTATACTCATAGAGAAGGTATAGGTTAGGGTTTTCGTGTGTGTGTGTGTGTGTGTGTGTGTGTGTGTGTGTGTGTGTGGTGTTTTTGTTTTTTTCTCTACTATGACTTTTTATCCCCCCATATTTGTTTTATTTTCTATACTAGAAAACATCTCTATTTTTTATTTGATTTTTTTCCTAATATGTTCCAGATTTTCTGGAACAGCCTGCCCTCTTTGATTTTTGATCTTCAAATCATTAAATGTATAACAAAATGTGAGTTAGTTGTATCCACCTCTGTAAGGTGATAGAAATAAATCCATTTATTAGGAAGAAATTTTTTGTCACACTTTTAATTTTTTATTATTGATTTTTTCCATATTTATGCAAACTGTTTGTAATTAGGGTGCACAGATTCTTAACTGGAGGGTGATTTTGCCCTGCGTGAGACATCTGGCCATGTCTAGAGACATTTTTGGTCATTACCACTAGGGAATGATACCCCTACCACCTAGCAGGTGGAGTCCAGGGATGCTGTTAACAATCCACAATGCACAACACAGGGCTCGCCGTGGAGAATTATCTGGCTGTAAATGTCACTGGTGGTGAGGCTGAGAACTCCTGTTGTAATGTGAAACGGTGACTTCATAGTCCTAAGAGTAGATGCCTGCTTTACTTCAGCCTCCTCTTTTCTCCTCGCTGGATGTTAGTTGTCTCGCCGTTTTTCAGTGTCGTAATAAGCATATTCGTATGTCGAGCTCCGTCTTGCTTTGAGATTGCAGTGGATTATTGCGAAGGGGATTGCCAGCCACCACCTGGCTCCTCTGAGGGTGGGACTCAGACCAGGTGCTCTGGCTTTCCTACAAACAGCTCAGGCTGATTGTAATTCCAGTTACTGAAATTCAGAGAAGCAAATCCCCAGGCAGCAGGAATACAGTGGTGCAGGCATGAAACTGGGAGGAGAGGCAAAAGCTGGAAGGCGAAACTTTAGGAGCAGTGGGATTCAGAGATTAGGAAAGTGAAATGGATTCACACTGATTCTGAAAGCATTCGCTCAGGGAAGTTATTGTGGGGCTACCCGCACCCAGCTAACATCGCAGCCCTCTCCACACTTCCTCTCCATCTTCTCTGCTTCATTTTTCTCTTCAGCAGTCATTACTATCCTTCATGCTATCTACTTTGCTTATTTATCCTAGTTATCTTATGCCTGCTTTGTGTACTGCTGTTTCCCAGCACCCAGGCAGCACCTGGCTCATCATAGGAACTCAGTGCCAACTGGGTAAATGAATGAATGGATAATTCACAGACACATGGGAAAGTTTTGCTTTTAGAAGAGCCTCACCACCCTCATCACTCCTGGACCTGGTTTCTCTCTTCACTACCAGAGGGAGAAGGATCCAGAGAGAGAGAGGAGCAGAGAGCCCAGGTGAAAGCACTTCACCCTCTGTGGGGAGCAAGGAAAGTGAGGCCATCAGAGGGAGGGACGGATGGGAAACCCCCACAGGCTGGCAGCTGTGTGTCCTCATTCCTGATGCCTTCATTCCTCCATCCTGGGAGCTGCGCCCAGTGTCACAGGGGCTGCCCTGGGGCTTCCTTGTCAGGTCCTCCTGGATGCCATGAGGCTTTCCTTGCAGCCCTGTCCAAAGATGGCAGCCCCATTAGCCAGTTGTCTTGTGCCAGCCTTGGAGATCCTCCCTTGGATTCATTATGGGCCAGATTCCAGGGACTCTCAAACCAGACATCTCTGGCCTCTGTGTGAGAGAGGCTCCTCTTAAATGTTCACAATCACACTTGAGCTGATGTTTCTGGAATTGTATATGTTCTTGTCTCATTAAGAAAAAAAAAAGACCTCCAACCATCTCTGAACACATACAGCCACATCTTTATTAAAACATCACCACCACCAGGTAAACAGGGGTGTTGGGAGCCGGGCGGGGGAGAGGCCATCTGGAACCAGTCGGCTGAATGGTGACAGCCCTGCCTCGGGCCTCTGCAGCCTTGCGGTTGGCAGCTTTGGAGGCCGGCATTATGTTTCACGTCACTCAAGGCAGGTGAGCCGAAGCCACGTCTCGCTGGCTGCCTCTGCAGCTGCTGCTCCAATCAGGTGGTCCTGCCCACCTCGGCTTGGCGGCTCAGGGTCTTGAAAAGCAGGTGACAGGGGCAATAATCTGCACTTGGCAAAGCGAACCCAAACACACTCTGAAAGGCACAGCTGGGCCAGGCTCAGCAGCTTGATTCATTAGGCAGTAATCTCAAGGCTGTCAGCCTAGGCCACAAGGGCAGGCCCAGGCAGGGGAGCCGTGTTTTCAACAATTCAATCTATATCCACAAATATTATTGAGCCAGTGTTACGCACGAGGCCTGGCGAGTGGCTGCAGAGGAAGCAAAGATGAGAAAGGGACAGTTTCTGCTTCAAGGACCTTAGATTCTAGCTTCTCTGAGAATCACAAGAGAGAGACCAAGGAAGGCTGGGTTCAGAGTTGGATGAGAGAATAGACAGTTGAAAACTCAGGACAAATGTCATGGAGGAGGAGTCCTCCATAGAATTTCTTCTTTTCTTCTTCCCCCCTTTCCTCCATCCTTCCCTGTGGTAGACAGAATAATGCACCCCCATGCCCCACCCTGCCAAGATGTTCGCGTCATAATCCCCAGAAGTTAAATATATTACCCTACATGGCAAAGAATCTTTGCAGATATTAGTAAGTGAAGGATCCTGAAATGGACAGAATTATGCTGAATTATCCAGGTGGGCCCTGGATAATTAATCATAAGTGTCCTTGTTAGAGGGAAGCTGGAAGGCTGGATGTGGTGGCTCACACCTGTAACCCCAGCAATTTGGGAGGCCAAGGTGGGTGGATCACTTGAGGTCAGAAGTTTGAGACCCTGGGCCATGGCAAAACTCTGTCTCTACCAAAAATACAAAACTTATCTGGGCCTCTAGTCCCAGCTACTTGGGGACTGAGGCAGGAGAATCGCTAGAGCCGGGGAGGTAGAGGCTACAGTGAGCCATGATCATGCCACTGCACTTCAGTCTGGGCAACAGAATGAGACCCTATCTCAAAAATAAATACATAAATAAATTTAAAAAGAGAGAGAAGCTGGAGAGGTCAGAGTTAGAGAGAGGTTTAGAGGTTTGAAGGTGCTGCACTGTTGGCTTTGAAGATGGAGGATGGGGCCATGAGCCAGGGATTAGAAGCAGACTTTAGAAGCTGGAAAAGGTAAGAAAATGGATTACTCCCTTGGAGCCTCCAGAAGGAACTGGAGGAATTTTCCTCCTGCTGACCCATTTCGGACTAGTGACTTCTAGAACTCTAAGGTGATACATTTATATCTCTAAGCTGCCAAGTTTGTGGTAATTTACTATAGCAGCAGTGGGAAACAAATGTACTTACTTCCCCCTTTCTGTCCTTTTTCCCTCCTTCCATTCATCTCCCCTTTCCTTCCTTCCTCCTTTTCTTCCTCCTTCCCTCTCCTTTTGTCCTCTCTTCCCTCCCTTCTTTTCCTCTCCTCTCCTCTTCTTTGAATCTATGTATGCAAACAATATAGGTGAGCTTGTTTTTACTAAGACAGTATAATATTACACATATTATTCTGCAATTTGGACAGGATTTTTTTAGGTAGTGCGATGGGTGGAGAAGATCATTCCAGGTGCACAGGTGCCTGAGCAGAAACACACTGATGCGAGAATGTTCAGAAGAGAGTAAATAGAGAAGTTTGATAAGAGGGAGAGAGAGAAGAAGGAGAAGGAGGTGAAAAAGAAAGAGTAGCTCCTTAGGCTACTGAGGACAAAGGAGGATCAGGATGCTGTGGAGTGAAAGATAGGCAAGAACACAGTGGCACCTTGTCCTGAGAGGATGGCAGGGAAAGGAATGTGAGAATGGCTTTACAGACAAACATGAGCGTGTGCTTTCTTTTTTCTTGTTTTTTTGAGATGGAGTTTCACTCTTGTTGCCCAGGCTGGAGTGCAATGGCGTGATCTTGGCTCACTGCAACCTCTGCCTCCCAGGTTTAAGTGATTCTCCTGCCTCAGTCTCCCAGGTAGCTGGGATTACAGGCATGCACCACTATGCCAGGCTAATTTTGTAATTTTAGTAAAGAAGGGGTTTCTTTACTAAAAACTAAAATGTTGGTTAGACTGGTCTCGAACTCCTGACCTCAGGTGATCTGTGAGAGTGTCATTTCTTGAACTATAGATTGGAAGGGGTGGGGGGAAGAGGAAGTCAGCATGGCTTTGAGATTTTGAGCACTGGTACCTGGGATTGGTGGAGTTAGACTCTTGGGTATCACGCCTGACTTCTCTTTGTCACTGACAACGAACAATCAATCAGTAGGATACTGTTAATAAGTTCTGCCTAATTATGCTCTTGGAGTTCCTCCTAATCATCTCTTCATACTTCTTCTTTAGAACTTGATTCAGGCATCCTATCTTCTGAGAAAACTTCCAGATTCCCTCCTCCTCGGTCTGGGTGGAGTTTCTCACTTAAGTGCCTCTCTTCAATGCACTCATAATATCTTGTATCTATCTCTCTGCATTTTCACATTTTCTTAGAATTGCCTGATTATAAGTCTGTCTCCTCCACTAGATTATGAAGGCCTTGAGGGCAAGGATTGGATCTTATTAATATTTGTATTTTCAGTGCTTTGCCCACTGCCTGGCATCTGGTCCACACAAATCTCTGCTGAAGGGAAGCCTGGATGTTGAACGTGCTGTTGAATATGTTTTGAACGTGTTTGACTAGAACATCTTGATGGGAATGTCCACGAGTCAGCTGGAAATGTGGGTCTGGGGCTCTGGGAAGATGTCAGAGATGCAGAGACAGACTGTGAGTCATTTGCAAAGAGGTGAAGCAATGAGCCTGGCTAGAGAAGAAGACTGAGGGCAGGACCCTGGGGAGTCCTCAGATTTGGAGAGTAAGAAAGAGACACTGGTGAAAGTTCCAAGAAGGAACACTCAGAAAGGTGGGGAACACCCAGGCTGCTAAAATGGCAGAAAAACCAAGAACGTTTGAAGGAGACAGGATGGTCAGCAGGGTCAAAGGTTGCCTGGAAGTCAGAGGGATGAATGAGGAAAGGTCTTTCCTATGGCATTTGGGAGATGGTTCCTGAGCCTTGTGAGATGAGGCAGGTGGCCAGGCAATAAGGGATAAAAGGAGACTGAGTGGGGAGGCGGTGGAAGCACCAGTGCCTTTTTTGACGTATGTGGAAAGGAAGGAAAGGAGGGATATGAAAACAGGACCTGAGCAAGTAGCAGAGTGACATAAATCTGATTGGAAGGAAGTGACTGAGCATGGGCTCCAGGCTGGATTGGAGTCAGAATGAGAATGAGAGATGAAAAAAGCAGAGAGGGCTGGCAACTGAAGTTCATGAGAGGTCACAGCAGGTCTCCGTGGCACGGAAGAATCTCTCTTAGTGCACTCCTCCCCAACCTTACAGAGCAGCATCCCTCTACACCAATGCAACCTCATTCCTTCTGATGGGTTTGGAAGGAAAAAGAATGCTTGCTAGAAAATGTCTGTGGGTGCTTTGTTTCCAAAAGAGCCTCAGAACCCCTGTTCCCTGATGGACTTCAGGTCTTAGGGACCTGAAGATCTCTAAGAGCAAATTCTAGCCTGTCTACATCTGTGTGCCCTCACCCATGTTTGAGTCTGGAGGATTCTGAGTACTGTCACTTCTCTATCTGTGGGTTCTGCATCTATGGATTCAACCAACTGCAGATCAAAAATATTCAGAAAAAAATTCCACAAAGTTCTAAGAAGCAAAACTTGAATTTGCCTAGTGCTGAGCACTATGTTGAATCCACGCAAATGAAGTGATGTGTAGGCATTGTATTAGGTATTATAAATAATCTAGAGATGATTCAAAGTATTTGGGAGGATGTGTGTAGGTTTTATGCAAATGCTATGCCATTTTATATAAGGGACTTGAGCATCCATGGATTTTGGTACCCACAGGGGATCCTGGAACCAATCCCTCATAGATACGGAGGGATGACCGTACATGGATTTCTCTCTGTGGCTTATGCTTCAGTGTCCACAGTTTCTTTCTCCTCCTCCTCTTTTCATTGCCATTTGAAAACAAAATGACTCTAAGGTGGTACAGGAACTCACAGAGCAGCCTCACACATCTGGGATTGTCAGTCTGGAAGGCATGCATGGTGCAACACCATGGTCTGAGCAGCTGAACAAAGATGGCCTTTGTCCATTGGTAACAGCTGCTAGGGAAGCTCTTTCCTTTTTGGGGATTTGGTAGTGGGGCATTTGGAGGTCTTTGAGGAGCCTACAAATGTCTGCCTCCAAGGTGCAAGTCTAGTTGGCTGATTAACCAGCATGGGTCAGCAAAACATACAAATGTGCATTTTCCCCACGGAGGAAGCCAGGTCATTGCCTTCAGTCCGTGAATGTTGTCCGTGGTTGTATCCTCTGGAGTTACACATGCCCATGAGTTGCCAAGAGGCAGTCAGGCAGAAGCTGCATGACATTCTCACCACCCCACTGCTCTTTGAGCCTGTAGCTCCTTCTCACTCTGATTTATATTTTTATATTTTTTTCCTCTCATGCTTTTAAATTCTGTCTGGGCAATGGCTGAGCCATAAGTATTAAAGCCAGGGTCAAAAGCCAGGAAGCTTTTGCTTAGGAGGTCCCTTCTGGGATGGGGGTGGACAGGGAGGGTCGGCTCCATGGGCTCAGGACCCTACTCTGTGTGAGGCCCTCCTCTTCTCTTTCCATTCGACCAATTCTGTCTTTTCCACTTGACCACTTCCTCACCTGAGGTGCAGACACTTGTGGGATTGGAAACACAGCTCCAGTTTTAAAATATGCTTCCTTCCTAGAGTACAGATGATTCAGATAAAGCTTCTACCTTTAATTTTCCCTATTCTTTGGTTTTCTATTGATTCCTTGGATTTCACAGAGAGGGCTTATTTGATTTGGGGATGGATTATGCAATTACTTTACATTTTATCTGAGCAACACAATGCAGGCAGAAGTGGATTTTATTTATAAAGTCTGAATTGTCAGGATGATGCCACCCACAGAGACCTAACTTTGGAGAAGACAGGGCCCTGGGGGGCATGCAACGAGAACCGCAGTTCTCTGTGTACCGGGGACTCTGTCCTGGCAGGAGCTTGGAGAGCAAAGCTTGTATTGCAGAACAAGGGCTTGTCTTTCCTTCAGCCTTAGCCTGATCCATTTGTCACTTTGGATTATTTCTCTTATACCTGCACAGGGTGGCAACATCGTGAATTTTGAGGATTCCCAGCGTGCTTTGTTGTGTCACGAAACACAAATACCATTTCCTTTCAGCTCTGGCTTTCACAGGGTCTGCCCGAATACATTTGTGTTGTCTCCAAACCTGGCACTTTAAAACAAATGAAAAGGTCCCTGAATGACAAACACAGCACACATAGTGGGAAGGCCATTTGCAGGGAAATGGTTGCAAGGAGAATCGGTACTTTATGAATATTCACTGAAGTGTAAACCTGCACATTGCTCATACGCTTTTCTGCATTCTAATTTGCCCATGAATGCAAATGAGTCCTGTGTAAAATAGAGAGGGGGAGAGCAGGCTCCTCACAGAACACCTAATTGAAAGATGTTTGTACATCATGTTTGATATTTAGTAAACAGACAGACAAATCCAATCGTTTTCCAAATGAGACCTCAGAAACAATAAAAAATAATGATCACAAAAACCTGGAGAGTAGAAACGTGCAAAACTAACTGCTTTCCTAAAAAGGGGGAATAATTACTCTGTCTCAGAGTGCAATTAGTATCCTAATTACACAAAGGTGTATGTTGCTTATCTCTTCAGTAAACCCTTTGTTAAGATTTAGCTGTTTCCAGGAGCCATACAGCAGAGGGGCTGGGTTCTGCACTTGGGATAGTCAATAGATGTCCTGTGGGAGAGGGGCCCGGATAGATGGGACTTTGGGAAGTACCTTCGTATTTCTTTTAGACTGACAGATGGTTTCAGTCCGGGTTGGACTGCCTGCTGCTGCTTTCAATGCAAGAGTGCTACCTTTTTGGATTCATGAAAGCTACTCAATCAAAGATAAAAAGGCAGGCCAGTGTGTGGAATCAATAAAATCTCTACTTTCAGCTGGAGTGTCTAATAGTAATTCTTCTCGTGTCACTGCCTGGTTAAACAGTCATACTCCTGCTAAAAGCCCTATAAGACATAATAGATTCATGTGGCTTTGCTCTATTGTGTTGCATTTGGCCTGGAAAAGGGGAAAGGGGCTCCTGTTTTTCTAAAACAAACCAGACACTGAAGCATTGTGTATCAAAATGTATTCACCCATTGCAAATTTTCTCATTAGAGCAGAGGGGATTTCTTTGCATACCTCTTGTGGAGCTATTTCCAGACATCAGATATATTCATTGCAAACCCTCCCTTGGAGATGTTTTAGTACCAACTCTGAGTCATTCTGCTTACGTTTAAATGCATTTTTTTTTTTTTGGTAGTGGTGGTGGTAGTTGTTCTGGAAAAATCATAAAAATAGGTACTTTTGATATCAAACAGATCCAGTTGTGCACATTGAGATCTGTCCCTGAGAAATGGACAGCAAATGCCAACCATCTCAGAGCTGGACTGGACAGCACCCGTGGCTGTCATGGCAGACAGTCTTAGGCAGGGCCTTTGGTGATGGCTTCTCATGAAACAAGTTTACCTTGGGCTGGGAGGCAGGGTTTTCCTTAGTCTGTGAGTGCAGCATGGTCAAGATCTGTGTGTAATTCCCTCACCCTACCCCAGCACACTCATGGGCCCTTGAATAGTCCTGAACCCATGGCCAATATGGTGGTGAATCATGGAGATGTTGGGTGCTTTTCCTTCCAATCTTTCCTCCTTCAGGCTTACAGAGAAAAAATGAAGTATTTGTGCCTGAGTTGAGAAGCATTAAATGGAATTGGCTGGGTCACCACCCACACATTGGTGTCCAGGGATTTTGAGTGAATGAGAATCACAGAGCATGCTATTCGCCATCTGGGGTGAGAAAGACGTGATGGGACAAGCGGCACTCTGTTGGCCATTCCAAGCAGGCCCTTTGATCAGGAGTGTCCTTTGTGAAGGCTTCTCCTGAACCCTCCTCTCCCACGTTCCTCCAAACCCAGGCCCCTCCCAACCCTCTGCTGCTACCCTCCGGAGGTTTGTTGCCAGCCATTGGGTCACACCTGAGCCCTTTCTGGAGTATCATGTGAGCCTGCAGAAGAGAGGAAAATATCGAGCGTCTTTCCCTTGGCTGCCCCTTCGAGCTCCTCCCCAGGAAAACTTCAGCAGATGTAGACAAGATTTTAATAGCTACATAAAAAGAAATGCATGACAATCTCATTAGGGGAGCCATAATGGCCTGTTGGAGGATCTCAGAACAGACAATAGATCAACGTCCAGCTTGTTGCAGCATCCCTAACGATGGCAGTTTGCCCCTCCTCATAATGGCCCATTCATCACCCATTTGACCTCGTTCCCAATAATACTTTGCCCTCACTTGAATCAGTCTCCCTTTGAGGCCCTCCACAATTGCTGCCACCACTCTTTAAGTGGGGCTAAATCAGAGCCAGTAAGTGACAATCATAAAAAAGCAGTTAGTGGGCCACCCCACGGCTTGCCCGATATGGCACATTAGGGCTCTTTCTTTTCTTTTCCCAGCAGTCTTCGGCCGCACTTCATCCCGAGCTTAGCATCTGCAGGAGGCCAAGGCTGGTGGACCGGGGGTCCGGGCTTCCAACCACCTGCCAAGGAAAAAGGAAGTCAGTGCTGAAGGAGGGAAGAAGGGAAATCTACATATTCTGCAGACCTTCTTATTTATCACAAGTGAGGGCAGGAGAATCAGGAGAATCATTATTAATGGTATCAGGCCATTGTCTTTCTTATGTGCCTCTGAGGGCAGCAAACATAATTAAAGTCCAAGCTGAGTTCATTTCTCCCCCTGGAGGCTTAAATGGCCTGGAGTCATTTCCCATTCCTCCCTTCCCACTAGCACTAGTCCTCCCTCACTGCTGAAAAATTCAACATTCCTATAAACTACAGTACTTTGTAAAGGTCACACACCAGTTAATCTGAACCTGGGGTCTGGCACCAGCCCTGCTCACGGTGGCTGCGAGGATGGCCATGCAGCCCGGTGATGTGGGGCCCGCCTGCGGAGAACGGAGAGGGGCACGAGGCAGGCACGCATAGCTCTTTAAATATTGCTGAGCATTTCCTGGGTCAGCATGATATTTAAAGATTTTTGTTCCACCTGCCTGCGAAATATAGAGTCCAGCCGAGAGGCAAGAAAATGAATATGGATTTCTTGCCCTTTCAGTGTATTCACTCCAGAAAATAGCCATTTCTTTTTTTTTCGTTTTGCTGAGCCGAGGACTGCAGGCTTCAGGCAGCCACGATTACAATCATGCATCATGAATGAAATGTGCCGTTTGGAGAAAATCAGCCACTCATTCCATTTCAAAACTCTACACAAATCAATAGTGCTAGCAGAGTTTTCAGGCTGAGCTGGACCTTGTGCTTGCACTGAAGCACTTTCTCAACATACTTCTGATACTCAGAGCAGCAGCCAGGGGCAGGCTCTGAGCCTGGGGCTCCACTGAGTGGAGTATCAGCCTTCAAAAGCTGGGTCTGGTTGGGCACGTGGTGAGGAAGGGAGACTTAGTGCTGATGGACCGAACTCTGGCAGGGTCAGAGCACATGCTTTCTAGTTTGAGTTCCGCCTGAACTAGCTTTCTATTCACGCTTTATTCAAAAAACATGTACTGTGGCCAGGCACAGTGGCTCACACTTGTAATCCCAGCACTTCGGGAGGCTGAGGTGGGTGGATCACTTGAGGCTAAGAGTTCGAGGCCGCCCTGGCCAACATGGTAAAACCCCGTCTCTATTAAATATATAAAAATTAGCCAGGTGTGGTGGCACACATCAGCTACTGGATGGCTGAGGCATGAGAATCGCTTGAACTGGAAGTCAGAAGTTGCAGCGAGCCAAGATTGCACCCTTGTACTCCAGCCTGGGCAATAGGAACTCTGTGTCAAAACCAAAATGAAACAAAACATCTATTGCGTACTTCCTGTGTGCCAGGCACTGTACTAAGCCCTTGGGATGTAAGAGCACACAAGATAGACACAGACTTTACCTTCATATGGCTTCTAGAGGTTAATGAGGGAGATAGAAAAATTACCGGGCAGTTATGATGCAGTGTGATACTCTTAGGACACTGGGAACATTTTCATCTCTCTCTGGTTCCTCATTTTCTTATAGGTGAACTGAGGAGGTTTAAATAGATAAACTCTCAAGGCATTCTCCCATTCCAGGATTCTAACCAATCAATAGGGCAATTAGACAATTGGGCATTCTGATGTCACCTCCGCTCCCAGTGCTGGACAAGGCTCTCGATCCCCTTGTTCTCAAGGTCACCACAACCTAGTTGCAGACATGGGACTCATGCAAATGAAATGTAAATTCACAGTTGAGGTGTCAGATAAATGTTACAGACTTTGAGAAGTTTTCCCCGTCCAGAGAGTTTCCTGGGAGTTCAGAGGAGAGAGAGAGGGTTAAGCACCTTATCAATGTCAGACACACTTTTTTCTGCACCTTCTTGACCACTCCCTTGGCTCCCATGACTTATGTTACTTATATACGGACAAGAATCTTAAATCTACGTCTCCAGCCTAGATATTTCTCATAAGGTTTTCCCTTGGCTATCTCCTCCTTATTTTCCATTTCCCATTTAAGTACTATTTGCTCTACAAGCCTTCTTCATTTCCTTGGACCAAGTTAGGTCTCCTATCACATGTTCTTGTGGTACCCGGGTTTTTATCAGAGTACTACCACACATTTTTGTAATGATTTAATGAACTCTGTCTTCCACAAGCCTGCAAGATCCTCAAGGGCAGGACCATGTATGTCTATCCAACTCACTGTTTTTTCCTTAGGCTTGGCATTTTATCAGTGTTTGGTGAGGACTTTGTTATACAAATGAATGATGATCTAATTCTTCTAGAGAGTACATTTACCTTTCTTTAAGGCATGCATCCAGGCCGTTTCAGCCTATTTGGGTGGTTCATCCCAGAGTAAAATGAAACAAAAGTGGCACTGTATCAATATATTTCCAACACAGTGTAGTGTCTTAGGCAGAGTTTCCTCAGAATCAGAGATTGAAACAAGACTTGGGCTGAGCATGGTGGCTTACACCTATAACCCCAGCACTTTGGGATGCCTATGTGGGCAGATTGCTAGAGCCCAGGAGTTCAAGACCAGCCTGGGCAACATGAGAAGACCTCGTCTCTACAAAAACCACAAAAACCTAGCTGGGCATGGTGGTATGTACCTGTAGTCCCAGCTACTCAGGAGGCTGAGGCGGGATGACAGATTGAGCCTGAGAGGTCAGGGTTGCAGTGAGCCATGATTATGCCACTACATTCCAGCCTGGGCAACAGAACAGGTCTCTGTCTCAAGAAAAAAAAAAAAAAGAAAAGAAAAAAAAAAGAAACAAGGCTTAGGTGTTAATGTGTTATTTGGGAGGTGCAATCTCAGGGCAATGGAAATGAAGAAAAAGAGAAATGAAGCAGGCAAGGACAGGCAGCAAATACAAGGTGTTGAGTTGCTGTGTTGGCCACTGCTTCATGGTGTGTATGTGGGCACATACACACACAACGACAACAACAACAACAACAAAACGACAAAAAACCCACAGCCAGTTGCTCAGCAGGCACACCTGCTCAGCCATGCAGAGTGTTTCTAGACAGACCAGACAGGAAAAACGTGCCTCAAAACAGTCCTTGGGAGGAGGAAGGGAAGGAAATTTGTCCTCCCGTTGCTACCTCTATCAGTCAAAGTTAAGCCCCATGGGGAGAGAACTTCCCTGTATTTATGGTCTGTTTTATCTGACCCTGTTGAAAGCCACTCAAGAGGTCTAAGCCCATGTGCTATGAAGTGACATTTCGTCCAATTCACATGTATGCAGAAAAGAGTAAATATAGCAGGCCAGAGACTATAAACCTTAAAAAGGTCTGCTTACAATGTTGACTGTTGGCTGGCATCTGGAAACTTAGATTTCAGGGGGATTCCTACTATTCCTTGCTAAGAATGGCTCACCACGCCAAAAAGTGTGGCTGCATTCTGCCATGTAGTTTATGCGAACACCTGCTTTCCTTTCCTTTTGGGAGTCTGGAATTTTGGTGTGTGCTGGCAGAGGGTACTTTTGTGATCAGCCCCCAATAAAAGCCCCCAGGCACTGAGTCTCTAATGCACTTCCCTGGTAGACATCTTTCTCATGTCTTGTCACAACCTACTGCCAGAGGAATGAAGTGAGTCCTGTGGGACTCTACTGGGGGAGCACTCTTGGAATCTTGTGCTTGCACTCCCCTGGACTTCACCCCCATGTGCCTCTTCCCTTTGTTGATTGTGCTTTGTATCCTTTTGCCACAGTAAATCCTAGCCATGACTACTATATATGCTGGGTGCTATGAGTCCTCTTAGTGAATCATCGAAACTGGAGGTGGTCTTGGGGACCTTTGACACCACTTAGGTGGCTGGTTGACCTCAAGCAGGTGGAAGAGTCAAGCAGGCTTTGGGGAATTGGTTTGCCAAGGCAGTGACTGAGATGAAGCAAGAGGTTGAGGGTCAGGGAGACGGCTGAAGCTGAGAAGGCACAAGGTATGTCTGATGCAGGTAGCAAAAGGAGCCCAGATGGACCTTGGCTGCTACCAAATGTGCAAACTGCTGAGTGAGTTGGTGTTACTTTGATAAAATGGTAACAATTCTATCTGTCTTGCAGGGTTGTAAGGATTGGTATAACATATGACTTTCATCAGCCTACTGACTTTCAGGAAAAGGCATCTTAATCCCTTATCTTTAGGCTGTAGTGTTTCGATGGACAACATAGAGTTAAGGGGAGGAGGATGGAGAGAGTGAAAATGCAGCAGTGAGTGAAGATTGCCGCTGTGTGTGGAAACTTCATCGGTGTTGGCATGGAATGTTCTGGCAAGATGGCGCCTGCTTCTAGGAGATGTACTACTAGGTTTTTCTGGATATAGAAGTGTTCCCAAGACAGTTCTCTTGGAGAAAGTCCAGCAGATTATTATATTTCTCAGTTGCCACTTCCAGATATTGGCCATTTTGGACTCGACCAGCCGCAAACCGTATAGGACATTCTTATCAGGCTACATTTCATTTATCAACGAGTGTTAGAATTATTTGACTGCAAGCAACAGACTTCAACTAACTTAAGCAAGAATCCGTTATTGAATGGCTTCAGAGTGGCTTGCAAAGAATATAACTGAACAACTAGGCATCAGGCAGGGCAGAAACCAGGGCAGGTCTTGGTCCCTCAGCAGGTGGATGAATCCCCTAGAGAACAATCCTTGGATGACAGCTATAATTGCTTGACTCTCCTGCTAGTCAAAGCTCAAGGTTCAGATTCCCTGGAGAGGGCTGTGATTGGCAGCTCAATAGAAATACACCACAGGAGAGAGATTTCTCTAAAGGAAGGAGGATGCCATTAGCAGGAGCAGGTAAGACGTTGACTCACACCTGCTTTTCTGACAGGGATTCTGCACTATGTCCAAGCCACCAGGTCAATCTTCTTCTGTGACATCTGAAGCCTGGTGCTATCAGGCTACCTTGGGACTTTGTCGGATTTGATCTTTTTCTTTTCTCTTTCCTGACAGGGTCTCACTCTGTTGCCCAGGCTGGGGTTCTGTGGCATAATTATCACTCATTGCAGCTGCAAACTCCTGGACTCAAGTGAGCCTCCTGCCTCAGCCTCCTGAGTAGCTGAGACTATAGGGGTGTGCCACTACACTCAGCTAATTTTTTAAAAAAATATTTTTTGTGGAGATAGTTTCTTGCTATGTTGCCCAGGCTGGTCTCAAAATCCTGGCCTCAAATGATCCTCCCTCCTCAGCCTCCCAAAGTGTTGGGATTATAGGCATGAGCCACTGTGCCTGGCAGACTTGGGCACTCCTGAGTGTTTGCCTTGTCTCCTTGGTTCTCCCATGCTTGCCAAATCTATGCAAAACACATTTTGGGGAAACCCCCTAGGGATGGTACTGCTCTCTTGTCACCTAAGGTTATACCTTTGCAGAGCCTCGATGGCACTGTCAACCTTAGTGCTTATATTTTTCATGCCTTTCTAAGCCTTTGAAGATACTCTGCCCTCCGCTTGAGGTGCTTTTTACTGTGCTATAAATGCCTACTCACCTTCAAGCTCAAATGTCACCCCTTCTGTGAATACCACCCTGCCTGAAGTCTGTAGTTTAATGGCAGAGGCTCATGTAGAATCCAGATCCCTTGGTTTCCGGTTAGAGTCGTTACAATACAGGGGCTAGTAATTAGAGCTTTGGAGTCAAATAACCCTTGGTCTGAGTCCCAGTTCTGCATTTATGCTTTATGTAACCTTGAAAATGTTCCCTACCATCTTGAAGACTTGAGTTTATTTTCTTTAAAGGGGATATTAACAGTACCAACTTTGTATGTTCAAGGGAAAATTAAACTAGGTAATGTATGTAAAGTGGTTTGCACAATGCGTGGCACGCAGTAAGTGCTCAATAAAAGTTAGCTATTATTGTTGTATTGTGTTTTGGTCCCAGGAAGATTATGTAAATGAATTAAAGTATAGAAAGCTTTAAAATCCTTAGGGACAAGTAGAGTAACCATAACATACAAAGACTGAAGAAGCCCCAGGGAAGAGTCAGCATTGGAAGTCTGTTACTGCAAAAGTTGTAAACAAACCTTAAAATACTAATTAAGCAAGTGCATAACTCACTATCCTAAATAATGAAATATGTGTGGCTGTTGTTCATGGTTCAAAATAATAAATTCTAAATTAGTCACTCAGAGCATTATTAATAACTAAACACAGTCTGCAAAGAAGTTAACGTTGTATTTTTTTAATGCTCATGAATTTTATAATAAGAGAAAATATCAAAAATAGACCCTTTTGAGATTAGTACGGATCTCTAAGATAGTCTGGTTTTGTAGGAAGATTATTGGAGTTAGAATTGGAACACCTGTTTGAGTTCTGGCTCTGCTGGTCATCAGCTGTTCAATTTTGGGGAAGACAGCCTTTCTGTGTATTTCCTCACATAGGTAATCTACATGAAAGGACCTTAAACATTGCAAAATGCTTTTTAGACTATAAACTGTAGTTTGATTCAAAAGTATCCTTATGAAAACAAAGCATTCATTCATTCGTTCCTTCCTTTGCTCTTTCGTTCATTGATAGACACCTGTTATAAGCTTAGCGTGGTAGAAGTTGCAATGTTGGATCAAAAGCCAGCAGAAAAATGTTATGTCCATTCTTAGGAAACCAGTAGGCTAGTTAAAAGGACAATATACATACAGCATGTCTAAGTAAATGCATCCTTCTAAGCTTTTCCTGCATTTAAATCTAGGGAAACACAAAGTGAGTAAGAGAAAGATTAGGACTTACACTAGGAAAGCCATTTTGAAGGAGGTCTTATATTGTATCCTGTAATAAAAGGAAGAGAAGAGGGGGAGTGGAGAGGGAGGAACAATTTACATGGCTGGATCACCATGACTAAGATGGATGAGGAAACAGTGAAGACATGTTTGGTAATGGCCAGTCAATAATCAATTCAGAGGACACATTTCTTTGGGTATGGTATGAGTCTAGCACTGTCCTAAGGTGCTGTGGGGGATGTGGGAGAAGGAAGAGGCTCAGTCTCCATCCCCTGATAATTTTAGCATGAGGGAGCTGAGACAAATACTGGCAAAGCCCCTGAAGAAGAGATAGGACATGAGTTCAGTGCTGCAAGTTGTGAAACTAAACTGTGGGGCTAAGCCATCTGGTAACGTCTGGCTGATACAGAGAAAGACTGTACCTTTAAATCCACAGCTCAAGAAAACATGTCAGTTTGCCAAGTTTTTGCTAAGCCATCCTGAAAAAAAAAATTCAACAACTTTCACCAGCCAGAGGCCCCAATATCCAATCTCTGTCTCAAATGATAAATGACATTTGTCAGTTGACAAAGCAAATGGCCTCGACCATTTGAGGACATGGTCCTGCTGTGCATAGCACTCCTGTTGAACCAGTCAAGAGCACCTTGAGGTGAGAAAAAGTCGTTTTGTGCATGAACCCTTCAGAGATGGTCTGGAAACAAGCAGCCATTGTCACTTCGGGGTCAGTTCCTCATTAGGAGCTGAAACCCTGGTAGGAAATGGCTATCTCGGCAGAAGAGGATTTCTCAGGTCTGGTGGCTGGATTAGCCAGGAATGGCCTGGAACCTTGCTGATGGGCATGCACTTTGGCTAAATTTCTGCTGGGGTCTTTGCCCTTTTTTTGTAGTATCCCCGGGATCCTGTTGCTTTAGAGCAGAAGTTAGTGTGTGACAACATCAAGGGGTACAGCTCACATTGACGCTAACAGCACAGTTGATGGTGTTGTGCATGGGGGTGGTGCAGGGGTAAGGTATAAGTAATTTTGGCATTGTGGACTATGGTGCTCTCAGTTTCCAGGTGTTTAATCTCCCTGGCTCCCACCCACTGAATGGTAGTGTCATCCCCAGTTACGTGACCGTTAAAACTGTCTGCACATTTCCAACCTCCACTGCCAGGGTTTATGCAGAACCCAAAAGCACTTGGGGTGATGGACGCTTGTAGGGAACCTGTCCTCCACCTGGTCCCAGCCTGCTCTGCTGTTCTCTAGGAGCCTGGGGCAGGGTTGGGTCTCTGCCTTTCTCAAAACTGATCCCTGGGGGTTGGGGTGTTGAGGGTGGTGGACTGTGAGTTAGATTTGGTGTGTTCCTTACTCTGCTTTTTGAGCTAGGTCTTTATTCCATGCTGAGCCCTCTGGAAGAATCCCTCAGCTTTCCAGAAGGAGGTGAGGGCATGGCATCGGGCTCAAAGGAGCTGGGAAAAGCAGACGAAGGAGGTCAATTGGGTAGATATGGGGACATTACTGAGGTCTCACTGCAAACAGTTCCTAGCAAGAAGGGCTTTCCAGTTGATCCAGTCCAAGCTGAGGGCCAGGCAGGGAGAGAACCCCAAGGTCAAGTGGTCTAACCACCTGTTCCAGTGTTTTCTAATGTGTGGTCCATTGATGACTCACATTAGATTGACCTGGGGTGCTTGTGAAAAATGCAGATTTGTGGGCTCTACAACCTTCTGTGTCAGGTTTTCTGGATTTGGGGTTGAGAATCTGAATTTTCAAAAGCACCCCAGGTGATTCTTCTTCAAGTTCTATGTTGAGAGAACTAAGGATCTAGTCAATGCTTGAGATCCTTCTTTAAGAACTCTGATTCATAACAGTCCATCTTTGGTCATCTTTAGTGGATGAGGTCTCATTTTCTTTGGAGACAGCCCATTACCTCTCTGGATAGCTCTGGTCAGCAAAACTTCCCAACCGAAAAGGTATGATCTCATTGATGGGGAACCCCAAGCCCAAACTGTGTGTGTGAATACATGCATTTCCAATAGACTTGAAATATACACACTTTTTAACTAAGTGTGGCTCCTCATGGGAGGGAGAGTGAAATGTAGGTAAGTGGGGAAGTTAATTGGGCAACTGTGACTTTTTATTTTGTGTATGTATGTATTGTTCAAATTTTTCTTTTATATTCTACATGTATTAGTTGTGTAATTTAAAAAATAAGAGACAAAACAACATCAACATTGTTGTTCTTTACATTGAGCCTAAACTTCCCCATTTTCCCGTCTAGTTCTAAGGGATTGCACAGAATGCCGTTTCTCCCCCATCTGCCAAATGTTTTGGAAGAGCCAGGCTCAGTGGCATGCTCCTGTATTTCCAGTTACTTGGGAGGATCACTTGCACTCGGGAGTTTGAGACTAGCCTGGGCAACACAGCAAGATCCCATTTTAAAAAGTTGTTTTATTTTAAAAAAGAAATTCAATGGAATTTTTAGAAAAAGAAGTTTTAAAATTCTGTTAGCTTGTTTCTTTTGTGGCACCAGCTCTCTAGGCCAAGTGGTCCTGGTTCCTTGACCCTTGCACTGAAGTCTTCCAGGAAACGACCGCTATGCTTGGTAATGCTGTTCAGCTTGACTATATTCTGTGAAAATTATGCTCTGTGCTCTGTACTGAGAGCAGTATCCTGGGTGTGCTTGGAGCAGTATAGAGGGAGCAGGACAGTCATTTTCATCTCCCTAGGTCCTGTCTTTCCATGAATGCTGTTGCAGCCTTCTTGGCAGCGGTGTCACAGTGATGAGTACTATTGAGCAGAGAGTCAATGAAAACCTCTCAATCTTTTTCACACTGGCTGCTGCCAGGGCTTATATGATCCCACCCTGTACTGCTTTCCGTTGGCTTTCTGGACCCTACTGGAGAACCTTAAACTAATTCCTATTAAACTTCATCTTGTTAGGCTTGGCTCATTGATTCAGGAGCTGAAGCCACTTTTCTTTTTGAATCTTGATTTTGTTCTCAGCAGAAACCTCTTTTTGCAAAGTTTTATTTCATTTGACTGCCAGAGGGTGGGGGGAAGCCCTCTTTATTTTGAACGGGAGACTCAGAAAATCAGCCCGAGCTTGGCATTTTCTAGTACCCTGAATAAATGCAGAATTTGCTGTCAGTCTGATTGGACACGGCTCCACGTCAGGGTCTGCTACCTGCAGTCTCCTATGATGGGTCCCATGACATAGGCTGCCAGGCTGGAAGGAAGCTCTGCAGACAGCAGGTCCCCTTCCCAGACAGATGGGGGTCTCTCCTTTTCTGAAACGTCCCCTGGGAAGCCTTGATTGGGAGCATCTTCCCAAAATGGGATGTCTGTGTATTGTGAGTGGCTTTATTGCTCAGAGCATCTGGATATGTTGTGATAAACAGCATGATAGGTGATTTTAATGCTTCTGGAATGGGTTGCCCAGACAGAAGGAACAGAACAGAGAACATTTGCCTCCCTATTGCTTGGAACAGAGTGGGGTTACTCACAAAAACTTCACCTGAGTGGTTCTTCTGCTCATTGCAGTAGCAATTTCAGCACTGTGGGCCTGAGGGGGACTTAGTGAAGGCGATATTTACTTGAGCTGGATGGAGAGAGTGTTCATTTATATGTTCAGCAAAGAATCTTTGGGGTTTGAGGGTCTCTGTGCTAGGGCACTGGGGATAAATGGCAAGAAAACCAGACATGAGCCCTGTGCTCACATGCTCTCAGGTTAGTCAAAGAGGCATATGTTAATGGAATGATGGCTCAAGTACAAGTATAATTACAATGGTAAATGAACAAAGAGAACATGTTGTTCTGCTGAGTATTCTAATTTCAGTCTAGAAGGTCAGGGAAGGGTTCTCTGAAGAGGTGACACTTCAGCTGAAATCTGCAAGTCGAGTGGGAAGTAACTTGGCAAAGAGGTGGAAGGTATGACAGGTATATGCTAAGCATGTGCTAAGGCCCTGTATTACTCTGTTTTCATCCTGCTGATAAAAACATACCTGAGACTGGGTAATTTATAAAGAAAAAGAGGTTTAATGGACTCACAGTTCCACGTGGCTGGGGATGCCTCACAATTATGGCGGAAGGTGAAAGGCACATCTTACTTGGTGGCAGGCAAAAGGAAAATGAGAGCCAGGTGAAAGGGGAAGCCTTTTATAAAAACGTCAGATCTCGTGAAACTTATTCACTACGACGAGAACAGTATGGGGGAAACTTCCCCCAGTTATCTCCCACTGGGTCCTACCCATAATGTGTGGGAATTATGGGAGCTACAATTCAAGATGTGACTTGGGTGGGGACCCAGCAAAACCATATCAGGCCCTGTGGCAGATGGGAGAATAGGACGGTTAAGCACAGGAAAGAAGGTTAGTGTGTCTGGGTGAGGAGAACAAGGAGGGAACACGTTGCAGTGTAAGATTCGCAATATTATTAAAGATTGTGGTAATAATCATATTGACAATAATATTAATGTTTTTACTGAAGGTTTATGGTGTTCCAAGTACCACGGAATGACTTCCTATATATTAATTCATTTATTTTCTCTGACAAAGTTATAACATATGTACTTTTACTATTTCCATTTTACAGAAGAGGAGATTGAGACACAGAGAAGTTAAGTCACTTCTCTAAACTGATAAGGGGCAGTGCTCTGCAAGGTCTTAGGGTTCCCTGTTGGGATTTGTTCTTTATCTTAAGAACTATGGAAAGCTATTGAAGATTATAAGCAGGGTGGAGATATGATAAGATTTGTGTTTTGAGGTTGCTCTGGCTGATAGGTGGAGAATGGATGGAAAGGAGCAAATGGGAAACTGGGGAAAGCAAAAAGAGACAACTGTCTCTGGGGTCCAAGTGAGAGATGCCACGAGCTCATGCTGGCATGTGGGGCATGGGGATGGAAGGAAATAAACTGGTTTGAAAGGTGAAACGTTTTTAAAGTAAATCAAGAGCTGGCAGGGGATTGGACAGAGGGTGAAGGAGAAGAAGATGTCAAGGATGACTCCTAGGTTTCCATCAAATCTAACTGGATGGGTGGGGAAAATGATGAGTTGTGCTTTTGGTACAATCGATTTGATTAGCTGAAAGAGAGAGAGAGAGCCAAATAGGCAGTAGGACATGAGCTTCTGTTGCTCAGAGAAGAGGGCTGAACTCTGATTCTGGGAGTCATTGATGAATAGGTGGTAAATGAAGTTGTGGACTGGATGAGATGGCTTAGGGAGAGAGGAAAGAGGAAGAAGCCAAGTGGGCCTGGGACAGACCCAGCCTTAATGAAATCTAATGTGCTGGCCAGATAGAGGAAGGTAAGCTTAAGGAGGGGACAGAGAAGGAAGTGGCCAGAAGATGCAAACCAGGAGAATGTGTGGGCACGGTTTCCAGGAGAGAATGTGTCTGTGGGAAGAGGCAGGGTTACTAGTGCTGTATGCTGCTGAGATGTCAAATAATATGAGGAATAGACATTGTCCATGGAATCCAACAAAAAGGAGATTGTGTTCACTTTCTAGGGTGCCATAGCAAATTACCACAAACTGGGTGGCTTAAAACAACAGGAATTTATTCTTCTACAGTTCTGGAGGCAAGAAGCCCGAAATCAAGTTGTGGGCAGGGCTATGCCCTCTCTACAGGCTCAATGGGAGGATCCTTCCATGCCTCTTGCAGCTTCTGGTGGTTGTCAGAGATGCTTGGCGTTCCTTGGCTTGTAGATGCATCGCTCCATTCTCTGCCTCTGTCTTCACAAGGCCTTCATAGGCTTCTCCTCTGTGTGTCTTCATGCCTTTCTCTCTTTTTATAAGGACACAAGTAACATTAGATGGGGCCCACCCTAATCCAGTCTGACCTCATCTTAACTTGATTATGTCTGCAAAGAACATATTTCCAAATAAGGTCAAATCACAGATCCTGGGGGTTAGGACTCAAACACATGTTTTTGGGGTGCACAAATCAATTTATAAACAGATTTCATGAGTAACTTTGAGAGCTATTTTTGTGGCAAGGTGAGGGAAGATGTCCAGAGTGTGTTGAGAAGAGATCAAGAGGTGGAAGATAATATGGGCTAGCAGAAGAAAAACAACTCTTTTAAGAAATTTGGCTGCATAACTGTTCACAGTAGCCAAGGTTTGGCAGCAACCTAAGTGTTTATCAACAGATGAATGGGAAAAAATGTGGCACATATACATGATGGAGTACTGTTCAGTCATAAAAAAGAATGAGATCCTGTCATTTGCAACATGGATGGAAGTGGAGGCCGTTATGTTACGTGAAATCAGGCACAGAAAGACAAACATTGCTTGTTCTCACTTATTTGTGGGATCTAAACAATTAAACTCATGGACATAGAGAGTAGAAGGATGGTTACCAGAGGCTGGGAAGGGTAGTAGGGGGTGCCGGAAAGTGGGAATGGTTAATGGGTAGAAAAAAACCAGAAAGAATGAATAAGATCTACTACTTGATAGCACAACAGGGTGACTATAGTCAGTAATAACTTAACTGTATATTTAACTGTATATATAATAACTGAAGGAGTATAATTGGATTGTTTATAACACAAAGGATAAGTGCTTGAGGGGATGAACACCCCATCTTCCCTGATGTGATTATTGTGCATTGCATGTATCAAAACATCTCATGTGCTCCATAATTATATGCACCTACTATGTAACCACGAAAGTTAAAAATGAAACATTAAAAAAAAAAAAAGAAATTTGGCTGCCTGGAGCACTAGAGCAGGAGACCAGTGTCATCAAACCTCTGAGCACCAGCTTCACTACAACTGGTGTGACCTTGGGTCAACCACTTCACCCGTCTGAGCCCTGGTCTCTCATTTGGGGAATGACCATGTTCACTTTAGAGTAAGTTGGAGCTCTTGTGAAACTTCAAGGAGATAAGGTACCGTAAGGTTTGCAGACTCTAAAAACAATAGGAGACACAAGTGATTATGGTGATGTGGTTTTAGGGAGACTCTGGCCCACATTTGGCAATATGTGTAAGGCAGGAGGCCTAGGTAGTACATCAGGGTTGGCTACCTCCTTCCTTCACTGAGTCTTCTGACCCGCCCAGACGACATGAATACCTCTCTGTTGAGCAAGCTGGGTTTTCTGGCTGCACTCTGACCAGTCTTCCTGGAGGAACTGTGTATGTGTGGTTGTGTGGCATGGTGTTCCTCTGTCTTGCCCATAGGAGGCTTCCCATCAGTCCAGTGTCTTACATACCCAATCTTGGAACCTCTGACACAGGCAGAGAAGTTGTAGCCTAGAGTCTTGGCTCTTGGGTGCCAATGGGGGCCTAGAGGACTCTACCTGCTTAGATTCAGTGTCTGTTACCAGAGCAGGCCTCTAGCAGCCAAGCCCCGAGACCTTCTGTGGGTTGACAAAGGGGACACTTTGCCCCAGGGACTGGGGAAACTGGGCAGAAGGTTGTTCTAGAGGTTCCACTGAGCAAGCTGAGGGCAGGTGGGACCCACAGGCTTAAGAGTAACTGGAGAGTCCCCTGCAGGGAGGAACCCAGTGGCGATGGGGCTGCAGGCAGCAGTCCCTCCCACCCCCGATCCAGGAGTCAGGGAAGCAGAGAGCAGTGGTGTACTCTGTGAGGAAGGGCAGATCGTCCTCCCAAGGAAGAGGCTGGTTGGCTGCAGGGGCTCATTGCTAGCGGTGATTAATTTACTCCTTGCTGGGTTTGTTGGATGTCAGACCCAGGTGCTGAGTTGGGTGACTGGGGAAGTGCCAGGGCTGAGAGGCTGCAGCAGCGGGGCTGGGTGGCAGAGACTGCAGCAGGCGTGGGGGCTGCCAAGTGCAGGGTGTCTTAACAGGAAGAGAAACTCCTTCCAAAGCAGCCCTTATGTGCACATCACCCAGAGATCTCTTTGAAATGCAGATTTGTTTACGGTAGGTCTGGGGTAGGGCTAGAGGTTCTGCATTTCTAAAAAGTTACCAGGTGATGCCCATGCTTCTGTCTTACAGACCACACTTTTGGTAACAAGGGTAGGGGAAGGGGGCTTAAGTGTCAGCACTTGAGGGAATCTCATGGCATTCTATTGCAGGGGCTGCAGCCAAATCTCCCAGGAATCGGGAGTTGTCAGCAGGGACAGATTGTCTCTCTGGAGCTGCATTGGTCTCTTGTCTGCACAACTGCTCTCTTCTCTGCTAGTCTGGCTTCCTCTGCAAGCAGTTGTAACTTAGCTTGCCCTTGACTGTCCTTACCATTGCAAGGACTCTGACCTCAGCCTCAGCGCACCAGCACCCAACTCTGTCCCGGCTGTAGCTCTTTTGTCTCTGAATTCAGACTTGTTTTTCCTCTCAATATACTGATTGGGTCAGCCCTGTCAGGTGACCACACTCAGTCTAAGCAGCTGTGCTAAGGGGCCAACATGCAGGGCTTCTCCGGAGCCCTTTCAAGCAAGATTAGGGGACCCCACCCAATGGGAAGACTCAGTGAGGTGGGTTAAGAAAAATGCAGCCTAGCCAGGCGCGGTGGCTCACACCTGTAATCCCAGCACTTTGGGAGGCTGAGGCTGGTGGATCATGAAGTCAGGAGTTCAAGATCAGCCTGGCCAATATGGTGAAATCCCATCTCTACTAAAAATACAAAAATTAGCCGGGTGTGGTGGTGGGGGTCTGTAATCCCAGCTACTCGGGAGGCTGAGGCACAGAATTGTTTGAACCCGGGAGGTGGGGGTTGCAGTGAGCCGAGATCGTCCCACTGCACTCCAACCTGGGCGACAGAGTGGTGAGACTCCGTCTCAAAAAAAACAAAGTAAAGAAAAATGCAGTCTTGATAAACTTTTTCAAACATTATCAGAAACTTGAAAAAAAATGGAAATTTCAGCATATATTTTGACCGCTTTCCAAAATGCACACTTAGTTTGGATTATTCATGGAACTAGGTGGGTGGGCACCATAATTTTCTTGCTGATGTCCCCGGAAGGAGCAAGGGCTTAGCGTGAGCCCCAAATATGCCTCAAAGAGAAGTCAACAGGGGGCGCATAGAGACCAAGGACCTGTGGATTGAGACGTATTAGGAGGTGGGGTAGGAAAGAACCTGAGATGGGGCTATTTGTTGGTTCATATACCCCAGGTCAGATCAACTATGAAGAAACTGCTGTAGCATCTTTGCAGCCCAGGAACAATGACCCAGGCACTAGATCTCAGGTGCAGGAGGAGGGACTAAATTTAAGTGACAGCAATAGGGTCTGGAGAGGGGGAAGGGTTATGGCTCATTCACTTGGGTTTCTAGACCTAAAAATGTACAGATATGGAAACAAGACCTACAGAGATTCTGACCTACTCAAGGTTAACTTCCCAGTTGTAGCTGAGCCAGCCAAGAAAATCAGTGTCCTAACACTCAGCCATGAGCTTTTCTGAAATTGAGGGGACTCTTAAGAATACATAATACTACCAAGCTTTTTGTTCGCACAGAGTTTGCAAAGCAGTCATGGAGGACTCTCCGAAGAAGGGCAAATGGTCCCTGAGGGGGAGGAGCTGCTTGCTGCAGGAGCTCATTGCCAGCAATTATTAATCCATTCCTGCTGGATCCGTCTTGGGGGCCTCCCGCGCACAATAACGTTAGAAGTGTTGGCAGCTGCGGAGGGAGAAGCCCTGCTCAGAGGGAGGAAGGTGGGACTCGTCACGAGGTTGCTCTGCTCCCAGCTCCTGCTCTTGGGAGAAATGCTCAGTGCTTTTGGGCCTGGGATCAGGCTGCTGAGGACACACTGTTCTGCGGATGGTGGCAGATCTTGGAGAAGGGACAGAAACTGGGCCAAGAGACTGGAACTTATGCAAATCAGGCCTGAGGATGGCTCAAGGAGGGGGCAGTCCCTGCCTCATGCCTCCTCCCTCAATATACCCAGAGCTAAACACCTCAGGAATGAGGAAAAAGAAATCTTCAGGAGGAACATAATCTTTCACCATCAATGCTAAGCTTTGTAGGAGGGTGTGTAGGTGTGTATATGTGTATGTGTGGGGAAAGCAGTGAACCCGCCTTTTCTCCTGAATCCTTTCTTGCTAAAATATTCCACACGTCTAAATGCCTATGGGGCAGAGAGGTTTAGCAGAAAGAAAACTTGGTGGCTCAGGAAGCAGGAGAACGGGGTTAATAATTGCATTAGGCCGGGGAGCAGCTGAATGCATCTTCCAGGGACTGGAGGTCTCCAGAACTTCTTTTTAAGGGTCAGGTTTCTCAGAGCTGCTGCATACTGTCATGCAGGCTGGGCACTGAACAGTTCCAGGGGCTGCCAGTCCCACTGTGAAGATGAAGCCCCCAGCAGCTGCCCTATTTTGTGTAAGTTATTAAATTAGGGATGACCTGCAGCAAAACTGTGAATTTAGAAACAGTCCTTTCTACTCCGTTCTCTGTGCCCCTCCTTTTCCTGTTTGGCAACTCATGTTCTAGCAGTTGCCTAGCGAAAACTGTCTATTCCCCAGTTTAAAACTTTCCCTTCAGTTTCCCTCGCAAGTCACTCCACTTCCTTGATTTCCTCAGCATGACTGACTCTAAGAGAAAGTCCATCTGACAAACAGTGTGCTAAGCGAAACAGTCATGCAATCATAGAGCCGGGAGGGATGGGGCAGGCCGCCCTGGCCAGAGGTGACAAACCCTGTGCCAAGGATTTTGATTTATTTTTAAATTCAAATGTGGAGGCCTTCCCTTGGGAGGTGTTTTTTCTATTTCTCCGCAACCACATGGTTCCTTATCAATTCACAACTACCTGCTTAAATCGGTTATGTTACCTGTCGCCTTGAGGTGGATACTTGTAAATTTATTGAGCCCCCACTCAGTGCCCTCCCTCACTTTAGAGATTAGGAAGCTGAGGCTGAAAGAGGTGGCATAACTTTCTTAATATGTTCGATCTCCAAGGTGTATTGGCTTTTTAAAATTTGGGAGCTGTAGGGGAAACTTTGGGGAATAAATCTCAGATGGCAGGGAGCTGCCCAGGGTCACATCGTTTGTCTGCTGGCTGGACTCCCCAAGCAATTTGTTCATGGTTTCCCTAACTGTAAAATTAGGGCATGGGACTACTTCACCTCAGATATTCCTTCTGGCTTCTTCATTCTCTGATTCCTTCTCTGGAGAAGTTGGGGAGATTCTACTGACAAAGCTTAATAGTTAGAATCTCTCAGGAATTTACACCTCAGCAAAGTGTGTGCCCCATAAACAACTGGATCAAAGCAGATTAGAATCATTTTCCCACTTGTCTGATAGTTAATACCTGAGAAACTAATTGAATTGCTATGTGATCCCTCTAATTTAGGTAAGATGGCCTAAACAATTAGATCAACCCTACAATAGTCACTAAATTGAATCAGCACTGGCTTCTCATTTTGGCTGTGTTATCACCAGTTGATCACATGATTTGTAGAGAGGTGTCTATTGCCCTAAATTCTGCATTATAGGTGTGTCGTAAAGAATATGGCTGAGCTCTGTCTTTGGTTCCAGGAAGGTAGTCTCTAAACTTTTGGAATTTCTCATGTGGTAGAAGTGTCTTTGTTATTCATAGTAGGCCCCCTTGATCACACCGGATAGTTTATGGTAATGAAGTGACTCAAGGTGGGCCCCTGGAGAGTTTATGCTAAGGAGGTAACCCAGGACGTGGGCTGACCATGCTAGAAAGACCAAACATGTGATTAGAAAGTTGGAGTTTTGAGTCAGCAGTGTTAGCTCAACTTCTGGGAAGGGATGAGGGGGGAAAAATGGGTTCAGTCATATGGCTATGAATCAATTAATGATGCCTATATAATGAAACCCCAATAAAAACTCTGGTCACTAAAGCTTGGGTGAGCTTCCCTGGTTGGCAATGTGAACACAAATTGACACACACTGATATTCTAGGAGGACAAAGCTTTGGGTTTGAGACCCTCCCAGACCTCATGTTTATCTGTCTTTGGCTGGTTCTGATTTGTGTCTTTTTGCCATAATAAAAGTGTAACCATAAGTGAATACTGGGCATTGTGGCTCATGCCTGTAATGCCAGCACTTTGGGAGACTGAAGAGGGCAGATAACTTAAGGCCAGGAGTTTGAGACCAGCCTGGCCAACATGGTGAAACCCTGTCCCTACTAAAAATACAGATATTAACTGGGCATGTTGGCATAAACCTGTAATCCCAGCCACTTGGGAGGCTGAGGCATGAGAACTGCTTGAACTAGGGAGACTGAGGTTGCAGTGAACCGAGATCTCCCCGTTGCACTCCAGACTGGGCAGTAGAGTGAGACTCTGTCTCTTAAAAAAAAATGTAAAGTGCTTTCCTGAATACCGGAATATTGTGAGTCATGCCAGCACATAGTGATGAGTGGGAGCCCCTGAATTTGTAGCGAGCTGGTCAGAAGTGAGGGTACCCTGGACTTGTGGCTAGTATCTGATGAAAGGACAGTCTTGTAGAAGACTGTGTCTTTAACCTATGAAGTTGGGCCCAATTCCAGGTAGTAGGGACAAAAAAAGGTAAGAAACAAGAGCTGATGTGGAGAGGGCTTGGTAGGTGATGTTAGCAGCGGCAGCGAATCCATATGGGTCTGCAGCAACCTCATTCTTCCTTGTCAGCAGAAAGAATTTGGCGAGAAGCAGAAGGCAGAAGGAGAGACTAAGGTAAGTTTTAGAGCAGGAGTGCAAGTTTATTGAAAAGCTTTAGAGCAGGAATGAAAGGAAGGAAAGTACACTTGGAAGAGGGCCAAGCGAGTGACTTGAGAGATCAAGTGCATGGTTTGACCTTTGACTTGGGGTTTCATATGTTGGCCTGCTTCCAGGATTGCATCCCTCCTCCCCGATTCTTCCCTTGGGGTGGACTGTCCACATGCACAGTGACCTGCTAGCGCTTGGGAGGGGAGCATGCGCAGTGTGTTTACTGGAGTTGTATGCATGCTCACTTGAGGCATTCTTCCCTTACCAGCCAAATGTCCCCAGGAGGTCATATACCAGTTAAATGCCCCCAGTGCTTAATGTGCATGTTTGAGCCCACTGGCCCACCTCCTGAGGTCTTATCGGGAAGCTGTTGATCACTAGTTTCAGGTGTTCTTGTTTATTAGGAGACTGCTTTTCCCTGGCACTGTCTGTGACCAATGATTATTTTAGAGAGACAGCTTAACAACCGCCTGACCATCACCTGATGGTTGCCTGACATTCCTGGGGGAATGTCAGAGGGGGAGTGGGGGAAGCCTTCTTCTGCTCTGCTCATGTCTGACTAGCTACCTCTGTAACAGAAGAAATTCTAAGAAGGCTCCAGGACCATGCCTTCCACATATCCAGGACATGGTTTCCCATACGTCTGTGGGCACCCCTCTCTGCTCTCTTCACCCCATCCTGGGCCCTAGTTCTCTATTCTGGAAAAAGCCACCGATTCTTTGGGGAGATGGTCTGATTAATAGCTCATGGTCTGATTAATAGCTTTCAGGATGAGCAAAATATTGATCCAGAGTGTGGGCTCTGGAGCGGAATGCATGGGTTCAAATCCTGGCATTACTCTTAATCACCTGTGTGACTCTAAGGAGAATCACTTAAGCTCTCTGTCTGTTTCGTCATCTAGAAAATGGGGATAATAACAACCCTTGCCTCACGAATTAAATGAGCAGTTACATTCAAAGTGCTTAAAAATTGCCCATAGCCTGTGGAGATATAGGAACGCTTTTACACTGTTGGTGGGAGTATAAATTAGTTCAACCATTGTGGAAGACAGTGTGGCAATTCCTCAAGGATCTAGGACCAGGAATACCATTTGACCCAACAATCCCACTACTGGGTATACACCCAAAGGTTTATAAATCATTCTACTGTAAAGACTCATGTTCACGTGTGTTTATTGCAGCATTATTTACAATAGCAAAGACTTGGAACCAACCCAAATGCCCATCAATGGGTTAGACTGGATAAAGAAAATGTGGCACATATACACCATGGAATACTATGCAGCCATAAAAAGAATGAGTTCATGTCCTTTTCAGGGACATGGATGAAGCTGGAAGCCATCATTCTCAGCAAACCAACCCAGGAATAGAAAACCAAACACTGCATGTTCTCACTCATAAGTGGGAGTTGAAGAATGAGAACATGTGGATGCAGGAGGGGAACATCACACACTGGGGCCTGTTGGGGGTTGGGGGCAAGGAGGGAGAGCATTAGGACAAATACCTAATGCATGTGGGGCTTAAAACCTAGACGATGGTTTGATAGGTGCAGCAAACTACCATGGCACATGTATACCTATGTAACAAACCTGCACGTTCTGTGCTTGTATCCCAGAGCTTAAAGAAAAAAAAAATGCCCAGAGCATGGGAAGGCCTCCATTAGTTATTCTTATTTTTATTCTCCATTGAGCTCTGTCAACAAAGGCAGCATAATGTACTCTAAAATGCTTGGGTTTTGCAGATGGACAGACCTGGGCCCTAAATTCTACCCCTGCCACTGCCTTGCTGCCCAATTTTGGGTAAGATGTTTAGCTTCTCAGTGCTCAATTTTCTCATCAACAAAATGGAGCCACTGATATTTTCAGTATTATCCCAAGGCATAAAAATGATGTAATTTAAGTCCCTGACCCATAGTAAGTGCTCGATAAGTGGTAGCTGTGATTACTGGCTCTGCTAGTTGATGTTTATGGCCGATAAGCTGCCTGCTAAGGTGCATAAAGTCAGAGGAATGAGGGTGGGAATGGAAGTTCAGTAGTGGTATGGTAAGCCGGTACTTGGAGTCCCTGAACCTGAAAGAAGTTGTAAAGGTTAGGTCAGGTTGCTAAGGGATTGGAAGTAGGGAAGGGAGAGGCCTGGTGCCTCTCTTGAAGATGCTCCCACAGAGCAACTTGCGGGGTGGGCAAGAACCAGCAACTCAGGGTTGTCTCCAGGAAGGTGAAATTCATTGCTATTCTCTACAAAAGGCTTTGTTATTTATATGTCACACTGTTTGTTTATTGAATAGGTATTTGACAGAAGTATACTCAGCAGAGCACATCAGTGGGGATGGTGTTTTACCAGCAAATAAATTAGAATCATGGAGTTAGCTAAGGCATAACTAAGTACATGGCATAAATATGTCATTTGGCCATTATGAATTCATTCATGTATACGAATCTTTAATGCAGCTCTATCAAACCTTTAAATGAAATATTCTCTTTATATCAGGCCTGTATTTTAATTATAGGCAGGAATAATATTAGTGCATCCTCCAGGAGCTCTGGAAGTCGGCTAGTGCTCTACGTGACAGCTTCTATCCAAGACCTCAGAGCATGCCCAGCCCCAGCCCAGCCCAGCCCCAGCCCAGGCCAGCCCCCAGCCGCATGCCTGACCTCTCCCCTTCCTTCCTCTATCAGCCCTGCTTCTTTCTCCTCCTGTTGCAGTAGTGCGTTGGAAGGTAGAAGGAGAAACAGGAGTGTGAAGCAGGGGAGGACAGATAGCAGGGTAAGGCCCTGGGGCTCAGCCAAGGCACGCGAAGGGAATAAGGTGCTGGGATCAGTCGAGCCCCCCTGGAGTCCAAGGCAAACATTTCCAAAGTGCTCCTGACTGACACTTCAATTCCTCATTCCCTGCTGAGAAAGCTTGCTTTCTAAGACTTGCATTTGAAAGGACAGTTACCCCCTCCCACTGACCTTTGCCTATTTTTCTTCCTTGTGGGGAAGAAAGGAGGAAAAAGAACTTAAGAAAGCAAAGAAAGAGACTGTCACAGTGCCCATTCCTTGGCTATCAATCATTGGTGGGGGTGGAGGAGGTGAGTTGGGAGAAACCAGAAGGGGTGCTGGAAGGTCCCAAGCTGCTTGTTGAAGAGCTGAAAAGTTTCCTTTTCTATTCAAATATTATTAACATGATGGGAAAGAGCCATTTCCCAAGCTTTCTTATAAGTAATTTCTACCATGAATGCAGCTTCATGTGCTGTTTCTCTTCTTCTCTCCAACCCTCACTAGTGCCACACACATCTTAATTGTGTTTCTTGTTGCTGGCAACCTAGGATTATTATTATTTTTTTTCTTGACCAATTTATACTGATTGTGTGGGAAGTTCACAGGATATGGCGGGTGGTTGGGGGAACCTCAGAAATCCCTACACTGAATGCTGCGTCTCTGATCTAGGTCTTCAAACAACCCAAAAGTTCTTGGGTAAAAGAGTCAACTTTGCTATTATTTGGACTCACTGTTCTTAGGATTCATTCTCCCCTCCCTCCTGGCTCCCCCACCCCCATTCCCAGATAATGTAAGATAACTTGAAGGCTCCCAGGAAAAGGAACCAACTCTAATAAATTTCTGTTACTCAACTTTTTTTTTTCATGTAGGAAGTAGAAAGAAAGCAAAATGTATGTCAGTAATTATCAGGGTTTGCCTGGATCCCCGGGCTTGCTGGATGAGGGAAGGCAGAGAGGGTTGGGAAAAAGGCATCTTGATCTTGATGGCATCAAACCTGCTCTTCATGACATTCTTCCATGTTCCATGGAATGAGTGTACCCATTTTATTTTTGACACTGGCCATGGCAAATATATTCTTTTTCATATCTTGTATTTACAGCAACATGTTATTTACATGATATTTAAAAGGTGTTTTGAATCGTTGAGTAGGAAAGTTCTAGAATGGAGTATGACCTTAGATGTCATCTTGTTCATGTCTTCACTTTCCAGAAGAGGAAACTGAATATGCAGAGCAGGGTCTTAAGTAAGAACACATACAGAGTTAGTGGCAGAAAAAGGATTAAGCTCAGCAGAGAACAGACAATTACCCAGAAGACTACTATAAATGGGCAAGTGGTAAATACTTACAGATGACCTTGCCCACTCCATTATTTTAATTCATCAGCAAATACACTCTTTGTAGCAGGTCCTGGGGACACAGAGAACCATCCCTGGTGGATTTCTGGACGTGTGTGCCTAGAGGAAAAATGATAGGCACAAAGTGTCATTTCCAGAAGAGAAAAAAAAAGATGGCAATTTTTATCATTCCTATTTTCTTTTTGTTTTATTTTTGAGACAGGGTCTCACTCTGTTGTCCAGGCTGGAGTGCACTGGCACGATCATGGCTTACTGCAGCCTCAAACTCCTGGGCTCAAGCAATCCTCCTGCCTTAGCATCCCGAGAGTGGAAACTACAGGTGTACACCACCACTCTTGGCTAATTTTTAAATTTTTCTTTTGTAGAGACAAGGTCTCACTATGTTAACCAGGCCAGTGTCGAACTCCTGGCCTCAAGTGATCCTCCTAAAGTGTTGCAGGTGTGAGGCACCATGCTTGGCCATTTCTATTTTCAGATGGAAAAACCAAGGGTTGAATCGTCTTTTTCAGACATTCAATGGAATGTAATATGGACTGTAACTTCCTATGAGTCTGGGTTAGCTTGGGGTGCCAATGAAGGGAAATGTGTTAACAATGCACTGTGGTTTCCATTTCCACCTCATCTATCCAGGAGCAGTTAGAATCTAGGGTTCCTCTGAATGCCACTGTTAGATGGGAATGGGGAACAATCTAACATGAGGGAGAAGGTCTTAATGAGAAGAGAGGGAAGAGAGGCAAAGAAAGGAGGAGTACACGTGTGGCCACGAAGTTCTGTGGTTAGTGCACTAAATGAAGGTGCCTGGCCAAGGGATGAGTGAGTGGGAACTGAGGTCCAGTTTGTGCTGTTTGCCAAGCCAAGCACCTCGGTATGGGGTGAGACTGAGAGGTGTGAGGAGGATGTGGGGGGAGGGTGATGTTTTTTCTAACGCATGTCAGTCCCACATAGGCTAGAGGTGCCTCTGCAACTACAGCATTCTAGCTAAGTAGCGAAGAATGGGGGATAGAGGGAGGAGTTGTGGATGCTTGGTTGAGGAAGAGGTTTGTTTTCCTTTCCTTTTTAAATTTTAAAATATTTAACTGAAAAAGATTAAATATAGTCAAAGTATACAATGTGATGATCTGATAAACATGTATGTTGTAATTACCACAATCAAGTTAATGAACACACCCATCACCACCCGTGCTGTATATTAGGTCCCCAGAACATGTTCATCTTTTAACTGAAAATTTGTACTTTTGACCAGCATCTCTGCACTTCCCACTCCCCTCCCCCAAGCCCCTGGCAACCACTGTTCTATCCTCTGCTTCTGTGACTTTGACTTTTTTAGATTCCACACGGAAGTGAGATCGTGCACTATTTGTGTTTCTGTGCCTCGCTTATTTCACTTAACATAATATCCTTCATGTTTGTCTGTGTTATTGCAATTGATAGGATTTCTTTTTTTTATGGCTGAAGAATATTCCATTGTTTATATGTAGCATAATTTCTTTATCCATTCTTCTGTCAATGGGCACTTACGTTCGTTCTTTATCTTGGCTATAGTGAATAATGCTACAGTGAGAGTGGGAGTGCAGGTGTCTCTTTGATACACTGATTTCATCTATGTGTATATACACTTCTGGGTATATACCAGATTATATGAAAGTTCCATGTTTATTTTTTGAGGAAACTCTGTACTGTTTTCCATAATGGCCATAAGAGAAAGAGATTTCTAAGTAAGCCTCAGAGTGAGCCATTCATGTGTTCCCAACAGCCCAAGCCTGTATCTCTCCTAGAGCTCTCCAACCTCTAGGGTTTCACACTATGGGTAACAAAGGAGAGGGCAGAGACACTCAAAGCATTACAATAGGGGCTTCTGCATTGTGTGTGTGTGTGTGTTTGTGTTTTGAGTGACAGCTGCTAGCTTAAAGAGAGAAAGTTGGTTTCAATTTAAATTTCTCCCCAGGTTATGGGAGTTTCCTTTTTGGTAGTGGGGGTGGTTCTGCCACCAACGACGTTTACAAATTGCCACAGATCCAATTCTGGTGTAAACCACTGAGCTCTGGAGGTTTTCTCTTGCCACTAGGTTGATCCAGTGACCTCAGAGGGCGTTGTGACGTGGAGAGTGAGCTGTGAAGTGACACTTGGACAAAAGTTGCGGATGCTGGTTCTGCTGATGGGAGATTGTGTGTGTGCGCGTCTCAGTGGATGAACTGGAGGGGAGAGGAGAGCAATCCTTTACAACTTGTAGGCACTAAACCTCTTAAATCATCATTGAAAAGTCATTAGAAATCTGGCAGAAGAGCACAGTGCAGATTGCCAAGAGAGGACACAAAACCCCATTTTCTCTCCACAATACCTGTAATGAACTGGAAGGGCTGGGGTGGAGCTGAAAAACAGATTTCCTGCCATAACTAAAGTCTCTTTTCAGCCTGGTTTGCCACAGTTTTACAATGTGTTAGAATTTACATTCACGTGTTTGTTAACCATTCTTCAATGCAATGAAACGTTTTATCTGTCTGACCTCAACCTTTGCCATATGGTACCACAAACTGTTGAGCCGCAGTCACACCATGGGGGGCGGGGTGGGGGTCAGTGGGCTGGCAGCAGCACATTCAGTCCAGGCCTCAATGGGACTCCATGACAGGAGTCCTGTCCCCACTCCAGGGAGGTCATTCCCACAAATTCATTTAAAAGGCAAAAATGCCCTTCATGAGCATGTGTTCTTTGCAATTGCTAAGTCTGTGTCATGATGGGTGCAAATTTTCATTGGAAAAGTTAAAGGAATGTGGGGGTCACTTGCAGCAGATGTGAGACCTATAACTTGATCATTTTTCAGGACCAGAAGCCTCGAGATGTGAGCTCACCTTGGGGTTTCGGACAGCACCTTCTGCCCTCTGCGGCTTAGAACGTATTAGCTTTCTGGAACAATGAGAACAAGTGTCCCAAGACTGGAGCAGCTGGCTCGCCTGTTTTGAGGAGCAGGGAGAGGACTCAGGGAGTCAGTCTCTCAATAGTTAACCCAGGCGAATTGTCCTTTGTACAGGACAAATTCAGTTAGGGAAAATTAAATATTTCCTTGAGTGTGAACCACTGATGAGGAAAGAGAAAGATAATTAATTATTTGATTATTTGAGGCCAGGGACAGAGTGGTTTTAGAAGAGCTCTAAGTCTTATCGATTCATTACAAGGCCACGGGGACAACCAGGCACTTTAGCTAATGCCTGTATGAATGTCCTGTGAAAGACACACCCAACAGGGCCTTAGAGTCACAGGCCATAGTATATACTTATTTCCTCCCCAGCTCCCTACCTAGACGGGGGTATGCTCAAACTGTCACAGGCAGATTTTATCTTATTCCCAAAGATCTCCCACAAGAGACAGACATATAGATCCTCTACTATCCTTTTCATCTTAATTGTCTTTCTCTGCTTATATTTATTATCTCGACTCTGCTCGTGTATGTGGGGGCAATGCCACCACTCAGTTTATTAGTGTTGAGAGTTTAGGATAACTGACCTTTGGAGATGGCTCCTAGCCTTATAATTGTAGGTCTCTGTGGCCATCCATTCCTTTGGCAGGTCCATATTGACCGCTTACTATGCACCAGGTGCTGATGAACAGCAGTGCTTAAAATGGATACGAAGCCCTGACTTTACGTTCAGGTGATATGCTTGGCTTCCTGTAGTTTGATCAAAGTACAAGCCATTGTTGATTCTACAGCACAGAGTATTTTGTGGTATACTGTGTGAATGTGTGACTCTTTTCCCTTTTACGTAAGGAACTGTTCATTGGCCACTTCATCAGCAAGTATATATCGTATACTGACTATTTGCATGATTTAGGGATTTCTGAAGCATCCAGCTCTGTGTTGTGCTATGCTGGGCCCACAAAGATTACATAAAACCCTCATGATATCCTGCCCTCTGAGGATAAACATGGACAACAGAGTTCAGGGCCCACTATGAGCTCACGCATCAGTTCCCTAAGTTAGTTAAAAAACTGTCCTTGTTCCGTCTCTTTTCAACGTGTTCCTTCACTCTGGCTTGACTGATGTGAACACTACTCTCATGGCCTCCAATTTGGAATCTAACTTCTTATGTGGAACTTTCATTAGCTCCCAGCAGGAGCATTGCCTGCAGCTTTTTTTTTTTTTTTTTTCCAGTGTTTGGCTCTGCAAACCTCTTTCTCCCTTAATTGATCAATTTTCCTGTTCAGAAATAGATATAATCAGATATATGGCTTGGTAGCCTCTCCGAAAAAGCATTAGCTTTGTCTACTTAGACAGGCATTAGGTTTGACACCCTTGAGCGTTGCTTTTCTTTTTCAAGAAAAATTAAGTGACTAAGTAAGAGGGTGCTAAAACGAAGTTGTATTACTGCTCGGCATTTAATTGGGAAACTTGCTAATGTGTCCTTTGAACTCTTGGTTTTCCCCTTCCCTGAGAAATTGCTGATACTTTGCTTTAATGGCAGCATAAAAATCTCAGTTTGACTCTGGGTGGCATTATTTGGGCTTTAAGAATTGCAAATTGTTGTTTTTAGTGTATTCATTGGTCTAGTGATTCCGACAGCCACCATATCCAAGTAACTGACTGTTCAAAGAAAGTTTCTAATTTGGAAGGCTTCTTAGCTCTTGGGATCTTGAAGTGTTCTATTGGTGGTTGGTATTCACAACTCCCATTTCATGAGGCTGATTTGTAATGGAAGCCAATGGTTGCAGGAGCGGTTGGGGCAGATGGGCAGAAATTGCTTTCCCTGAATAAAGAATTATGATAGAGTGGGAAGGAAGTGGGCTTAGGAGCAAATAGACCTGCATCTGAATTAATTCTTCCCTGACTCACTTTTGTGCAAGGCTCAACAACTCCCCAAGCCTCAGTTTTTGCATTTACAAAATGTAAGCCAATAGATATAAACCTTGTCATAACTCAATTGTACAAAAATGTAACTTTCAAAATTTTCTGATAACTGAACTTTACATCTACGATAATATATTTTGTTCAGGATATAACTTAATCCCAGCCAACCTAGGGGCCCCTCCCACCTTTCCTTGTTTCTTGTAGTGTCAAAGCACTGGGGAGAGCGAGTCCTGACCTTGCTATTATCTGTCCACCAAAATCCAACACAGTGACCTTTGACCCTTCTGGATCTTGATTATCCATCAAACTGAGGTTGCCGCTGAGGTGCCCCTTGCTCCTGTCCATGTGGACCCATCAGGTCCTCTGATACTCTCTTCCACTTTCATGTTATGCATGAGACGTCTGCAATAATTTTGTTACTCTCATGCAACACTGGGGCATAAAAATCTCTGTGGTGTAGTTAAGGTGCCGTCGTTTTGACTCATGGTACATTTCTCTCTAGAGGCCTCGCTGCCTGTGTGGGGCGCTGCTGGTCAATAGGTGCAGGGTTTCCTCTCTGGAGTTCAGCAACATCCTTTATATCATCCCTCTCCCTAGCAGAAAAAAAAAATGGTCTAGTCTCCAGGGAAAGCTCTGCTCTTAAACTTCACTTTATTCAAGCATTTAACCTATGCCCAAGGTCCTTTTGAGTCTTATAAGAACATTGAATCTTTAGAATGGAATGCTAGAATATTTTTTTCTTTTCTTTGCCTTCTACCTGTTTCATCTGCCCCCTAATGTGATAAGCATTGACTGGTCCAGTTGCTTGAATTGGGAGCAGTGAAGAGGTGAAAGAAAGCTAAGTATCCAGAGCAAGGCAGAAAATCAATTAATCATTCCAAATATTATTCTGCCACATGGGGATAATAACATTCTCCCTGTAGAATTGTTGTGGAGTTCACATGGGAATGTGAAACGCTTGGTCCTGAGATGCTCAAAGAATAGATAGGTACCATAATCCATGCCATCTCTACTTCCCCTCATGGTTCTAAGGGAGTGTGAGCATCAAGGCTGGGTTTAGTGTCCTTTCTGCCACATCACTTTCTCCTTTGGTTTTCCTTATGTCAGTGTTCTTTATTTGCTGATCTGTTTATGTCAGGAACTAGGGAGCTATCTTGAACACCTCTCCTTTGCCTCCCTTTTCCTAATCATGTTCCCAAATCCAGTCATTGCCAAGTCTAAGTCTAGATTATTCTCTCTCTCTCCCTCTTTCTCCTTCTCCTCCTCCCCCTTCTTTCTCTGTCTTCTCTCTCCGCTACTCCCCCAACCCTGCAGTCCAGGTTTCTGCTATCTCTTTCCTGAACCACTATCCTATTCTCCCCAAGAAAATAGAGGGCATGGTTTCAGAGCTTCCTACACTGAAATAGTTTTCTCTTCATTTTTCCTTCTTTTCTCTCCCATTTCTCAGAACAGACACACCCCACACTCTTTCCCTTAACTTCTTGTTCCCTCCTTGTTTGCCCTGCCTAGGATTGCCTGACAGAATACAGCACACTTGGTTAAATTAGGATTTCAGACAAATAGTGAGCAACTTTTTAACTATGTCCCAAATATTGCACAGAGCTAAAAATTATTCATTGTTTATCTGAAATTCTAATTTAACTGAGTGTCTTGTATTATAGTTTTATTTTCAAAATCTGATAAACTTATCCTTATTGCTTTAAAAGTTTCTCTTTCTCTCCTTCTGCTGGGTGCTCCCATGCAGCTTTGACATTTTTGCAAGCTACTGCCACTGAAAAACTCTTGGACGCTAGCAAATCATTCCCTTGATTCTGTTCTTCAAGCTAGTACCCTACCTCTATAACCTGCCCTTGATTCTTCTTTACTTGTCTTTCATTCTTTTCGTCTTTGCAATACGATTTCCAGTTTCACCACTTGACACTCTTCTTAAATATCACAAATGCTTTCCAAATTGCTTCTTTAGAAATCTTCATATCCAATTAAACTTTTCATCTGGGTGTCCCACAGATGTTTCCTCTCACATACTCTGTGCTCTCAAATGTCCAGAGTTAACTTTTAATTGCTCTCACAATTTCTCCCTCTTTCTGCTCCAATTGTTGTAATTTTAGAGTATCTACATAGATCTAGTTGCCTAGGTTACAACCCATGAAGTTATATTCAACTCTTTCCTTTTATTTATCATCCCTAATACATTCGATTACAGGGTTTTATGACTTTTGTCTCTAGAATAAACTTTTCTCAGTATTGTCCTTTTTTTAAACCTCCCTGTCCCTACATTAGGTTAGGTTTCCATCATTTCTCATTGGATTAGTACCATTTTCAGGTCAAAAGGGATGCAACATTTTGTGTGCTTGATGGATATGCCAAATTAACCTCAGAGATTATACCAAATTTCATTCTTGTCAATAATGGATTGTTAATTTTAAGGAATCCTTCCCAAAACTAACTATTGTCTTCAAAAACACAGCAATCCTTTAGGTAAATATTTCATTTTGAAGTTCTAATCACATTACTAATAAGGTTGAACAATTTTTAGCCTCCGTATCTTTATGCAAGTTAAAACTGGATCTAAGTCGCCTGCTTAAAATCTTTCATGGCTTCCCATTGCCATGAGATGAGATCTGAAATCCTTGGAATGACAGTTAACGCTTTTCACTATCTGGCCCCCAATATTTTTTCAAATTATATTTCACACTGTCACCCTCCCCTCCTCCATGGAGTAATAGGGAGTGCAGAAGGAGGGTTAGATGGTGAATTCTTTGAGGTCAGCAGCTGTGCCTTTTCTCTCTCCTACTACTGTAATCCCAGCTCTAGCACATAATAGGTGCTTAGTGAGTAGAAAGGTGATGAGTGAGAATGAGTGAATGGGAATGAAGGCTTTAGTGGAGAGAAAGGCAAAGAGGAATTAGGGACAAGAAATAGCATCAGGTGGTAGATGGTGGTGGATGGTGTGCCAGAGACATCCAGGGCTTATGGTTCCAAAGTGATTGTCCTCCATAATGTCATACATCCATGGAGTCTAGGATATAAAAGTAGATCATTTAGGATAAATCACAAAAATGTACACACAACTGTACATGTTGTTAATCTTGGGCAATGTATCTGGAAAAGTGAAGAAGTCATTTTCTTGAGACTACAACAGCAATCCCTGTACCAGTAATCTTAAGACAGGACTTTTGTAGCTGCCTGCAACCCCGCCCCTACTTTCTGAGCTCCAAACCTAGTAGTTCCTTGGTAGGGATTTGCCGACTTTCCTACACCTTCACCCAAAAGGCAGCAGCCAGGCACCAGAGCTTTGCACAGCTCCAGTTACTTGGCCTCTCCTTGAGTTTCCCCTCTTTTTATTTTATTTTATTTTATTTTATTTTTTTTGAGATGGAGTCTCGCTCTGTCGCCCAGGCTGGAGTGCAGTGGCCGGATTTCAGCTCACTGCAAGCTCTGACTCCCGGGTTTACGCCATTCTCCTGCCTCAGCCTCCCGAGTAGCTGGGACTACAGGCGCCCGCCACCTCGCCCGGCTAATTTTTTGTATTTTTTTAGTAGAGACGGGGTTTCACCGTATTAGCCAGGATGGTCTCGATCTCCTGACCTCGTGATCCGCCCGTCTCAGCCTCCCAAAGTGCTGGGATTACAGGCTTGAGCCACCGTGCCCGGCCTGAGTTTCCCCTCTTTACCCGGGTCCCTGGACAGCTCCCTTTCTGTCAGCACCGCCGGTAGAGGGCAGCTCCAGCACCGTCCCTGCTGCGCCCTCTAGTGGCCGTTAGGATGTTGCATAACCTGAGAAACAGCTTTCCAGCTGTCTCACTTTCGGTAAGTTCTTACTCATAAGTGGGAGCTAAGCTATGAGGACACAAAGGCGTAAGAATGATATAATGGACTTTGGGGACTCGGTTGTAGGGGGGAAAGTTTGGAGGCGGGTGAAGAATAAAAGACTACATTGGGTACAGTGTACACTGCTCAGGTGATGGGTGCACCAAAATCTCAGAAATCACTAACGAATTTATCTGGCCAGGCGCGGTGGCTCACGCCTGTAATCCCAGTACTTTGGGAGACCGAGGCGGGCGGATCACAAGGTCAGGAGATCGAGACCATCCTGTCCAACATGATGAAACCCTGTCTCTACTAAAAATACAAAAATTAGCTGGGCGTGGTGATGCATGCCTGTAATCTCAGCTACTTGGGAGGGTGAGGCAGGAGAATCGCTTGAACCCGGGAGGCGGAGGTTGCAGTGAGCTGAGATTGTGCCACTGCACTCCAGACTGGTGACAGAGTGAGACTCTGTCTCTCAAACAAACAAACAAACAAAAAAAGTATACATGTAACCAAAACCCACCTGTATCTTAAGAACTATTGAAATACAAATAAAAATTTAAAAAAAGAAATCTGGAAACAACCTGTGTTATCCTACAATATCACAAGGCACTAACTGTGCCCATCTATTCTCTAAGGCAAGGCTGTTATTCCACACATGGCTCAGGCAGAGTTTGAATCCATTGTGGAGGGGGCTTGGCAACAGCTCCAAATCTCCCCACTCTTGTCGTAGGGCGCAGAGACTCATCTGTGTATTGAGTTCCAGGAACATCTTTACATAACCCCAGTGTTCCATAAAGGCGATGTGCAAATTCAGCTCCAATAATGACTCGGAGTTCTGTGGATGATTTATAACCTATGTGATGAGACCACCAATTGGTGTTATGATGTTGTGTATTTTGATTAATTGCAATACAGGGCAACACATAGAAATTCAGAATGGTAGGACTGCCACAGACAATCTTGATCTTAAAATAAAGAGCAGTGTGAAGAAGCCATCTAGCCTGTAACCTTTGTATTCAGATGCTGCTCCCATTTTTTAGGCTGACTGACTCCTCCCGGCTCATGCTCATTTTACTTAGGGGAGAAAACAACCCTCAGATACTAGAGAGTCTTTCCCTAAACTCCCAGCCTCACTGCAGCACAGCCCATGCTCCAGCTGTCAGTCTGATGCTCAAGTTGTCATTTCCTTCCTGCTGCTCCTTTCCCCAGAGTCTGATGGAGTCTCCTTGAGGCAGCTGAAGGAGTGACAGATAGACATGTTGTATAGCGGGGCCGTTTGCGACAGCCGCGTGAGGTGTGGAAAATGTGATTTATAGGTATTTTTTTCCCCAGGGGAAAATGGATTTCATTATTTTCCACCTCAGGTAAGGGGCAAACCTCTGGGCTTGACCTTGGAAGGTTGTGCAGCTAGAATAGTGCTGGCTGAAACGCTGATATAAAGGAAAACCTCATTAAATCAATATTGGTTATTCAAAATCATGCTTGATTGGAGGCAACTGCTTTTCCTCAGCAGCCTGATGCCCCATTCTTTCTTGAGCAAAAATATGAGATACTCTGAAGTGAGTTAAGCTGGTTAAGTTTTTTTTCTGGTCCTTCGAGTTTCAAATTAATACAGTTTTATTATGTTTCAAATGGAAGACAGTTCTAAAACACCAAGTCCAATATTGATTATAATCTACCACTATCACATGTATGTTTATTAACAAAAATCCTGTCTGTTTCCATAAAAAAGTCATGCATTTTCTCTTCCCATTTATGTAGGTGCAGAATGGCTGCTTATTGGAATAAATAAGCTGTGGGTCCCTAGGCAAATCGAAGTTATGTAAATAAACAGCCAATGGCTAATTATCCATGGCAGTGAGCTACTGGGACAGCTGATGGATAAATTCTGTTGTCAATCTTAAAGTCTCCTAGCCAGAGTGAGGCCAGGCTGAAGGAACTGGGAGAAGGTGTGAGGTCCCAGGTGACCTTCGACAATTTTATGCTCCATCTTCTCACCAAATCAAATCAGTGGTGGCAGACATTATCAGTGATCATTTGGGTTTTCATTAAAGGACATTGACGTGTCTCAGAAGAGATTAGGCAGTCAATTAGAGGCCTGGTTCATCTGCAAAATATTAAGTAGCAGGTGTATGTTTATCTTCATGATCACCCCAGAAAGTCCTGATTGTGCCCACAGTGTACAAATTACCAGAATGTTGGGTACTCTGAGGCCTTCAGAGGCAGTACTATATATTTGTATGTTTGCTATCCATTGACTAAAGAGTTTTTAAGATTTAATTGAGGCAGGGCATTGGATTGAATATCTCCTTCATATCATCCCTTCCTTCTTTCCCTTGCTTCTCCCCCTGGTTGAAGCCAGGGTAGCGGCTATTGTTTATGTCTTTATTTATATCTTTATTTTTTTTGGAGACAGGGTCTCATTCTGTTGCCCAGGCTGGAATTCAGTGGCACAATCATGGCTCTCTGTAGCCTTGACCTCCTGTGTTCAAGCGATTATCCCATCTTAGCCTCCCTAGTAGCTGGGATCATGGGTGTACAACACCATGACCAGTTAATTAAATTTTTTTTTTTTTTTTTTGGTAGTGACAAGGTCTCACTATGTTGCCCAGGTTGGTTTTGAATTCCTGGGCTCAAGTGATCTCCTTGCTTTGGCCACCCATGTCAGTGTGGCCTTGGAGACAACCATGCAAGCCTATTTTAAGAAAACCTGCTGCATAAAAGATGGAATTTATAAAACCAGGAAATGAGGGCATGGCCACTTATTTGACAAAAGGATTCTTTCTGGATTCCTGTAAACTATGGACTTTCCTGAAAGTATTTTTAGTGTTTTTCAATCTGCTCACTATTCTTTTTAGGTGCTTCTCTATGGAGTGGCCAAGGATGCTCTTAGGTGGCACAGAGGAACACTTGGATTGGAAAAGTTTGGGGAACATTAACACAGCCAGGAGGCCTGTAATCCAGGGTGGCTGGTTTGGAAGAGCAACTGAGGACGTTCTGCAAATTAGACATTTCTCTTTTATCTACCCTTTGCCCTCATTAATTTTCCCCAATGCATTGTTTTCCCAGGATTGCAATGAAATGAACCTTGTTCATGATTTGTCTAGTCATAATTAGAGTCTTCCTTTCTCTTGTTAGACAGTAATGCCAATAATGACTCCAAACATTTTGTCTCCTTTTAGAAAGGCACAGAGCCAAAATCATTATATCTGTGAGTTGATGTCAGATTTATAATGCAGAGATGCAAGCTTCACACACCATATGTATGCCAAATTTTTATTAAGCCTTTGGAAGTTTTAAACTGTGCATTAAGAAGAGATCCTGTTGTTTTTTTTTTTTTCCTGATGATTTTTTTGGTCTTATTTATTTGTGCTGAAAAGCCAGAGCTTTCTGTTTACCATGACTCATTTTTAGAGGAGGTGAGTGGGAGGAAAGAGAGATTCAGGGAAGAGGAGTGGTAATGTGAAAAGTGAAGAGGAAAGATGGGTAGGGAAGGGTCTAGGGAGAATTGTAAAGGGAGAGAAGGGAAAGCTTAAGGGAGGAAGGAGGAGAGACCTAGGAACAAAGACAAGAGGTGGTGTGGGTGTGTATATGTGTGTGGTGTGTGTGTGTAGGGAAAACTTGACTTGATTGACTTGTTTTGGCCAGTTACCTTCACCTGTGCTCATACTCAGATATGCCAGAGAGAATAGTTTAAAAATAGACTGAATTTATCACATGTGGCTGAGCAGATTGTTCCCAAGGGAGTGTTTTCCTGGGCCCAAATTGTAGGATCCCAACCATTTTGCACTGCAGAAGAGGTAATTTACTTCACACAAGTGAGCCCTTGGCTTCCCAGGAGAGTATTTCTTCCTTTCTGGCTCACGACAGAATGGGGTCCAATATTCCCAGCCTTGTTGGTGGGAATTACAAACCCATAAACCAAGGAAGAGAGATAATGAATGGATCTTGATATTACTTGGATGTGAGAAAGACAGCACCATCTTTCCTAGACTCTTGACTTGGGCACCCTAGCCCACTCCCACAGGACAGCTCAAAAAATTTTTAGGAAATTGCGCATGAAAGTCACACATTTATTTTTTCAGCATTGGCAATGATGATTATTTAAGTGTTTAATCACCCAGTGTTCACCCCAAAGTGCAAAATTCTCAATTCCCTCCCGAGGCACTGAGAAAATAGGTTTGGGGTCTGACGAGCTGCCTGCTGCTGGCTCCCCTGTTTTCTGGCATCAAGGTTTCTCAATAGCGGACTCAACAGTTGCATTTTCTTTTTTTCTTTTCTTTTCTTTTTTTTGAGACAACGTCTCACTCTGTCACCAGGCTGGAGGCGCAATCTCGGCTCACCGCAACCTCCACCTCCTGGGTTCAAGTGATTCTCGTGCCTCAGCCTCCCTAGTAGCTGAGACTACAAGCACGTGCCACCACACCCAGCTAATTTTTGTATTTTTAGTAGAGATGGGGTTTCACCATGTTGGCCAGGATGGTCTCGATCTCTTGACCTCATGATCGGCCCTCCTTCACCTCTCAAAGTGCTAGGACTACATGCATGAGCCACTGCGCCCAGCCAACAGTTGCATTTTTCACCTGGTTTGCTATCAGAAAACCAGGCAGCAGATAACTGTATTTCATGAATTGATGGTGAAGGTACTCAGTTCCAGCCAAGGTCCAGAGGCTGATAATGTTCAACCAGGAGAAATGGTTTGTGTGAGAGAATTCATTTCCAGGTGCTCATTTTTACTGGAGGAAAGAATCTCACTTGGATTTCTTTGTATTCTTTTGCAACATGCAACCAGAAGGTTCAGAATCCTCAGCCACTCTGGGGACCCTTGCTGAATTGGTATGACTGCAAAACTTCCCGGAAGACTAGGGGCTCCGGCTTTTAGGAGGATTCTCAATTTTCATGGATCTCCTCAAACCTGCTGGGAAAGACAATAAAAGTAGATGCCTGCAAATATCCTCCTTGATGGGCAGCAAATGTGCTGGGACCTTGCCACCTGGTCGTATTGGACAAGGAAATGAATGTCACCCTCCAATCATACCTAGGTTGCTCCTGCCTCTGTCTGGAGCAAATCAAGGTGCTTCCCCAGAAGTGTTCCAGCTGCCCCATGTGTGCCAGGCTTAGCCATCTAACATGTATAAATATCCAACATTCATCCCTCCGTATTATAGATCAACATTGTGGTCTATAATTATGTACCCACCAGGATGACTCTCCTGTTTTCTGGGATTCCTGTTTTGATCATTTTCCAGTGGAATTTGAGGAAGAGAGAAAGGAGAGATCTAGACTCCCCTCCTTGCTCTAGAAAAAAAAAAAAAAATGCACCAAGACAGGGTGAGAATGAAGGCAAACCTGTGAAGTCTGTGAATCTGTGAATGCCGTTCCACCAACTTGGAACACCCTCCTGTCTCCTATCAGTACCTGTTTACCTCAATTTTATTCATTTGTCAAGACTCATTAAGTCTCATCTGCTTCATGAAGGCTTTCCCATCTCTGTGTTCTCTCCCTCTCCTAGTCTCTTATGGTACCTACAATCTGTACCAGAATCTAATGTGAATCCAGACCATGTCTTGTATTTCTTCTCTCCTCCCTGCCTCCTTCCTGTGCCCCACACAGTGCTGGTCCATAATCAGCTTCAAGTAGTGTTTGTTGATCGACAAACTAAGATGAGCTCATTCTCCTTTCTGTAGCATGAAACTGGAGCCATAGAAGTCATATTGCATGTCTCATGTGCAAGACTATCCCAGTGGATTCCTGGGTCTGGACTTTCATTACAGGGCAATCTTAAGGGCAAAAGAATCTTCCCCTATCCCCATCCCTCTTTTATTCTCTCTACTATTATTTTATATAGACCAGGTCAAGATAAAATGATGGTGACATGGGAAGGGCAGGGCCCCAGGCAGGGGGAAGGTCACCAAAGGTGAAGCTTGAGACAGTGTGTGGGGTCCAACTTGTTGAGCTTCCTGATCGTAGGGAGTGTGTGAATGTTTCTTGGGATCAGGCTTTTCAGAGGTTACTCGTCAGTCCTCCCAGAGACCTCTAAACAAATAGTGTGATTACAATGAGAACCTGAATTGAACACCAGAAGGACAAAGAGCAGGGGCAGCCACTCTGCTATTAAGATTGGTGACGGTGGGCTGGTCATGGAAAGATTCACAGGGGAGGAGACCTTTAAACTGGGTTGCAAGACTGTGTCAGTCATGGTCCTTTAGCCCCATCCATAGGAAGGGCTCGTAAAAGTCCTACAGAAGGATGTCCTGGTTCCAGGGCCCTGGATAGTGGCACACATGGGTACCTGTAGCACAAGTGCCCTCTCCTGGGCTGCCACAGACCCAGTAGCTTGGAGCAAGGCGGTGGGGTGCTCTGGTGATTCTGCCATCCCGTTCCCCAGATACACAGAGCTGCCTCAGAAAGAATCTTCCAGCTGCCTTGCCTGGGGACAAGGATAGCCAAGGCTGGCTGCTGGTGTTGCCGTGAATCTCACAGCTTTCTCCAACGGTGGGGAAACAGACATTTGCTCTGGAGATTGAGCTCAAACTGGAAGTGGTGGGGACTGAAGGCTCAATCCCAGAGCACTATTGTCAGGGATGTCTGTCAGAGTGAAGATCCAAGTAGGCCACCCCTCTCTGGGAGTCGTCAAGTCACTGCTCATCAAGCCCATGAGTGGGGAACAGCTTAGTGCTGAGAGGCAGTGGCAGCGTGATAAGAACCATGCACATCACCATTAATTTAAACAATTAGAACGTGGCTCCTGTTCGGATGCTTGCCAAGCCTCGTGTTTTTCAATGCCACTGCCAGCATTTGCTGGGAACCTGTTCGCTTTGGCAGCTCTGGGTAACAGTTTGGCCCCAGAAAGCTTTGTTTAAAATGAAATGATCTGAATTGAAACCAAGGAGAGGTGCTTTGCTGTGGTGCAATCACAGGCTGCCTTCTGTCTTTGGACATTATTGAGTGAAAAGGCACCAGAAAGCTCAGGAGTCACAACTGCCATGCTGCGGGCTCCAATGGAGGCCCCGAGGGACATGCAGTGGGACTGCATGACATGCCGGAAGCATTGCTGTACAATTTTTCTCTATGGTGTGGCGTTCTGAGCAGTTTGAAGGTTGATTATTACTGACCCATCCATCCATTCACTTGAAAATATTTATTGAACATTTCAGATGTGCAAGGCAGGTCTACAAATGTAGCTTGTGTTCCCCGGGGTTCGCAGTCCAATCATAACCACTGATACCTGAGCAGTGGATTGAATGACTAGTGTGGATCTGGTTTGGTCTAAGAGAATGACCAAAATAATGAATTTAGTAATTTGATCACTCTGTCAATCATTCTTTCATTTATGTGATTTAACCTACATTCATTAAGTGATTTCTGATTGCCAAGGAAGTGTGTTGACTTTTTTTTTTTTTTTTTTTTTTTTGAGGCACTCAGCTTTTCATGGAGGTGGCAGATGCATCCCTATGGAAACAGTGTGATTTCAATGAAGACACCCTGTGAATGCCTGGAGGGCTCAGAGCAGTCAACTTGGCTTTTAGGTTTGGTGGCAGGCAACTGGGTCATGGAGGCTTCACAAGGGCAGGAGGCATTAGAGTTGGGCCTTGAGAGAGGAGAATTGTCAGACAAAGAAGAGAAGAGGGAGTGAAAGCCAGAGGGAAGGTGATCTAGGGCAGAGGCCCTAGCATGGGCAAAGGCACAGAGAGGCGACAATGCTGGGCACACGGTGTGGCCAGAGTTGACATGGGCAAGTGGAGCTATGAGCTAGCCCTTATTTCTTGGGGTTCTGTCTGTAAATGTTGAATTAGTATGCTGCTGAAATGAAATCTTAGAAGATTCAAAATTCTACAATCTGACTTTGAACTGAAGCACTAAAAATGTAGGCAAGACACAGCCAAACATTCAAAATGCAAATTTGCCTTCATGTTTCAAACTGGAAGCCTAAATTAATGTTGTTTGTTTTTCTAAATCCTCTACTTGTTATTGAGAAAAGCCTCCAAATTTCCCGGAAAGGTGATCATAGTAAGAATGTCACGGATATACTTTAAAAACATCTGCTTCATTCTGCATTTAGTTCTGAGGGTAAAAGCAGTTTGCCTATAGGCGAGGAATTCGGGATGAAGGAAATGTTTTTATTGGCTGGGTCACCAGGCCTGCTAATTCCAATTCTGAGAAGAGGATTTTTAATGAGAGCGATTGCTATTCTGGATTTCTAGAAGGTAAAATTTCAGGGACAATCTGTATGCTTTAACAAATTATGCTATTATGGACAAAGCTAGAATTGCTTCTAATCATTTCACAAGGGACATTTTAAAAGTTGCAGACAATTTTGCTATTTTGTCAGTGTGGGTAGGACCCATTTAAACTTTCCAGCTGCATTAATTTTTAATTTAAATTTAATGAAATTAATTCAAATTAAGAAGGTGACCATTATCAATTTCGTTTCCTATTAGTTTCTTAATGCTTTGGCAAATTGCATTCTAAACTTCTCCTTCAATGAGCTGGATACATATTCATGGGTTTCCTAAGAAAAGATGAATTTGATCTTGATATGCTAATCCCATAGCCATGGCAGCAATCAAGGAGCAGCTAGGGAGAGAAGTGCATTCTGGTATTAATTATGAATCAGGCATTAAGAACTGGTAAATAATTAAAGCTTCATGTGTCACAACACAAGTTAAGCATCAGTGTGTTTTTCCATTACCAAATGCATTTTTGGGGCTACTTCTAGTCCCGTTTCGATACTGCCTGAACATAAAATGAAATGTAGATCGGTAACTCTCATTCGTAGTAAACTCATAGTATAAGTTTTGAACTTACTGAACTGCTGATATAAAAATAAATTTCATTTCAGAAGCAGAGGCCCAGTATTTCTGGGAGATTTTGGGTCATCAACCTTCCCCACTACTCCTGAATTTTTTTAGTCTTTGCAGAGCCTGTGCAGAATAATCACGTATCAGGCAGGAGGTTGAAATAGATGTTCTTGAGGGTTTTGCTACTCAAAGTGTGATCCACAGACCAGCAGCATATGCATTACCTGGGAGCCAGTTAAAAATGCAGACTCTCAGGCCCATCCAGACCCACTGAATCAGAATCCGCATTTAAGCAAGTTTTCCAGATGATTTGTTTGTACAGCAAAGTTTGAGAAGCTCTGCTAAGGTACCTTTCCTCTTGGGAAACTGGTGACTTTCCAACTTCCTGTGTTTCTTCTTCTACACTGGAAAGGAGACCAAGTTCTACTTTGTCCCTCCCAGTATTCTAAATGACCACAGCTGTCCCCATCAGGCTGTGAGGGGGTGGATACCACTGAAGCCCATCTGAATGCCTCCAGGATGCTAGAAGCACTGGTCTTGGATTTGAATCCTGTATCTGATCTTTACGATCCTAAGCAAGTTACCAATCTCTTGGAGGCTCAGCTCCAGTGAGAGTAGCACTGCCTGTCTCAGAGGGCTGCACTCAGGGGTAAATGAAACAACGTATATAGGAAATGATGCCTGTTAACACTCTGCAAATGGCAGCCCTGATAGTGATGATGGTGATGATGATGATGATGGCAGTGAGGAAAAAGTAACTTCTAAAAGGATGAATTGACAACCAGGAAAGAGATGATTAGCTCATTGGACAATGAAAAGAAGCTTTAAAACGAATCATAGGCTACTGCAGTGGCTCATACCTGTAATCTTAGTCCTTTGGGAGGTTGAGGTGAAGGATTGCTTGAGGCCAGGAGTTTGAGACCAGCCTGGCCAACATAGCAAGACCTCATCTCTACAAAATATAAATATTAAAAAAATTAGCTGGGCATGGTGGCACACACCTGCAGTCCCAGCTGCTCAGGAGGCTGAGGTGGGAGGATCACTTGAGAGGAGTTCAAGGCTGCAGTGAACTATGATAGCACCACTGTACTCCAGCCTGGGCAACAGAGTGAGGTTCTGCCAAAAAAAAAAAAAAAAAAAAAGTAATTATAGACTCTGCATCATGACGGTTTCTGCCTGACAGCCTAGAGTGAAAGTTAAGGAGAGGTTTTATTTTGGCACGGGTTTTGGAAGAAGAGGAGTAGTATTCTCAGAGAGTGAAACTTACCCGGAAAAGCAAAAGAGAGTTTAAAGGGAAATCCCAGTGCTATCTCTATTTTGACCTCTTCACTCTGTTTTGACTTTCTCCATATCACAATGCTGTACCAGTTCTACCAAGTACACGTTTGTCCCTTCATGAGGATATCACACTTTCCTCTGGAGGAAAAAGTAAGTACCATTTTTGCTTTTTCTGAAGTTTAAATGAATGAGGAAGGACAATTGAATGTTTGAAGTACCGAAGTCTAAAACCTTAATTTAAAAATTTCAACTTTATGAAGTTTACTTAAAATGGTTGTTCTCAGTGAATCCTATTATGCCCCCAAACACAGTGACTACGCATTATGGAGTTCAGCTTCTCTCTTGTTTTCCACCTTACAGAATCTTTCTTCAGTTCCCCTCAGCCACTCTTATTCCCAAGAAGTATGAAAATGGTATTTATTATAATAACAAATGTTGGCCTCTTCAAAGATAGAACCAGCTGTTCGTAGGATGGGGTTAAGGAGACCAGATGCTAAGGAATGTTTTCATTGTCTTTTCAAAATGCTGAGGGAAAAGGAGAATGAGCAGGCTTTGGTATTTCCCATTAGCAGCTGCAGGTCACAAGGTCACGGGCTCTGGCCCTGCAGGAACATAGGAATACCAAATATGAAGGACTCCTTCTTCCTTATTCTTTATAAGGCACACTGTGGAATTACCCATTATGGCCATGAATTGCCACTTTATTTTCAAAGCCATGAAAGACAAGAAAAGCCAAATATTAAAAAAAAAATCCTCATCTTAAATCTTTTCAATTTTTAAGTCTGTAAATATAGGGGTCAGGACAAGAGGCCTTTCTTTTAAAATATACCTTATGTCAGGTTGTGCCATTGTGTAATATTTAGCAAGCAATATTTCTCTCATTTGGGAGGTAAAGGGTTTTTACCAGCTCCACTCACAAAGCAATTTATGGCCACATGCTGAAATTTATTAGAATTAGGTCTTCAACTTTCCGTTTACATCTTGGGCACCGAGTTTGATTGGGTGTTGATTGGGTGTTGATTGGTTCTGAGGCCTTGCACTTGGTTCCAAAGTTGGCTGCTTGCAGAACCTATGAGGTGGGAGGAAGGGTGAGAGGATGAGGGGAGTTGCTAAGGTCTGACCTCAGAAATTTTCTCGACTGGAATTAATTTCTCTCTTCTGTCTTCTGGAGCACTGCATACCTCACTTTAGGCACATGTCGGGCGTGCCTAGTACTGTGTATTGTCCTCATTTGGGGACCTGAGAGGCAGCTCAGCAACGTGGCAAAGTCGTTAAGGACTTGGACTTGGAAGCCAACCACCTGTGCTTTTATCCTGCCTCTGCCACCAATTATCCGTGGAAGCCTAGGCAAGATATTCTCTGCTTCGGTCCCCTTATTTGCAAAATGTAGATGGTAGTAGTACCTTCCTTATAGGGTCATAGCGAAAATTCAGTGGTTGAGTTAATACATGCAATGCAATTGAAACAGTGCCTGGCAAATAGTAATTGGTGTATTTGCTTGCTATTTCTCATCCCAGCTGCCTGACCCTGAGCTCAGGGAAAGAATTCATCCTTATATTTTCATAGTGTCAGATGTAGTGCCATTCTGTAGTACACATTTACTCATTCCACAGATACTTATTACATGCCTACAGTGGGCCAGGCCCTGACTGGCAGACATGATTGCTATGAAATGTATGGCCTCGCTGGAGAGATTGGCAAGTATTACAATACTTCTAACTGGGGAAGTGTGGGATGTAATGGAGTATGTATCAGGGATGCTTCCCTTGAACCTATGGGGGGCAGGCTAGGTTTCCTGGAAGGAAGTGATACATCAGCAAGGTCTGGGATGAGCAGGTAAAGGGCAGAGAGAGTTCTGGGTGAAGAGAAGTGCCTGTTGAGAAGGTGTCCTGTGGATAACTCAAATGAGTGAGGGAATGAAAATAAATTTTGGTCAGCTTTTGAGAATATGAGGGAATCCTAACGTCCTCTTAAATTGTTTTGGTTGAATGAGGAATGCCTGGGCACTCCTGACAGTCATGTTTTAATTTCCTGAGTAAGGATGAATGATGGAAGAGGGCCACCTGGAAGACCTCCTGGAGCAAAGGGCTTTGTGCTGAAATCAGGACTTGGACACATCCATGTGCTTTCTGAAGCACATTGCTTCCTTAATTGTTTTCTCATACAATAGTTTCTTTTTATCTTCAGGGAATATGTTCCAAGACCCCCAGTGGATGCCTGAGACTGTGAGTAGTACCAAAGCTATAAATACTATATTTTTTCAATCTGATAACCATGGCAGCTACTAAGTGACTAATGGGCAGCTAGTGTATACAGCATAGAAATACTGGACAAAGGGATGATTCATGTTCCAGGCTGGATGGAGCGAGATGGCATAAGATTTCATCATGAGACTCAGAATGATGAGCAAGGTAAAACTTATGCATTGTTTACTTCTGGAATTTTCCATTTAATATTTTCAGACTGTGGTTGACTATGGGTAGCCGCAACTTTGGAAAGCAAAACCGTAGAGAAGAAGGGACTGCTGTACGTACATTTTATTGCCCTCTCGTTCGGAATCTTGCAATGTCTCTAGCAACTTACCCTGATGGTATTGGCAGGCATTTTGACTGCGGATGAACAAAAAGTTTATTGCAAAGAAAACATAGATCAAGCTTCCTTCCTTGCCTGCCAAGAATCTAACATTTTGAAACTCTGCTATCTTTGAAGGGGGTTTTGTTCCTATCTGGGTTGCTGTGACTGCCCTTCCACACCATCTTTGAAGGGAATTTGTTCCTAACTGGGTTGCTGTGGCCACCCCTCCATTCCATCTTTGAAGGGGGTTTTGTTCCTATCTGGGTTGCTGTGGCCACCCCTCCATTCCATCTTTGAAGGGGGTTTTGTTCCTATCTGGGTTGCTGTGGCCACCTCTCCACTCCCAAAGAGACTCATCCTTATCCTTTTCTATCTTCCTTGCCATGTATCCATAGGACAAAGCTGACTTTTGAACTGGAAAACAGTGGGTGTAACTTAAAATAAGACAGGTTAGTCATTTAAAAGCTACAGAGACTGAGCAAAACTTTCCAAACTCTTATTAGGTCCCCTCTTTGGGAAGCTTTGGCATTGGGCAGAGGTGAGCCACTGCCTCCCTTTCCTTTGAGAAGAATGGAAGTAGCCCTTGTCAATACATAGCACCTTTCTCTGAAGATAAATCCCTGATTGAGTTGGAAGCCTGACTGCTTTTCCTGCCCCTTCATAGCAGGGTCCCTTTGACTCTCAGTAACCTTTTCAGCATTTCACTCAACATGATCAGTAGCTTTCCATTAATGCTTCTGGGCCCAGAGGAAGCAGAATAGATGAGAGAAGGCAAGTGGGTTGATAAATACCTTAGAATCACCCAAAGGTAAATGGTTTTTCGTATATAGAATCCAAGAGAGAGATTCACTCTAAATGCATACCTTTCCCCAAGACAGGTGAGTGACTGCATTGCTCTCTGGAGGGGGCTGAATTGGCCATCAGCATCTTAAGAATGAGCCTATCTTTGCTTTCCCTTCCACAAAGAAGGAAATGTTCTTAGGACAAATCTTTCCTAGGATAACTTTCTAGAACAATTGAACATATCCAGTGACTTTACCAAAAAAGCCTATGTTTTTGTTTTTTCTGGTGAGTTTATCATTCTGCAAAATGTGGGAGCTAGCACTGGATTATATAGTAATTTCTCATGAGAAGACAGCAGCAACATTAGGTAAGTGGCAGGGTTTATGTGCCAGCCTCTTTGCTGTGCCAGCTTGTGTGTTTCACATTTGGACAATGTCCTCAGAGTTGTCTAGCTCATGTACAGAGTGGGCACACAGTTATGGAAATACAGCAGAGCAGCCACTCTTAGAGACCTGGGGCTGAGAAAATCCCACCAGATAGAAGAGCAACCGGAGTGTGGAATCCCATGGCTCTCACTGAAAATGGAAATGGTCATATTATTATTCTCTAGCTGGGGACCCACATGGGCTGATTTCTAGAGCAGGGTTTTCAAACAGCCTTTTATGGACCCATGCTTCCTTTCTTCTAGTCCCATTGTATCTCCCTAATAAAACCATGATCACCTATTATTGCTTATTTATTGATTGATATGCTGCAGCTTATAAGATTATATAGCCCTTGCATTGTAATAGTCTCTCTTAAAATAGCATTCATTCAAAAATGATCAAAGTACAGTTGATCCTTGAACAACATGGGTTGGAGCTGCCTGGGTTCACTTATATGTGAATTTTCTCCCCGCTCTGCCATCTCCAAGGCAGCAAGAACAATTCTTTCTCTTCCTCCTCCGATTATTCAATGGAAGATGATGAGGATGGAGATCTTTGTGATGATCCACTTTCACTTAATGAACAGTAAATATATTTTCCTCTTCCTTATGATTTTCTTATGAAAATGATAATTTTCTTTTCTACAGCTTACTTTATTGTAAGACTACAGTATATGATACAAATAACATATAAAATATGTGTTAATCAACATTTATGTTATCAGTAAGGCATCTGGTCAATAGTAGGCTATTAGTAATTACATTTTGGGGAGTCAAAAGTTATAAGCAGTGAATTTTTGACTGTTCAGAGTATCAGTGCTCCTAACTCCCATATTTATTATTCAAGGGTCAACTGTAATAGATGAATATCATAAAAAACATCAAACACTGCAAAGTGTACAAGGCAGTGGGAGCTGCCCACTCGCAGTCATCTCAGTCCCACCCCACAGAGGCAACCACTTTGAATTTTTTTTTTTTTTTTTGACACAGAGTCTCGCTCTGTTGCCCAGGCTGGAGTGTAGCGCCATGATCTTGGCTCCTTTGTAGCCTCTGCCCTCTGGGTTCAAGCAATTCTCTTGCCTTAGCCTCTCAAGTAGCTGGGATTACAGGTGTCCCTCCACCCCCCGCCCAGCTAATTTTTGTACTTTTAGTAGAGATGGGGTTTCACCATGTTGGCCAGGCTGGTCTTGAACTCCTGACCTCAAGTGATCCACCCCCCTTGGCTTCCCAAACTGCTGTGATTATAGGCATGAGCTACCATGCCCGGCCTGAAATTTTTCTAGCTGTTTCTGTGTATGGTTATTGTTATTTATTGGTCTATCAACTTCAGAAATTATTTATTCTCTTTCTGCTGTGATCATTTACCACTTATACTCTACTCCCCGATCCTTCTCTCTCCATTCTTTGAAAAGAGCTTTTTTCGTGTTATAGTAATGAAGTGATTACATTATTATGAGTATTTGAATATCTTATACTTCAGAGTCAAGTATGATTACGTTTTCTTTCTTAGACAGCTGTTGTTTTTTCCTCATGTTTCCAATTGGCTTTGTTTCTTCCTGTGCACTGTTTGCTCTTAACACATTCTATATTATTCCAAATCTTTAAGGATATATCAAGCCCAGAAATCCCCTAATTCCTTCCTCCTTCCTGTCTTCCGTGTGACTTTTTTCTTTGTTGACTAATTCACCACGTAACAGCAAGATCCTTGACGGGAACATTGTATCTATTCATCTGTATATATCTCTTGTCTGTCACCTTGTCTGACACATACTGGACATTCATTAAATATCTGATGAATGTGTGAATGACTATACTTCTGTGGAGTGTTGAACAAATGAATTTAGGCTTTATGTGCTTGAGATGAATTACTTTCAGATGTTAAGTATGATAATACAAAATCTACTGAATTAGTCTGTTCTCACACTGCTAATAAAGAGATACCCAAGACTGAGTAATTTATAAAAGAAAGATGTTTAAGGGACTCGCAGTTTCACATGATTGGGATGCCTCATAATCATGACAGAAGGCAAAGGAGGAGCAAAGGCATGTCCTACATGGTGGCAGGCAAGAGAGCATATGCAGGGGAACTGCCTTTTATAAACCATCAGATCTCATGAGACTTATTCACTATCATGAGAACAGCAAGGGAAAACCTGCCCCCATGATTCAATTACCTCCCACTTGGTCCCTCCCATGACATATGGGAAATATGGGAGCTACAATTCAAGATGAGATTTGGGTGGGGACACAGCCAAACCATATCATCCACCAATTTTAAATGCACCAATTTTTTGCCATTATTTTTACTTTTTATTCTTGAGTTCACCATGTAAATATTCATATATTCCCAAGTATACTCTGAATTGAAACTGTAAAGTACATAGTCAAATGTTGTCCATAACATAAAAATGTTAGTTATGATCACTGAAGTCTAGATAAGAAATAGCTGTCATTTGTTCAATAGTTTAACATGCTATTTACTCACATAACTACTGTATACTTATTTATTATTATTGTCTTATATTTCTCCTTGGTGTGATTACTGGTTATAAACCATGTGCAATTTCTACTGTAGTGTCTTTGCATTATTTGCTCCTTTTGCCTGTAATTTTCTTTCCACTGTCTCTCATTGCCCCCTCTCCATAATACACATGCCTAGATCATGCCTACTTTTCCTTCATAGTTCGGCTCAGTCATCCCTGACTAGGCCATTTCTCTTTATTTTATGCTCTCACAATCTCAAGTGATGGGTATCTCCACCATCTTCACTGTGATCCGAGTGATTCTTTGATTAACGACTGTCTCCCTCACTAGACTGTAAGCTTCCTAAGTGTGGGACCCTGTCTGGTTTGCCTGTTTCATCTCCAGCATTCTGCATGAAACATGGCACAAAGTTAGTGTTCAATTTTACCATGGAAAACCTTCCTCTATGGTTTGATTTTTCTTGAATAAGGGTTCTATGACTTTGAATTTCTGGCAAATTTCTTTCTGAACATGTTTGTCAAAAGTTGACTTCTGGGCTGAGTGAAGGGCAAGGAGGGGAGAGTAAGATTGAGAAATCCATATTTGTGAGTTTTTGAGAGATCCAGTTTATTTTATTCGTTTCTTAAAAAGATTAGTGTTTTCCAAAGTGGAAGTGCTTCCCATTGGACGTGGAAAAAATGACAACTTTTATTTATAATGAGTTTATTTTAAACACTTCATCTGTCATCATGAGTATTCAAATCTATCTACATGAGTGAATTTTCTAGATAACTAACACTTATTCCATTTAGCACAAAAATATGTTTCATATGTATTATATTAAACAAAATATTTCCAGTACACCCAAAGACCTATTTGCCTTCTTTGAAAGAACACACTGGCCTTAACCCATTTCCACGTGACTCTGCCATTAATATTAGGGAGTGAAATGTACTTATGATTGATTTTCATCAGGATTGTACAATATATTGGTAAAGAAATGGGTTAGATGTGAAGACCTTAATTTTTTGTAATGTAAGAAATCAAATATTAAGTAAATGCTAAAATAACACATATAATAAGTATGGAGTAAAAAGAATAACAATACAAAGAACTTATGTATATTAACAACCCTATTTTAAAAACTGAATATTTTAATGATCTCTAAAACCTGGAAGTGTTGCTTCCTAATCCTTCTCTTTCCCTTGACCCTTAGATACAACCATGATTGTGAATATTGTGTTCAGGATTGTCTTGCTTTTTTATGGCTTCAAAATATGTATTTGCAGCATAAATAATATAGTATTTAGTTTTGCATGCTTTTCATTGTTTACAAAAGGAGTCATCCTGTAAGCATTTGGCAACTTACTCTTTTTGGGCTCAATATTATGTTCATGAGATTATTCCTTGTAAGTGAATAGGGCTATCATTCATTCAATTTTGCTGATGTATAACATCCTATTCTGAGACTACCCCACATTTATTTATCTGTGGGTTGTTTCTAGGTTCGGCTCTTACAAATAGTACTGTTATGAACACGGCTCTTACAAATAGTACTGTTATGAACACGCTTTGTACATGTCCCCTGTACAAATGTGCGAGAGTTTATCTTGAGTATGAACCTAGAGTTGGAATTTCCGAGTCGTAGGTTGTATGCATCTTAGGCTAGAAAAAGCCAAAATGTTCTCCAAAGTAATTGTACAAATTTATGCTCCCAGGAGCAGAGTTTAAACCTTTTAGTTGTTCTACATCCTCTTTAGCACTTGATGTTGTCAAACGTTTAATTTTTGTTAATCTGGCATGTATGAAGCAATATTTCATTATAGTTTTAATTTGCATTTCCCTAATTACTAATGAGGCTGAGCATTTCCCCCACATATTTATAGGGTATTCAAATTATTGTTTCTGTGAAGTACCTGTTCAAATATTCTGTCCATTTTTGATTGACTTTTGTTGGCCTTTCATTATGTGTTGATCTGTAGTTCTTGATAGTATATTTCATTGAATTTAGGAGAATACTTATTGTAAGAGGTGCTGCTATTTTATTTACACTAAGAAAAAAAACGCTAGCAATTAAATTGTGACAGTGTTGATTGTAAGATGCATCTTAATTAGATGTTAAATATGAAAGAAAAGTGCATTTTATAGTGATGAAATATTATATATTGGAATAGTAATCCTTTGCCAATTAAGTATATTTGAAAGTATAGTCTCTCAATTTGTATTTTGTTTCTTTACTTTCTTTATATTGTCTCTTGATGCAAACTCATACTTAACATAGTCCAATTAAAAAAATAATTTCAACTTTATAGATTCATGGGTACATGCACAGGTTTGTTACATGAGTATATTTTGTGATTCTGGGATTTGGGGTATGATTGATCCTGTCACCCAGGTACTGAGCAGAATACTCATATAGTCAAATTTTAAAATCTTTTTCTCTGTATTTTTTACATATTGTGTTTTAAGAAGTCTTCTCTGCCCTAAGATAATAACAATACTTTTTTCAATATTTTCCTCTCTATGTTTTATGTGTTTGCCTCCCACATCTAAAATTTTAATTATCTGGAATTGATTTTGGATTATGGTATGAGGAAGCCTCTAGAGAAATATTAATAATTATTCCAGCATTAAAAAGTTCATCCTTTCTCAACTGATCTACAATTATATCTCAGCCTTGAATTAAGTGTCCATACATACGCGCGGGTCTGTTTCTGGGCTTTTAAATCTGTTTCATTGGAATATTTGTTTATTCCAGCACCATTACTATGCAGCTGAATGTTGATTTACCAGTAGCTAAAGAAGCTTAAACCTCAGTACCTCCTCACTTCAGCACCCCCCATTTGCATGAATCCTGAATCTAATATTTATAATTTTGTATTATTTTATGTAGAAGTATGCCCAAGCTACCTAAACTTCAGGCCCTATATAATCAGATGCCACCCTTACATGCAGTCTTAATTGTTATAGTTTTATAATATTTTTTCATGTGTGTTACATCAACTACCCCACTGCGTTCTTCTGGAATGTCTTGCCTACTCTTTGGCTTTTGCATTTCCATATGCATTTTGGAATCCGTTTGTCAAGTTCCATAATTAAACTGCAGTAATTTTTAGTAAAATTACATTGCATCTCTAAATCAATTTGGAAACCATTGACATCTTTGCAATATTGAGTTCTTCAACCCATGAACATAGTGTCTATCCACTTTTTTTTTTTTTTTTAGCTCTTTAATGTTGTTCAATAGAGTTTCATATTTTTGGTAAATATTTAGCATGTTTTTATCAGTCTTATTTTCAGTACCTTATATTTTTGGGGGGATAGCAGAATGAATATCATTTTAAAAATCACATTTTCCAAATGTCATTGATGATAGACAGAAATTCAATTGATTTTTGAATACTGATTTTGTATTTAGCAGATTGGTTTAACTTTGTTATTAATTCTTTTTTTCTTTTTTTTTTTTTGAGACGAAATCTCACTCTGTCTCCCAGGCTGGAGTACAGTGGTGCAGTCTCAGCTGACTGCAACTTCCGCCTCCTGGGTTCAAGTGATTCTCCTGCCTCAGCCTCCTGAGTAGCTGGGATTGCAGGCGCTCACCACCACGCCCGGTTAATTTTTATATTTTTGGTAGAGAAGGGGCTTCACCATGTTGGTCAGGCTGATCTCGAACTCCTGACCTCGTGATCCACCATAATTTTGTTTTCTTAAGCTGTCTTTGCAGGTTTCAGAATTGAAGTTATGCTGCCAATCTTATACATTGAATTAAGGAGTATTTCCCTTTTGCTCAACTCTGAGGTAGATTTTTGTAAGGCTGAAATTATTTGTTCCTTGAATATTTGGTAGAACTCGCTGGCAAAACCTTCTGTGTTTTCTGCATGGGAAGATTTTAAACTGATGATTCAAGTTTTTTTTAAAAAGTTTTAAGATTATTAAAGTTTTTGATTTCCAGGAACTTTTCTAGGAATTTGTTAATCTTATCTAAGTTTTCAAATTTATTTGGCTTAGAGTTGTTTATAATATTCTTATTTTTAAAAAAATATCTACTGCATGTAGTTATATCTTCTTTTTTTATTCCTAAAAATGTGTATTTGTGCCTTGTCTTTTTCTTGTTCAATACTGCTACTACTTTGTCAATATTGTTCTTTCCAAAAATCCAGGTTTTGGTTTTGTTAGTAATCTCGATTGTATTAACTCTCTCAGTGATGAACTCCCAATTGGCCCAAATCCTGTTTCCCGAGCAGTGCTACAATGTTTACCCTACAATATGTCTCCTTATGTATCCGTGTGGGGATGTACACTCTACATTCTATTCAAGACTAGAATTTCTGGACCACAGGGAATGCATGTGTCTAGTCTGAGTAAGTAGTGCTGATTGATCTCACTACTCCTTTAGCCACAGTGGATGAGTGTTCCTGTGTCCTCACATCCCCACCTAATGCTTGGATTCATTTACCTTTCCCATTTTGGTGTTTTAATAGGTAGAAAGTAATAAGCATTTTTAGAAAAAGGGTGTGCTCTTGGGTTACCATTTTTGGTACATTTTATCATGTGCAAGTTGCCTTTTCGAAGTGTTCTTCTGTATTATTGCCTACTCACATATTTTGCCCTTTTTTTTTTTTTTCCTATTATAGTTTCTGTCTTTTGCTTATTGACTTACAGGCATTTCTTAGATATTCTATTTATTAGCATTTTTGCCAACTTTAGACACTGCAAATATCTTCTCCTATTTTGTTGGTTAATTATTAATTTTTCCTATGGTTTATTTTGCTGAACAGAAATATTTACATTTAATGTAATCAAATTAATCAATTCTTTTGTCTAATTGTTTATGCTTCTAAAGTTTTGTTTAAGAAGTCTTTCCCAACACTAGATTACAAAGAAAATCTGTTTTCTACAAGAAACTTTGTCTTCTTACCTTTTATATTCATATCTTTAATTCATCTAGAGTTTCTCTCTGTACGTAGTGTTAGGAAAGGATCCAGTTTATTTTCCATTATATAGTCACGCAGTTTTTCTAACAGTATGTACTAAACCATCTGTTTTCCCCATTGATTTTTGATGCCACATTTATTGCAAAATAGGTTCCTATGTATCTATGATTCTGTTTCTGAGTTTCTTGAACCCAAAACATATTGTTATTACTGTTTAAAGAGTGCCTTAAGTCTGCTAGGTCAAACACTCTTTCTTAAAGGTCAACTTAACTATGCATAAATATTTACTTCTTCACCTAAATCTTAGGTTACATTTGTTGAGTGTCTCAGAAAATCCAAATGGAATTTCGATTTGGATTGCATTACATTTATTGGTTAATTTGGGGGAAATTGACTTCATCAAAATTTAAAATTTCTATTCAGACTACACATATCTTACAAAATACTCATATTCAGAATATGCAAAGACAGAAGGATAATATCACAATGCCCTAAAAGGAAATAAAAAGCCACCCAGAGGCACAGAGAAGGTGCCCACAGCTGCACTGGCCAGCACCCCACCCCACATCAATACCACCTCCCATGCAACAGCACGAACCATCTGCTCCCTCTCAATGCCTGTGGATGTACCACAGAAGAAGGGAAGCTTGTAAGACCTCCAGTCTGCTGGGATCTTCAAGCTTCTTTCTTGTTTTCCAATTGTGGGGCACAGTCTAGGAAAGTTATGCAAATATGACTTGTTATTTTTAATTTCTTGAAAGTGTCTGAGGGCTTCCTGGGAGGTATGTTTAGCTTTTTGAGGTGATGGCTGATTGGTGCTTATTGTCCTGTGTATTCAATGGATAAGGGGCCTGTGATGCTAACTGTGAGTGACTTGGCCCCTTGGTATGGTACTGATATTCTATACAAAGCCAGCAGCTCAAGTGGCTGTGCCCCTGCCCTCCAACACACAGCCCCTGGCTGGTTTTACTTGAGGCAAACCTCTTTTACTTTAAAGAAGGTTTTTGTATTGGAGCTGAGACTTCTGATAGACTTGTGATAGAGAAATATTTGCTTTTGTTTGACTGGTAGGATCTTGGCAAAGAAGGTTCATTTTACCAGTTACTTTCTAATGTCCTAGCTTGGGAAGAGCAATAATCTCATTAATGAATTATCTCTTACTTACAAGACAAACTGGACTCATTTGTTTCCTTAAAAAGATAGTGTCATTGATTAAAGATGGTCATTAATGACCACTAATAAATGCATCTGTTCACCATTCAAAGATGTTTGACATTTGCATTTAATGCTAGGAAGCAAAATAGACAGTTCTCTGGATAAATCATATGTCTCCAAGTTATCTTAAGGATGACCTCACAGTTCTAAATGATAATGGTAAAAAGTATTTAAATACACCTGAATTGAATACATAGGTATAGAAATATCCACTTGTAACTCTTAAATTGAGAAGTGACGCTAACTCTTCGCTAAATTATATGCAGAACCTACTGCCAGTGATCATGCTACTGAGGATACAATTCACAAGCATGTTGATATCCAAGATAATGAGTCTGACTATAACAAAGCATTTAACTGAAACTCCACAGCCAAAATGGAATCTATCATGCCAATTCAGGAACCTAAAACCAAAGTCGAATGCTAATTTTTACAAAAAGGCATCAAAGTTTCATTTTCTAAAAGTCGACTGAACTGGGTTGGATTGAAACCCAAGCCTATGCATTATTAAAATAATTGAATTGGGCTATCAAAAAAATCATACTGAAGTTGAATCAGACTTCCATATGTTCTCGATTAGAGATAACAGGTTCCTCCTTTATAAGCTAAATTGGGGTTTTTGAGAGGGAATGGCAATTGTGCTATCAGACAATGAAATGGTGGACTCAATGCGATTAGGCTTCGGTGGGAAGGCATAGATGTGCCGAGAATGACAACATGCTCCCTGGCCCTCCTGTGGTGACCATGAGTGGCCCTGCTTCCTTTACATGCCATCTATGTGTCCATTTAATAGTCTACAAGATAGTGTTGGCTGAATTCACGGTTAGTCATTGTAGCCTGGCTGGGACTGACCATATGGAGGACAAAATCAGCTGGACTGACTGAGTCACAGGCCACTTATTTGGGGGCATAGAGCCACATCCTGCCAGTTGTAGTTTTCATGAATGGCCGAGGAAACATTTTGCAAATGATATGGCTCCAGAACTCCCACCGGCTGTGCTATCTTTTCCGGGTGAGCCTGATTGCTTTTGGCTCTACCCAGTGCAGTGTTTTCCATCAAATCAGTCTTTCCTCTGTGAGGGTATTTATTATGTGCCATTTTGAAAATAAAAGGGACGTGGAGCAATCATCCAGCAAAACCATAAAACATTTTATTATCTGAGACGGTGAGGGGACAGGTTTGACATACAACGCTGGGAGCGGTGATGGCCGAACAATGTGGTACTAAAGCGTGATTTAATGAGGCTTGGAGGATTTAGTTCAGTCAGAAAAGTTCCACTCTGTCTTTGGCAGAGGAGAAGCTGAGTTGGTGTGGTCAGCTGACCTAGCGGCCTCTCACCAGGTAGGCCTCAGCCGGCAGCCCCTGTTTGTTCAGATCCCAGACACCATTGTCAGGGAGACTTGAGTGCTGGAAACCTCTGACTGATTTAGTGGACCCCAAACGTGGCACAGCTTCCCTGTTGCTTCTGTTTTGCATGACCAGCAGTTAATTCAACAAAAGCCTGAGTTCATTTCACTCTATAGCCATTGACTGTCAGCTAAGAGCTGGTGGCCATCAACTTCATTTAAAAAAAAAAAAAAAAATCCCATTTCACTGAAATTGAGGGCCTTTGCCCCCTGACACATGGCAGCATGCTCTCTCGAGGGCCTTTGTCCCCCAACACATGGCAGCGTGCTCTCTCGAGGGCCTTTGTCCCCCGACACATGGCAGCGTGCTCTCTCGAGGGCCTTTGTCCCCCAACACATGGCAGCGTGCTGTCTCGAGGGCCTTTGCCCCCTGACACCTGGCAGCGTGCTCTCTCGGGCAACACTTTTTGTTTCTCACTTTTCCAGGGGAAAAAACTCATTAGCAGATAGTGGCTGATCATCAAGTCATTGCATGTAATCATACACATCATTCTGATCCAGCTGAACTAAATCCACCAGTTATACTTCATTATTGTGTTGGCAGAACCTCAGTCTTTGAGTTATGAACTAAGACATTCATGGACAAGTTCAAGCATCCTTTTCTTATCTTCTTCATTGAGGTAGATGTGTTCATTGAATATTTATCTAGTAACTACGGTATGCTTGGTTCCATGGGGACTTAACGGAGCGTGGAAGAGTTGAAAGCCCTCGTGACTGTCCTGAAGGGGCTGATGATGTAGAAGGTGAGATGGGGCACACATAAAGAGATAGATAACGTTACACTGTTACATAACCTACTGGCTTTGGGGGAGATGGCCTTGGCCTAAGATAATATGGTAGTTATCAAGTGACACTGTGTCGCAGAAGGTTTTATAAAGATAAAGGTTTAGGTTCCCCATACCAGAGACCTTGACTCAACTGATCTGTGGCAAGTCCTGGGCAGCAGTACTTGGAAAATCACCCTGGGTGATTCCAGTGTGTGGCTAGAGCTGAGAACCACTCATCTGGGAGACAGATGGCTTGGTTTTTGGTTTGTTTTGTTTTTTAAAATTTAGGTTCTACTCTTGATTTTGTCCCTCTCCAGGTAAATAGGTGCTTCCTTGTATACATCTTAATTATTATTGCTTCAGTATCTCTCTATAATAATCTCTTCACAAATCTATTCATCCAGCAAGCCTGGGAACCTCTCTGAGGGAAAGGACAGAGTTCTAATCATCCTTTTATTCTCAGAACTTGGCACAAAGAAGATGTCCCATGAATGTTTGTTGAATGAAGGAGTGAAGGAATGGACTGGTTGACCTTGAACATGATACATAAACTCTCTCTACTTTGGAGCTTTTGTTTCCTGGTTCATAAAGACAAAGGGAGGGAGAGATTTTGCTCTCTTTCCTTTACCTTGTAAACATTCTGCACAGCTATATCAGAGGTAGATGCCTTCCCCTGATGATTTTGAAGCCCTTTTAGAATAAAGGTGCAATGCAAATTCTGGGCATTCTCATGGATAATTGACCCTGTAGTAGTACTTTTGTTCTCCCATTTTGTATCGAGACACAGGTGAATTTTGATGAGCTTATAGAAGCACTGCTGCTGGTACAATGGTCTACTAATGTCATCTAAATGAGATGGCTGACTTTTAAAATATTTGTAATATAGCTAGAGCCCAGAATGTGAGAAGGAAATAGCAGCCCAAGAGGGTAGTCACAAGGCCCTAGTAATGACCCAGGAGTGGGAGCTGGGGGCTGGTGGTCTCCTCGCAGTCCTACTGTCTCATTGACATCATTGACCTGTAAGTCATTCCTCTTTTATTAAAATGCTCTTTTCAAATCCTATTTGCCAATGCATTTATTTATTTGCTGGGGAGGGATTCAGGGGTGAGGAGGCTCGTGTTTCCAAGAACATGTTTAGGACACCAGCATTTCTAAGAGACCTGTGGTTAGAAGTTATCTACAGTGACAAATTAACCATTGATGTCTTTTTTTTTTTTCTTCTAGGAATTAGTTTAACTGCATTTACAAGTACCTCCCTCAGTTTTGCCTTACCACAGCCTTTAGTGTGATAAAAATTAGCACTCAAATTCTAAGCCACATATACCAGATTGCAGGAAGCCTTCTGCTTCTCAGAAAACACGTTGGACATTTAGGTGCTGTAAATATTGTGCTATGGGTTTCTGAAATCCAGGCTTCATTTGTTGATTTGGGGTTTAGAGCCCAGAGATGAGCCTCTTGCAATGTCTTCATTTCATCTCTGCTCTCTGAAGGCTGAGCTGAGGGCTGACCACCCTCAGCTCACTGAGAAGGAGCTGGCCTTCTGCCTTATATTTAATTAGCGGATTTTCTCCTTTGAGATCAAAATGCCCTTTAGAAAATTTTCAGGTGAGAAAACTAAGGTCCAAGGGCATCAAAGGTCACCCTTTAAGTTTTTTTTTGTCTCTCTAGAGTGCGTCTTTTCCCGTGGTGCCTCTTGCCTATTTATTTTGAAAAAAAAAAAAAAAACATGAATTCAGACTGCCTTTTGGGAAATCAGTATTATTTAAAGATGAATTAAACATTCCCCTTTTCTAAAACTACTCTGGGGGAGAGAACAAAGGAAATGTCACATGATGGTGGTTACCACAAAGGTGTTTTTTCCCCCTTTTTTCCTGGTGTAATGGTAAGCGTGTTATGATGAAGGCAGGTTTCGTCAAGACAGCTGGACATAATCAGGACAGTGATTTCAAGGACTTCAGTGTGAGCTGTGTGGTTAGACGGACGTCAGTACCCCAAAGCATCAGGCTGGAGTCAGTTCCTAATGTCACGGCACTTCAACTTCTACCTTTAGAGCAGGGTGATTCTGCATGTCACATCTTGAATTTAAATGAATGTGAAGCTCTGTTGGCAAATTGCAGCCACAGCTGGGCAGCCACCAGAGAGTTTTCAGGCTAGACATGTTTTTCCCCAACATCTGTCAGCTTCGCTAAATCAGAGCTCCAAATGAACAGTGCAATACCTAAGATCATTATCTGGATTTGTGACACTCCCTCCTACTTCTCTCTGGAGATTTGGGATTCAAAATGAAAAACAACATTTGTAAGGGATCAGGAGGGGGAGGATTTTCATCTTTATTATTATTACTAAGTAATAATACATTTTCATTAACATGGTTTTAATAGTATGAAACAAGAGAAATGAAACATGCCCTCTCCACATCAACATGTTCCCCAGCGCCTTTTGCTTAGGGTACTGTATCTGCAACTCATTCAATCCAAGATAAGCCTATTAATTAAGCTTGAGTCTACAGGTGCGGTCTACACAGCTGTAATTTTCTGCCCTGAGCTAATGGAAAATTTGCAGATGGTCTAGGGGTTTAGCATGTTTTTGCATCGGAAAGATGTGGTCTGTGCTCCAGGTGGAAGGAGAGAGTTAATCCACTAATCAAGTCAACAAATATTTATTGAGTGCTACTTGATGCTCAGCTAGGTGCTAGTGTTGTAGGGGATCCATGATGAGGAGAGCTTTCACTTTTAATGAGGAAACATGACTCACATTCAAAAGCAGCCTGGCCTTGTGGACAGAGCACAGCATCTGGAATGAGGCCGACCTGGTTTAGAAATCCAGGTCCACAGCTTAAAAGTGGTATGATCTTGGAAATTTCCATTTCACATTAAAGATACCTCTTTTCTTTATATTAAAATAGGGATATTAGTACCTTTAGGATTGTTGCAAGCATTAGCAATAACATTTGTAGAGGAACTGGCATGTTGGAGACACTCCAGAAATATTATTCTAAGATGCTATATCATATAGCATGTTGTAATTTAGGCCTTAATAATAGTTTTATAAAGGCTCAGAGGCTAGAGAGAACAGTGCCAGCCAGAATAGATGGGTAACCACTGAGCATAACTAAGGTAGCACTTGGAAATAAGAGAATCAATTTCCCGGAAGGGATCTTATAGGTTAATTGGCCCAATCAAGTCATTCTAGTACAGAAACAGAGGATTAAATAAGTTCACTTATCCAAACAACTCAATATTACTGGGAGCAGGTGCTGGGTTGGACTACACATGTGATCCTACTTTGGGAGATGGTGCTATATAGTATGGTGGTTCCCAAGCCTGGTGGAATATCAGGATATCTTGCGATCTTTTAAAAAAATTGACTTTCAAGTGAGCGTGATTCAGGAGAGGAGTGAGGCTCAGCAAAGTGTCTTTTTCAGTGAGTTCCTGCCAGCAGATCCACCCACTGATATAGCATAAAGAGCCTTGAACTAGGAATCTTAGTCCCAGCACTTCCCCTGTTTGGCTGTGTGACTTGGGCAAGCCAACCTTTCTATTCTTTGCTGTCTCATCTGTCTCTTGAAGGGATTGCCTTTGTTGAGATTCTGGTCACCTCCATCTCTCATAATTACTCCATTACACCATTTCAGCTCAAACTGAAATTGAAGTTTGAAAAGGATCAGGCTTGGAGATAAGGAGAAGGCTAGCATTAGTGATATAGGGAAGGTGAGACTGAGTGTAGCCTGGCTGGGGAGATTTCCTATAGGGAAGGAGAGGAAGACTTTTGGCCACATGGATGGAGGAGGTTTTCAGTATACAGAATTCTGTGGGGTGGATATGGGTTTTAGGCACTGTTTTATAGAGCAGCACATCCCAATGGGATCTTTTTTTTAATTTTTAAAATTTTTTTTAACAACTGGGCCTTTGAGATGCTCTAAAAGAGATCTTGGTGTCAGTAGGTTTGGGAGATGCTGCATACATGTACTCTCCATGGTCTAGGAGATTTGTGATGCATATTGAGGGCTCTGAGAAGTCTGATAAACCTCACTGAGTCTGGAATGGATTTTTTTTTGTTTTTTGTTTTTTGTTTTACTAATTTACTTTTCCATACAGCACTTAAAAAACAACTATTAATGAATGTTCCAACAACCATTATTTAACATATTTGGAAAACACTTAGAAATGACAGAATCAAATTTCTGGACATGTGACACTTACAGAAAACAAGGAGTCATAATAAGTTCTGTGCTCAGTGTTAGAGAAACCAGGGGGAAAAGATCATTTGAAAGGATGCTTAAGGAGAACAGGAAATGAACTGGAATTTCTCAGCTTAGAAAAAAGAAGCCTTATGCACTATATTTTTAGTTTTATGAATTGGTATAATGGGGGATATGATTGATTGATCTTCATATTCACTGAGCATAAAGCCAGAATAAATGGGCTTAAAAGTCAGGTCAAGAGATTTAGAAGTAGGAAAAAGGAAATCTTTCTGATAAAGGATATGAACTAGAGTAGTTGATCTAGGTAAATTATGTAATTTCCAAAATCTCATTCATTGTCAGTAATGAAATCAGGAGGATAGACTAAATAACAAATCAAGTTCCCTGTACCTTCTTGCCTATCTTTTGATATTCAGGGACCCATGTACCTACATGGGAATCACAGAGCACCCCTGCAGTCTAAACAGAGATCCAGCAGCCTATAAACCTTAGATTTGGAAAGAACTCAACATCTGGTCCAACTTTCTACCAAAGTAGGAGTATTTTCTGCAGGACTCCTGCCCTGTGGACTTCAGGAATATGCTGGGAACAAGTCCAGTGCTTGGGAAATCATTACTTTTCTAGGCAGCTCATTTCATTTATGGATGGCTTTAATTGTTAGAAAGGCAACCTAGTTATTTGTGTTGGACCTGCACAAAATATGCTTGTTATTATATTTTCCCCAATGGTTTAACCATGTAAATGTTTGGAGATGAATGTTGTATGTGCACTAATATTTCTCTAAGACAAGTAGTCCAAGCTTTTTAGCCATTTCTCCAAACATGTGGTCTCTAGAACCTTCACCATTGTCTGTAAGTTTTCCAGTTTGAGAATGTGCTTACAACACCATATCTAGAAATAGAGAATAGGGTCGATCATCATGAACCACACCTGGGTTATGACCTCTTTTGATCTAAGCAGAATCTTAATGCAGAGAAGCCATATGTGCAGGGCAAGTCCCTCAGAGTTCATATTCTGAGCCATAAGACAAGTCCAGTATGTCCAGAGGGCTGGGCTGGCAGATCCATTTGGTCTATTTACATATGGGATCAAGAAGCCACAGAAAGCAAGCCACTGTAATGTGTAAAAACGTTGATGAGCACCAGTGTGGCAGGATAACGGACTCTCAGGAAAGGGCACTGTGGGTGGGATTTAGGAGTTAGAAAGGGTTGAAGCTATAATTTCTCTAAGTCATCAAATGTAATAGCCAAAGCTGCTTTGTCAACAATATTAATGGGGTGAAAGGTGGAGATTCAGGAGGTGTCACAGCAGCCTCTGTGACACATCTTCCCAGGAGTTACACAACCATTACTAGGAATGGGAGAGGAGGTCTTAAGGGGAGTGTATTTGAGACATCACTTTAAGACGACTTAGTGCCTTAAAGAAACACTGCTTCATGACTTACTGGGACCACCCCTTATTCCCTAAGACTTCACTAGCCTGGAAATATGGACCAGATTTTATTCATTTGTTCAGTTCTTTCCTATTTCCAATAAAAAATTGCATTAGGTTTTGTTTAGCAATCATGTCACATAGTTGATAAAAACACTTTTTTTTTCACACAAACCACTATTAATTAAATTCTCTCACCTAGTAAATTCTTTGAGCCAAAATGCAGAATTTTACATTTGTTCTAGCTACATTTAATTTTATTTGTATGACTTTATTGATGTTTAATTTTTTTTTCAAAAGTATTCCTCTTATCTTGGTGTCATCTTCACTTTTGATAAGTAAGCCTTCAGTTTCTGTGTCAAAGCCTTGGAACATGCCCATAAAGGGATCAGGGAGAGAAAGTTCTGTGGCATGGTACTAGAGACTTCCTTTGAGTAAGACATCAGCCCTTTAATAAACTTTTTGAGTAAAATGTCCAGCTAGCTATTCATTCATAGAGTAGGACTGTTTTCCAGCCTGTGCTTCTCCATCTTGGCTCACAGAGTACTCAAGAAGGACTATCAAAATGGTTTACTGAAATCAAGATACATTATGCAATGGCTTGATTTTTTTCTTTCTAGTCGATATTGGTAGGAATTGGGGCTTGACGTGAAACTGAAAGTGTACCCTACCAGACAAAGATGTTGCTTCTGGGTTATATAGGACTTGCCCTTCCAGTCACAGGCATGTCTGGGGGTTCATTGTGTAATAAGCAACATCTGCCTTTGACAGCATCAAGTTCAAATTATTTAAGCAGTGTACAAGGCCTTAGCTGGCTTACATTTTCAGCTTTATTTTTCTTTGTGTTCTCTTCCTGCTCTAGTTTTCTTAATGGGCCACACTCTTTCAGCTGCTGGCTATTGACACCCTGTTTCCACTTCCTGGACACTCTGCTTCCTTTATTCTGTTTCACTAGCTCTTACTCATTCTTTAGCTTAAATCTAACTTCCTTGAGGCAGCCAATCCCAGTCCTCCAAGGCTGGATTAAATGTCCTTCCCATGCACTCTCTTCCATACTGGGCTTACCCCTGTGATGGCACCTGCTGCTCGGGTATCTTTGCCTATGGACATTTTTTCTTCCCACTTGGTCATAAACTCCTTGACAGCAGAGACTGTGTCTGGTACTTAGCAGGTTCTCAATAAATCAATTCAAGAATTACCAGCTGTGAGATCATAGGACACTCTGATAATTAGAGGACTCTGAAAGATCTTAAGATCCTTTGTCAAAATTTGGACTATGGCTTTGAACAAGTCATTGCCTTTTCGGGCTTTAGTTTCTTTATCTGTGAAATGAAGATGATCTCTAAGGATCTAGGCTAATGCGAAGAGCATTAAACTGGAAACAAGTAGCCTTGACCTGGATCTAAGGGAGTAACTTGGGAAAGGCGTTTAATCTATTCACTTTTCTGAGTCTCAGTTTATTAGATTAAGAGGCTGAACTGTGTATAGTGTATGAACATGGAGTAAAGTCAGAGACAGATGGGATGCTGTTGAGCAAGTTACTTTGTGCCTCAGTTTCCTTATTTACAACTTCTCAATACTTAGTGGTACGGTTTTGCTGTGTCTCCACCCAAATCCCATCTGTAATTGTAGCACCCATAATCCCCAGGTGTTGTGGGAGGGACCTGGTAGGAGGTAATTAAATCATGGGAGCAGGTTTTTCTGTGATGTTCTTATGATAGTTAGTAAGTCTCACGAAATCTGATCGTTTTATAAAGGGCAGTTCTCCTACACACGCCGTCTTGCCTGCCACCATGTAAGATGTGCCTTTGCTCCTCCTTCACCTTCTGCCATGATTGTGAGGCCTCCCCAGCCATTTGGAACTGTAAGTCCATTAAACTTTTTTTTTTTTTTTTTTTTAAATAAATTACCCAGTCTCAGGTATTTCTTCATAGAAGTATGGGAAAGGACTAATATACTTGGCGGCATTCTAGTGAGGACTAGATGAGCTAACTTCAGCAACTGGTGAAAAGATAAAAATAGGTTGAATATCTACTGTATGTTAAGTGCATTCATAATGTCATAGCATTTTATCCTCTTAACTGATATGGTAGGTTTTGTAATCTCCATTTTATGGAAAAAAAATAACTCAAGGTCACACTGCTCGTAAATGGCAGAACTGGATTCTCAATATGACTCCAAGCCCATGCCAGTCCCATTTTACTCTGCTGCCCCTGCTTTGTTCAGCGCCCGGCTTGAGACCTGGCACAAAGGCTCTCTGCACCACTCCAGGTCTAAGTCTGGCTCTAGGACCGGCGCTAAGATGAGGCTCTCTGGCCTGCAGATGGAGCAATGTCTGGCTGGAGCCTGCTGGTGCTGTTGGCATGCTGGCTTGAAGCCCTGCTCACGCACTCTCTCTGGAGCGGGAGGAGCAGGCACAGAGGCATCCAGGCAGTGTGCATGGTTTATAAAAAGCCATCAGGAGCACCGTCCTGGGACTGCAGTCATTTATCCGCACTTTTTCCTTGTAAAATGTTACTGACTGTTTTACACCAAGGGCAGTTTATCCTGAATGGGATGTACAGGCATTCAATTCACCTCTACTTTTTGCTAACTCTGCTTTTTTCCCCCTTGCTTCTGAAGTTATATATGGTACTGAGAGAGGAAGCCATTTTCTATCTGAGGGAAAAAAAGAGCTGACGGCTTTAAAGAGAAACCTTCCATCATAGGAAAGAACATTTGGTTGAAGAGATAATGCCTTTGTTTTTAAAATGGAATCCTGCATCAGTGGTATTACAGTCTTCTAAAATTGGCCCCCTCTTCCGGTCAGATGCTAAGAGCTTTACCGAGATGATCGGTATCAGTGTACTTTTCTAGGGTAAAATGGAGGATAGATATGATCAGCTCCATTTTTCAAATGGGAAAATTGAAGCTCAAAGAGGTTAAATCTCTTGTTTAAGACCACAATGGAAGGCTGCTGGAGCAAGCAATTTGCCCCAGTCGCTAGGTTAATGGAAGGGGCAGGGGAAGAGAAAAACTCCTCTGAGCCAGGTGGCCCTGCTCTTCCACCTCTACCAGCCACTGTCTCATGTACTTCTTCCCTAGTTTGTGAAACTGATATTGTAGTGCTCAATTTGCACATGAGGCTTGAGTTTCTGTGACATTAAGCAATTGGTTGAAAGTCACACTTAGTTATTGCAAAGCAGGTCTCAAACCTAAACCTTCTGAGTCTGAGCTTGTTGCCTCCCCAGACCTTCCAGCTGCCTTCATTAGTATCCGCCACTCGCCTGCCCTGGCTTTTGCAGAGAATCTAAATATAATAGATTGCTGCTGCAGAATGCCAGGATATTTTAATTTATAGAAAAAAATAATGGGGTTCAGGTGAATGGCCCTTTCTGTATATTCTCTTTGGAATGAGGCTTAGCTTTATTGTCCTTTCACTTCCCGTTAGTTCTAGCTAAAGTGATTCCATAATGACATATAAACCCAAACATGAGTAATTGATGGCAGCCTCAGGAGCTTGAGCAGGATAAAACCAGACTGACTAGAATCTCCAGGGTGAAGAATTAACATTTATTGGTTTAGTGAAATGAATTTATGTCCCAATAAAGCCAGTTACGGACTAGACAGTGATTTAATGAGGTGCCTTTTGTAAAAAGAACAAATATGAACTTCTGGGCTTGGGTTAGATTATAACTAATATGTCACCCACCAACCAACCAGTTTTCTAGATATGTTCAGAAAAATCTATGATATTCCCTTAATTCATTAAATTTGTGTTTTAACCCATTCTGTCTAGACAGTTGAAAGTTGAAGGGGAATAGAATCAGCATCTCTGGAACTGTGAATGGTACATTTGTTCATCACTCTGCAAGATCAGAACTCCAAGTGCTCCCGGAAGCTTGAAGAATAAAGATTAGGACAAATGCCACTATAAAAGAAAAATACTGAATCTAGATAGTAAGATGCCCTTTAGGTCTAAGGTGACCTAGGTCTGCAGAAAAGGGCAGAGGGGCAGAGGGAATAAAGATCTTTGGTAGCTTTCCTGGGGTGGAGCTGTAGGCAGAAGAGGACATTCTTGCCTATGATCCCTTTGATCCCTTGGTCATTGGACAGCCCACAGCTGCCACTACAAGCCATGTCAATCCCTGCTGCCGCTACTTTCTTTGCTTCTTCATGGAAAGAACTGAGGAATTGGTTGTCTTTTTTTTCTTTTTTCTTTCTTTCTTTTTTTTTTTTTCGAGATGGAGTTTCACTCTTGTTGCCCAGGCTGGAGTGCAATGGCATGATCTTCACTCACAGCAACCTCTGCCTCCCAGGTTCAAGTGATTCTCCTGCCTCAGCTTCCTGAGTAGCTAGGATTATAGGCATGCACCACCATGCCTGGCTGATTTTGCATTTTTAGTAGAGGCAGGGTTTCTCCACGTTGGTCAGGCTGGTCTCAAACTCCTGACCTCAGGTTATCCGCCTGCCATGGCCTCCCAAAGTGCTGGGACTACAGGCATGAGCCATCGGTTGTTTTTGATAATAAAATGCTCAGGCCAACAACCTCAGAGTCATCCTGGAGTCTTCACTTTCTTTTGTATCCCGTATCTAATTCATTAGAATATTCCATAGGCTCTACCATCAAAGTATTTCCAGAATCAGGCCACTTTTCACCATCTCTGCCATTATCTCCCTAGTTCAGACACTATCCTTTTTTTGCCCGGGTAAGTTCAGTGGCATCCTCATTGATCTTTCTGCTTCTGTTTCTGATTCTCCACCCAACCTACACATACATATATAATCTGGTCTTAACATAGCAGCCAGAGGGAGATGCTTTTAATATAAAGCCAGATCCTGCCTCTGGTCTGCTTCAATCTGCCAGTGGCTTCCCATTTCACACAGAGGAAGGTGAAAGCCTTTATAATGGCCAGCAACGCCCTACACTATCAGGCCCTCTCCTACCCACTCCCACCCTCTGACCTTAGCCCCTACTGCCCCTTCCCTGGCCCATTTGGTCTTGCTGTTTCTTGAAGGCAGCAAGCACACTAACTTTAGTGTTTCTGCCTGCATCACTCTTCTAGATATCCATGTGACACACTCCCTTACCAGGGGCAAGTGTTTTGCTCAGTCTCACCTTCTTGATTAAGTTCACTCTGACTACCCTATTTAAAACTGTAACCAGCACCCAACCTCCTAGTTATCTTGACCCCGTTATCCTGCTCTCTTTTATTCAGAGCTCTTATTACTTTGCAACCTGCTGTGTAACTCACTGACTTATTATGTTTTTAACTGACCCCATCATTAGTATAGAAGCTCTGCAAGGATTCAAATCTGCCTGCTTTGTTTATGAATGCAGCCCAGGTGTCTATGATGGTGCCTGGCATATAGGAAGTGCTCAGTAAGTATTTGTTGAATGAATGAATGAACCTATGAGTAAGAAGTCTGCTGAAAGCCATCCTAAAATAGATTTAATTCTGAGGTAAGAAGCAGGACTAATTCAATTTTGTTCTCATACTCTGATCTTTTTCGTACCCTGATTTTTAATATTTGTTTTGTTTTTAACTCTGGAAAGTAAGATATATCAAATTGAACGGAAGCTGTATAAAGTTTTGAGATCTGTGGAAAAAAAAATTCAACCAGATGAATAGGATTTTTAGGATTTTTATTTCAATAATTACTGTTGAGTTGTATCTCATTGGATCATATTAGAAATTTTGAAATTTGAAACTAAGTGAAACAGCATTAGGAAAAATGCAACCTTTTGAAATGTCACCATTGACACTGACAAAATATTTGAGCACACACTGGGTGCAGAGCACTGGGAAAAAACACAAAATCCATTAAATGTGTGGCACACACATCTGTGCTGCTGTGAGGCCAGATGTTCGAGTTGTGGAAGTTTTATGTTCCCAGTACTGCTAAAGAAGGATGTCAGATTTCATGCATTTAACTTAAGTTTGTGAGGAGTGGCTGGCAAGTGTAAAATGTGGTCAACAGCGAATACAGCGGAAAGCAGTTTGGTTCAAGTAGAAATATCCCATCGTACTTGGAATGGTTTTAAAAATTATACTTTATTAGGCAAAACCTAGACCATGGTTTGTCACCCTAATTCACATTCCATAGCATTGTGCAGCTTATAAAGCACTTGCTTATAATAGATAATCTCAAGTGTATAGTTTCTGAGAAAAAATTTGCCAAAATCATTATCTCTCCTGGCACAGTGAGTATGTAGAGTTTGGCTTTGCAGCTTGAGGCAAATGTTCAATGTAGCCTGGGTGAAGAGGAGCCACCAGGAGGAGCCTCCAATTGTGCAGCAGGCAGCCAGACAGCCATGAGTGGCGCTGTGATTGAGAGCACAGACTCCACAGCCAGGCTGCTGGTTTCAAAGTCAGTCTTGCTTCCTACTTGCTGTGCTGCTGTGAGGTCAGATGTTCTTGGTGCCTCGGTTTCGTCATCTGTAAAATGGGGTTAGTAACAGTAACTCTTTGTAGGGTTATTAAGATAATTAAACGTGTTTATAAACAGGGTGTGCTTAGAACAATTTCTGGCACCTGCGAAGCCTCTTATACAAGTTAGCTGCTATTATTAATAAGGAACAGCAAAAGGACCTGCTTGTCCCTCACCTCTCCCATAATTTTCTGGTCAGAGGTCAGTGGGTTGGAAAATTTCTCTTTGGAGTCACTCCTTTGGAGATTATATACATTATATATATATATATAAAATATATATAAAAATATATTCTTATAAAGTTCTATCTCTCAAAAATGTTAAGAAATATATATAACATATGTAAACATATATAAACATATATATATATTTCTTAACATTTTTGAGAGCTAGAACCTTACAAGAATCAGATGAAAACAGTGAACTCTTTCTTTAGAACAACATGCATATTCACATGTATAGTCAATTTTGCCCATAATTTCAGGGAATTTATAAATTCCTGAAGTGCACATCAAGAATCTCTAGGTTAGGATATTGTGTTTCCAGAAGACCCAGATTAAATGACCTCTTGTTGCACCATCACATTAAGCTGTCGATGCCTAAGACCACATTCAGGTGAGTTATGTGACCTGTCACAGCTAGAACATGGAGCACTGGACGGGCAGACTGGAAGGCGTTCTGACATGTCCCCTGAGGGATATTCAGGAAGCAACTTGACGTAGATAGACAAGATGCAGACAGTGGAACAGGTGTCTCCAGGGATCAGCTTTCCCAGCGTAATCCCTCTCCTGGGGCTCCTATCCACCCTACCTTCCAGCTGCTTAGCTCTCTGCAGAAGCCAGAGTAAATCTGATATGCGCTCCCCTTCTGCTTCCTCCCATGCTCTCAAAGTCATTTCTCTCTGGGGGTAGTGAGCTGCTGAGAAGCCTGGAAAGGGAGAGAGACTTCCCAGTGAAAATGAAGATGGTCTGAATGGATCATAGCCAGGCCCAGAGAGTGATCTGACAAAGGAGCTATACCACAGAAGCAGAGCTGCGTAATTGGTTGTCAATATATGTATTTCAAAACACAGTCTTCAGGTATCCCAGCTTCCCAGGGAGATAAAAAAGAATCTTTCAGTATGAAAGCTCGTTATATCTCAGGGAGAGCATGCTGGTGCTTCCCAAGGACAGAGCGAGGAGGTAGAGTCACTAGAGCTGCAGGATGTGGGATTTTTTTGATGCCATCTCCCACCGCAGTTGGAGGGGTCTTTAGACTTCTGTTTTGTGTCCTTTCCTCTTCTGCAGCTCCCCAGGTAGGGCAGGATGGCCCAATGATTGGTGTTTGGCTTGTGGACGTAGCAACCCCGTAGTTTGGGCACAGATCTGCTCTGTGAAGGAAAATGCTGATTCTCCATGTTTTCTCTGTGGCTAAAAGAGGATAATAAAATCTTCTTTCTTCCTCATGGGGACTTGGAGAAGATTAATTTATGCTTCCTATGAAGTGTTTTAAGCTCTGGCACAGGAAGGTGCTAAGCATTATTTCTAAAGTTTGTTTCTTTAACCCATCCTGTGAAGTAGAGATCTTTATTAATTGGAGTCTCATTCATCAGAGTCTGGTGGTACACCTCCCATTCTCCAAAGTGAAATGGCTATAGGGTGGTGGTGGTAGTAGGGGGTTGAGGATGGGAATATCAATCAATTTAATTGGTTTACTTCAAATAGGAGGGCTTTCTATGAACCGTGGGTGAATTCATCTGAAGGAGAGAGCCAATGCTACCCAGGCCAGCGTGGGCAGGGCTCCTCTGATGCCTCTCATCTAAGGAGCTGAGGAGGATGGAATCACGATTCAGATCCAGGCAACCAGAAACCCCAAGATGAGAGTTTCCACATGGCTTGGGGAAGGCATAGAGACAGACCTGGGCACTGGGCTTGGAATAGTCAGTTACCCTACTTGGCCAGGCCAATTGTTCAAATTCAGAAGTGGGCTCAGGAGTGGAGCACCTGTGCCTCCCAGGGTGTCCCAGCATGGGATGAAGGTCAGTGAGGGACTGTCTTTACATGGGTTGCTTCTGGGACTGCTTTCCACAGCTCCAGAGTGAAGTATAATCAGATATCCATCCTGAACAGAGAACAAAGTTAGTCTTGAATCAAGAAATGTTCTTTAGTTTATTCACTTAATAAATATTTATTGGACATCTACAATGAGTCATAGTTTTAAGTATAGGGGATACAGCTATGATCAAGACGGTCAAGGTCCCTGTTCCCAAGGAGCTTACATTCTAGCAGGAAAGACAGTCAATAAACAAGCAAACAAATTCCTCTATGTATGTACACCAGAATGCAAGCTCTGCAAGGGCAGGCTTTCAGAAAAATCTATTTTGTTCATTGTTATATTCCCAGCACCCAAAATAGGCCCTGATCACTAGATATTAGGTGCTCAATAAGTATTTGCTGAATAAATAATAGAAATGATAATTTCAGATTGCAGGAAGTGCAATGATGGGAATGAATCAGAGTGTGGGTGGGAGATGGAGATGGAGATGGAAAAATAAGTAAGAGCTGGACAAATATAAGGTCTTGCAGGCATTGGTAAGAGTTTGGGAAAGAGCAATGAGTTCTAAGTATGAGAAATATGCGATGAAGCTTATATTTTACAAAGATCATCCTGACTGCTGAGGGAGAACAGATGGGGAAGTGGAGTGAGTGGAAACAGGGGAGCCAGGGAGGAAGCTGTTTTATTGGTCCAGACCAGAGGTGCTGATGTTTTGCCCCAGGCAGGAAGCCAGGGAGTTGGTGGTGGGCAGCGGGCCAGGATCCAGTTGTGTTCTGAGGATAGCACTAGTGGTATTTGTTAATGGCTTGAATGTGGGGATCAGAGAGAGAGAGAAAAGTCCAAGATGACCCTGGGGGTTTTGGCTCGAGCCAATAGATATATGACAGAGTTGTTAACAGAGGGGTGAACACTGGAGCTTCTGGAAGGCTGGCCCCAGAGGTGGATGAGATTGGCCAGGGAGGGAGGGTGAAGCCCTAAAGGTTGTTTTCCTGGGATGTGTCTTGAACACCTGGACATTTTGGCCAGACTTGTGGAGGGGTTTGCACATGATAAGAATGAGAGAGATCAAAGCTTTAGAGTCATTGATTAAAAAAAAAAAATTAGATACTAAAAGATTGTAAAAGTACCAAGTTGGTGGTTTTAACTGTTTTTCTCTACTTTTAAAGGCAAGGAATATTTTCTTCCATTTTGTTTTTCTTTCTTTCTTTCTCTCTTTCTTTCTCTCTTTCTTTCTCTCTTTCTTTCTCTCTTTCTTTCTCTCTTTCTTTCTCTCTTTCTTTCTCTCTTTCTTTCTCTTTCTTTCTCTCTTTCTTTCTCTTTCTTTCTCTCTTTCTTTCTCTTTCTTTCTCTTTCTTTCTTTCTTTCTTTCTTTCTTCTTTCTTTCTTTCTTTCTTTCTTTCTTTCTTTCTTTCTTTCTTTCTTTCTTTCTTTCTTTCTTTCTTTCTTTCTTTCTTTCTTTCTCTCTTTCTCTCTTTCTTTTTCCTTCCTTATAAAGGGTCTTGTTCTGTTGCAGGCTGGAGTGCAGTAATGTGATTCTAGCTCACTGCAGCCCTGAACTTCTGGGCCTCAAGCCATCATCCCACCTCTGCCTCCCAAAGCACTGGGACTACAGACACATACCACCACACCTGGCTAAGTTTTACATTTTTTGTAGAGAAGGGGGTCTTGCTATAATATGTTGCCCAGGCTGGTCCTGAACTCCTGGCCTCCTCCTGCCTTCGCCTTCCAAAGCTCTGGGATTATAGGCGTGAGTCACTGTGCCCAGCTAGGATTTTTTTTTTTAACTGGAAGCCCATAAGCAACCCAATATGTAAGATAATTTAATTGTTCTAACTATAAATCCAGGCCTTCTGTATTTGGCTGCCCTTCTTCATGCCTGTCCAGATGCTCTCTTAAAGGCAACAAAAATGTCTTGTTCCCACCCACTGGTGGATTGATGTTAGGAATTCCACAGGTAGAGATTAATTCTTTTGACTTAACATTTCATTCCCATAAAACACAAAGTCCATAAGGAAAAGCACAGTAGGACATTATTAAGCCTCATCAATCCTTTAAGACTTTAGTGAAACCAGATTTACATTCTTTCTTTGGAGTTGATGTTGATGGATTGAGGGAAGGCCGCTAGATCATGAAGATTTTGTGTGTGAGGAAAGGGACAAAGTCTTGGAAGAAGTTCCAGCAGGAGAAGGGGCTCATTTGGTGGTCTTGCTGAGGTGTGTTGAATCTGTATCGTGTGGCCATTTTTGCCTTCTAGATTTGCCCCTCTCACACCATCTTCAGGAAACTTTCAGTGCCTTACTTGCTGTTGGTTTTGATAAATTTTGCTGAGACACTGTATCCCCTTTCTCTGTTCCTGAGCAATATTTTATGTTGCTATTCATGGCAGATAATTCATAAAGGTCCTGGCCCCCTTTCAGGTGAGATACTCCTCAGGGCCAGCTAGACCAACCCATCTTGTTGTACTCCCATCTTCCAGCCACAGAGATAAGCCAGGGGATTACTGGCAAGAACAGATAAAGATTCATTTACTTGGTTAACTGTAACACCCCCCTCCCCCAACCCAGGGACCCTTCCATGCCCTGCCAGATGGCTTTGCACATTGTGGACTGGTGATAGATCTTCTCCAGGAAACAACTGCCAACCAGGTAGTTACCTCATACTGCTATTATATATTCCGAGAGAAGCTGATGAAACTACAGGCATTTCCCCCTGCATATGCACATGTACACAAAATTGTGTGCTATTCCAGGGGACCCATGGAACATTTGTAGCCTCATTTCTAGAACCTCTATAGGGGTGTATGGAGATCAGGTTAAAAACCCCTGAAGGAATCCAGACCCTAGAGGTCATCACTGGCTTGGAGACAGTCATTGGTGATTGCCATCAGTCATTGGTAATTGCCACTATTATCCAAACCCCACAAGCCAGGCTGACACAGATCGCAGAAAACTGAATAAAAATGGGAAAGTCATTCACCTCTTCCCTGGATTTCAGATTCCTCAACCATAAAATTGAGATAATAATATTCCCCTGCTTAGCTCACAGGGTTATTGTGGGCAACAGATTAGTCTTAAACTGTTACATATTATTTGAGATTTAAAAACCTGTATGTTTCCAGCGGTAGGAATAGATGAGTAACAAGTCTGTTGATTAGGGCCAAGTGTAAGGTAATAGGGAATGGTGAGGTCTGTGGCAAACAGAAACATGCATTTTGTGAAATTCAAAATTTATGAAACAAGTGGAGTCTTACAAAAACATCTGAGGGTTAAATCTAGCTTTGGCTCGCAAGTTGTAGATGCCTGAAAAATATAATGTTGGGCATTTTATTTATTAGCTATTGTTTGAGGAGTCCAGATGGGACGACCAAGGCCTAGTTTTTATGTGCCTAGAGTAGAAGACTATAAACGTAGTATAGTTTGGAGGGTCTTGTTCAAATACCCCCCTTTTAGGCCTCCCAGGAACTGAAATGATAACCATTAGGACTTAGAGGAGAGTAGGGTCAGAGAGTGAGGTTTAAGGGATTAATGGTTTTCATTAAGATGCAAATGTGTTATCTATGGTGGAAAGCCTATTGATTCTGTTTGATCATTAACATCTAAGCACTTTAAGACTATAATCAAAGACCTCTGTAAACTGTAATTATACCTTTTAGCTTTAATATTGCTGTTGGACTACTACTATGCATACAGTAGTAGTCCAATAGCATTATTGGCCCTTACTAGGGACCAGGATTATACAGATGAACACAATTTGGGCCCTACCTTCAAAGGCATTTACAATCCATGGGAGACTGGCAGGGCCAAGCTGGTGTCTTTTTGTTCACCACTCTACACCTGGGCCCCCCACAGTACCCAGAACATGGTGGGAACTTAATAAATGGATGGGCCTAGGCATTGCCACAACTCTCTGCGGAGTGTAAGTGCTAAAAGTGAGGAGTAGCAGGAACCTGAGTGAGTTTGTCAGATTAGCTCCAGAAAGGAGAAGAGACTGGGGAGATGGACATGGGTTGCAGGGAACTGGGGGTTGATAAGGAAAGAGTGGGTCTTGCTGAAACTCCTTCCTTGAACCTAGCAGGTCTGGAAAGCTTAGTGGGTGGAGTTGCCAGGAAAGGAGAATGTCACAGGAGCAGGGGGAGCTGGAAAAGAGCTAGAACTTGAAGCATTGGCTGGAGCAGAGAAGGTAGCAGGATGACCTGAGGACCCGGTGGAATTGGGGGTGGGGGGCTGAGAAGGCATGGTCAGGTGGGCACTCAGCCCAGGCTGCTAGCAGGCTCCTAGCCTTGGAGGACTTCCCATGGGGTCCTGCCTATAGTTGCCCTCATGAGAACATTCTTTGGATGTGAGTCCCAGGCCTTTTCTTAAGCGCAGTGTTCTCATTCTTTCCCTGGCACCTGACAAAGTGGGCTATCTCACAATCCTCTCCCAGAGTTAAGTGATAATTTTAATAACTGCAGGATTTTATGTTGGTAATTGGTCCCTCAGAACAGAGCTGTTAATTGCAGCTCTTATCAATGCCTGTTAGAGCAAGCTGGTTTGAAGTGAGAACAATGCTTTCAGGTGTAGCTTGGACTCTTTCCCAGGTTTGGCAACTTGACTTAGTTGAAGGTCAGAATATCCTGTTAGAGTCTGGAGGCGAAGATCTGGAAGCCTGACTCATACACTTGTGGTCAACATCAGCAGTTTTTCGTGGTTCCCATGGTCTCACCTACTTTTTTTTTTTTTTTTTTTTTTAAGACGCAGTCTTGCTCTGTCACCCAGGCTGGAGTGCAATGGCGCGATCTCAGTTTGCTGCAACCTCTGCCTCCTGGGTTCAAGTGGTTCTCCTGCCTCAGCCTCCCAAGTAGCTGGGATTACAGGTGCCCACTACCATGCCTGGGTAATTTTTGCATTTTTAGTAGAGATGGGGTTTCACCATGTTGCCCAGGCTGGTCTTGAACTCCCGACCTCAGGTGATCCACCCGTCTTGGCCTCTCAAAGTGTTGGGATTACAGGTGTGAGCCACCGGGCCCAACTGACCTACAACATTTTAGCCTCATCTCCTGCCATGTAAACACTCAGTACAAGGACCCAGAGTATTTGCAGTTACTGGACACGCCTGATGTTTTCATGTCTGGAAATAGCCTCTTCTTTCATCTCTGAAAGCCTTGATTTGCTCATCTTAGAAATGGGTCAGTCATCCCATATGCATAAGACTGCTGTGTGAAAGTGTGGTATGGTTCAAAGAGAATGGATTTGGGGCTCAGATGAACAAAGTTTTAATTTCTTCTCTCCCGTTTACCACATTATTGTGTGGTCATGGATAATAACTTCTCAACTAATAAAATGCATATAATCATATTGATTTTATTTGACACATCAAGGCAATCTTAGGCAATATTTTCCTCCCTTTCTCCCTCACCCATGTGTCTTGTCCTGAAAGTCTTAACTCCCTTGTGGATATGTCATGGTGGGCTCATTATGGAATTTTAATGCTCTCAGGCTCCTTGGGCTCTCAGAATACCTCTACTCCAGGCCACACTCAAGCAGTTCCACCATTCTCAGCCTACTATTCCCCTTTAATGCAAAATGACCACTCCTCTCTTCCTCATCCCACTCCCCCAAAGAGGCTGGCCTCAATTAGGTGTTGGGAGGAAAGCAATCTGTTTAGCGGAATTCATTATCAATATGCTAATGAACCATCGATCTTTAACCCTTACAGGAATATTTCCCCCATGGAAATATTTGCATTTTCCAGCTGAATTCCTAATCCATGGAAGAATCACCCTGGTAGAACTTCTGGCTGGAGGATAAAGGAAAGTGTAGAATTGCAGGCATTATGGGAGAGGCATTGGTAATAAAGGTGGAGAGGTAGTGTGATGTTCAGGTTAGTCAATTATGCCTTGCTCTGCAGCACCTCAGTTCCCTGCAATGCCTGTACCTAAAGCTATCCCTGGGCAGTATGTGAACAGAGAACACAGGAATTCCAGATCAGAATTTACAGAGAGATGCTATCTATCTGCACCCCAATACTGTTCTTTCAAAGGTCTGAAGGATTAAGATCTGGCCTATTGTTAAAGTTATTGTTTAGAATTTGCATGACCCATTTTATTTTCAGAGTTCTTTTTATTCATTAATTAGTTATTCATTTATTTAATGCAGTTTTTAATTGTATGCTTATTCCATCTTGCAAAGGTGGAATTATTCAGAGGAACATTTAAAATAAATTAACAGTATGACAGAGCTTATAATTGTGCTTTAATCTTAAATTAATATTCCTCCTGTTTTCACGTTACCAGAACAATTATCCCAAATGGTACCAGAAGCAGGAAATTATGTATTGTCCTATATATGGCATTCCCTCCCAGAGAGCATGCTGTTTATCACAGCTTTTTAATCTCCTCTGTGTGCAATGGAAGATAAAACATCTCAACAATATTTCCGTGTTTGGAGAAGATTAAAGCACCCGCAAACATTCGTGTTTGTTTCATCCACTTCCTCTGCTGTATCTAACTGGGTCAGAGTTTAGGTGGGTTCAGCAATGTGGCTGTTTATTTGGAGTTTCTGGGGACTCTCTGAAAAAGTCACATAAGCAACCCTAGCAGAAGAAACTGGAAATATGCAGGTTTCTCTCAATATTTCCTTTTCGCAGTACTTCCCCTTTTTCACACTGGTGCCAGCTAGAGTGTGCCTGGTGACATTAGCTGAAATAAGCGTAAAGAGGTAAAAGCCAGCATTTAGATCCCTGGACTGGCTGGGGATTTCTTTTCTCCTAAAGAAGAGCTCCTGACTTGAGGCTGCAGCCCTTAAACTGAAGTGCTTTCCCACCTTGTTTGCTTTCATGGGAGGCCTGAGAAAGATGATCTGGGCTTCTGGGGGAACAGCCTATTAGGAATTGTATTTGGGTTCTCCAGAGAAACAGAACCACTTGAATATGTACACACAACACACGCACACATACATACACAAGGAATTGGCTCACATAATTGTGGGTTCTGGCAAGTCCAAAATCTTTAGAGCAAGTTGGCAATTCTGTAAGAGTTGACGTTGCAGTATTACCTCTGAAGGTTGAAAACTCAGGCAGAATGTCTTTGTTGCTATCTGGTGGTAGAATTTCTTCTTTTTTCAGGAAACTAAGGCCTTCAACTGACCCGTGTGTATTATGGAGGATAATCTGCTTTAAATTCAACTGATTGTAAATGTTAATCACATTTTTAAAATGCCTTCACAGAAACACCCAGATTGTGTCTGACCAAACAAATGGACACCATGGTCTAGCCAAGTTGACACATGAAATTGACCATTGCAGAGACCACTTGTCCTGCTTACTGTGGAGTCTGTGATGCTTTCTTCACATGACAAGCAGTGGGCTCTCAGGTGTGCCTGCCCCACCACTGACAATGCATTGTGAGCTTGGTTAATTGGTGATTTCTTCTGTCAACCAGATTCCCTCCTTTGGAGAAAAGCTACATGTGGCCCTTGCAGTATGGCCGGGGTTTGGTTTTTTTTTCCCTGTGCTTTTCCTTTTCTCTCTATTTTTTTTTTTTTTTTTTTTTTTTGAGACAGAGTCTCACCCTGTCACCCAGGCTGGAGTGCAATGGCATGATCTCGGCTCACTGCAACCTCTGCCTCTGGGTTCAACCACCTCAGCCTCCTGAGTAGCTGGGACTACAGGCACCTACCACCACGCCTGGCTAATTTTTTTTGGTATTTTTTTTAGTAGAGATGGGTTTTCACCATGTAGGCCAGGCTGGTCTTGAACTCCTGACTCAGGTGATCTACCCATCTCGGCCTCCCAAAGTGCTGGGATTATAGGCATAAGCCACTGCACCCAGCGCCCCGCCCCCCACTTTTTTTTTTTTTGGCCATCACTTCTTGTCTTTCTATCCAGCTGTCCTGACCTCCCATGCAGATATGCAGGGCCCTCTCTTACAACAGCATTTAAAAGTACACTTTTTTAAACAAAATTTTTATATTTATTTATTTATTTATTTATTTAGGGATGGAGTCTCGCTCTGTTTCCCAGGCTGGAGTGCAGTGGCACAATCTTGGCTCACTGCAACCCCTGCCTACTGGGTTCAAACCATTCTCCTGCCTCAGCCTCCTAAGTAGCTGGGATTACAGGCGTGCGCCATTAAGCCCGACTAATTTTTGTATTTTTAGTAGAGATGGGGTTTTACCATGTTGGTCAGGCTGGTCTTGAACTCCTGACCTTGTGATCCACCCGCCTTGGCCTCCCAAAGTGCTAGGATTACAGGTGTGAGCCACAGTGCCTGGCCCACTTTTTAATAAAAGTATTACATACGTGCAGAAAATGCACAAACCGTAAAACTGCAGCTCAGTGCGTTTTCACCAAATTCATTATGAGCCTCCTTATGTAACCAACCCCAGACTGGGAGGTAGAGCATCAGCACTCCCAGAAACCTCCCTCCTGTTGCTGTGCTGGTCCCCTCTCCCTAGCCCCAAGCCCCACCTCTATTCTAACTCCTAGCACCAGACATGTGTTTTGCATTTTCTTTTGTTGAATTTTATGTAATGGGACAATGCATTTTTTTTTTTTTTTTTTTTTTTCCCACCATAGCATAGTTTTGCATGTGGGAAAGACCATGCTGGAAATATTCTGAGCAACTTTGTCCCCTCCTTCCATCTGTCTTTGCAAGCGTGGCTTCTCTGTTACACATGGGACATTGTGCCAGAGACTGTGGACATATGTAGTTGCCCAAGAGATGTTACAGAACAGCAATCAGAGGCTCTGTGGGGAAACTGGGAAGGGGCCCTGCCTCAGCCAGGCAGGCTCAGGGCAGTTCTCAAAACAGGCTGGCTTCAGCCCCCTCCTGCATCCTTTGAGGAAGCCCCTGTAAGGGAGAGCAGTCCTCCTGATTGGCCCTGGGGAGTAACGGTGCTGCAGGAACTTGTGGGAACTTGTCCTCCTTGGCAGAGTCCCAGCTAAGTTGCTGTCACCCTTGACCCACCTGCTCTCACCTCTTGGGGACCTCTTGTTCTCTGTGAGCTGCTGGTCCCTGATAGACTAGTTGCTGATAAGCATTGTGGTTATCAATTTCCCACATTGCACCCTCTTGATAAGGCACCAATGAAGCTCTCTGCTCCAGTGGGGCTGCCTGTGGGGGTGTGTCTTCATCTCCTTCAGTGCCTTCTTTCCTCTTCCAGACCCTAAGTAGGCTATCACCCAAGGCTGTATCCTCCTGTCCTTTATTACATTACTTTTCATCACAGATCTTATTTCCTCCCATACCTCCTGCCATTCCAACGTTATCCCAGGCCCAACCTGCATTTCCACTAGCCAGTGGGACCATTTCTCATAGGCTTCTGGCCGGTGCCTCAGACTCCTGCTCCTAAAAACATCCTCTTTTCTCCTGCCATCATTGTGCCACTGTCCTTGCCCAGCTCTCCCCAACCCACCAGTCGCCAGTCCTCTTTCTTCCACCTGCAGGATCCCCATGTGCCGCCCCTCTTCCCAGGTCCCTTGCCACCACCCTTTTACTCTCCCTGCGTAGCTCTGTCTAGAGCGCTGACAGTGTTGACTGCCCTTCCTGCCTCGTCCCTCTCCATCTCCAGATTCCCTTCCTCATCATCTGATGCCTTTTTAGGGTCAACCTTCAATTGCTGCTCAGTGCCTAGGGGACAAAGCATCATTAGCTGGCCTGCCATCCCAAGCCCTCCAGGACGTATCCCCAGCCACTCAGCTCAGTGGAGAATCCATGATTTTCCAGGCGTCCTCAGTTGCACTTCTGCCTTTTCCATGCCTGCCATGTTTGCTGGTGCTGCTTCTATGGGACATAGCGCTTTAGAGCTGGACAGACACAGGGGAATCACAGAGCTCCAGCCCCTCCTCTCACAGGCCATCCTGGTATTTCCTGCATGCCACCAGCCCATTGTCTTGCAGAGCTTTTCCGGATGGCTGATCCCAGCCGGAAGTGATCTTTCCCTTCTTGAACTCCACTGCACTTAACCATGTGGCTCTTACCTTGTACTAGAGTTAATTTTGTATCTGAATATTCAGCCTTCCTGTGGTAGACAGAATAGGGTCAACTCTCTCTCCTCCCCCAATGATGTCCACTTCTGAGTCCCTGGAACCTGTGGCTATATTATGTTACACGCAAAGGGGAATTAAGTTGCAGATGGAATTGAGGCTGCTAATCAGCTGGCTTTGAGATGAGGAGATAATCCTGGATTATCCGTGTGGACCCGGTGTCATCACAGTGGAGGAGGGAGGCAGAAGAGTCAGTGTCAGAGTGGTGTGATGTGAGAGGTGCTACCAGCCATACTGGCTGCGAAGACGGAGGAAGGGGTCACAAGCCAAGGAATGTGGGTGGTCTCTAGCTGGAAAAGGCATTGAATGGATGCTCCTTTAGAGACTCTTTCTCAGTGGGGAAGGAACGCAGCCATGGCAACACCTTGATTTTGGCCCACTGAGATCTGTGCCAGACTTCTGACCTCCCTAACTGTAAGATTAAAAATTTGCATTGATTTCAACCCCTAATTTTGTGGTGATTTGTTACAGTGGCAATGGAAAACTGATACTCTCCAGCTAGATTTTAAGCACTGAGAGGGCAGAGACATTCCTTATGCTTCTTTATGTACCCCACAGGGTGTGGCATAGTGCCTTATATACCTTCAGCACTCAGTTAATGTTTGCTGTATGGTTCCAGGAAGCTTGGTATAGAGGGCAAAGCTGGCTTTCACACCTCCTTCTGCCCTCAGAGCCGCTTAATGCCCTCCTGGGCTGCCATTCTGGCGCCTGGTCATCAACCTTTTCTGGATTTCATTCCTGATTTTATTTAATCTCTATTAATGAATGATATCTCAAGGTTGGACCCTTCCTGGGAATATTTGCATATAAAAGGCTAGCCCTGTAGTTATAAACAGACCCACACTCAAAGGCGCTAAGGGATAGTGGTGGAACAGCCAAGTGATGATGTTGATGGTGTGGTCCTAACCCTCTGGAGGATAAGGAGACAGAAGACATGGACCCTAACCTTCACTTCTCCGCCAACATCCTGGGTGTCATTAGAGAAACCACATAACCTTTCTGACCCTGAGAAGGGCTCAAGAAGCTCTGCTCATCTCACAGGGCAGCCGAACTGAGCCCCTCAGACTGGGGTAGTCTTACCCCACTGTGCCGAAGAGTGTGGAAAGCCACAGGATAAATGAGGTGCATCTTCCAGTTGTCTCTATTATAAATGATATTTTTATATTAAAACAAACATGAGTGCGTTCCAGGCAAATTGTCTCACTTGCTGAATTTCTATGCAGGCTGCCCTATCCCCATTTCCAGAGGAGGCCTGGAGTTGCAGCCAGCAGGTCCCAGGCTGAGGGCCTTGCTCTTGCTTGCACTTTCCCTTCTCACCAGAGATGGGACTTCTCCCTTTAACCACACCCTGGGCTCAGGCAGGTGAGCAGAGCCCTGGCTGCCTGCTTGCCCTCTGGGACGACCACACTTCTCCCTTTTCCCCCCCCAAGGCTTAGTTCCTGATCCTCTTGCCTCACCTCCTGGTGTGATCAGCTGTGTTACCTCCATCTGTTGTGTGGAGCAATGGTGCTTCCCCTTCTGCTCTGACACAGTTAGCTTCTGGCACGCGGGCAGTGGAAGGGCCTTGAGAGATCATGACCACGATCAGAGTTCTGGCCTCAGCTCTGCCACTAGCCAGCTGGGAATCCGACTTCTATGGGGCTCCATTCTTCACTTCTATGGGCCTCCATTCCTCACTGTGACAGACTGGGCTGGAGTAGACAGGCTTAGAAAAGCAGGCAACCAAGAACCCCGACTCAGCACTCTCTCAGGACTCCCAACACCCTCAGGAGGAGACACAGCCTTCTCATTATGGCTCACAATGCACTTCGTGGTCTGGTCAAGCTTTACCTTGAGGCCTTTGTTTTTATTCACCTCTTGAAACTCTGTGGTCTGGCAAAAATGAATGCCTTGAAGCTCCCAGAATATACTCTATTCTCCCTTATTCCCAGGACTGCTCCTCTGTCTCCATGGCTTTCCTGACCCCTTTCTGCCACTCAATCCCTTAGACTCTTACTTACTTTTGGGGGGCTCTGCTAAGTCTTCACTTCCTGAAGCAGCCCTTCGGACCCCCTCCTGCTCAGAATTGGTTGGGGGCTACTTTCTTGCAGGGTATGAACTTGATTTGGGTGCGATTCTAATGCCCTGTTTACTTATCTGAGTCGTCTTTACCTCATAGGGTCTGTCCACTTTTAGAAGGCAAGACATGTGGTTTGTTCCTGTAGAATCCTCGTGCCTAGAATTGTACTGTCTAGCAGGGTCACCCCTAGCTACAGGTGGCTATTGGGCACTTGAAATATGGCTACTCTGAATTGAAATGTGCTGGAAGTGTCAAATCCACACTGGATTTCAAAGACTCTGTACCAAAAAAATGTAAAATAATTTTACATTCTTGTTCATCACTTTTTATATTGACTACTTGTTGGAGTGATGTCTTAGGGCATACACACTATGTTAAATAAAGCGTATTATTAATTTTACCTGTTTCATTTTAATCTTTTGAATGTGTTGACTAGAAATCTAAAATTTAAAATCACATATAAGGCTTGCATTTATGACTCACACTATGTTTCTGTTAGGCTGCACTGGTATGGAGTGTAGTGCCTGGCACATCTGCTTAATGAACAAACTGGTAGATGGATCTGTGTGAAAGGGTAGGTGACTGTCTTCCCACCTCAGGCTCAGCTCATGTTGCTTTGCTCCAAATATGACCCCACAGCCCGCTCATGCTCAGTGCTTAGAGCTGGGCAGCCTGGCTATCAGTGGTCTGTAGACACGAGTCCCTTAGAGTTGGAGTAACCTGGGATGGAACACCCTACTTTAAGCCTATGGACTCTGACTTGCAGGAACCTTGTGCACCTGTGTCCATATTTCCAGGAATAAAATATTAACATGACATTCTAAACTGAACAGAACAGATGCTCATTTTGATCAATTGCAACATCCCATGATGCCGTAAGGGGTGTTCATTCTTACTGGCACTAGGTGAGGACACATTTCTTACTGGAAATTTCTCGTTTTGTAATATTTTGATTCTGTAATCAAGCAAGATAGACTGATTAGCTTGAGACTTTTTCAAGGAAAGCTCTGCAACCACAAAAGAACAAAGAACCCTTTTCTTAAACAGTAACTGTACCTTTCCTTTGTGTGTAGAACTTTGGCTTTTTCCTCATTCTGTGCTTTATGGAGTCATTGTGTAGGCAGGTTGGAAGGAGGAGTTTAGGAGACTGCTTATCACTATTAGGAGTCTTTGAACTCTGATTTCCTGAGGATTTAGTGATTACTTGGAACAGCTATGGGTGCAGTGAAAACACAGTTTTCTGGAGATGCTACAGCTCTAACTGGGCACAGAAATTCTTGAGTCTGGTTGACATTTTGAAAGCCATATTTTTAGTATACAACAGGTCTCAGATCTTACAATTATACTCAGCATTTACAGAGTGCTTTTACAATTTCCAAAATGCTTTCACACACAGTATCTCATTTGGTCCATACTTTCAGTCCCCTTTTTAACAAAACTCTTCTCAGAGATGTGTACACTTGCTGTCTTCAATTTATTTCTTCTGACTCTTCATTAATCCCCCTAAATTGTGCCTCCAGGCCCACCACTCTGTTGACACAACTCTCATGAAAGGTTTCCATGATGCACAATGTTGCTAAGTCCCATTGTCATTCTCAGTCTTCTCATCTCATTTGACCCAATTGAGTCATTTGACACAGTTGATTGCTCTCTCCTACTTGAAACTCTTTTCTCATTTGGCTTCAAGGACGTCATGCATGCCTGGCTTTTCTCTGACCCCACTGGCAGTTCCTCTCCATCTCCTTGGCTGTTAGCTCCACGTTCCTCCCCACCTTTTTTTTTTTTTGAGACAGGGTCTCACTGTGTCACCCGGGCTGGAGTACAGTGGCATGATCCTTGCTCACTGCAGCCTCTACCTCCTGGGCTCAAGCAATTCTCCCAACTCAGTCCCTCCTGGGACTACAGGGTCACACCACCATGCCTGGCTAATTTTTAATTTTTTGTAGAGATGGGCTCTCACTACATAACCCAGACTGGTCCAGAACTCCTTAGCTCAAGCTACTCTCCTGCTGACCCTCCCGTCTCAGCCTCCCAAAGTGCTGGGATTACAGATGTGAGCCACCATGCCCGGCTATTTCCCTGACTTTTAATCCTGGAGCCTCCTAGGCCTCAGATCTCAGATGTCTTGTCTTCTTTAGCTATACTCACTTCACTGGTGATTTCACTGAGTCTCATGGTTTTAAATATCATTAATAAGCTAACAATTCCTAAAGAGTTTTCAAGAGCCTAGATCTCTCCTCTTAATTCCAGTTTCATATATCCAACTACCAACATACTACCTCCACCTGGTTGTCTAAAAACATCTCCAACTTTACATTCCCAAACTGATGCCCTGGGCTTCCTTCTGTGGTCTTCTCCTTTTCATTTAATGCCAACCTCATTCTTCCTCTTGCTAAGAGCAAACACCTCAGAGTATCTGGGTCTTGTCTTTCTTCACAGCCTCTAACATCGTCTCATCCTGAATGTGGCCATGTCTCATAGTTTCTACTGCTGTCACCCTGGTGTGAACTGCCATCATCTCCTGCCTGGATTATCTTAGAAGTCTCCATGCTGGTTTCCCATTTTTGCTCTTACTCAGCACATTCTGATCTCAACAGAGCTCTCAGAGTGATCCTGTTAAAATAAGAATGGGATCATGTTGCTCCTTTACTCAACCAGCTGCCACATAGCCAGAGTAAAACCAAAATCCTTCCAGGACCATTGCATAGGACCTTAGAGGCCCTATGCAATGTGGCACTCCCCTGACCTCAGACTATTCTCCTCCACTTTGTTCCATACCAGCCATACTGGCCTCCTTGCTTTGTCATTCAGTTCTAGGTGACATGTCTGTCTTGCAGTTTTGCATTTGCTTTTCTCTGGATGATTTCTCTTCAGAGAGCCTCACGTCTTTCTCCCTTTTCCCCTTTATACCTTTTACTCAAATGTCTCCTTTTCACTGATAACTTCTCTGACCACCCTACTTAAACAGGCAACCCCTGATACCTACTTTTCCCTACTCCCCTTTCCTATGTATTTTTTTTTCCCATGGTACTTAATGCCATCTAACATACTATATATTTTGCTTAATTTATATCATCAATCATCTGTCTCAATTAAACTGTCAGATGCATGAGGGCAATGGTTTTTATTTCCATTGCTGTGTCCCCCAACACCTAGAACAGCCTTACCTACAGGGCAAGCTCATTAAGTATTTGTAAATAAATGAACAGTCCTAGAAAATAAGCATTGTTCTTCTTCTTTTCTCCACTACATGAAGGAATTGAGAGCTCAGCAAGACCCGAAACCAAACCAAATATTCACACATATACACACATACACAATACACACATACACACACACAGAGACACGCACAGACATACACATACACATACAAAATAAAACTTAACCCAGCACAGGTATAGCATAACTAAAGTGTTTGACTTGCGGAGGGGGTAAGAACGCTGGGTCAAGATAGGGTGTAGACCACTTGTGTTAGGTCTGTTTGGTCTGGTTACCAAAAGAGGCTTCTAAGTAAGCCACAAACTAAAAACATTCAGGCTAATGTTTTACAAATGTATATTTTAAAATCATTGTGTAAACTTCTCATTAAATATTTTCACAATGATATAAAAGCAATAGTCATTAACTCTCAGCACAATAGCAAGATTTATTTGTCATCAGGAAGTTTGAAACTTCATGGCAATAGAAGTGCAAAATTCTTAAACATGAGACTCAATTAGAGAAGCCTCAGGCTCTCTCATGCCAATATTTCTGGATCCTCGAGGTTTCAGCAGTAGGTTGCCAAATGCTGCTTAACAGGCACGAGTGACAGCTCAGAGGGTACCTCTTCCACCATGATGCTGCGAAGCCCAGTTTTAGATTATACAGATGAGAAAATCATGTTTCAAGTCTCATTTTGAAATTTCTTTCCCTTTTGCTGGAAGACTTTCTTAGCCCCCCAGAACTGATTAGATCCCCCTTGCAGTTAGGGCTGGCTTCATGGATGTGCCATCTGTGAGTCACACAGGTCCCCACCTTTAGAAGGGCCTCACACTTGGTTTAATGCTTCGCTATCACTGTTTTAACATTCTTCATCATTTTTGAACAAAGGCCCCACATTTTCATTTTGCTCTGTGCCCCACAGCGGCCAACTCATACCAATAACTCATAGCGGGTGAAGTAAGAAGCACTAAGGAAGGACCAGGACGGACAAAGCAAGAGCCAGCTTCAATTATGTTTAAACGATCATAGATGAGGTTGAGTTATTTGGTAGTTTTATGAAATTTATTTGCATAAATTTCCTGCACATGTTTGGCCATTGCTTCATTTAATGATTCATTAAATTTTGTTCCATTTAAATAGCAGTTTCAAAATTCATTTCATTATGTTCTGATTATTTTCCAGAACTCATAAATCCAAGTTTAGTGACATGGCATGTTATCCTTGGTAATACATTTTAACATTATGCTGTTCTTCTGATGAAAAGGGGGGAAATGCAATATCCTAATTGCTACATTCTTTTTACCTTTAAATTTTCTTTGCTTCTGAAAAGCTCATTTTTCAAAGTTGAAATCTTAAAACAATAATTGCATACCCAAGGGCTTATAAAGGCTAGACAGGTCATGTACCTAAAAGAACAGGAGACCAGGTGTGGATGATGGGGACTGTGGCAAACTGGAGAGCATGTGCTACTCAAAGGGGCCTCTGCTGTCACTCCAGCTCACTGAGATCATGGGGAATGTAGGCCTGGTGTTATGAGATATTTCTTTCTCTAACAAAGGGACCTCAAACATAGAAATTTATGTGAAATCTCTTGCTTTTTGAAAACATGGGCTCAAGTAAAGCACCATGTGGTTACTCTTGCAGAGGTAATTTTTCACTTTGTGAAAATTTTTCATAAGTGAAATTCATAATTCCTTCACTTTGTCCCAACTAGCACTGACATATTTTTCATTTCTCTCATTTGATAAACTTTTTAATATAAGGAGTAAAGCGTGTCTAATTTCATCTTGAGGTTCCTTAGAGAGAACTTCTGTAACATTTAACATTTGTGAAGAAATATTAAGTTTGAAATCCAATGACAGCAACCCACCTGGTTAGCTAACCTCCTGTGAGTGGGAAGAGACATTTGGTACAACTTCCGATGTTCTGGCAACCTCCAGGAGCGTCTCCATCATGGCTAATCGTGCTATGTGCTCTGTGTAGCACTGTGCGATAGAAACATAATGGAAGCCACAAATGGAATTAAAATTTTTCTATAGCAGCCACATTAAAAAAGAGAGACAAGTGAAATTAATTTTAATAAAATATTTTAACTGTATCTAAAATATTACCATTTCAACCTGTGATCGATATAAAAATTATTAATGAGATATTTTACCTTCTTTTCTTTTATACGACATTAAAAAAAATCCTGTGTATATTTTCTACTTAAAACACATCTCAATTCAGACTAGCTGCATTTCAAGTGTTCAATAGCCATACAGGGCTAGTGGCTGCCATATTGTAAAGTTCAGGTCTTGCTGTGCTTTTGCACTTAGTCACTTGGGAAGTTGGTAGGTTTAATAGTTTTGCTTAGTAATTTGGACTCTTTGGACTCTTTGCCCTTCTCACTCCATTGATTTGCCCCGAAGTATTAAGCGCAGAATTCTGACACCCACCTGGGGTTTAGCATTTGCCTGGTATCTTAGTTTGGGCTCCTGTCACAAAATGCCATAGATTAGGTGGCTTATTAACAACATACATTTATTTCAGATAGTTCTGGAACATGGAATTCTGAGATCAGGATGTCAACACGGCCGAGTTCTAGTGAAGAGCTTCTTCCAGGCTATAGACGGTCGGCTTTTCCTCACATGGAGGAAAGAGGACAAAAAAAGCTGCCTGGGGTTCCTTTCATAAGGGCACCAATTCCCCTTACGAGGGCTCCACCCTCATGAGCTAATCACCTTCCAAAGGCCCTGCCTCCTGATTCCATCACTTAGGGCTTAAGATTTTTCAATCTTGAATTTTGCAGACACAAACATTTAGTCCATAACACGGTTTGAGAATATTTGGGCAAGGAAGTAACAGCAACAGAAAAATAGGAGGTATGACTAAATTTGAAAATGCTTAAAATAGTTGCAGTGGTCGTACTTAAAATTTCTGGGTGACAGTGTCCAATAGGTGTAGGAAGAGTTTGCCTCTTACAGCGAGAGGGGTGGGGGTTAGACACGTACAACTAACTACGGAGATAACAGGTATCACTCAGAACTCAGGTGGTTTGGATGGGAGGCAGGCAAAGGCTTCTGTATTGGGGCAGATGAGCAAGGAGAGGGTGCTCTTTGCCTCTGGCTGCAGAAACCAACTCACCTGGCCTTGGAGGAACCTGTGGGTGATTTACAATATCCAAGAGGTACGGGATATGAAAAACCCGGGTATTGATGTTGAGGTGAAGTGAAGGTGTGCTTCAATGCTTAGTCAGGAGATGGCAAGAGGAATTTAGAGGGCAGTCTGGTTCTAGGTCTCTGGGCAGATTCCATCTAGTGGGGTCCAGAGATAAACCTGAAGTTTGGTGTCTCCCTTGTGATGGTGGTGGGGAAATGCTTCTGGGCACTGTTACAGTTCATTAGTCCAAACTTTCTCTGTGGAGGGTATAAAGCTTCTCTTTTCTCTCCCAAATTAGTATATGCTACCTTTCACCCTTTGGTTATTGTTGCCTTTCTGCATTTGCATAGATGTTTGCTCTGGTTTCCATTAGTTGCCGTTTTTACTAGTTTGGTTCTGCATTTTGTCAACAGGAATGATTTTGCTGCAGATTGAAAACATAAGTATTTGGCTGAAAATTCTGTAATTGGGGGTTTTAATCTTCTAAACCAAAATAACATGGCAAAAGTTAGGTAGTTCTTGATATAGGATATGCTTAGGGAGTGAGAATGTTGATTTGGTGTTCAGGTCAGGCTGAGGAATAACCTTAAGAACTTGAATCCAAGTATGAGTTGCTAGAGTGGGCTACATGAGATTGTAGGTACAAGGGCATAATCATGACCCTAGAGAGAATTTGGGTTGCCTATGTTATTTTACTTGTATAATTTCTCTTGCTTGGAAATCACTCCCTTTTCTTCAACACTAATTTTAAAAAAATAAGTATTTTCTCCAATAGTTATTTAAGAATTTCCTTCACAATTCTTATTAAATCAATCCACTCATTCATGCATGCATGCATTCATTTATTAAATATATTCCTCAGTGTACAAACATTTATTAGACACCAAATGCCGAGCACTGGGCTAGGTGCCGGAGATTGAAAATCAGTGAAGCCATGGTCTCCATCCCTAAGAAGCTCAGCACCTGGCAAATTCTTCACACTTCAACCCACCTTGGGTCACCGGAGTCTATCCAGTCATTTCTCAGTATTCATTTAACTGGTTTTGTGTTCAATTTGTGTTTATTCCTAGTAGAAGTGGCTTGCCTTCCATAAGTGACTAGGCATTTTCATAAGAAAAAATTATGCTTTCTTCTTTCCTTATCATCATAGAGCCTGGTATTCTGTACAGAGTAGGCCCTAATACACATTGTTAACTGAGGGACGACTTTCTAAGGTAAATAAATGGGGTCAGCTGATTATTACTTATACACACGATTATTGATATTACTAATAGAAATTTGAGGGTTGTTGATGATGTAGTCAACTGATATGAAAAGCCTCTATCGCCAATCTGTAGACTAAACACAGCCTCTGTTATCTTCGTATACACCAGATACCCTGTAGACAACCTCTTGCAAAAGTGCAGCAGTATGGTCGATTTTTAATGACAGGAGGATTAAATTAAAGTTATATCTACACGGATGTCTTCCTTGTGTGTTGCAACTGTTCAAGAAGTATGGTTTGGGAAGGTTCCCTAATGAAGTGCATAAACAGTAATTTTCTTTCAAACTGTCAATGAAGTTTGCTGTATTACTCAATTGAATTTCAGTGACCCCTTACTCTAGAAGGAACCCAGGAGAGAACACATTTTTACAAATAATACACTTTACTTTCTTTGCTTTGCAGCTCTGATAATTTTGTTCCTGTCTTTGAGTCTGTCAAATAACAAGGAGGCTGCTTGTTTCTTAGGACAAAGGTATTTGCAGGGAAACTGATCAAACTATTTTTATTAATAATCTCATTATTATTAATAATCTCATTACTGAGGCATCACCAATGCTTTTGTGCATTTGAGGGTACCAAATAGATTAAAGTTTTATTCTGGAAACTCTGGAGCCATACAAGAACAAAGAAGCTTACGAGCACAGTGGGTGGTGGTTCTTCCCTGGCTAAGGCACATTTGTGCTTGGGAGAACTGCTGTCCTATTTCTGCAGCATTGCAACCCCTCTGGTAAGGGGTCTTCTACTGAATTGGCCATAGGAGCCCTTAAAGGTAGTCATGACTACAGGCTATACTATTGTTAATGAGATTTTCTTTCTGACAGGGCACCAACATGCTCCTTGAAAAAAGGTAAAAGGAAGGCTCATTACAGCTACATGCAGAGGCTACTAGCAAATGAGAACAAATTTGCCCTTTGCTTTGGTGGGAATCGGGAGGAAAACGGGAATTGTGATGGAAGGTAGAGATACGCTTTCCTTCTTATGTCCATATTCATAGCATTCAATCTTAGAATAATGGATACCGTCTCCCAGTTTTCATTCTCATACATTCTATACACATTTTCTGCCTTGGACTGGGCATCTAAGTGGTTAGAACATTTGACCAAAGAGGCCAAGGCTGAATTGCTTCCCACAGAGAACAATGAACTTTACAGCCCACATTTCTCCGTATTTGTTCTTCATCACTCTCTATTCATCCATTTGTGGTTTTCCTGTCCCTGCTTCCCCCTCCCCACCACCCCAGTTTCTGAATAGTGTACCAGGGGTTTAAGACCCTGTTTGTCACCTTAGCACTGTGCTTATTCTAAGAGTTTGTGTGGAGCTTCTGGGGAGGGTGGGGTGGTATGACGACAGAGTGGGGCATGAACCTTCTGTCCTTGTTTTGAACGCAACAATTTTACATATTGATCTAGTCTTTAGGAAATTAAACAATGAAAAAGCTGACATTTTTATGGCACGTCAAAGCTTATAAGCAACTTCCCATACAGTATTTCATTTAATTCAAACAATTTAGGAATTGTTACAACTCTAGAGGGGCTAAGTGACATGCCCAAAGCCACTGACTCATTGTGTAAAGCTTTTTTGTTTGTTTTTGTTTTTTTTTTTTAGACAGTCTTACTCTGTCACCCAGGCTGCAGTGCAGTGGTGTGAACATGGCTCACCACAGCCTCAACCTCCTGGGCTCAGGTGATCCTCCCACCTCAGCCTCCCAAGTAGCTGGGACTACAGGTGCATACCACCACACTTGGCTACATTTTTCATTTTTTGTAGAGAAAAAATGGGTCTCACCATGTTGCCCAGACTGGTCTCAAACTCTTGAGTTCAAATCATCCTCCCACCTTGGTCTCCCAAAGTGCTGGGATTACAGGTGTGAGCCAGCATCCCCGGCCCAGAGCTGAGTCTTAATACTGAGACTAACGCCTTTTTCATTCTCCAGGGGAGAAGGCAGAGGCCACAAAGGTGTGTGAAATGTTGAGCAGGGCAAATGGATCCTGGAGCCCAGGGTCGGGGCTGCTGAGCAAGAGAAAAATGCATCCTATTTCTCAGTTTTATGAAGAATAAGCTTGAGATCTTGAATGCCTGGCTGGCTCACAAGAAGCTGAGGGGTAACAGAGGTCAGACTAAGTTTTCTGGAGGAGAAACTGCTCCTGGAGTCCTCCTTGACTGGGTTTGAGGCAGTGCCCTGGCCTGGGAGAGCAGGCAGTGGGTCATCGGGATCCCTTTGTTTATTTGGGTGTTTTCTCTTCCCTACATGAAGCATACAGTGGTGAGTGCTTGATAGGACAGAGTCCTACCTGGTTTGCCAGTGAACAAAACGTCCTTGATCTTTCCTTTAGAGTGGGGTTGTTAGCTTTGTCTAGAAACAGTCACTGTAAGGGACAGGTCAAGGACAACTTGGGCAGTAGGAACTGAAGAGGGAAGCTCAGTCGCTCCTGGAGGAGAGCCACAGTCCCTAAGGCAAGTTCCCTGTCTGTGGAAAGCAGTGTGCAGTAACATGGGAAGGAGAGCCACAGTCCCTAAGGCGAGTTCCCTGTCTGTGGAAAGCAGTGTGCAGTAACATGGGAAGGAGAGCCACAGTCCCTAAGGCAAGTGCCCTGTCTGTGGAAAGCAGTGTGCTTTCCACATTAGAAGTGCTGTGAGGCAAAGGACTGAGGGTTGCTTTTCCTCCCTGGAGCCTCCAAACTCTGTCTCATCCACAAAGACTACTTCAATCCCATCTCTTTCAAGGAAGTACCAAGTGGGAAACCAAATACTGGGCTTTACAAAGCACATTGGAGTTAATGTTTGGCAGGGGATATCTGGATCCAAAGGCAGCTCACAGAGTGGGCCTCACTGACACGGTGTGGGCTGTGACTCAGATTCCTGGGTGTCCTGACCCTCCTGGGGCAGGTCACATGTTCCCTGGCCACTTCCTCTTTTCCTACATGCTGGCCATGGGGAAATCCCCACTGGGCCCTATAAGAAGCCCCTGGGCTCTGTGCAGAGCTGGGCTCCAGCTAAGAGGACAAGATGAAGCCCGGCCTCTCATTTCTCCTAGCCCTTCTGTTCTTCCTCGGCCAGGCTGCAGGGCATTTGGGGGATGCGGGACCCCCAGTTCCTAGCCCCAGCTTCAGCACCTTCCCAGGTGTTGACTCCAGCTCCAGCTTCAGCTCCAGCTCCAGCTCCATGTCGGGCTCCAGCTACAACGGCAGCTCAGGCAGCGGAGGTTCTGTGTCCCAGGTGAGGAGGCCCCAGAATCCGAATGAGCTGCCTTCATTCCCTTCCTCTTGCTTTTGGGGACCTGAATACAATTTCATGGATGGCTAGACCTGGGCACTCTAAAAGATTTACGACCCCTTGTGTTAACTATAGGTGCCCTGGAAATGAATTAAAGCCTCAGCATAATAATTAAATTGTTAGCAAGAGAGACGACATCTCAGTTCTCCAGCTGGGACTTTTGAGAAAATCTATGCTTTAGAGGAATTCTCAAATCTGGCTGCACAATAGGATGGGTGGCCGGGGGGACTCTAAAAGTACAGATGCCTGGGTTCTGTACTTAAAAAAATCCTGCATAGATGTATAGAAATCAGATAGTTTAAAAAACCTCTGCCCAGGTGATTCTAATATACAGTCCAGGATGGGAACTGTTAGGAGAAGAATCTGTGGGTTGCAGCTCCAGGAAAGTTTGTCCAGTTGATTTGTTGCCTGGCAGGGTCCTGGGATGGTGAATAGTAGCCCTTGAGGGAGTGAGAGCCACAGTGCTCTAGTTGAAGCCCTGACCATTTCTCTTGGCCTGGTTTGTAAAGTAGATGGGTGTCAGAAATAAGCAGGGGAGTTACTGGTCTTTAGCAAAGTGTTACTACAAGGGGACATTTCCCTAGGGGAGTGTTCACTCTTTGCAATCTTCTTTATAGGGAATCTTCAGAGCCATTTCCAGCTCCAAACAACAGCAGCAACAAACAAAACCAAAAGTCATGCATTACAAAGAGACTGGTATAGCTAGGCTAAGTGCATAGAAGGCATAGTGAGCCCAGTTCCTTGGGGGATGGGTCCTCTGGATCTCCTTTAAAGAAAGGAGAATAGGCTGGAGGGCATGAGGGGTCAGGAGGTAAGAAGCAGTTATTCGCCTTTCTGCGAGAGCCCCACTCTGCAAACCTCCCAGGCTATTCTCACTAAGGTATAACTTGGGGTGGGGGAGTCTTATCTGGGCCAAAGCTCCTCTCTCTCAACCTCTAGGATCTTTACTCACAGGTCAGGTGGCTGCTTACATGATCGTGTCTGAATGGAAGGGCAAATGGGAGAAAGAGGAGGAAAAGGCTTTTATTTGTTTTCATTTTGACCATCAGAAATATGCAAATATTACAAATTTGATAATTAACAAATGGTTTGGATAGGGCCTAGATAGAAACAGCAGCAATAACATTTACTGTGTGTCTAATACATGCCAGGACTAGGTTAAGTACATAATACATATCTTTTTTGTTTGTTTGTTTTTTGTTTGTTTTTTTTTGTTTTTTGAGACAGAGTCTCACTCTGTTGCCCAGGCTGGAGTGCAGTGGTACCATGTGGGCTCACTGCAACCTCTGCCTACCAGGTTCAAGTGATTGTCCTGCCTCAGCCTCCTGAGTAGCTGGGATTAGAGGTGCGTGCCACCATGCCTGGCTAATTTTTGTATTTTTAGTAGAGACGGGGTTTCACTGTGTTGTCAGGCTGGTCTCGAACTCCTGACCTTGTGATCTGCCTGCCTCAGCCTCCCAAAGTGCTGAGATTACAGGCATGAGCCACCGCACCTGGCCTATATTATCTTATTTAAGCCTAAGAGGTAGGTAAAATTAATAGTCCCATTTTAGAGATGTGAAAACTGAGGCTTAACAAGGTGAAGTCATTGAGTTTAAGTCACTAAGCTAACAAGTTATATAGCTCAAAATTAGTCTGTCCATTCTCTTCACCATGTCTGTACATGCAGGTTTCTATATTTCCAAGGAGTATAGATGAAAATTGCTTATTTTTTAGAGGAGGGAGTCTTGGGAATCATAAGTAGGCACAAGGATTCTTTGCAGTCAGAAATCAGATACATAATTTTATTCCGTGATACTCAGTGATTTCTGGGGATGATCAGAATTGGCTAGCACCCTTTTTTGGACTGAGGTTAACAATAATCATTTATTATGAAGCTCCGTCAATATTTCTCCATCAGAAACCAGCATTTGGATAAGACTATCAGCTATAATAATAGAAAATATAGATCAAGAAACAGAGAAATCCAGAATGCCTATTGTCTGGTAAAAAGACAAATATTTAAAAGTAGATGAGACATGGTAGTTAAATTGTACTTAGAGGTTTTAATTTTCCTTTTTACTTATCTCTCCCTGGTGAGTCAGTATCACAACTCCAACTTTTTTTTATAGTGGACTGGGAGTCAATTTCACTATCAACCTAATTTTCTGGGGCTGGCTGTCAGCTTGACGAGCTCTTTGGAAGGTGGTGGAAAACCCTTTTATAACTGTCACTGAGTAAGTTCCAAACATATCATTTTCTGTACTCTGAAAATGTTGAGTACCATTATTTTATACCTTGAATCTTTGCTGACGCCTAGCCTTGGCTACTAATTAGAGCCAATTGCAACCTTAAATCACCTTAAATGTGAGTTGCACCTTCTGTTGTAAGCACTCGGAGTACTCTCTGCCTCAGACGTCTGCCTCCTGAGGAGGGACCTCTGCAGGGTCCTCAATTCGCAAGACTAGAAAAGGCTCAATGCTCTGCTCCACACAGTAACTGGTATAGTCGGAACTGCAGCGAGTCACGTGTTTTGTTCTCATCAGGCTATCAGGCTGGTTTGAAAAAACAAGTAGGGCTTTCATAGTGACGGTGGGCCTGATTCCTGGGCAGAAACTGAGTCTTAATCGGGCCTGATTCCTGGGCAGAAACTGAGTCTTAATCGTCTCCCTAAAGCCAGAGCCTGGCATAGTATAGACATCAGTAAATGTTAATTGAACACATGCTTAGTGAAAACCTACCAGTATAAGGTGTCTTGTGGGGAACTCGGGGTCCTATTTGCCCTACACAAGGGGAATCGCATATTCTTCCAAAGGCCGAGGGGACAAGCGCTTGTCTTTGTCTCCCATCCCCCAGGCTTCATTCACGTGGAGTTTGAGCATTCGCCGCAGAGAGAGACTCATCACCATTAGCTTCATTGTCTTTGAATGCGAGGAGCAGAAATATCTCTAATGGGAGACACTGATCAAACTTATGGACCATTTTGATGTCAGCTGAGCATGCTGGGCTGATGATAAGCAGGATGGAAGCTGGGGGAGTCCATAGCACTGGGACAGAGATGTTCAATAGAAACCGGTGGAATGGCTGTCAGCAGGGCTCATAAGTATTTGCCTGTCTTTCAAGTGAACTTCAGTACTAAAAGTTGTTAGCTAGTGGTTCCTAGTTGACTGTCTAGAGATTGCTTGATGGTATCCACTGTTTTCTCAGTTGGCAGAGTTTCTCAGAGAACTCTGAGAATGGCCCAACGCTGTTTTGTGCAGCTAATTAAACTCCCCTTGTTAAAATGCAATGCAAGATTTTTTTTTTTTTTTGCTAGACAGTTATTATAATAAGCTATTTCTTCAAAAGTCCGTGATATGTCGGTCTTTTCTGTAAAAGCCTTGGCATGCTTGAGTTGGAGTCTTTCTGTCTTTGGAGAAATGAGTAAAGCTGGTGTCAAGGGAAGCTGGCCTCTCTGATAGGTTCCTGGTGTATCTTGTCCAATCTTTATTCATCTCTGGCAATGACCCTTGCCCTATTCAAATCCTGCTGTCCACCCCTATGTTCGACATAAATCTGCTTGTTTCTCCTCCCTACTCCTGAACTCTTTCCCGTGTGGGGATGTGACTGGAAAAGAAAATTGAGGTCAAGGTCGTAAATTTTGACTAAACACATATAGAGACTTTTGGATACACACACATATATATATTTTTTGCTCATCTTGAAACTTAAATTAAATTAAAAACAACTTAGGTGCAAAAGGCTTGATTGGCCCCGAGGCCAGTGATAAAATAAGTCTTCATTATAGAAGCATCTAGACCCAGCTTGTTCAGGCGTCATGGAGGTTGGTGGCCATTAAATGACAGGACACATGACACCACCTGCAGCTGGCTGACCTGAACTTTGAGAGACATGGCCAGAGTCTCTTCTAGCTCTGAAGACCATTGCTGTCTCCTTAGCGGTTCATAAAAAGTCCCTTCAGGCTGATGTTCCACAGGTGAGCTTTGGGTTGGCCTTCAGATGAGATCATTAAAAGGCACAGCAAAATGGCTGCCAAGGGTTACTCCGTAAGGCAACAGTAGTAATGAAAAAATGTTAATTGTGCTGGGATCCTCTTGGGGAAGTTCAAAGGGGACAAAAGAAAAACAGGATCTTTCAAACGTGTCATTTAAAAATATGCAGTGGCACTGAAGTGTGAGTCTGAATATCTTAAAGAAACATCAAATATTTTAAAATGAGTTTTTCTGCAAATGGTAAGCTGGAAAAAAACTTTTACTAAAAAAATTGCACAAAACCTTCAAGCTCATATGCTATTCAGTTTCTAACAAATGGCTGGCTCTCATTTTGAAGGATGTTAATTTACAATTTCCCAGGCGATGAGAGGATATGAATTTGCATCATATATTTTCATTGTAGCCTGCATCCTTGGTGATTCCCTCATTCTGATGAAAAGGAATTGGATTGGGGTTGGGGTGAAGGTGAGGAAGAGAAAATGAGCAGTAGAAGGAAAGAGAATGTGACATTTTCTGATCACCTACCCTGTGCCAGAGACTTGGCTCACATTACTCCGTTAACACTGAGGATAACCCTGTGAAGTAGGTTATCTCTATTTTACAGATGAAGGAACTAAGAATTAAGGAGGTTTCACATCTAGCAAGTGCTAGAACTGAAATTCGAACTTAGCACTCTCATAGCTTCTTTATTTCCCTTTCCTTGCATAGAGATAGGAATAATCTCCTTTAAGACTCCAGAATGGAGAATCTTCCTTTCGGGAAAGTCCACTGACGTAGTGGTTTTCGTACAACGAAAACCATAGTGGTTTTCGTACGGCGATGTGGCTAAACGCTGTGTGGTCCCCACCTGTGAAAACAAAACTGTTTTAGCTTGTTTCTATGATTCTATTCATTTATGTATTGGACTCCACTTACTTGCCTGTAAGTACTCTTGACAAGCCAATTTCTGTCACTCCAGTTGCCAAAAAGCTCAGATTCCAGCTTGTTACTGATGTTCAACTTGTTATTATCTGCAGTTGTTTTCCAATGTCACCGGCTCCGTGGATGACCGTGGGACCTGCCAGTGCTCTGTTTTCCTGCCAGACACCACCTTTCCCGTGGACAGAGTGGAACGTTTGGAATTCACAGCTCATGTTCTTTCTCAGAAGTTCGAGAAAGAGCTTTCTAAAGTAAGCATTTTCTTTTCAAACAGTATCTTGATAAAAAGAAGCAAAACAAAACGTGTTTTAATTTAGGATTTTATAAGCAACCATTCTTCACTGTATCAAAGACATCACATTTTTATTCTATGGAGATTTTAGTATTTATTTTAGAGGACACCAATGGAGTTCTTATTAAGGCAGGGGAAGTGAGAACACAGGAAGAAAGTGGGCTTCAGATTGTTCACGCTGTGGATAAACTCACTATAGTATTGTGGTATTTACGTAGTCGGAAAGAAGCTCTCCCTGCAAACCCCAACCTGCAATTTTTATTTTGTTTTGATGCTGTTTCTTCCTTTTGGTCTTCCAGATCTTTCCTCAAGCTTTCATTTCTTTTTTTTTCTTCTCCTCTATCCCCTTTAGTTCTATCTCCCTTCTCTTTTTCCTTTTCTTCTATTTCTATTCCATTCCTGCATCTTTTACTTTCTTATTTCTCTTGCCTCAATCCTTGCCCTTATTCATCCCTTCTAATCTATCTTTTCCTTTCCTGGTTAATTCTTTTTTTTGGGGGGGGGGACATTTTTGGGTATTTTCTTACTTTTAGATGATCTTTTTTTCCCTCCTTCTTTTCCTCTTCCTCCACTTCCACTCCTTCAAATCCTCTCCCTCTCATCGTCCTCCCTCCCTCTCTCTTTTCTTTAACCCTTTTACAAATTGCTCACTTCCTTCTCTCTCTCCCTCACTCTCTTTCTTTTTTTGTGACAATAAGTTGTAGTCTCTTTTATTTTTTTCTATTTTCTCCAAGTGAAACCCAAGGTTGTAGTCTCTTTATTTTTAATTTTAATTTTTTCTGGGTATATAGTAGGTGTATATAATAATGGGGTACATGAGATACCCTGAGACAGGCATGCAATGCATAATAATCACATCATGGAAAATGGAGTGTCCATCCCCTCAAGCATTTATCCTTTGTGTTACAAACACTCCAATTAGACTCTCTTACTTATTTTAAAATGTACAATGAAATTATTATTGACTATAGTCACCTGTTGTGCTGTTGAATACTAGGTCTTATTTATTCTTTCTAACTACTTTTATTTTTTACCCTTTAACCATCTCCACTTCCGTCCTCACCCTCCATCTCTCTTTCTTGATGGTTATCTTCTATTGTCTCAGCAGGAACATTACATTTGATGTGTCCAACGTCAGACAAAAATTGAAGGCTTCCCTGGGAATTTGAATCAAGACTAATAGGTTTCTCAGCCTTGGTGAAAACACTGACTTGAACTCTGATTACTGTTTTTTTCTTTAGCCAGAGGAAGTTATCTTAAAGGGTTTGCCTTTCTCTGGGCTGGCTGGCACAATGTGACTTGGTGTTCTAGTTTTGACCCCTTCCACCTTTTCAGCCCAAGTTAAAAATCAATTAGAAAAGTTCCTATTTTCTGCACAGGTGAAGTCCAAGCTAGGCTATAATCACATTATGCATTATTTAATACAACTCCATTAATTTACAAGGAGCTCTGGCTTTACTGCAAGATTCAGAATAAGTTTTCCTAAGAAATTTAAGCTTTTCCACCTCAACATCCAACATAGTTATCCTTTAAAACAAAAATTATGATGAGGCTGAGACCCTACTTTCAGCCTGAATTGGTAGATAAATATTCTAAGTTTAAATGAGTGTCCAGGAAAATGTGTTTGACTACTCTAGAAACCTAGCTGCTTAAGAAATAAAATGTCCTTGAATTAATCAGCAGAAAAGGCACAGCACTAAATTATAAATTCTAACCATTAATATTCATAGCCTTATTCCAGCATAATCAAGTACAGATAAGAAGTTATGCATAAAAACATAACAAGTAGAGGAAAATCCTAGGTAAAGATTTTTTCAGTTAGAGTCATTTGCTTTGAAATAGTGGGAACTACTGATTTACATGTCATCTTTGCTGGCAGCAGTGTGAAGGGCAGTTTGAAACCTTATGCGCTCCAGGGAGGGTATGTGGCTTGCCAGGTTTGTGGATATGGGACATTCAATCCCAATACTGTACGGGGGACTGGTAGCATCTGCTTTGCTAGTAACAGGTAGGGACAAAATGCAGAATAGGTGAAAAGTTTTAGTTCTTAATGTGTCAGTGGCTGCTCAGATCCTAAAAAAATCTGTGATTGTGGCCTAAGGAAAAAGTTTATCTGCTAGCTAGGAATTATATAATCTATTTAGTGTGGCAGGTGATAATAACAACAATAATAGTAGCACTTTGTTTGTGCTTTTTCAAATGCTTCCAGTTCTATTCTCCTTTCAAGTAACCCTTTAAGGCAGATAGGCCAGGTGTTGTCTCTCCCATTTTAGAGAAGGAAAAACTGCAGTTCGTAAAGGTAAGGAGACTTGCCCAAGGTCATTCCTCTCTTGGCTGGTTAAGCCAGGTCAGAATTCGAGTCTTCAAAATCATCCCAACTCTCTTTCCTCTTGGCCATGCTGTCAGCATCCTCTAGGGTAAGCCCAGAAAGAGCGGCAGTAGGTCAGTAATGCCTTCAAATCCAAAGTTATCTGTTTAGCTGAGGGCTTTCGAATTTCCAAGTGAATTATTACAGCTGTCCCTAGGTTGCCTTGAAAATCATCATTTAACTGGGGGCCTGGGAGAATGCCCGTTTAGGACAGGCCAGTAGAAAAGGTTTTTGACTGCCTTACATTGATTCATTATCTGTCAGTACGCAGAGAAGACAGGGAGCTGCCTCTGCATAAGATGCTGAAAGCATTTTATACTTTTCTGTTGTTTACGATATGTCCTTTTGTGACTATACTTAGGAAAGGGATGGTACAAAAGGCAGCTCAAGATTTTCTCTTTCTCTGGAGGCTTATGGTCTTTGGGGTACGTTGTTTAATATGACATATTTGCTAGTAGATCCTCATGCATGGGAAGGTTGAGGCAGCCTAGGAGACATTAAGGCAACCTATAAAGAAACAACATTGATTGAGCCATATTTTGTGTAGTGAAAGAAAATAAAAGGTCAGATTGAAAACGCTGAAATTACTGTTTCTCTACTAATTTCTATAATTCATAGGGCCTCCATTAGCTAGGCACTTAATGTACATTATCTGTAGTCTTTATGTAATCTTGTAAACTCAATATCATTACCCCCAGTTTACAGGAAACTAAGGGTTAGAGAAATTAAGTGATTTGCCCACTAAGTCCTGAAGTTAGATTTGAGTCTAGTTGGGTCTAGCTCCAAAGTGCTTTATATGTCTTTACAATCACTTCAGGCTCAATGAACCCTGTTACATTTACTTTGAAACATATATTGAAAACAGTAGTATGTTGCAAAGTAAACTTACTTATTTCAAATAGTCTGGCCATAGTTATAATCACAGGTTTTGAGAGACTGGCAGAAACAAGAACCAGATTAATTCTTTAGCTCACTAGCACTACATCCTTATTTATGACAAGACCACATTAATTATAAGGAACGATAACAAGCACCCCAAAACCAACCCTCACACAAATTTTATTCCTCATCAATGACATAGTATGTGCATAACAAGCAAAATAAAATGGAAGCTGTGAATGTTAGGCTGGTGGCTTAAAGACTCAACTAAAACATAGATAAGCCATCTAGTGCTCAGACTTGTCGTGATGAGGAGCTTCGAGGTAAAGATGTTGATACAGGACATGTCTTCTCAAGGCTAGACCCATATTCTTGATAGAATGTTTAGCAGTGTCCCTGGCCTTTAGATGCCGATAGCACCCGCCCACCCCCCAGTTATGAGAACCAGGACAAAATCATCACCACTACCACCCTCCCTCCATTTAGAATGACTGTTCTAGATCAAAATAGAGCCATAGGTCTTCTAAAGACAGGGATATATTCTGAGAAATACATCGTTAGGTGATTTTAGCATTGGTGAACATCACTGTATGCTTACACAAACCTAGAGGGTGTAGCCAACTACACACTCACTCAGGCTATATGATATAGCCTATTGCCAGGCTACAAACCTGTACAGCCTGTGACTGTACTGAATACTGTAGGCAATTATAATACAATGGTAAGTTTTTGTGTATGCATATATATCTAGAAAATGTACAGTAAAAATATATTTATAATCTCATGGTACCACTGTCATATATGTGGTCTGTCATTGACAAAAATGTTGTTATGCAACAAACAACTGTATTTTCTAGAAGAAGAAAAAAAATGCAGAAAGTGCCCCAAGTGCCAGGGATGTGGGACTGGAGGCTCCCAGGCAGGCTGGGCTGCCTCTCCCAAGACTGCACCTCCCAGGAGGAGATGGCTTGTGCTCAGCATTGTCCACGCATTCCCAAAGCTACAGATTCATATATGTGAAAGGTTCATATGAATGATTTACTTAAATTAGTGAAGTTCACACTCTGAAGTCTTTCTGGCCCATCCCCAAGCTCTTTTGTGTCTTCTCTAACTCCATGGATTATTGCCGTTTTCCTGAACACCACTGAGCGTCTTTTAAGTGTCTGCTGAAGAACCTTGAGTTTTTTTCCTCAGATGGATCTGTACAGACCCTTCATTTTGTCTGCACCAGGATAGGCGCACACCACACATTTTTATAGGTAGCAAACTCCAGAATATGCCTTGCTTTTTTTTGTGAAAATCTGGGAGAACCACATTTTATTTAGCAGAGATGACAGTTGAATCACTCATTTTTGTAGAACAACAGCTGCGATGTGCCACCAAAATGTTCCAGAGAAGCTGAGGGTGTTTCATTTGTTCCAAGAGCTGGCAAGGCCAAATGCCAACAAGCATATTTATTTCTCAAACTTCCATTTCTGTAATGGATTGGCACTTTATTTATTTATTTTTATCATAGTCAAGGTTTTATGCCTGATTTTTGTAGACACTGAAACCTTGCAGTCCTATATCTGCAGTGCACTTTTGAGGGGGACTTGTTAGGTTTCATATACAGTCAGCCCTCCATAGCCTTGGTTCTTCATCTGCAGATATAACCAACCTCAGATTGAAAAATTTCACAGAAAAAAACTAATAAAAATGACCATGTAACAACAGAAATTATACAAATATAAGCAATACAACAACTATTTATGTAGCATTTACATTGTTTTAGGTATGATAAGTAATCTAGAGATGATTTAAAGTATTTGGGAGGATGTGTGTAGATCGTAGGCAAATAGTGTACCATTTTCTATCAGAGTCTTGAGCATCCTTGAATTTTGTTATTCTTGGGAGATTCTGAAACCAGTCCCCCATGGATACAGAGGGGTGGCAGTATATATGTTTAAACCTCCCTATCCACCAAAATATCACCAGCCTTGTCATCCTCTGAGTTATGGTACATCCGATGGCAGTGAGCATCAGTTGCCTGAGGAGATACACTAGCAGTGCCAAAGGCTGTTTTTTCAACTTTCATTAAAATCCTTTTTGCCTGAAGCCCTAGCTCTTTAGGTCTGTGGTCTATGAGTCTACTTTAATTTGCACAATGGGGTTAAGTGGAAGGGCTGAAATGACAGAAGTTAGGATTGCTTTTGGTATTAGAAGGATTAGAGGCCAACATCTCTAAATTCATCCAGGCACTGTGGATCAGCTACTTGATATTAGTGTAGTTTTGGGAAAAGTATCACTTCTGTTCAAATTTTTAAAAAGCATATAAAGCCAGCAACTTTTAATGAGCAGGTCCTTAAAAAAGCCATGGCATTTTCTTTAGAGATCAGATTCAGAAAGAACCACCAACTGTGTTTATTAAAATATCCATTTGGAGATTCCAATTATACACTAAACCGCCAAGGGAATTTTTGGAAGTATTTTAACTTAATGATCAGACATTCAAATATATGCAACAAATGTGTAATTTAAAGGTCTGATTGCAATAATCAGTTCTTGGAATAAATGTAGGTGCACTTAATGAAATGTGTACTCTACAGGGCACACACACTCACATATTGTGTAGTAGGTTGGATCTTTATGCCACTTTGTAAAAGGCAGAGGGGATCAAAACTAATTGCATATGGTGATCAAAGAAGGAATTCAGCATAGCGCATTTCTCCCTCTTCTAGAAAATACTTAGATTTAGAGCCGTGGTTCTAAATGGAAGGAGGTGGTGGTGGCAGCGGCAATGATTTTGTCCCCAGGGAACATTTAGCAATGTCCAGAGACATTTTTGGTTATCATAACTGGGGAGTAGGTGGATGCAACTGGCATCAAGAGGCCAGGGATGCTGCTTAATATTGTATAATTCACAGCACAACTGCCACAAGAAATGACAATCCAGTCCCAAATGCCAACAATTAGAGTAAGTGTGTTGAAAGGAGGAGAGATGGCAAGAGAATATGATACAAACCAGTTTAGTTTGGGGAGCTAATATCTTCAAACATTAAAATGGAGATTAAGAAAAAAGAGCTCAGTATCACCTGATCGTTAGAGAAATGCAAATGGAAGCCATAGTAAGATACCATCTCACACCAGTCCAGAATGGCTATCATTAAAAAGTCAAAAAATAACAGATGCTGGTGAGGTGGCAGAGAAAAGGGAACACTTATACACTGTTGGTGGGAGTGTAAATTAGTTCAGCCATTGTGGAAAGCAGTGTGGTTACTCTAAGAACTAAAAAAAACTATTATTCAACCTAGCAATCCCCTTACTGGGTATATACCCACAGGAATATAAATTGTTCTCCCATAAAGATACATGGGTGTGTATGTTCATTGCAGTACTATTCATAAGAGCAAAGACATGAAATCAACCTAAATGCTCATCAATGGTACACTGGATAAAGAAAATGTGGGCCATATACACCATGGAATACTTTGCAGCCATAAGAAAGGATGAGATCATGTTCTTTGTAGGAACATGCATGGAGCTGGAAGCCATTATCCTAAGCAAATTAACACAGGAACAGAAAACCAAATACCACATGTTGTCACATATAAATGAGAGCTAAATGATGAGAACACATGGACGCAAAGAGGAGAACAACAGAGGCGTACTTGAAGGTGGAGGGTGAAAGGAGGGAGAGGAACAACAACAAAAAGTCTCTGGGGTGCTAGGCTTAGTACCTGGGAGACAAAACAATCTGTACAACAAACCCCTATGACATGAGTTTACTTATCTAACAAACCTGCATATGTACCCCGAACCTAAAAGCTTTTTAAAAAATGAAGATTAAAGTATACCTGCAAATGATGATGCTGACACAAAATTATTTTTAGTCTAGCAAAATATAAAATCTACCTCCCTTCAACTGGAGTAATAAGTTCTTTGTATATGGATAGATTTTAAAAATCTAGTTAAATATATTTTTGATCTATTTCTTTACAAAAAACAATGATTGGCAAGAATCAAATAGTTCTCAGCTCAAGGGCTTGGTAGTGGAAGAAGATGGTGTGATACTACTCAGGGAATTGGCTTGAACCTTTTGATTTTCTTTCAGGTAAAGGAATATGTCAAATTAATCAGTGTGTATGAAAAGAAACTGTTAAACCTAACTGTCCGAATTGAGATCATGGAGAAGGATACCATTTCTTACACTGAACTGGACTTTGAGCTGATCAAGGTAGAAGTGAAGGAGATGGCGAAACTGGTCGTACAGCTGAAGGAGAGTTTTGGTGGAAGCTCAGAAATTGTTGACCAGCTGGAGGTGGAGGTAAGGAGTGAACTCACTTCTTGGTAAATTACTAATAAACTCCCTTCAGTGACTATAAGCAAGTACTAGGACCAGGAAATAAAACTCGCTCTTCCAACTTCTAATTCTCTACTTTCTCATGGCCACATGGCATATCACTATGTTCTGTTTTGGATAAGGGCCTGCGTTTGAATAATAAGTTAAGCACATTGGGAACGTGCTGACTTAGGAGCAGGTATCGTCTAATGGTCAGAATCCTGCCCCAGAATAAAATGCCCTTTCAACTTCTCTGAAAAGGAGGTGACATAAATTTGAACAACTGTTCATGGCCAAGCTATATGAGGTGTCTTCTCTGCTCTCGATTGGAACTGGAAATCCACAATATACCTGATTGTGGCAAACTTGTTAGGTTTGTTTCTCCTTTTGAATAACCTGGAATCCTTCTCCACAAACTGGAAACCTCCTTTAATAAATTTCTTGTATATTTCTGTGAAGCCTTTTAAGATCTGTGGATAAAGACCATCACATTTATGGTTGGGTAATTTATATCAACAGGAATTTACTAGCACAGTCATGACATGGGCTATAATTGAGAATTCTAGTTACATATTTTAGAATTTAAGCTTTCTCTGGCCCTCACCATTCATTAGAATCTTAATTATAATACAACATGAGTAAACACAAGTTTATAGGGGAACGTTATTAGAAATGAACTTTAATGGACATTTGTGGATGCTGAGAATGAGCTTGGGCTCTATTATTAAAGCCGTTAAAATCTTTGCCATTTTCTTCTTGTCACACACATCTGCCTGAGATCTGACAGGCGTTCACACTAAACCATAAAATGTATTCTTCCAAATGAAACCATTCAGAAGAGTCTCTGGTGTATTCTCTGGCAATGTTTCACTAAATGACAAATTCAGCCCTGGAATGTTTATGAAAGAAATTGCACCATAATATAAAGTCACTCTGAATTTTTATTTCCTCAGATAAGGAATATTACTCTCCTGGTAGAGAAGCTTGAGACGCTTGACAAAAACAATGTCCTTGCCATTCGCCGAGAAATCGTGGCTCTGAAGACCAAGCTGAAAGAGTGTGAGGCCTCTAAAGGTCAAAACACTCCTGTTGTCCACCCTACTCCCACTCCAGGTAAGCGTGCTACTTTTTTAACCACTTGTGCCAGACCCCATAAGCAGCTGTGAGTGGGGTGGGGAAGGGATTGGGGATCGCAATGGTGAAAGAAGAAGGTGTTTTTTTTTGTTTTTTTTTTTTTCAGTTCTCCGTTTTCTCTTCCATGTTTTAAAGGTCCCTTCCTCCCGAGTATTCTACATGCTATCATATTCTAGGTTTCACAGAGAAAGAGCACAAACAATGAGGGATTTAAACAAAATCCACAAGTTACACGTATTCTCTTTGCATCTTCTAACAGGGAACAGAAATCTCTATGGTGATGGAGGCAGTCGGGGCCTCAGGGGAAAGCCTCTGGAATCTGTGTGTGGCATCCACGTTCCTGTGTATTTAAGGGCTGATTGGCTCACTTATCTGATGAGCTGGGTTTATGCCTTCAATGCTCCCATCTTCTCTCTCTCCTTCCCTTTCTCCTCTTTAATTTTTCCTTTTTTCTTCTATAAATGCATGCTGCATACCTGCTGTATTGTGTGTCCTGAGATTCAGTGAGGATTAAAGGAATGACGCCACATATCCTGTGCTTGTGGGTGTGTCTTGCCATTGCTCATGGATTGTGAGTTCCTGGAGGGTAGGGGTGGCATGTTAGTCTCTAATGAGTTGCCACTGGGGTTAAGTACAGCACAGAGGTGGGTGTTCTGCAAATATACCCATAAATGGAGGCAGGGGAGTGTAGGGTTCAAGAGCATAGCTTTAGAATCCCAAAGACCTGAGCTTCCCAGCTAGGTGGCTGCAGCAAAAAGGATCCTTAATATCCTCATTTGTAAAATGGGAGAATAATAGTGCCTGCCTTGCAGGGTGGCTGTGGGGATTAATGAGTCAATGCTTGGGAAGCTCAGAGCCTTATGATCGGCATTCACACGCTGGCAATGGATATTATTAATAATGTTGATAATTGAAGCGAAAACCTTGCAACAAAACAAAAGCAGTGCCAGATCACTGTGCCCTGCGATGCATCCCTCCAGGTAAACTAAAGCCTCTCAGCCACAGCGTTCAGCCCCGTCCTTTAGAGATATCGATGACACAGGGACTTTCTCTCTGCAGGTCCTGAGCATCTTAGCCTGAATGGGGACTGTATCTTTTCATCAAATCATGCAACCCTTTTATTTTTATTAATTCCAATCCTCACACCTGCTTTCTTTTAGGTTGTGTTTCTGAATTCTTGTCAATGTAACTGATTTTTTAAGGCTTCAATTATTAAATAGGTATAGCCATGGATATAAGCCTCTTGGTCTTGTTCAGGCGGATCTTTTTCCTCCCTCTACAAATAGGAGTCTATCCTACTACAACAGGTGTCATCTAATGGTCAGAATCCTGCCCCAGAACAAAATGGCCTTTCAACTTCTCCAGAAAGGAGGTAACATAAATTTGAACAACTGTTCAAATTTCTCAACCTGCAGAGGAGGTTTAGGGCAGACAGCATGGTCTGTCCTCTGTAATAAACTAAGGCTAAATTTAGTCTGGGATTAGTGGTGCAAAAATGTAGCAAATGAGAACTGTTTCTGCTGGACCACAGAGGGCTCACTGAGGCAGAGGCTGAAGCAATGACAACAACTGATAATACCTGAACTAGCTCCCCAACACCCCTTGCAAATCTTCCTCATGGAATGGATTTTTCTGGCACAATTTTCTATGCATCCCTTCGAATGAGGACATTTTAGATGAAGGAATATTCAGGGCCATCTAACTTAGCCCCATCTTGTCTCAGAGGAGAAGACTTGGATAGTAAGGATGCTGCTTTTCCTGAGGCCACACAAGTAGTTAAAGACAGAGCAGAAGGTGCAAGACAAGGGTCTTTGCTTCCCGGTCAGCTCAGGACTGAGGGTGGCAGGCACCAGCAATCCAAGGACAATGGTGGGGAGAAAATGTATCGCTTAGTACCCAGGGAAGAAAACAAGTGAGCCTGTTGGGTTGTTTTTGTTGGATTTTTTTTTTTTTCCCCAGAACTTTCCCCTAGGCCCTCACACTTAGACTTCTGTGATCCATCTTAACCCAGCTGTGTTGTTTAAGCAAATTGGACCCAGATTTTCACTTACTTTCCCACAACGTTGACTGTACCTGAATCCCTGCCAAGCCACCTGGCTCTCTTCCAGCTTTGTTCATATTATATTTATGATGTTTATATTAAACTGACTTTTGGTCATGTTTTTAAATCAATTTCTTTCACTTGCTCTCTTTCTGTCTGGAGTGGTTGATAATGCAGAATTGGAAAATCCCCAGGCACCACAAACTTGTGAGCCTGTGGAGACTTTAATTAAAGTTACTCCCTATTATGGGACCTTAAAATCTGGCCTGTTTGCTTTTTTCACTGTGGAGTTTGCACAGAATAAAAAAGACTATATGCAAGTCTCAGCTCTAAAGTAACTCTGTGCAGTCTGGGCCCCCCTCCCTCATAGCTACAGTTTGCTAACCCAGTGGTCAGCTTGAACTTAGAACAAGTGAATGTATCCCAGGTTCAATCAAATATGCTTCCTATTTGGTTTTTGCTACAAACAACACCCTTTTTCTGCCTCATTTCATAGAACTTTCTAATCTAAAATAATTGGCCTTCTACTCATGAACGTTTTTTCCCTTCAAACTTCAGTCTGTCTCTGTTTTGCCTGTGAATCTAAATGACTGAATATAGGCCAAATGTGATCGGAGTGCTCCGGGATTGATCTCCATTTTGCTTGGGGATGCAAGGTTCTATGCTGGTCCCTAGTGATGCTCAGTAAGTAGCTGATGATTGAATGGGGTCTGAAAGAAATTGGGTGATCTGCTAAAATCTCAAGCTTAGGGAAGAGCCACGCGTTGAACAGCATATATCCAACACTTCAGAGTCAATTTAGTCTTAATCATTTTGTGACTGATTGTTTTAATTGCCTAATTCTTATAAGTCAATCATATTCTCCTCCTGGCTCAAACCAAGTTCAGTTGCCCAGTTGAGAGAGTGCATTAATAGATCCAAGATTAATTTTCCTCTGCAGGCATATAATCATTGGCTTTAAAAAATGCTCCTAACCATGATACTTTAAAAAAGCCTAGTCAGAATATTTTAAAGTCTCATGATTATGGCTTCCTCAGATATTTTCAGAGAACCATGGTGCCATCTAATGAATTGCATGATGAAGAGAGTGCCAATAAAGGCTAAACTTGTATAGAGGGTTCCTTAAATTATGTTCCATGGAGTAAATACCAGGCTTTTTGAAAAACCACATATGTAGCAGGGTGGAAGGCTAGTGTTTTATAAATAAGGGTAAGCGGAGTTTAGGCGGTTTGATTAATCTTTCCTTCCTTTATTCCACAAACATAATTTGGTGCCACTGTGTGACTGGCCCTGTTCTGGGTACTGGGGTTACCAGCATGAGTAAAGAAACCCCCAGAAGCCACTATCTAGGAAAGGAGAGATCTAAACCTCCAGTTATAACATGATGTGATTATATTGAGATATTTAGCATTTACTGAGTAACATTTACATGCCTTCTCTGTATTTTTCATAACTATTTTGCAGAGTTGGTATTATTTTTCTTCTGACATGAGGAAACTGAGGCTTAGAAGGTTAAGTAACTTGCTCAAGGATACACAACTGCTATTGGAATCAGGCTTTGAATTAGAATCTGGCTAGTAGTATTTTTCATACTAGGCTGCCTTTCATAGATGCTCTAACAGAGAGGTGCACCTGTGGTTTCTGGAGTGAAAAGAAAATTCCAACAGCTCACCTATCTGCTTAACACCAAATTATCTTTGCCTCCTTGCTTGTGGAGTAGGTAAAAGGATACTTTTGCTCCTGACAGTTTTGTGCTGTGTGTTCTCTTCCACCAGAAAATGCAAAATGATTCAATGGTCTTTCAGAATTCTTGGATCATGACTGGGCAATGGGCTGTTGCCCAAGTGTCAGGGTGAAGTTGGGATGGAAACTGGGTATGAAGTATGGAATGAAGTATGTCTAAGACCTTGACATGAAGGAAGAGGCTGGGAAGGAATATGAGATAAGGGAGGGTAGTAAGAAGCTCAGTGAAGATGGGATGGGTGGATGGGGACTCTGAGGAAGAGTGGGAACTGGGCTGTCAGTTTCAGTATCGTGTCCAAGATGGTTTGCTGCCAGGAATCGAGGAAGCCTGCCATAGCATTTTTCCTAGTCTGACATTGTTGTGGCCACATTTGTAGCACTGGCAGCAATGTTGAGTTCTCATCCCCATTTCTGCTTCCTTTCTACCATAGCCAGGACCCTAAAAATGGCCCTTTATCCTTACCCATAGAGGATAAAAGAAGGATAACAAATGAACAGGAAAGTGTTTACGAATGTTTGGGAGGTGAGAAAAAGAAAGTTTCATACATTTTAATATTTACACTGGGCAATTTGAATTTTCTGGTCAACTTATGAAATGATGAGCCACTATTATTATTATTAGTAGTAACAATAGTAACAGTACTAATACTATTATACTAATAATAGTGCAATTAGTATAATGGTAATAGTAGTAGTAATAGTAATTTTTTGAGAAGTTTATTTTGGGTCCTTCATGTCTAAAAATTTCCACATCTAGGGATAGAATAGTTTAACCTCTTGGTAGTGCTTGAATAAGTGATACGCATCATAAATTTTCCTTAAATACTTTGTTGCTGTCGATTTGGGATATTTTCTTTTCAGGAAGGCAAGATTCAACGAAGCAAACAATTCTATCTTCCAACCTGAAAGAAAAAAAGTGACTTTCCTCAGAGTGAAATGTAGTTAAATAAACAAGTTCTCAGGAAGATACTTTAACTAGAAAATCCAGTTTGTAGCATATGGAAACTTGAATAGTTTTTGTTATCATTAAACTGAACACACCACTAACTTTATTTTAATAATTCATGCATTGTTTCATAAACAAAAGCAAACAAGCATTCATCTGAGAGATCACTTTTAGTAGAAGAAATAATAATTTATAATTTTATTTATTATTTCTTCGGTGGAGAATAGTCTCTTGGCTGAACACACGTTGCTTTTTTATTTATGAAATGGCACATGCATTATTAAAATAAACCTGCGACTGTGTTCTGCTTAATGATATGCAAAATTATTTTGAGGTTGGGTACAGGGTGGTTTCATTTCTCTACCTGTTGTATGGTTGGCTGGCTTTCTCACCAACTGCAGATTTATGAGACCATTTAAGGAACACATATTTAATTCTGGGACCAAAAAGCCCCAGCAGATCGGAAAAATAAAAACAGAATTTCTAGTAATGGTTTCACCTTTGAGCAGTCCTTGGGTGAGGAGGATGGGGAGGGAAGGCATTTAGCAAGGAAAGGAATGGGTCTTTGCATATTGGACACAGCAGAGACCCAGAGACAAAGGCTTTGCTCTCCCTTCCCAGCCTCCATGCTAATCTCAGGCAATTCTTTGGAGCTCTGCTTTTGGCTCCAGCTCACCTCATGTTCCTCAATGGCTCTCTGAGTCCCTGCAAGCATTTCAAGCCAGATCCAACAATTTAGGTTCTGCTCCTTTCCTGTCTCACCTGCTCTGCTCTGAGCAGCAGGACGAAGGAAAATGACCTCAAATATACTTGAAGTTGGATTTTCTTTGTTATCCAATAAACCATCTCACGAGTTTTTTTTTTTGAGTGTTAAGATCCCAGAAAACGCGTGTTCAACTCTTTGGATAGTTATTATAAAAATACTAGAGGAACTTTATTTTATTTTTATAGCCCATAAACTCCTGGGATGGCAGGCATTTCAGTGGGAGTACAATGTGAAGGGTTGATCGCCCAGACTGAGTCATTTACCCAAGTGTTACAGAGAATGTAGATTCAGTGGACCAGTGAATCTTGTCCCACTTGATTGTACACATTGTGACAATGACAGTGTCTGGATGGAAAGATGAAATACTTGCATGTCATTCTATGGCACAATAGCATGTGGGTAATGAACGGCAGGACTCACCTTGTAACTCTGCAGCAGGACGGTCACCAAGTGATTTATTGATGCGCTGTGCATTGGGTACAGAGCAGGCAATGTTGCCCCAAAATAACTTTATGGCTTCTAAAGGGTGAAATTCCACCATTATAGGACCATCTTTCTGGATCTATAAAATGCTGTATTTAAAACGTCCTCTTCTGAGAATAGCTTAAAGCAGGATTGGTACCTGGCATGGATGTACAGTTGGGGTCCCAAGGAAGGGGAGAACGAGGAAGGGCATGAAGCCTTGCCTGGGAAAACCTTCTTCTTCATCACAATTCTTTCTGGGGCTGACCCTAGTGAATAACATCTTGTGGATTTATAGAAATAGGGTAGGATTGTGGAATAATCTTGCTTTCTTGATTTTGCTGTAAGAAAAATGAAATAAGATAATATTTGCAAAATGCTTTCTAATAGAAGGAAATATATTAAATTCACCAAGTCTCCTTTTCCTCTCTCTGGGCCTCCAAACATTTTAAATATAGTTCTTGCCAGTTTCATTATTCCTATTTTCCAGATTGAAAGCCCACCCATGGAAACAGAAGGTAGTTCTCTGTAGAGTGACATCGGGTTTGCATTGAGACCGAATGCACTGAACTAAGAGGAGGTTTGGCTCTTCTCCATCAGAACCACTGTTGTTATTGAACCTTGACAGGAAAAATATTTACAGATTCCTTTGGTGCTTAGGATATTAAACTACTTGTATCCTGTCGTTCCTTTTCTCTAAAAATGCCTTTTTATTTTCTTGTTTGTATAGGGAGCTGTGATCATGGTGGTGTGGTGAACATCAGCAAACCGTCTGTGGTTCAGCTCAACTGGAGAGGGTTTTCTTATCAGTATGGTGCCTGGGGTAGGGATTACTCTCCCCAGCATCCAGACAAAGGACTGTATTGGGTGGCACCATTGAATACAGATGGGAGACTGTTGGAGTATTACAGACTGTACAACACACTGGATGATTTGCTGTTGTACGTAAATGCTCGTGAGTTGCGGATCACCTATGGCCAAGGTAGTGGTACAGCAGTTTACAACAACAACATGTACGTCAACATGTACGACACCAGGAATATTGCCAGAGTTAACCTGACCACCAACACGATTGCTGTGACTCAAACTCTCCCTAATGCTGCCTATAATAACCGTTTTTCATATGCTAATGTTGCTTGGCAAGATATTGACTTTGCTGTGGATGAGAATGGATTGTGGGTGATTTATTCAACTGAAGCCAGCACTGGTAACATAGTGATTAGTAAACTAAATGACACCACACTTCAGGTGCTAAACACTTGGTATACCAAGCAGTATAAACCATCTGCTTCTAATGCCTTCATGGTATGTGGGGTTCTGTATGCCACCCGTACTCTGAACACCAGAACAGAAGAGATTTTTTACTATTATGACACAAACACAGGGAAAGAGGGCAAACTAGACATTGTAGTGCATAAGATGCAGGAAAAAGTGCAGAGCATTAATTATAACCCTTTTGACCGGAAACTTTATGTCTATAATGATGGTTACCTTCTGAATTATGATCTTTTTTTCTTGCAGAACCCCCAGTAAGCTGTTTAGGAGTTAGGGTGAAAGAGAAATAAAATGTATGTTGAAAAAATAGTCTTCTCCGCTTACTTAGATATCTGCAGAGGTGTCTAAAAGTGTGTTCTTTTTGCAGCAATATTTAGGTGCATAGTTCTACCACACTAGAGACCTAGGACATTTGTCTTGATTTGGTGAGTTCTCTTGGGAGCCATCTGCCTCTTCAGGTGCATTTTCCAATAAAGTCTGTCTAGGGTAGGATTGTTAGAGTTCTAGGGGCACTGTGGGCCTAGTGAAGCCTACCGTGAGGAGGCTTCACTAGAAGCCTTAAATTAGGAATTAAGGAGCTTAAAGAGAACTCAATATGACTTCTAGGGATCCTTTGTACAGGAAAGATTGCCCCGTGACCAGTCCTCATCCATGAGTCCCACTAATTATTTCATGCCTGGAAGGAACCTGGGGGCTTAGTTAGGTAGATTAATATCTGGAGCTCCTTGAGGGACCAAATCACCAACTGTTTTTTTTTTTTTTTCCTCACTAGCACCTGGAATGATGCTTTGTTTGTGGCAGCTAAGTAAATTTGGCATGCTTATATATTCTACGTCTGTAAAGTGCTGAGTTTTACAGAGGGAGGCCTTTTTATGCATTAAATTGTATATGGCAGATAAATCCCAGAAGGATCTGCAGATGAGGCACCTGCTTTTTCTTTTCTCTCATTGTCCACCTAACTAAAAGTCAGTAGAACCCTCTACCTCATAACTTCCTTCCAAAGGCAGCTCAGAAGATTAGAACCAGACTTACTAACCAATTCCCACCCCCCACCCCCTCTCTACTGCCTGCAGTAAAAAAAATTAATAGTTTTCTATGGAACTGATCTAAGATTAGAAAAATTAATTTTCTTTGATTTCATCATGAACTTTTATTTACATGGCTCTAAGACTGTAAGAAAATCTGATGGCAGCGATAAAGTGCTAGCATTTATTGTTACATAATAAAGACCTTGACGCATATGTGCGACTTATGAGCATATCAATTGTTGCATGTCATTTTTGCCTTTGTTTAAGCCTGGAACTTGTAAGAAAATAAAAATTCAATTTTTTTTTTTTCTTTCTAGGACGAGCTATGGAAAAGCTATTGAGAGTATCTAGTTAATCAGTGCAGTAGTTGGGAAATTTGCTGGTGTATGTGATGTGCTTCTGTGCTTTTGAATGACTTTATCGTCTGGTCTTTGTCTGTTTTTCCTTTGATGTTCAAGTCCCAGTCTATAGGATTGGCTATTTAAATGCTTTACTCCCCTTTTTTAAATAAATGATTAAAGTGTGCTTTGAAAAAAGTCATCGTTTGTTTTATTTACTTTTTAATATTTTTTAATGCTCTTAAGGGAGTAGTCCATCTCTTTCAATGAGGTTCAGAGAATGGCTACCTCCCAAACACTAGTGCCAGGAGATTGCACACCTAAAAACAGATCATATCAATAACTTTTATAAGAGTCCAAAGTTAGCCTGGCTCTTTAGTTTTTCTTTCCCTTTAAAATCCACTCTTTCTGGCAGCTTTTATTGTACAAGACTGCCCTATTATCTTTTGGGATATGACCTTATGTACTTATTAATTTGCATGACTGATCTGATTATTTCCAATGCTAGACTACATTTATGTGGCTTATGTTCCTTTTCCAATTGAGCTATTAACATGGATCAGAAGCCTCTGAATCTTCCCCAGACAGGAAGACTTGGGCAGAAAGCAGAAGGACTAACTGGCTGTACCAGGAGGAGAAGTACCTTTACCAAAGAGAATGTGTAAGAAGACAGGTGACCTACAGCTGGAAGGACACACTGGGCTGATGTAGTTAGTCTTACTGAAATTCTCATTTTGGATCCTTGCCAAGCTTTTTGAGACAGATGGCAGCTATAATATTTAGTATTTTAGTAAGATTTTTTCCTATCTCTTCAGGGCTGAGTGTAGAGACAGGTATGGCCTTCAAAATGCAACAAGATATGAAGCTAAAGACATGTATGTCATGTGAGATACAAGTTAAAAACCAGGATGTTATATTTAATCTGGTTCTAGGCGGTTTTCCAGATGAATGTTTTGTACCAAGTACACAGTATGACCTCTGAAAATTCAGGAAAGGAGACAGAAAGCTAAGGTAACCCTAGCAATCAGCTTCTCATTTGAACTGCTACAGAAGCATTTGCCTGAAAAAATTCACTTCCCAGCCTCTTTCTCACTGGACATGGTGTATCAGCCTGCAGTGACTGCCTGCAGGAAATCTCCCTGCTGGGAAGGTTGAAGGACTCAGGGATTCAGACTCCTGGGTTTACTGCAGTGCAGTTACACAATGGAAATTTTAGCTTCAGATTCATCAGCTACCGCCTGTTTGAAATTTACATACATATATATATAATAAACATAAATTACATAAGATATAATTCACATGTGATAAAACTTGCCAGTTTTAAGTGCGCAATTCAATGAGTTTTGACAAGTGGATAGTCGTGTAAAGGCTACCACAATTAGGAAATAAAACACTTCCATCCTCCGTGAAATGTTCTCTTGTGTTTTTTTTTATAGTCAACTCCTACCCCGACACTCCAGGCTCCGGCCACCACTGATCCGTTTCCCATACCTACGGTTTGCTTTTCCCCCAAAGTCATAGACGTGGAATTATATAGTGGATAGGCTTTTGAATCTGCCTTCTTCAACAAGGGAATTAGTCGGTTCAAATTACCCCAGAGGCGAACTGGACATTACCAGTGCTCTTGGGGATCCCTGCATTGTTTATTATCTTTCCTGGGGTTGGGTAGGGGATTATGGAGAGTTGTGGTGACCTACTGCCCTTGTAAGTGTTCCCGAGTGGCCTGTAGGGCCATGGGAGGGGTCTAAATCTGTGCACCAATCAAACTTACCAGGCAGCGCTCCCAAAGCATGAGGTTTTCTTGTTACCAGGCTTGTTGAAGGTTTGTTCTCCAGTCTTCACTCCTGTACCACAAGCATCCCTACCCAGGTGAGACAGGATATTAATTAACATTGTATAGAGTGGTTATGAGCACAGGATTCAGAGTCATGCAAAATGGATTTGACTCTTGGTCCTACTACTTGCATGTGGTATGGTTTTGGGAAGGTGCCTTAACTTTTGTGAGACTCAGTGTCTTTTTCTGTAAGATGGAATAAAACTAGGGCCGGGCGCGGTGGCTCACACCTGTAATCCCAGCACTTTGGGAGACCGAGGCAGGCAGATCACGAGGTCAGGAGATCGAGACCATCCTGGCTAACACGGCGAAACCCCGTCTGTACTAAAAATAGAAAAAATTAGCTGGGCGTGGTGGTGGGCGCCTGTAGTCCCAGCTACTTGGGAGGCTGAGGCAGGAGAATGGCGTGGACCCAGGAGGTGGAGCTTGCAGTGAGCCGAGATCACGCCACTGCACTCCAGCCTGGGCAAAAGAGTGAGACTCCGTCTCAAAAAAAAAAAAAAAAAAAAAAAAAAAAGATGGAATAAAACCACCTACCTCACAGGCCTGTTGGGTAAATTAAATGATATTAAGTATATAAAGTGTCTAGGAAAGTCCTTGGCCCATGTTCTGCCCTTTATGATGAGTTTTTAATCTCTGTTTTTCATTTTGAATTTTAGGTTCAGAATAGGCATTGGGTTGACAAGATATAAAGCTAACTGGGATTCAAGTTTACATTTCCCCTTATAATGGCTGTTGCAACTAGTGACTCTTTGAAGCAGGGGCCATTTTGGCATGAAAGAGTTCCAAAGGCTAGAATGTCCTCTCTTGGTCCTCAACTCCAAGATTGATCCTCAGAGCTGATATTTTCTGTGCTTTGACTCCAAAAGATTGACCAATGTGAGCAGCAGAAACGAAGCCTGTTTCCCATTTCTTTTGGGCCACTGACAACCTAAACGAAGACCGGCTGTCATGAAGCCCTATGGATAAGACTCAAATAAATGCATATGTTTTTCTACTCGCTTTGCTGTAGTCCACACGGGTATTGGCCTTTTCAGAACACGCATGGGTATTTACTTTGTACTCCACTTTTAGTAAAATATATTTACCTCTTAAGGTTTATTTATATCGCCAATCTAAAGGGTCTCTTTTTCTCCCCTTCTTGTTCATGAACCACTGAACGGGAGAGCTTCATCCTCTGTCCTGTGACTGTGTGGGCTGCCTTCAGGATGACATTGGGAGGTTCTGTGCCTGAGCCTTCAGTCATCTCAAACAGATGTCATGCTATGGGAGGGTGATTAGCCTCCTGTGCTCCAGAATGTTCCGGAACAACAAAAGAGTAAATTGTGACACATCAGAAAATAAAAGGCAGGCACATTTCTAAGGCATGCTTTTAGTCAGTGGAACAGACCAGCTGGCCTGGCTCGTGGGTAAGAGATGCTATTTGAGCTGTCAGTTCAGTTGCCAGGCCCCACATCTGTAGCTTGGGATGCGCCCACTTGTCTCTGAGATCTGCATATGTTCCTGGAACTTATTCAGGGGGAATAGCCCTTGGAATCAAGGTCCAGTAGGGAAAGATGGCCTTCAGTTTGTCCAAAGGGGAGATTTCTTGGGTGGCACCCTGAACCTCTTGGAGCCGAAAGTTCTGCTGTAGAAGGGTTTCTCAGACCTCGGCTGCTCCGAGGACTGTTAAGGAAAGACCTATGGTATGTATGAGGACTTCCAAGGGGTTTTTCTAGAGCTCAGTGTATGTGGAGGGTGGCAGAGGATGGGTATGAAAGAATGAATAGGGCCCAGGGTTTCTATACCATCAAAGGAATTTGATTTCTGTACCTCCATCCATCAAATTTATAGTAACTTCAACTTTCTCAAGTCTTCTCTTTTCCCCCAGCTTTATTGAGGTAAAATTGACAAACAAAAATTGTATATATTCAAGGTATACAACATGATGCTTTGATATATGTATTCATTGTTAAATAATTGCCATCATTAAGTGAATTAACATATCAATTGGCCTCACATAGTTAACCAAATCTCTTCTCTTTTTAGATTCTGCCAACTCATGTGTTCTTTTTGGTTGTGACCAACAATATTTTTATATCAATATTGCCTGTGATTTTCTCTTTCACCTTGGTGGCTGTTGTCAGGGTTCAGTGTAAGAACAGAAACTACATCTCTTAACTGGAGCTGCTAACTGCTCTATCAGATAAATCTCATGGTCTCAGTGACTTGGCATAAGTGGGTTTCTTTTTTTCTCCCTCACTTCAGTGACCACTGCTCTCATCATTTTGTCCTCGGTCATTGCTTCTTTTAGCATTTCTCTCATCCCAACACCCTTTTCCTCCCTCATTCCCCAGTTGTGGTTTTGTCTGGTGCTGCCACAATGGGAGAGAGCTTCTCTTCCAAGATGCTTCTCTTCCAAGCAGTGAGTCAGGGACCCAGGCTAGTTCCATCTCGTGTTATCACCATCTCCACATATAGCTTCCAAGGTCACTGTGCTCATTTGCATCAAACAACTAGAAAGGAAAAGAATGGTGAAGAAGCCTATGTGAGAGGTTGGTTTAGGTTTGACCTGAAAGGTTCATTTCTGCTCACAATCCATTAGCATAGGGTCATGCCTAGTTGTAAGGAAGGCTGGGAAACATATAGTTGATGGGTACACAGGAGAAAAGAAAATAGGTTGGTGAACAGCCAGCCAGTCTGCCTTACCACTGTAGGTATTGCAAGAAGAAAAGGATTTCATACAGAGAACCGGTGCTTACAAAATCATTGGAAAGGCTGAAGGTGCAGGGCAACTAGGGGCTGCAATTTAACAATTGGTTTTGAGGTCACTCCACTACCTACAACCTAGAAATCAGGAAACTGCATCTGCTGCTACTATTGGTGTGTCATCCCCACATCCCCCACACTGGACCAGATGATGGACTATGGACTCTATCTGCCACAAGCACTCATCTCTGCTGGTGCTCACCTATCCACCCCACTCCCTTCCACAGTAAGCCTTCCACCTTTCAAATCGAATGTAAGTGGATCTCACGGACTGAATCTAAAATCACCCTGCACTGTATCTACGGAGGAGGCTGGGAAATGTAGTTTTAATCTTCTTCCCCTGTGACACAGTGAAAATGAGAGGAAAGGTTGAAAATTGATGCCAGTGCCAATAGACAATACCTGGCACAACAACTTCATTCAGTAACCCCTGTTTTCATCATTGCTGCTGCTTGGTGACTGCTCTTTTTGCACCTACTGTATCCCCTGGTCATTTGTCACTATTTTATTTTATAATGCTCATACTCCAGTGGTAGCTTAGCCTGATACCACCATAATAGGGGAGACTTTCTCCTCCAACAGTGAACCTTTCAAACAAACTTTTTTTTTTTTTTTTTGAGATGGATTCTTGCTCTGTCACCCAGGCTGAAGTGCAGTGGTGTGACCTCGGCTCATGGCAACTTCCACCTCCAAGGTTCAAACAATTCTCCTGCCTTAGCCTCCTGAGTAGCTGGGATTGCAGCCATGTGCCACCATACCTGGCTAATTTTTTTATTGTTATTTTTAGGTGAGACTGGGTTTCGTCATGTTGGCTAGGCTGGTCTTGAACTTCTGACCTCAGGTGATCCTCCCACCTCAGCCTCCTGGGCACAGTGGCTCATGCTGGGATTGTGGGTATGAGCCACTGCGCCTGGCCCCAAACAAACTTTTGAAGAGGAGCTGGGCTTTACAATTAATAGCCCCTCCACCAGACTTCATCAGAGTCACATCGCACCACATGGCGAATTTCTCTCTGGTGACCCATCAGTGTCCTAGGAGAACTTCAGGCCCCTGAAAAAATTCTTTTTTGTCTCTGGGTAAGAATCTCTTCTGTTTCCGGGTAGAACTGAAGTGGTGGTGTTGTCTGGGGCAATACCCAAGATTTGTTGTCTCATACCGAGGAAATCAAGGATGTGGACACACAAGAAGTGAAGAGTGGAGATGTAATAGGTGAAAGAAAGAAAAGCTCTCTCCTACAGAGACAGGGGTCCCAAGCAGGTTTTCCACTTCTGAAGTGAAATGCAGTGGATTTTATAGATGAGCTTGAGGAGGCAGTGTCTGATTTACGTAGGGCATGAAAGATTGGTTGGACCAGGTGTGCCGTTTGCATAGGGTGTGGAAAGCTGGCCTAATCTTTTATTATGCAGATGGGTTCTCTACCTGGCCAGCACCATGTTGCCTGTTTCTTTACTGTGCACGTGGTGACAAAGAAAAGGAAGATGGAGCCTCCATGTTGAACATACCTGGCCCTCAGGTAGCCCTTTTCTATTGGCACACCTGCCGGCATTCCCCCGTGCAAGCTTCCAGCTTGCTTATCTATGTCTACAGCTCGATTTTTCAGGCTGCTCTTTGTTAGAAAAGAAATGATTTGGGGTTGCTTTTCTTGTTAAAAGGAAAATTCTGCCAAGGGCTCTTTTATCTTCACTATCTGCCTAAATAATGTCTTTCTATCTCCTGTGTCAGAACCACCCAGAAGCTTCTAGAATTTGGAATATCCCGTACTCCCTATTTTCCCCTGTTCATCATCCCTGAAATACTGGTTGAAGTTTTCCCCAGGAAGAATTATGGGGTTATTTGGCCAACAGGCTACTGCTCTTGGGAGGTGACAGTGCAGAGGGGGACCACCCTGGGGCCTTCCACAGTCCCTCATCTCCACCTGAAGAGCATCCTGATGAGTCATGGTAGTGTTCTGATTCTTTCAAATGATACCACGCAGTGTATCGGTTTTCTCAGAATGATTCTGGGTGGGGCTGCACCAGCCCCACTGAGATGATCTGTTGCCTGCTGGAGCCTGGGTGGCAAATTTTCTAGCAGGATCTGAGAAGTCAATGAGTGAAGGCAGAACTGCCCCGGAGAGGAGGAATTCTGGCAGCATAAGCTCAGGGAATTAGTTTGGGAAGGAAAGTTTGTAATAACAGTGTTCCAGTTCCTGCTGAATAAAACATTCAGAGAGCTTTTCTTCTCCCAGCAGAAAAATAAAATACTCTGGAGGCAATAGGATAGTTGTTCTTTTTAAATGTTGTTTTTCATAAAACTCAGATGGTTGTAGTCATCTGACCATGACACTGTTCTCCCTCCTGCTCCTGCACTGGGCATCTTGTGGGTGTGTGTGAGACAACATGTCCTGGGGCTGTATCATGGTTCTCTCATTTAAGCAGATGGAGAAACAGCCATTTAAACGAATAGGGCATGAGCCCAGAGAAGGTATAACCAGCTGCAAACAGACCAGTAACTATGGTTGTTACACATCTGGTAGGTAGTTCTATAGCGAAGCAGCTAATGGGACTGGTATTTAAATGGCCATTAGTAGACTCCGACTCTGTGCACCCAATCAAGAAGTACCCTGGAAGCTCTCTCTCAGTGCCGCTCTGCCGTCATTTGGCTGCAGATTGGGCCAGCAGCAGAGCTCTGGTCTGCATGGTTGTCATCATTGCCGACAGGGAGAAACTTCATTTTTGTCGAACTGAAATAGGGGGTTCTGGAGTGGACCCCCCACATCCTTGAGGCATCGCAGAGGTGTGCGTCCTGTGGCCCTCTCCTGCACAGGTGAGAGTGCCAGCTTGGCACATCATGCACCTCCGGCGTCTGTCTCTCATTAACCTTGTATCGACAAAGCCGAGAGCCAGTTAATCCTAAGGATTCAATCCGCGTGAGTGCCAGGTTATTCCTTTTAAGCCCTCTGGCAAAGTGAAGAAGGGGGAGGTGCTTTTTCATTATGAAGGGGCCTCACAAGAGAACAGAGGCGGCCTCTGCCCACCTGGTGTACAATTCTGATTCCGAGGCTGCTGAGAGCCATTCCTTTGCCTTAGAGATTTGTTCACAGTTAAAATGCAAATATCTTTGGCAAAGAGAATTTATTCAGAATGCTTTTTAAAACTTGCCTGAAAAGTTTGAATAATGAGGAGCCTAAAGATTTTGAGGAAAGTGGCGCTTGGTATTGATGAGGAACATCTGGACAGTTTAAGGCAAAAGGAAAAGGAGACACAAAGGCTGGAGAGACACCTTTTCCTACATTTGCTGGGCCTCCTTTCTCCACCCCTTTTCAAGAAAAAAACTCTTTTATTTCCCCTTGTTTTTCATGGGTATTAACAACAACAGGTCGGGTGCAGTGGTTCATGTCTGTAACCCCAGCACTTTCGGAGGCAGAGGCGGGAGGATCGCTTGAGTCCAGGGGTTGGAGACCAGATTGGGCAACATGGTAAAACCAAATCTCTATAAAGAATACAACAACAACAACAACAACAACAATTAGCCTGGCATGGTGGTGTATGCCTGTAGTCCCAGCTACACATGAGGCTGAAGTGGGAGGACTGCTTGAGCCCAGGAGGTCAAGGCTGCAGTGAGCCAAGATCACACCACTGCACTCCAGCCTGGGCAACAGTGAGACCTTGCCTCCCTCTGTTCATGCTTGTTGTCCTGGTATAATTATTAATAGTGAGCACCTTTTACTCTCAGAAGGGTTCCAATTTGAACAATAAATCATATAATCACCCTATTGATAGGTACCTCATAGAAAAAGGATATTTGTTTTGTCTCTTGTTTCTGTCTTCATTGCTTTTGGTCTGGTTTTGGGGAAGCTGCAAGGAGACACATGCTTCTACCTTCACATAGCAATTCAGTGACAAGTAGAAACATGAATCAAGTGGTAAAACAAACAAACAAACAAACAAAAACCCAAGGCAAGCCTAAAATACATCAAACTGCACCAAAAATGCAGATTAAAATGGAACGTGTTGTCCGTGGGTCCCTGATTCCTCCTCAGGCCCCCAATGCTGGCTGTGATCACTGCTTAGCACTAAAGCCATCAGCCTGGCAGCAGGGACAAGGCTTTGGAAAATGGCACAGCAGGTTAGTCTACTTGTGGCCTGAATGGAACTTTTTGGGAGTACAATATGCTGAAGATGTGGCTGTGTGTGGTAGTGTAGCCGCCCAGTGGGTTCTTGCCCACTGCCTAGACAGTAGGGGTATTGTGTGATGGAGGTACTCAAAGTAGGGGGAGGACACAGTCACATCTGCTTCCAGCACCAGCAAAGTGAAGGGTGATCACTCGTCTTGGCCTCTCTGCAGAGGAGGGACTTTGGAGATATGTGTATACACACACACATGCATATACATGCACACATACACACACACACAAAGCAGACACTCAACATATGGGTGAGCTGACAGTATGACATAGTATAAATAGATCTGGTTTTGGAGGCAATCAAATCTGAGTTCAAATCCTCCCAGCTCCACAATTTGTGAGCTGTGTTACCTTGGCCAAGTTTCTTAAACACTCTGAGTCTCAGTTTCCTTTACTATGAAACGTAGTAGTTATGAGTGTTAGCTGATATAATATATTCCAGTTTTTAGCACTGTGTCTGCCCCACAGGATGGTCAATAAATGTTAGTTTCCAATTTATCCTCATCCTGCCTTCCAGCTCTAGTACTTAAGAACCTGTAAGCGCAGCAGGAGGAGGCTTATGGAAGAGAAAAATGTGCTCTCTTCTGGCCAAGGGAGCATGACCACAGTCAACCTTTTATTTCGTTTCAGTTTTTATACTCATTACAGGCAGCATCCAGGTTTAGCCCCACTCATCCAACTTCATATATTCCGTAGGGATGGCCTGGCTCCCGGCTTATGAAATGGCAATTGTTGTATGGCTGCTGAACAGAGGAATACAGTTGGGTAAAGAACAGGGAGTGTTTTGTTTACCAGAAATCATGCAGCTCGGAGTTATGTTTTGATTCCTTGAAGTTCCTGCAGGTAGATCCTGTAGTGATTTGGCACGGGTGTCTGCCTTTCAAACACTGCTGAAGGCCTGCTCCTCTTTCTACTTCTTGCTATCTCCAAGAGGGTAACAGGATCTGTCTCCCAGAAAACAGCCTGCTCTTGGCCTGTTACTATTGTGCATCCTCTGGGTTTGGCCTTGACTCTCCTGTGTGCAATGCTGTGAGCAGAATATCAATTGGTGTAGAGGAGAAGCAAGTCAGGCACTGCCAGTCCAGGGCCTGCATTATCGGGGAGAAATCATGCTGCATCACAGAAAATAACTTCTTTTTCTCACTTTATAAATTAGCTTGGCAATTGCTAGAATGATGAACCCTTAGTCTCACAGATCGTGCTTGTAAAGAGTAGGGAAAAAGGAACCAGAATGCAATGCTCTTTGCCATTCCAAAAAAGAATCCTGAGTGGGAATTACTCTGGCAATCCCTGGGATACCCTATTCTCTACCCTCCCTGACTCCACTTTTTTCTCCTTAGTTGCATGCCTGTTTTTGTTGATCTATTGCAGAAAGCTTTGGCTAAGACATGGGATCTCAGCTGGGGCTTCCAGGCTGGGGAGAAGGACAGGGACCCTGCTTTTTACAGGAGAAGGACCATGCAAAATGCTAGATTCCTGTGCCTGGTAGTCGACTAGCCTTTTCAGATAGAGGTTTATCCTGTATATTGATTTTGTCACAGAAGCGTAAAAGCAGAGATCCTCAGAGCTAGAAATGAACCAAAACGTCATCTAGACTCACCCCTTTGCTCCATAGATAAGGAAATTGAGACGCAGAGAGGATAAGTGACCTACCCAAGGTCTTCATGCAGCTGACAGGTGGCCAGGCTGGGCTAGATCAGGAGCCTGGGTGGGCATCAACGTGCTTCCCTTTCCTTGCTCTGCCTATCAAGGAAACAGGCTGAGGCTTCCCGAAGGGAAAATGGGTGGATTTTTCTCATTTCATTTTATTTCAAAGTAAAAAACGCTTTCATAATTTGTTCTTATTCTACTTGCAAACTCTAATTACTAGTTCTAGTGTTAACTACTTAACATAATTTACTTAATTAGCTAATTACTAACAATGGAAAGTAGTTTTATTTGACCTTTTATATTCACATTCTTCCCACCATAAAGAAGTTCATGTCTGTGGTGTTGAGTGACATTAACATAAATGGTGAATTACTTGGCAGAAAACCATAGTCTAGCTCCTGAAGGTCATGCTTTTCTCTATTAAACACTCTGTACTCCTTTATAAAGAAAGGACAATTTTGAATTAAAAGCAGTACACACATAGATACATACTAATCATCAGGGAGAGTTAATGTCATAATTAAGTATAGAGGAATTGGGGCTCCTTAGGTCTGATTTCAAGTTTGGCTTCTACCCTTTCCCAGATAGGTGACTTTGAGCAAATCACCTAAGCCTCTATTTCCTCAGTGGTAAAATGGGTGTGATGATTGTGCTTATTTTGTAGTTGCAATGAGGATTAAGTGGAGGTGATATGTATGTAAAGTTCTTAGTACCTTACCCAGTAAATACCAAGTCTTCAGTAAATAGTTGTGAATACATGTGTATTACAGAAAAATTGGGGAGCTCACACAGGTATGAAGAAGGAAATAAAGTCTGCCTTAGTTCCACCTCTTAGAGACTGCTTCTCTTCCCATTACGTACAGAATGACAGAAGATGTAATGACAGACACATGTTCCTAACCTAAAGTATGTATATTTTAGTAGGCTATGAGTTCCTAATGTACATACAATTTACTAGGCTGCTTTTTTTCTTTTAACATTCTTTGTGGACAGCTTCCCTTATTTTTTAAAATCATGATTTTTGACGGGAGGAGATAATTATGCAACTTCATTGTGGCAGTAGCTAATGAGTACAGGGCCCTCGATCTTTAGGTTTTATCTCATTGAGTAAACGTGACTTTTAATGTCTATAAATTATTCCATAGACATATCATAATTCATTTAATCATTTCCCTGTTGTTGCAAGTTAGTTTGTTTTTCCTATTTTATTTTATTTTTTGACTTTATAAACTTCTTAGAGTATAAATCTTTGCCTGCACTTTTGATCATATTCTTAGGACAGATTAAGTAAATTATTGGGTCAAAACACAAACACTTGTCAGAATCTTACTCCATACTGCCAAGTGGCTTTGCAAAAACGAGCAGTGCTTTGCTTTGTAAAGCTCATTCCTCAAAGCTGCACAGGCCAAGGTTTCCGACTGGGCTGTTTTGTGAAAAGGGTAGTCAAAATCCAAATATTCTTGGTGAATCAGGAGTCAGTTTCCTCTTCCTTCCTCTCCTGGGCTATGTCTAGGACAGTTGGAAATATCTCTGGTTTGGGGATCCTTTCGGACCTCCTCCTAAGAAAGTCCTGTGTATACTGATTTGGAGGCTACCTAAACCGGAACTTGACCTCTAAAGCTCAGCTAATCTAATCCTAAGTCTTCTGATCAGTGGCATGGCATCCTCCATCATGCTTGTATTTAAAAGCTTTCAAAACGGTCAAGCCCATGGGTTCTTCGCTTAGTTTGCTGTTGGATGGATAATATCCCTTCTTTGTTAGAAAGTTACTGCTGAAGTTTACCCTCAAATCCTTAATGAATTTGGTCCTGGTGAGGGTACTCTCCAGGCACCTGGCTTCCCTTCTCAGTGCGTGGGCAACAACCCCATCACAGGGAAGCTTTGCTGATGCCCTCTCTGTGGGCATGTTACAGGTACAGGGAATGTTTGTTACCTGGCTTGGGTATTGTTAAGCTTCTTCTCCATCTTTTCTTCCTTGAATCTAGACTTTTTACCTTTCCTGGAATCCTTTCTAGTCTCATGGCTGCTCCTCTGAATTAATTTATGCCTCAAATGTTGCATTTTTTTTTTTTTTTGAGATGGAGTCTCACTGTATCCCCCAGGCTGGAGTGCAATGGCGTGATCTTGGCTCACTGCAACCTCCTGTTCCCAGGCTCAAGTGATTCTCCTGCCTCAGTCTCCTGAGTAGCTGGGATTGCAGACATGCACCACCACACCCAGCTAATTTTTGTATTTACAGTATAGATGAGGTTTCACCACGTTGGCCAGGTTGGTCTCGAACTCTTGACCTCAAGTGATCCACCTGCCTCAGCCTCCCAAAGTGGTGGGGTGACAGGCGTGAGCCACCATGCCCAGCCAAATGTTGCATACTTAGTTAATTGGTTTCTCTGCTGCCAACCTCTGCTTCCTCTAACCTGTCTTGAACCCAGCTGGCAAATTAATCTTCTTTAAACATAGTCCTGAGGCTCCACTCTTCCCTGATAACCAGATTAAGCATACTGTCAAGGGCATCCACGGTGTAGTCCCTGTTTCCTGGTTACCCCATTGCATTTTGCACCCAAAAGGCGTTACTTGCTGTTCTCCAGTGGACCCAATCCTTTTTAGACTTCTTACTTTCCCCTTGCTTAATTGCCCTCTCTTTACCCATGTCTCTGTGTTGAAATTTCATCAATGATTAGTGGCTATCCCAAACGCTCCTATGTGAAGCCTGTCTTAACCCTCTTCACTAGAATGAAAGCTTACTCTTCATGAATACCTATTGCATATTCCTCTGTCTTCTCAGTCTGCCCCATATTAGAATGATTTCTTTGGCTGGAGAATTCTCCCTTTGTCCCAATCTTGGCAGATAATAAACTCCTGGATGGCAGGGCTGTGTCTGCTTCCTCTCTGTATCACCGGCATCACCTGAGGAGTGCTTTGTACATGGACACTCACATGTTCTGAGACAGAAGTCCTCGGACGCAGCCCTCCTCTTGTGTTGCATAAGAGCGGGAGCAGCACAGCTGCCTGGATTTATTGTTTTTCCCAAGGGAGGTGATTATAACACTTTATCTTCCCCTTTTGGCTTTCAGCCAGTGGCTCTGCATCTAATCTCTAATTTTCTTTTTGTTTAAAGGGTTGTTCTGTCTTCCCAGTCAAAGCAAAATGATGATGGTAATAATGTGAGTTGTTATTTCTTGAAAACCTACTATGTGCTAGACACTGTGCTTTACATATGAGATCTCATTTATTAATCTTCACAAACATTTTATAAATTAGGTACTATTTCCCTCTTTTATGGATGAGAAAATGGAAGCCTGGAGAGATTAAAAAACCTGCACCCAAATCATTGAAGTTGTAGATTAGAGTTGGAATCAAGAACTGAACCCAGCACTGTCAGCCCGTCTTCTCACTATGTCCTGCTAGAAAAGGATGACTTAAGAGTGGGGTGGATATCAGACTTGGCTCACTTTTCCTGGGACCTAAGACCATGAGACATTTGCAGTAGAGGGACATGCAAACCTCTATTACAGCTTAGTTTTGCTGAGCACTGGCTCCTCTTCATCTGTTTCAGGCCTTAGGAAAGGACAGGGAGATTGAGTTAAGCCTCTGCTCCCAGACATATCACTGCACCAATAGGCAAAATGTACCCTTGATGTTAAATTGTGGGAAACTTGACTCATTGCTATACTATCCAGGTCATCTGCTTGCTGGGCAAAGGCAGTTAAAAATAGGTACAGTATATGCCAAGATTAAGACGCTCTTAAAACTAGTTATGGTGGGAGAATTCAATGCTGATTTTTAAGGAACTCTAGAAAAGAGTACCTTTGCTTAGTGATTGATGTAAAGTAGTCACTTAATAGACATTAATCAAATAAATGAATTAATTAATGAATATAGGAATGAATTAGTGGTATTTTATGGGTTTTTTTAACTGGCAAGCGATGTGGAATAATGGGAAAAATGGGATCTGCCAATCATTAGTGCGCTGACCTTGAGTAACTTATTCTCCGTGAGGTTCAATTTGTCACGTGTAAAATGGCAATGTTAATACCCACTGTCAAGAACTATGGGAAATCTGAGATTTTACCTTCTTTCAAGCTAATGTGGCCTGACACATTTTCAAAGATGCTTGCAGAAGACATGGGTATTTTGGGTCAGATACATGGAATTTACTACTCATGGCATGGCAAAACATGAACATCACCATATTTTTATCTATTTCCTTTGCAAATGGCTCTGATGTATGCTTGTTCACAGAGTGAGCTGTGTTAAAGAAGAGGGACTCCAAGCTTAGGTGTCCAGAATTTAAAATGGGCAGTAAGCATGCTTGCCTTTTTCTCTGGCAGAAGATGCTATCTTCCCTTTTTCAGGCTGTTCGCTCTCCACATGTCCTTGAGAAGATATATTGGAACAAAGGGTGATACTGCCATGCTTGCAAGACATACTGAGTGCATGAAACCAGTGAAGGATTGTCTCCCAAAATCTACCTCATATATTTTGTTTCATGAAAATTAAAGAACTAACATATTTTATCAGTTAGAATGGGCTGGGCAATTCTGCAGCAACACATGACTGTCACAGTGCCTTAAACCATGAAAGATTTCTTGCTAATGCCACATATTCACGGGGAATTGGCTGGGGACTCTGTTTCACATCAGGCTCACTCTGGTTCCCAGGCTGAAGGAAGTGCCATGATGTGGCATATTGACATGGCAGAGGGCAAGTGAGTGTGCAAAATTGCAGGCTGACTCTACAAACTCCACTCCAACTTCATCCCAGAAGCGACATGCATCACTTCTCACATTTCATTGTCCAAAGCAAGTTATGTAGCCAAACCTAACCTCAAGAGGGAAGTGAAGTGTGCCCAGAAGAGCCAGAAATATTTATTTGGTGGGCAGCACAAATTACTGCTACCCAAATGCAATGTCCTTGCACAAGTCTGGACACATTAAAAATGGTCACTTCCCTCTTCTTTACTTCTGGAGTCATGAATTTGGACAAGGTCAGAAGTGTGGTTCTTTGGTTAAGAAAAAACTCACGGTGGTCATGGATTCAGGTTGTCCTCTGTCTGTCGGCACCCGTGGTCAAGAAAATTTGCAGAATTTCCAGTATACTATGTGCCGAAGCTTATCAATCAAGTTAATAAATACTAATTATTAATATGCATTCAAGATCACAAGTTTGTTGGTCAACATTAAAAAAGAAGAAACATAGAATTTTTCCGAATCCCCAATTATTGCACAGAGATAATAACTAGATTGAGAAAGAAAAGAAAAATGTTGATTTATTTTCATTCATGGAACAATGCAATCACAGACTCAATAGCTGAAATACTTTCTGACTTGAACTGGTCACTGCGTCTGACTAGCAATCATTGAATGCCACTAGAATGAAATAAACATTACTAATTATCACAGCCTCCATGCTTCAGAGTTTAAAGACACCAGACAGGTCATTAATTTCTTTTTTCATTCATTGAGAGCCCCTATCTGTCAGGCACTGAGTTAAGGATGTGGGGACACAATTAGAAGCAAAACTGAAATGGTTCTTGGCTCCAAGGAGTTTAGAGTCTAGAGGGAAAAAAGATAACAGTAGAAACTAACTCTTATTCATGGCTTGCTTACTAGGGGCTGAGCATGCGGCTGTGCAATACATGTGCATTTCATAAGAGAGTCAACAGCCTTGTGTTGGTTTATTACTCACAAGAACCCTGCGGAGATGGTGAGAACCATGGCCTTGACTTGGTATAATCAAGACTCAGAAATGTTATTCAGTATATTTTTGGGGTGCCAGGAGAGCTAGGTCAGAATTCAGCTCTCATGTCTCAGATTACAGATGCATTGACACCTAACCATTTTCACTAACTGGCACCACAAAAACCAGCCTTGTTTATGGGTTGGGCATCCCCACCTCCAGGCGGTGCCTTCTCTTAGTTAATATTTCCCATCAATGAATGAATTATTCAAAGAATTGGTTGCACACCTATTTGATGTCAGGCACTGTGCAAAGTGCCTACTCACTACAGATTTCACACTACTCCTACAATTATCTGCAAGGAATCATGATTTGACAAATGAAGAAATGAAGAATCATAGAGTGAGAGATTTGCCTATTATTTCCAGGGTTCAAAATTGGTGGAGGGAGCCAGGAATCAACCAAGCCATGTTTGAGCCAGAACTCTTCCTAGGGGCACAACTCTGCCCCTGTGAACTGCTGGCAGGTCTGGCCAGTGGATACTCTCAGACCTATAACCGTGGCTCCTGCCAGACATCCCTAAGTCCCCCTGCAATAACATTGGGTTATGAAATCTAGGCAGCTAGTAGAAACAGATCACTTTGAGGATACCTGCCTCTTCTCACTGCAGCAGCACAACTTGCTGCTTTTACTCACCTATTCTAATGAATTCAACAAACATTGACTGAACAGCTTCAATGTAGCACTCCCTGGAGGCTACCAGGGTGAGTTCAACATAGCTCTACTCTCAAAGGGTTGAAAATCAACAGTGGGAGAGAAACTTAGAACCACAGAAACTATAATGCAGGTAGACAACTCAGGGTTATAACAAGCAAAATGCAACGAGAGAGAGAGAGAGAGAGAGAGAGAGAGAAAATCCTACTGGGAAATCTGGGAAGGCTTTGGGGGTAAGTGTGTGATTTGTCAGGGATTTAAAGATAGATAACTCAAGTGCTCGAAATGGGCAGAGGGGAGTGGAGGGAAAGAGTGAGTGTGAAGAAGCCACATCACGCAAGCAGAAGAAGGGGCTGTTTCTTTCAGAGATTTGTAGCCTGGAAGAAGAGTTGTTTTTCCAGAGTTCACGAAGTCTGACCCATTTTCACAGAGCGTGTGGGGAGGAACAACTAGTGCAAGCCAGGTGCCGTTGGAGAAGCTGCCTCAAAGGTTAGCTGAGCAGAAAGGCTGTTGTGGACACTTAGAAGTCTTTTCTGAAAGGGAGCCATCTGGTGCTTAGTACCAAGAAAGCTTCTTTCTGTTTTTCCAGGCTTCTGGGCGCTGGTGGCTGATGCACAGTTCCCCTGGGCTTTGCAAGGGTGGAGGGACTGGTGGTGGCTTCCTGGGCTGTAAAAGGCTGCATCTCATGCCTGAGGTCCCAGCCTCTGCACCTCTGCAGAGTGTGGTCCCCATGGGGAGCTGATGAGCTGACAGCTGTCTCTTCAGAGGCCCCCTGGGTCTTCATTGCCTCTGTGTGCATGTCTCCTTGTGGGAAGCATGGAAGGTTTTGAATCCTGGCCAGTCACATCTGGGAAAAACAACCCAAATGTTAATCCATCTGGAGAGAGAACTAATCCATATCTTCTGCTGTCTTTATCTTTTGTTTTTCATCTCTGGATTTTTAAATCTAATTATGAAGCCAGAACGAGCCCCCTGCAAGCCTGTCTCTTACCCTTCAGGCAGCCTTTAAACGTTCCTTTGTGCATGGTCTCCTTATGCTCCTAGCAGAGTTCCTTTCATCGGAATGTGGCACAGCTCTTTAAACAGAGAAACAAAGCCTCACTACACCCTCATGAGGAAAGAAGCAATCATAACTTGCTTTCACCACAGCTGAGAAGATTAAGGAATGGGCGGCCACTTGCTTAAGGAGTCCCAGCTACTATGGCCTTCCTAAAACAACAAGAGCACTAGCCATATCCTGCCCTTGTGTATTTTCCTAGAAGTGGACTCAGGTTCAAGAAGGAACTTTGTATATTTCTTCCTAAATGGGCTCCTCCTCCTGTACCCTGTGTTTAGAAAAATGGTATCAACCAATCACCTGAGCCTGGATATTTCCACTCTCTTAGGCAGTGGAGACTTAACTGATCTTTCAATGGTCATGTCTCTTCTGCCTTTTCTCTCTCTCTGATACTCTGGGGTACCCTGCTAGTCTGGATTACTACCACAGCTTGCCCTCCTTAGTCTCTGTTTTTATTGTACGTTCCTCCTAATCTACCCTCCAGGCTGCTATCAGACTAAACTCTCTAAAAGACAAACTTAGTTAAGTTATGCCTTTGCTTAAAATCCTTCTCCTATAGGATAAGATGGAAACTCCTTAGCCTGATATAAAAGCTCCAGGCTCTACCTGTGCAATCTCACCTGCCACCTATACCTCTCTATACTCTCTATAACCAGCGTTTTGGAACTACTTCTTGTTTCCTGGACATGATGCCGCCTCCTTTTGCATGTGGTCCATGCAGTAATCTGACCCTCCTGTCAGGGGAAATCCTACCTGTCATCAAAATCCAGCTCAAGGGTGGTCTCCACTCTGAACAACAAATGGTAATGAGTACTTGCTTCTTTGTGTTGCATTGTATTTTCACTGGTTTTCTGTTGGAGCACACAATAAGATTATTATACTTACTCCTTGTTTACATATTCTCACCTCACCCCTAAATAGCCTGTGCATTTCTCCTAGACAAGTGCTGTGTCTTACTCATCTTGGCCTTTTTGGCACCCAGTGTAGTGCCTTGAAGATAGTAGGCATTCAATAAAGTTTGCTAAGTGAGTAGAATTATCACATCCATCATGGGAAAGAACATTAACAGATAGGGAAATTGAGGTTGAGGATTTTCCTAGACTCATGCTGTTAATTAAAGTACTGATGCAATGACTGAAACCCAAGTCTTCTGCTTTATAGGCCATTATACTTCTTTAGATCCTCAAGCCAACAACTCTAGGAAATTGCTTTAGGGAAGAGTTTATACTCATCTACATGTCACAGATGACAGTAATTTATATACCCAACCAATATTTTCATGGGTTTAGTATAAACCAGGCACTGTGTTAGACATTACAATTATAGGAGTATACAAGACAAAAAATATCCTTTCCTGCAATAAACTTTCTACTTGGACAAACAGACACAATACAGATAAAGAGGTAAATAAATATGAGGAGAGCAGGCAGGGGCCAGATCGGGTAGAAACTTGAAAGCCATCATAAGGTTCCTGGATTTTATTCTAAAGAATAACCAGAAGCCATTGGTAGCTTTAAAGGAGGGAATTTGATGGCTATGTGGACATGAGTTTGGCACAGAGAAGATGGGGGGACACAAATTTAAGAGTTACTGTAGTTTCTGGAGAGATATGATGATGGTGGCAGTGGAAGTGAAGGAAGGTGAACTGATTTGTTTTAGGGGTAACCTGCCAGTTTGTTGATGGACTGGTTGTGGTTAGCATCCTTGGTCTGGAATAGTCTTAAGCCATGACTATCATCTGCCTGCCTCTCAGTATCATGCTGATGGCTGCAGATGCATTGAGTTGGTACTCTTGAGTCATTGAGGAAGTCCAGCATTTGGTCATCATCAGCTATTTCCATGAACAACCCCATAACACTTTATTATGTGAACAATATTATTGAAGCCCTTCTTTGGGATTCAGACTTTTTCTTGTACTCCCAAAGGCCAAGGATGATGGCAACAGGGCCCTGGTCCTGGGCCAGTCTGGATCTGAGTATGGCCTTGAAGGATCTGACACTAGGGCTAGTATGGTATAAGAGCCTGGGACTTGAAGCTGTACAGTCTCATTTTCAAGTCCTTGCTCAACTGTTTACTAGCAATGTCACTTTGGGAAGAAATTTTTAACTTCTCTGAATCTTAGTTATCTTATTTGTAAAATGGGCATCATGAATACACACCTCACAGAGTTGGTGTGAAAATGAATGACATAAGTAAAGCCCAGGAAGGGGGAAGGGGTCAAGAAGAAAACTCGAGGACAGGCGGGAGCAGTCCTTGCATTCCCTGGTACCAGCTTGGTCTTGACATAACTGTGCCCCAAGAATCAGAATTTTCACATTCCTAGATGGGTGCTCACCCAGTTTTAGGGAAACATTTTTTTCCCTCCTCTGTGGTGGCACTTTGAGGAGGTATAGTATGGAGCACAAGGGAATTCTCATAACCAGTTAGTGGAATGAACTTTTCTTTGTCCCAGTGAGGATGATAACAGCAGGGTAGATTTATGGCAACATGATGAAGATATCCACCTTCAGCCAGTACTGCAGCAGCCTCTGGTGTTGATTGTGGACTTGGGGGTAAGGTGGAAGCTACAAGAGGAGATTCCTGAAAGGATCCTTCTCTTATTGACTTTCCCATAAATGTGTGGTTTTGAGTGGTGAATAGAGAAGGATATCTCTGTGGGCAGATGTTGGCTGCCGTGGCATAAGTTGTTCCTGGCGGGTCATTCCCTTGGAGGCTAGGGGTTCTTTAGACAGGAAACCAAGACTTGTGGACCTTAGGCAGGCATACAAAAGCATTCCCTGGTCTTCTTTGAGCTTTGGCCTTTTTGAAAATAACTTTGAGCGGTCTCAAGCAGGGATCATAAAGCCGATTTACCTTTGATTGGTAGTTGATGCTGGAGTACTAAGACTAAGTCTTCATTCAATGAGGAAGAGTGTGTGGTTGATTAGTGATGTCTGCCATGAGCAGCCTAGGGAGGACTACAGCATGTAGGCTATGGATTGGTCATCCCTGATGTGGAGATTCAGGAGGGCCCTCTAGGATGGCAGGAACTAAATGTGCCCTTGTATCTCCATGCACATTTAGCCCCTTACTAAATAAAAATGGATAAACTACATTGTGTAAACCAGATTAAATGGTTGCTTGTTATTTTCTGTTTATTTATCTTTGTTGATCCCTTAACCATTACTTTAACTTTCTAAAAATTTTATGGCTGGGTCTCTACTTTGTCACATGGAACTATCAGAGAGTACATATCTGGGTAAGAGTATAAAGGGGAAGTACAAGTGCCTGAGAAGAGTGATGCTGGTGGTGGACATCGCCCTAAGACTCCAAGAAGAAGGCAAACCTCAGAGTCCACCTGCCCACTTCCCACATATAAATTTTCCCTCCATTGCTAGCTGTAGGCAAGCTGAATTCTAATTCTGTGTAGGTAAGATTTCATTCTTTTCTTAGCTTTACCTTTTTGAGAATCTGTCACCCAGGCTGGAGTGCAGTGGCAATTATAGCTCACTGCAACCTCGAATTCCTGGGCCCAAGTGATCTTCCTGCCTTGGCCTCTCAAAGTGCTAGGATTACAGGAGTGAGCCACTGCATCTGGCCCTATTTTAATTCTAAATTTTATTAGGAAAAGGAGGGGAACTATATCGAAGGGGATGTATACCAAGAATAATTAAACTGAGTGTTTACCAAGTATTTTTGTGTATTTTATCTCCCAACTGCTCTATGGGGTAATTACTACTGTCACCATCTAGTATTTGATAAAATATGTTTGGAGAGGACCAGAAACAGGCCTGAGATCTCAAATTTAGCAAAAGACAGAGTCATATCCCCTACCCAAGTGTGCCAGCCCCTAGTGTGCATGCTCCTTGGTCCTGCCTTGCTGCCCCTAGAGTAGGTTGGGGTTTGTGATCCTGATGGAGCCTCCAGTTGGAGGTGGGCTCTGAGACGGTTGAACCCAGGCCGGGATTGCTGCCCAGTTCAGGGCCAGAGAGCTTCACTGGGCCACTGGGGAAACAGGAGAGGCCTGGGAAGCTCTTGTGTTCTTTGAGCCAGGGAAGTGAACAGCTTCCCTGCTGAGAGGGGTAGCTGTGAATCGAGGTGCACACAGCACCTGCTGGACTGTGGAGCGTGCTGGAGACTAAAAGCCTGACTGACATTGTGTTCAAGAGACCCCCCTGGGCCGCCTGTCTGGTCGTCTGGGCTAAAAATGCTTTCAACCACAGGATTTGCTCTATGGATTTTTTATTAAGAAAACTTTCAGAGCACTGCATGGGGTGTTAGCTACGTGAGTTTCACTGAGTTTGTGTGGGAATTGTATAGCTCAATCACCAAGCAAGGCATCCTTGCGTTCTTTCTGTGTTATGTGTGTATAGTGGTGCTGGTGGGGGGTACTGACGGGGTACAGATTTAACTTAATGTCATAGTGAATATTTTTAGAGACTTTTTGAATACTGTGTAATTGTACTAGCTATACTTTGGGCCCAGTGTTACTGTTCAGTTGACAAAATCCTAACTGCTAATTACAATAAACAAAGGATTTTATTTCTCTGGGGAAAAAAAGAAGATCTCTGCTTGAAGCAGACCAAATTACCTACTTGAAATTAAAAAAAAAAAAAAAAAAAAAAGCCTATGACAGGCACACCCAAGACAATTTTTTTTTTTAAATCACAATTACATCTGTATGGCTTGAAAACAAGGAAGCCTCTCTTTATACCTTCTGTCTGAATGCGGTGGCAGAGAGATTAGAGAGGTTTTGTGTGTAAAGTTTAAACTGAAGCCTGGATTTTGTGTGGCTAAATAGCAATGCTTACTCCAGCATTGTTCCCTTCTGGTTTCAGTGTGTAGACAGATGCCTAGGGACTTTTCCATGAGCTAGCAAGAAAGGAGGTAGGATTTGCAACCTCCCATTTCACAGATAGAGAGGGGACAGGGAAGAGGAGAGGGGAAGCACAGACCACTCCGTGGAATGTTAGCGCTGCCGTGTACTGTGTGGCCTGAGGCATGTTCCCTTATCTCTCTGAGCCTCATATGCAAAATGAAAAGAACATTAGCTGTTGTGAGTAGATGGAAATCATTTAGCACAGCATTTACACAGGAGTGTTTAGGCAGTGTTGGCTATTATTTTTAAGATGTGCTCAATAAATACGGGGTGAATGAATGAAGAATATTTGTTCCAATCACAAGATGCTTCAGGCAGCCTTTTCAATTTTAAGTTACACCAGGAAGAAAGCCTAATGAAGTGCCAGCCTCCCCCAGGAACCTTGTAACTTCTGATTGTCTCCAACAAGGACGGCGCTAATCTTCCTGTTTAACTGTGGGCATCTGTACTCTGCAGCGACAGAAGCCAGGACGCTCTTACTGGAGCGGGAAGGGCCAACATGGCAGGGCCCAAGGGGGCTGGGAAGTGCTGCACAGCTATATATAGCTGATGCTTATGGAAATCTTGCCACGTGCCAGCATTTTAGGCATGGGACAACAACCCCACCACGAGGCACGATTATTATCCTCATTTTACAGATGATTAACCTGGGACAAAGAGGTTCCACTAGGAAGTCTCCTGAAGTCCCACAGCTTTGTAAGTGACAAAACTGGGACATGAACTCAGCCCCGTCACTCTGGCTCCAGGATTTCCCCTGGGCCTCTGCCCTGTTGCCTCCCTAGAGCCTGTAAAGCTGAGAGTGCCCTGAATACAATTTCTAAGTTCGGATGCATGTTGGGAACAGGGCATTGGTTCTCTGATCCACAGAACCTGCTGAGAGAGGTACTCAGAGAGGACAAGCCAGCTAGCCTGGCTGAAATCTCTCCTGCTCGCACACACACCCGTTTATGGGTAGTCACCTGTTTATGGGTAGTCACCTGTTTATGGGTAGTCACCTGTTTATGGGTAGTCTTTCACGGAGCTTAGACAGGCAGGTGAGAAATAGCACGAAGACCACAGGGGAACACTGTGTAACTAAATTAAGTAATTTTGAAGACAGGTGAAGAAATGAATATCCAAATGCTTTGCACTTGCTGAAAGGGATCACACAGATTCATCTGATTTTCATTTACCCTTAGACATGTTTTAGGCTTGCCTATCTGGGCTGAAGTTAAAGTCATAGTCCTCCCTAGTGTGTCCCCTTCCCTTAGGAGCTCTCTCTCTCTGCTTCCAGGGAGGGCAGCTGACAGTAGCAGAGGCGGTAATGGGGAGACAGACTCCAGAATGTGCCCTGGGTCTACACCCGCCTACCTTGCCTCTCCAGGGAGTACGGAACTGTGTAAATCAGCCATGAGAAGGGCTTAGCAATTAAGGAAGCTGACACCTGGGTGATTGCTCCATCCCCAGTGGTTTCCAGACCTTTTTGAGCTGGAATCTCTATGTTAAATCAAAATCTTACCCAGACACCCAGTGTGTGAGGGTCTGGCAGAAAGCAGGGAGTCTTGGAGCCCTGCCCCCTCTACCGTGATGAAATCCTGGGGGCAGAGAAAAGTGGGTTGAAAGTCCCAGTAGACAGCTCTCACAGTTTCCCTTTATAATTTAGAAAACCAGCTTGGTCCTATTCTGCTTCCATTCTTTTCTTCTGGGTGCCTGTGAGCCACTGGTTACAAACAGGCATAGCTAGGATTGAAAGGTTCTTCTAAGGGGCCAGATTTAACATTCCACTCCAATCTTTACTAATAAATGAGGGCTGCTGGTGGTGAAAAGTGTTTGAAAGATAGAATAGTTTAGAGGTTGAGAGTATGAATTTTGCAATCAGTTCAGCCACTTACTAGTTGTGTGACTCTAGGCAAGATTCTTGGTCTTTCTGTGCCTCAGTTTCTCATCTGTAAAATGGGAATTAGATAATAGCAAAGTATCTCATTGGGTGGTTGTGATACTTCAGTAGATTAATATATATGGCACACCTAGAACAGTTCCTGGCACATGGTAAGTACTCCATAAATCATCTTTTCTCTCCTCCCATAAGTGAATTTCAGGACACACTAAGGTACCCATGACAGAATTTCTGAAAAGCAGCTTTTTTTTTTTTTTTTTTTTTTTTTTTTAGGACAAGAAGAGCAAACCAGCATTGGAAGGAAGAGAAAGGAATTTCTTGAAAGGCAGAAAAGCCCCAGAAGAAAGAGCCTATAGTATGTGGAAGACATGACTGACCACTCACTACCAGATCTTCAGCAATCTAAGAAATGGGGCTGTATCTTGCGTGAACCTAAGGGAAAAAAGACTGGCTGGAATTTTATGTAACAGTTTTGCTTTATGAACCAGCACTACCTCACCCAACCATTAGTTGTTTTCTTTCTTTTTCTTTTGGAGTTGGACTCCTTTTTTTTTTTTTTTTTTTTTTTTTTTTTTTTTTTTTTGAGACGGAGTCTCGCTCTGCCGCCCAGGCTGGAGTGCAGTGGCCGGATCTCAGCTCACTGCAAGCTCCGCCTCCCGAGTTCACGCCATTCTCCTGCCTCAGCCTCCCGAGTAGCTGGGACTAGATGATGAGATGTTTGGGGCCCATGGCCCTGCTCTAGGTGCCAGGCTGGAAACACATCACGTGTTCTGGCCAGAAGACTTCCTGAGGGGTTGAAGAAGGCTGCAGGGCAGAGAAGCCAGGTTACTCTGGAAATCACTTGCCTACTAAATATAGTGGATGATTATGCAGTTATTCCGTTGATTTTTTCCTAATCACAGTTTACTGGAGGCCTTAACCTTTAGAATTCTTAACAGCGGGGGGATGGAAAAGCTGTCCTGGTATCCTCTCACAACAAACATCTTCGAATAGTAACTAAGGCAACGCACTGCCACCTTGGTTACACAGAACCATCCCCAGAGCATGACTGCATGATGTCCAGAGTCAGGGGTGTCAGGAACTAAGCTGACCTCAGGCAAACTGAGGCAGGACACGAGTGGGCCTGGGAATCTGAAGGCTAAGGCTGGGCCTACTACTGATATAAGGGAGCCTAGTTAGGGAACCCTATTAATTCTCCAGTTTCTTTGGAAGCTGAGAGCAACAAGAGCTGAGTCCAACATGAATGTTAATAGGATCTAGTGTTGGAAACAAAGGAAATGATGGACTTATAGAATCATAGGATATAAGAAATCATACATAGGGCAATTATAAGACGTATATAAGATAGGACATCACAGAAATAAGAATTATTAAGGGAGTGATAATACTGTAAGGAAGGTATGATGGCCCGAGACATATTTCTCTCTTGTCCCTCACAATTTTGACTTTGGACAGCACTTTGATTCTAGAGTCTGGGGCCAAATTGTTTAGTTTGGTGAGGTGCCTGGTGGCATGGGGGAGAAGTGCTGCAGCTGGAGGGAGGATTTTGTTGACACTGACTCTGGTGGTTATCTTGGCCTTTGGCTTGCAGAAGGAGAAGCCTAGGGTCAAGATCACTATATTAGTCCAGTTTTTTATTGCTGGAAAGAAATGCCTGAGACTGGGTAATTTATAAGAAAAGAGATTTAATTGGCTCATGGTTCTGCAGGCTGTACAGGAAGCATGAGGCTGGCATCTGCTCAGCTTCTGGAAAGGCCTCAGGAAACTTATAATCATGGTGGAAGGCAAAGGAGGAGTAACTCTTCATATGGCAAAAGTGGCAGCAAGAGAGGGGGAGGTGCCACACACTTTTAAATGGCCAGATCTTAGGAGAACTTGCTATTGCAAGTTCTTGCTATTGCAAGACAGCACCAAGAGGATGGTGCTCAAGCATTGATGAGAAATCTACCCCACGATCCAATTACCTGCCACCAGGCCCTACCTGCAACACTGGAGATTACATTTCAACATGAGATTTGGGCAGGGACACACATCCAAACTAAATCAATCACATGAGTCAGTACAGGATTCCAGAGGAACAAAAGGATAGACAGATGCTGGCTGTCTACAAAAAGCAGAAAGAAGTCCAAAAGGACTTCTGTCTCCAACCCCTAAAATTTCAGGGGGGAAAGCAGGATAATTTGAAAGGAGTTCACAGCTGCTCTGAGGCTTCTCTGAAATCACCTAGTTTGTAGTTTTTTAAATTTAACAAATATTTGTTGAGGTTCCAGGCACTGTTTTGAGTTTGAAGGATGAGTAGGGAAATGAGAGTAAATCAACATATTCTCTGACCATAGTTTATACCTAATGACCAGTATAGTTGATGTGAACACAAAGAACACAAGGTGGTAACAGGGAAGTCGGGTTTATTTGGAAATTATCCATCCTCATGTTCTCAACTTGGAACACTGGGCTTGAGTTCTCCTTCTAAATTCCATTGTGGCCTGTGGTCCATGTTGGTGTGTTCACCCGTGTCTCAGGCTGGGGACAGGTTGATAGAGAGACTGTTATAAAGCCTTATCTCCCCTACTTAGTGTGGGAAATTGTACCCAGGTCTGGGGTACTTTAATATTTGTAAAAATTTACTGTATTGTAGAACTTGTCTTTCACTTCAGAGAGGCCATCCCTACATACTCCTAGTTATAGGTTTCCCAAAGCTTTACATCATGGCAATGACTTTTGGCCATAGCACCTGAAAAAACGAACTCATCCACATCTTTATTCTTGTCCCTTTGGGGAAAGAGAACTAGAAAAGTGCAGAAGGCCATCAGAAGCTCAGCTGCCCATTTAGTCCCTCTTCGTGTTTGCTTTTGAGGAAAAGCAGCCAGTCCAGATAATTAGAGTCAGAACTCTGATGAAGTATTTGTTCAAAGTTCAGTCACAGTCTGGGATGGAGAACTCTGCATGCCCACTTCCCTTGTTAATAGCTTTGCTGACCTTCTCCAAAGAAAAAGTCATTAGAATGTTGAGTTATGATCTGTTTCTTGTAAAATCTCGCCAGTCACCCATTTATAGCCCTGTATTTCAACCAATTCTAATTACCTTTTAGAATATACTTCTCCCAGCCCTTGAAGAATATTGTAAACCCTGAACCATGCAATCAAGCATACTTTTTGGTTAGACAGCTGATTGTGACCTGATATACACACAAATCTCCACAAACACCCCCTCCCTTTTCCCAAGAGCCACATAATCATCTATAGGGCTCTCCAGGGCTCCAGAGAGCTGGTGTCATTTGGTTACTAAATGTTGGAAGAGGACATTTCATGGAGAATGTTTTGTGTCAGAAAACTAACAAGGAAGAGCGAAACACTCTCGTGTCTCTTGCCATCATTTTCTGCATCTCCCTGGGGAAGCCCTCTCCTTCCTTCCCATTACTGAGCATTGTCTGAAGTTAGTGGCCATCTTCTTCCTCTACCTCTGGAGAGTGAGATGGATCAGCTCAGAGTCCACTGGGGAACATGAGTTATAGGGTTCTTGCATCAGTTTTGCTTTGTTCCTACAAAATAGTCACAGATTTAAAAAGCTATCTCTGTTGCCTTATAAAGTCAAGAGCTCCTTGGTACATCTTGAACTTGGCTGTGTCTAGTGGATTTCCCTCTACTAACCCTCTGTTATATATTAGTCTCTATCATTTGAGACAATTCAAATGACTCAAAGATTTTTGGAGGTCTCTGTATTTTTGTTTTTAAATGCTTTGAATAGGACTAAAATCACTAGTACTGCTGAGAGGAAACATTTTTATAGACTGTCTAAATCTCTCCACTGCTGAGAAGAATAAAAAAAAAAGCAGCAGCATTTCTCTTGTCTCTTTATTTCTAATCACTTTTTCCTTCTAACGGGACTGGAGCACCATGAGAAATGTCGGTCTTTTACGGCAAGGACTCATTTGCCCATAACGAACACTGAGTACAAAAGCAAATTAAAAAAAACAACCCTATGCTTAGAGAGACCATTAGGAACGATTTGACATTTATTGAACAACAGATGGCGATTAAAAACATAAAAGCTAGATTGCCTTGCTAGAAGCAAAGGGTAGTTCTACTGAGGAAGTCTAACGTTTCAATTAAAACACTTCTCAATGTCAATTAAATCATATGAAGATAAGTCTGAAAATGGTTTCTAGCTGCACTATAATCAATAGTGCAGTTAAAATCCCCATCAAGAAGCACCCAAGTTTTTAGTTTGACAGTTTGCTAAAAGATTAGCCAGAGCTTCAAGAAACCATTTCCTTCAGTGTAGGGTTCAAAAGGTAAACATGTAACCAGGAGTGCTTCATATGTATTAAACAGATTTATTTCCACAATGAGAAGAAAACCTCACTGCCTTTGCTTTGTTTCAAATCTCATCCACTTTTCAGTATGGATTAGGCATTAGTGAGGGCTGGAAGAATAACCCCATTATTTCCACAACAAGGATCTCATTTTAATGATGCTCATATTCTTTTGGGAAGCAGTGAGTTGGAGTGGAGAGAGAGAGGTGATTTGGTAGTGAGACAGACCTTGGATTGAATCGCAGTCTGGTCACTTTTAGCTGGTGTGTTGAATGATCAGAATCTGTTTTCTTATTTGTAAAATTTCCACACAATATTACCTTTCTTGGGTTGCCTGGTACATTCTAGGGACTCAGTGAATGAGCCCCTAACTTTAGCTCTCAATTGACTTACCCTTGTAACACAATCTATTATAGGCAGATCTTACTAAAACTGAGCTCAGTGGATACCAGTTATGCTACATGCTTTATGTCAAATAGCTACTGTATGTTTTGGGTTGAAATGTGTCCCTTCCAAATTCATATGTTGAAATCCTAATGCCTAGTATCTCAGAATGTGATTTTATTTGGAAATAGGGTTGTTGCAGGTGCAATTAGTCCAGTTAAGATGAGGTCATACTAGAGCAGAGGAGGCCCCTAATCCAGTGTAAGTGGTGTCCTTATTATAAAGGAAATGTGGAAATAGACGCCCACACAGGGAGAACACCATGTGAACATGAGGCAGAGATTGCGGAATCTACAAGCCAAGGAAGGCCAAAGATTGCCAGCAAACCCGCAGAAGCTGGGGAAGGCAGGAAAACAGATTCTCCTTCACAGCCCTCAGAAGGAACCAACCCTCCTGACACCTTGATCTTGGTCTTCCAGCCTCCAAAGCTGAGAGACAATACATTTCTGTTGTTTAAACCACCCTGTTTGTGGTGCTTTGTTACAGCAGTCCTAGCAAACTAATACATGATGTCAAATACATTTGGTAAAAATTGGTACAGCACCCTGCTTTAGAAGATTCGTAATAAAACACTTTACCAAATTCAAGTCTCTGAGAAATCATGCTAATAAGAACTATCTCCATTTTTTTCAGTGTTTCCCAAACATTTGATCATGGAAGACTTTTCTCCCCTGAATAAATACCGATTTGCTTACTTTGGGAAAAAATACTCTGGAACATTCTGTCTTTAAGCCTACCTCCACCTCAGCCCCCAAGGCTTCTGCTTCAGCTCTGGCTCCCTCACCAGCTGCAACAGCCAATTAACCATGTTCTCAGCACCACTGCAGAGTGAATGGTGATCCTTGTCCTTTGCTCCTTTTGTCAACAACCGTCCCTGATGCATTTTCCCCCTTTCCCCGTTTCTGCTGTCCAGGTGTGAGGTGTTGCTTGAGAAAGTCAGGAAACCCAGTCAAGTTCCATGGTAGTCCAATGCAGTGCTTTTTTGAGCTGAGTCTCTACTGCTGCAGCTGCTGCTGAGTCCTTATATTTTTGTGTTTCTCTATTCATCATTTGGCGTGTGGCCTACTGTGAGCCAGTTCTCACTGGCTAGGTAGGTAGGTGAGGAGGAACAGGCACCGAGGCATCCCTTCTTTCAACTGTGGATGGCCTAGCAGAGGAGATAACTTAATAGTGTGAGAGAAAAGCATTAACAAAAATACCATCATGTTGAAACAGAAAGGGGAATAAAGAGCAAACAAGAGTATGCTAGCCAGACAAATGTAGGAGATTGTATTTCAGGCAGAAGAAATATCACGTGTATTCAGGATATTTCAAGTCCTGGTCAGATGTGAGGTTACAAGCCTGGGGAGAATAGGATATGAAGCTGGGAAGGAGACAGGGATATAAGCACTACAGGCTAAAATACTTGCCGTTTATGTGGGAGGGAATGGGGAGTCACTGATCACGGCATAGAGATGAGATTTTCATTCATGAAAGGTCATGGTGGGATTGTAAGTGATGTTAATTTTCCTTGTCCTTTTTGGCGTGTTCAAAATTGTCATTCAACTTTTGTTTTTGAAAAGTTATATAAATGTTGCATAATTATGTTTTTATTAAAAAGCTTAAAAAATTTAGACATATATGGAGAAATGTTGGGCTTTTCTTATTACTCTCCCCATCAACTTACATCCTCTCCCAATAGGTATGGTTTATTGTTCAGTCCCTTATTGATCTTTCTATGCATCTGTGGGTATGTATACAAGGACACACATACATACATGCTTGCATATACACACACATATTCACACATTTGTATACACACATTGTGATTCAAATTTGTTAATTAAAAAACACAAATACTACAACCATGCTATGTCTTTGTTTGGTGATATTTTCACAATAACAATGGTCTGGAAGCCTTTCATGTATGGGTATCTTATTCTTTATAAAGGTTTCATAGTGTTCCATCGAACGGATGAAACAGTTTGTTTTAGCCACTCCCTGTTTAAATAAAAGTGTTATTATCAGATGAGTAGATTGCAAAAATTTTCTCCCATTCTGTAGGTTGCCTGTTCACTCTGATGGTAGTTTCTTTTGCTGTGCAGAAGCTCTTTAATTTAATGAGATCCCATTTGTCAATTTTGGCTTTTGCTGCCGTTGCTTTTGATGTTTTAGACATGAAGTCTTTGCCCATGCCTATGTCCTGAATGGTACTACCTAGGTTTTCCTCTAGGATTTTTATGGTATTAGGTCTAACATTTAAGTCTCTAATCCATCTTGAATTAATTTTCGTATAAGGAGTAAGGAAAGGATCCAGTTTCAGCTTTCTACTTATGGCTAGCCAATTTTCCCAGCACCATTTATTAAATAGGGAATCCTTTCCCCATTTCTTGTTTTTGTCAGGTTTGTCAAAGATCAGATGGCTGTAGATGTGTGGTATTATTTCTGAGGACTCTGTTCTGTTCCATTGGTCTATATCTCTGTTTTGGTACCAGTACCATGCTGTTTTGGTTACTGTAGCCTTGTAGTATAGTTTGAAGTCAGGTAGCGTGATGCCTCCAGCTTTGTTCTTTTGACTTAGGATTGTCTACTCATCTGACAAAGGGCTAATATCCAGAACCTACAAAGAACTCAAACAAATTTACAAGAAAAAAACAAACAACCCCATCAAAAAGTGGGCAAAGGATATGAACAGACATTTCTCAAAAGAAGACATTCATACAGCCAACAGACACATGAAAAAATGCTCATCATCACTGGCCATCAGAGAAATGCAAATCAAAACCACAATGAGATACCATCTCACACCAGTTAGAATGGCAATCATTAAAAAGTCAGGAAACAACACATGCTGGAGAGGATGTGGAGAAATAGGAACACTTTTACACTGTTGGTGGGATTGTAAACTAGTTCAACCATTATGGAAAACAGTATGGCGATTCCTCAAGGATCTAGAACTAGATGTACCATATGACCCAGCCATCCCATTACTGGGTATATACCCAAAGGATTATAAATTATGCTGCTATAAAGACACATGCACACGTATGTTTATTGCAGCACTATTCACAATAGCAAAGACTTGGAATCAACCCAAAGGTCCATCAGTGACAGATTGGATTAAGAAAATGTGGCACATATACACCATGGAATACTATGCAGCCATCAAAAAGGATGAGTTTGCGTCCTTTGTAGGGACATGGATGCAGCTGGAAACCATGATTCTTAGCAAACTATCACAAGAACAGAAAACCAAACACCGCATGTTCTCACTCATAGGTGGGAACTGAACAATGAGATCACTTGGACTCAGGAAGGGGAACATCACACACAGGGGCCTATCATGGGGAGGGAGGAGGGGGGAGGGATTGCATTGGGAGTTATACCTGATGTAAATGATGAGTTGATGGGTGCAGCACACCAACATGGCACAAGTATACATATGTAACAAACCTGCACGTTATGCACATGTACCCTACAACTTAAAGTATAATAATAATAAATAAATAAATAAATTAAAAAAAAAGACATAAAAAAGTGTTATTATAAGAATTACGTCAAAGATATTTTGTCTATACATTTTTATGCCCATACACAAATATTTCTTTAAGATTTCTAGAAGTATATTGTTTGATCAAAGAGTATAGCATTTAAAATCTTGAAAAATGTAGTCAAAATGTAGTCAAAAATGACTTCTACAATAGACTCAGTGATTTACTCTTGTACTTGTTTTTCAAAGAATGAAATTATCAATATTTTAAATTTCTTTGAATTCATTGGGCTTAAATTTTAAAAATATTCATTTTCCTTATTTTAAATGAGGTTGAGAATCTTTTCCTATGAACATCGCCTATTTTTATTTATTATTGTAAACTGCCAGTTCTTATCCCTTCTCTATTTTTAAAATTGAGACTTTCATATTTATCATATTAATTTGTAGAAGTTTGTTATATAATTTGAATGGTAAATCCTCTGTCATTTTAATAATTAATATTTAGTAATTTCTTTCAATATGGCACTTTTGACTTTATTTTGACTTTTACTATAAGGAAATCTAAAATTTATATAAAGTAAAACTGACAGTTTCTTTTATGATTTCTAGATATTGCCCCCTGCTTAGGAAAGAATTTCCTAGAGTAGAATAATTTCAAAATTAAATATTTTTGTTGCTTTTATAGCTTCTAGAATGTAAGAGTTTGTTTTTGCACATAGTGTGATATTGGAAGATAAGTTTTTTTTTCCAAAAGCCTAAATAATGGCCCAACACTATTTATTGAATAATAAACTCTTATAACTGGAAAAATATATTTCAAAGAGATATCTCAATTTAGTGTCACTGTACAGACTGTACTGGAAGGGATCAAGGAAAACAGTTGTGAGATGGACAGGAATGCTACCTTCCTTGTTAAAGCACACTCCAGGGTTTGTTACTAAAAAGAAAGCTTTCAGGTCAGGAAAGCTAACAGCCTAAACTAAGGAACTGGCTTTGGTAGCAGTAAAGGTGACTTAGAAAAGAGGCTGTAAAATTGAAAGAGTTTGAAGAATAGAATAAATAAGGGTTTGTAACTGATTGAGAGACAGGGAGGAATCTGGTGTGATTCTGAGGTTTCCAACATTGGTAACAAGTACTAAGGAATTTCCTGGAAAAGAGAGTAGATTGAACACACTGAAATATGCTTCCCAACCTAAATTCATTGAAATGCTAGGCAACACGTTAAAAAATTTAAAAAGTCACCCCTCAAAGCAAGAAGGGAGTTCTCCAATGCTAAAAACAAAAGAGGAACCCGAAGTAATGAGTAGGAGACAAAGTCAACTTGCTCAAGGGAGGCCTGAAGTCAACAGAGGCATTAGCAGCTATGTTTTCAACATTACTGTGGGGACAAAGTTAAATTTATAAGCTCTGGGTCAGGGTAGACTCAGAATTTGGATTCCTCGTATGAGGCTTTGGGCTAGAAATGTGTTTCCTCACTCCCCGTTTTTTTTACAGGGAGAAAAAAAACCCCACAGTCCACTAGACAGAGGTTATAGCCTAAAACAAGCTTCTGCCTCAGACAAGGGTTGGAGATAATCTTACCAGGGCTGGGTCTCAGTTCCAGGACTGTGTCTTGCACAGGTTTGGGGCCCAAATGTGTGCTGCCTGTGTGACACAAGAACTCTGAAGCCATGAACTAACTTAAAAACTGATCTGGGGCTGGTTAAGCTCATAGTGCTTTGGCAGAGCAACGGTAAAATTGGCCAGTTGGAAGACAAAAAGTAGGAAAATTAGAGCTAGATAGATACATACATGATTTCCACATCTAGACACTTAATAGTGCAAGTGTAGAATAGCAATTATAATGAGAAATCCTAAAAGCCAACAAAGAGAAAAATAAAGAGGTAACTGTAATCTCACAGTAAGAGTGGCAGCGTACTTCTCCTCAGCAGCAATGGGTGTCCTAAGGTAGTGGGTATATTTTCAAGGTTACTAGGGCAAATATTTGGGTTGCTAGAAATTTATAATGAATCAACCTAACATTTATGCATGTATGTATGTATTTATTTATTTATTCATTTTTTCTTTTTTTTGAGGTGGGCACCCAGCATGGAGTGCAGTGGTGTGATTTCAGCTCATGGCAACCTCCACCTCCCAGGTTCAATTGATTCTCCTGCTTCAGCCTCCTGAGTAGCTAAAATTACAGGCACCTGCCACCATGCTTGGCTAATTTTTGTATTTTTAGTAGAGAGGGGGTTTCACCATGTTGGCCAGGCTGGTCTCAAACTCCTGACCTCAGGTGATCCACCCACCTCAGTCTCCCAAAGTGCTGGGATTACAGGTGTGAGCCACCATGCCCAGCTGAATCAACCTAACATTTAAGACTGATATTTTGCACTTCTTGGAAATGTATCATGTGCTTGTTTTACTGATTAGAAACATTAAATAGAAGAGTGAAGGTAAGATAAAAATATTTTAGGTCTACTAGAATGTAGAAAATTTACTGCCCATAGTAATATTAATGGATGGCTGTCATCAAAACAATTACTAAATGATAAACTTTACTTTGAATAAAAAAGTATTCTGCGGGAAGAAGTGAGATGCAAGAAGCAAAGGCAATGAATGGTGGTAAATCTAAATCGACATTAAAATCAATGAGAATAATAGCAATATTGCTCATAATATGCTTCAAACAAGAAGAAATGAAAATATCAAAACAAACAAACAAAAAACCCCACCATAGCACAATAACAGAAGAGTTAGGTGAGGGATTTTTGAAGGTAGTTTACGAAGAAGTCCTAATTTAGTTTGGAAGAAAGACAGTTATATGTATAACTGTCCCTCTGAGAGAAAAAATTCAAATTTTTCTTTCTCTCTCTCTCTCTATATATATGTGTGTGTGTGCGTACACATATATATGAAAAATTAGGTATTATTATTATTAAAGGAATGAATATAGACCATATAACTTTAAATGGATGAAGGAAAATAAAGGATATGAAGAAAATATGATTGATAACAAAATCGAGGAGAAGAGAATAAATGAAGCATAGCAAATAGAAAACACCAGCTATGATAGCAGAAATGAGTTCTAATAGTATGAACAATGAGGCCGACTCTACATATTGACATTGGTTCTATCGTGTGTGATGAATACAGACCAAGCAGACAATGACACAGTCCTGGAGATTCTGCTGTGTGGGAAGGAGGAGGAGGAGGAGGGAGATAAATGTGTCCTACATTGGTCTAATTCTACTGAAGGGAATAATTTATCCTGCCTGGTTAGGGGCGAGGTTTTTTTCTTCCTCCTGCTAGAAGCATGTAGCTCCTTTGGCTCTACCAGCCTCCTTGCAGCCACGAGGGTACCTAGCCTTGCATGAAGCTGAGAGGGGCAAAGTAGAGAAGTGGAAACTCCTCCGTTCTTGAGGGCATCACTGAGTCATTGATCATGTGGCACCTGGAAACTGTCCAATCCCTGGTCTTCTGGTTATGAAGATAATGCATTTCCTTATTGTTAAAGTGGTATCAGTTGAGATTGTTTATTGCCCGAAGCTGAAACATTCTAATTGTTGCATCAGGTATTTTAGCAATCAGAACAAAAACAGAGATTAAGCTCACTTATTAAAAGGCAGAATCTTAGTAGTTAAAAAACAAATAACCAACCAAACAACAACAACAAAACCCAAGCAGCAATTTACCAATGTGTGAATGTATGGTTTAGAAGAAATGTCTCTGAAATAAAAGAATATGGAAAGATTAAAATTAAGTGGAGGAAAAAGATATACCGGGCAATTATGAACCAAAAGAAAGTTAGCATAGCAATATAAATGTCAGACCAAATAGAATTTAAGTTGAATAAACTTAGGGAATACACAGAGAAAAATTTTATACAAATACAAGGAACAATCCACAAAGAACATGAACCTAAGTATATAGCCCCAAATTAAAGCAAAACTGAGAACTGCATGGAGAAATTGACAAACTGTAATAAAATAAAAATAATATAGAACAAAATGCCGTTTACAACATTAATAAAAACTAAAACATACCTAAGAAAAAACCATAATAAAAATATGTAAGGTTTTAATGGAGAAAATTATCAAATATTACTGATGGACATAAAAGAAGATGTGAACAAATTAGAGATATATAATATTCATGGATGGGAAGACTAGACATTAAAGATGAAAAATTTCCCCAAAGTTTGTTTATAAATGCAACTCATTCCCAATCCCCATCAAAATCTCAGTAGAACGTTTTGTGTACCTTGCAAAGTGTTCTTAAAATTCATATGGATAAAAAAGGATGCAAGATAAGCCAAGAGAATTTTGAAAAAGAACAACAATAAGGGGGTATCCACTTTGCCAGGCAGTTACTACAAAGTTATTATATTGCAAACAACATGTGGCTGGTAGAGAAATTTATAGGTAAATCAGGAGAATTGCACAGAGACCCCAGAAACTGACTTGGGCATGGAACTTGGTTTCCTACTGAAACAACATCAAAATCAGTGGGGGGAAAGATATCCTCTAAAACATATGCTGTTGAAACAAATTACTTCCTGCAAGTAAAACAAATGGAAAGTAGATTTTTACTTCACACCGTACACAAATTTCAGAGAAAAATGTGAAAAATGAAACTCTAAAACTACTAGGGAAAATATGTTTAAAAAATAGGAAAAATGTGAACTTGAGATAAGGAATTCTTTAAAATGATAAAAAAAGCACAATTAATTAAGTAAATGTTAGATAAATTTGACTCCATTAAGAAAAGATATTCCATAAACAAGGATTAAAAACAAGCTATGAACTAGAAGATATTTTCTGCTTACATGATAAAGAATCAGTATCTGGAATAAAATAAATCCCTACAAATGGTTAAAACAAGACAAATAGAAAAGAGAAAAAAATTTCAAACGATATAGAAGACAAATCCTAGTAGAGATATGAATGAACAATAAATATAAGAAATGCAAAAAATTATTTATTTCACTAGTCATCTGGAAAATGCCAACTGAAACAGGGAACAACATTTTCCTTTCTGTTTGTTAAAAAATAAAGTACAACAATATCCAGTATTAGTGTGCATGTGGAAAAAGATACGTAATAAGCCATTGAAAGGGAAAAAATACTGTTCATTCAAGCTGTTTACTTTATTATTTTTTCCTTTTTCTTGTTTTGTTCACCCCTGTGTTCTGGCTCTGGCACTGGATATAGTCCATGGGCAGAGCTTATGAGTGATTTTTTAATGAATGAATGAATCCTTCCAAAGAAATCAGGTATCATCTCTCTCTCCTTGACACCTTATCTCATTTTGTTTGTATCTTTTTATGGGCCCTCACTTATTTTGTCTCCACTGGAGTATTTGTTAATGTGTCTACTTGTCTTACTTTACTCTCCATTCTCGTTATTCCAAAATTTTTGGAGGCTGAGACTATTTTATATCTGACTTTCCTATAACTCAAAGCATACTACCTTGGATATAAAGGGTGCTCAATAAGTACTTGTTAAATGTAATTCAATTCAAGTAAAAATTATGTAATCTTCACTAGAAAAATATGCTGGCCATGAGACCATTGTTTACCAGTGAACCTGCTAGACCTTTCATGTATCAATTTAGTTGACTTTGCTGCCTATGAATAAAAAAGATATTTTTACACTGTCACGTATTTTAAACTTTGGAGGAGAAAAAGCATCATTGGATTATGTACTTAGTTTTTAGAAAAAATTGTGCTTAAGAGCAAATGGGAATTAAGGTCACAATCCATACTCCTGAAAATGTACTAGAATTTCCTTAAAATTGGATTTGCCTTTCCTCCTACCACTGACGGTCTCTTTGCTTTTTGATTACTAAAGACCACAGGATCAAGGAGTGACTTTGGGGCTCCTGGGAAGTGACTTTTTATTTAATTATGTCTCACTGTATAAACTGCAAATTGATTCACACTGGTAGGAAGAGGGAGGCAGGAAAACAGTAATTCTGTTCCATTTTCTCTGCCCTTTTCTTCCTCAATCTCTACCTTCATCTCTGCCTAAACACTGCCTCTCCTTTCCACCCAGCTTTTCGCCCTTCTCAGACTGTTCAATTATAACGTAGTGTCATTTATTAAAAGTCTCTATCTTAAGCCTATATCTGTTTTGGCTTTTCCTTATCTGCACACAATTTATCTTTCTCAGGGATGAGGAAAGAGGACATTTGGTGTAGTAAAGACACACTCTATAAAATACCTCAGAAAAAAACTATCGCTATTTAATGAGTGTACTCTGGTGGTTTAGGAAATAAAATACTCACCTAAACAAGGGGAGAATTTAGCAACCCAGGATGCCTGGGCATCACTGGGCAGAAATAATTGCTAATTAGCATCCTACTAGCTTGGGAACATTAATTGGCTTTGGGGGATCTGCTTTCTACACCCAAAGTGTATTTTGCTCATTTTAGTTTGCTATATGGGACGAGAGAAGAATGTCAATTACTAAAATAGTTTCATCTCAGTAATTCAACCTAACGAAGACTTGTCATTTGAATGATTATTCAGTAGCTCGTTCTTGTTTTTCTGCCAAGTTTTCAGAAAAACAAACTCAGATATTCCTCACTTCTGAAAAAACATAACTTTCCTTTAAAATAATTGAGGGACTTTTATTCACAGATACAAGAATGCTCACTGAAGAACTGCCATCCTATATGACTATGTAAGCAGAGAGAAAAGGAAAGATGATATTTTTTGAAACATTTAATTTTTATTTCAGAACACACCAAGCAATAATATAAAATAAAGTGCTTCAAACTGCTATCTTTAATTTTCTCCTAGAAAGAAAATTTGTCATCTATTTTATGATTTATTGAAGCTAAAGGCATATGTGAGAACAAGTTTTATGATTAATTAAATGAAATTACTTGTGCATAATACTCATAATGATATTATCTTTGAATTAAAATTCACTTGAATAAGATTGATGACATTTTCAATCAGCAGATTAATTAAACTCTTGTTAATTACACATAAGTCAATATGTTTGGATTTTATATCCATCAATATACTGAAGCAACATCCACTTACTTTGCTCTGGAAAACTGCTTTGCTGATATTTTTCTGGTAGCTTTATTTTAGAAGTTGGGTTTCTTTTATTTTCTTTATATCAGGGGTCTCAATAGTTGGCTGATTTAGATGTGAAAATAATTATTGCAGGTATATATATATATAGTGTGTGTGTGTGTTTGTGTGTGTGCGTGTATACACACACTTTGCTTCTTTTTTTCATCATTGCGAAAGTCTTTCTTGGGTTCTGATAATTCCTTCAATGATTATTCTTGCAACTGAATTTCAACATTGCCATGCTCAGATTTTTTTATTAGTACAATGATGGAACTAGAACTGATGAAGTCTGCAGCTGCACTGCTCGGCCTGATGCCTGTCTGATTTGAACTGTTATCTGCTGTTCTGCTTCCTACTTGCAAGCAGGGCAATGGCTAAAATGAAATCTTCTATTGTGTTTAACATTCTGAAGAATTGTTAGTTATTTAGATATCTTACCCTTCCTTTGATAATTTATCCCCTCCACCCCAAGTCCCATTTCTAGAGGCTTAATTCCTGATTAATTCATATTTGCCATTGTAGAGGGAGGCTGGGGGGAAAGTGAATAGTGTTTTTTGACACAAAGCCACCGAAGGAGAAATTTTCTTGTCTTGGTATGCATTCGGGTCAGTGATAAGCCCCTAAACTGCTAACTTTTTGTTTTGAATGCCGCTATGCAGCGCAATAAAACCAAATGGTGTGGTTGGACAATCAATCCCGAACCTCTCCTCCTCCTTCAATTTCTGAGCATTTATTTTCTATGTTTTTATTCACTGGGCCAAATTCTCCTTTCAGTCTGGCAAGAGTTTACATGCTACAAATAGCTACTCTTGAATGAGTGGGAGTTTTCTAGGCTCTCATCAGAGAATCCAATTTTGGCCTGTCATTTAGCTCCTGTCGAAGCCTGGCTGAGAAAACTGATATTTGAGAAATGTAGTTTACAGGTGTGCAGTTTCTCGTCTATGTGTGCTGAGCTGTATTCATGATCACCAGAAACATCTAAACGTAGTGCTCATTAGTTTAGACTTTCCCAGTAAAAACTCTTTCATGAATCATGTTTTAGTGTTAAGTCTTTATCTTTTTTTAAAAAAGTCCATTAATACTAGAAACAGTGAAGTGAAGAATATTTTTGTGGCTTCTGTAAAAACTGCTTAAAGATATTGCCCATTACGTTGTTCAATGTTCCTTGTGCAAGAACTTATGCGATGAATTCCTTTAAAAATTTATTCAGGAAAAAGTTTGTCTTTATCAAAGAGGTGAAAGTTTTGCTTTTTTCAGAGCAGGGACACCATACCCTTTATTGTTTCTCTTTCTGCATTGGCCGTCAGGAAGCTCCAAACGAAAGTAAATGTTGTATCATAAGAAGAGAGAATGAGAAATCACAGGCAGTTTCCAAGAGGAGTATACCAGTGATTTTTTCTTTGCCTTCTTTTTATTTATCTGTTTATTTGTTGATTTAATGAACATTTGTTAAAGGATAGCTGTGCTCCAAGCACTATCCCAAATGTTGGATAGAAGAGCATGGTCCTTCCCCTGGATGGGATTATAGCCTGAGAGGGGACAAAATAAATAGACACATTTTCCAATGAGAGGAGTGCAAGAGTAGATAAATACGTGAGGTACTGCAGGGGGTCGAATAAGAAAGCACCAAGTCCTGCCTGGAGACACCAGAGAAGGTGTCTTTGATGAATCATATAGAATAAATCCTGAGTGGACAGTGTCAGAGTGGAGCCCAGAAACCAAGCCAGATAGGGAGGAGAAGCAAAGTGGGGAGGGTTTTAAAATGAAGGTGAAGAGAGGGCAAAACCTAAATGTTAAAGACCTCAGAGCTTTGCTTAGGAGTTTGTGATTTATCCTTTGGGGAATAAGGATTAGTAAAAGTGTTTCAAGCATGATGTTGGCATGATCGGATTTTCAGTTTAGAAAGCCTTCTGGCCACCTAGACGAAGACAATTTGGGAAGGGGCCAGGAAAGAACAAGAGTATCCCAGTGGGAGGCTGGTGGAAAGTACAGGAGTGACTACACTAAGGCTGGGGCATGGGAGAGAAGAGAAGTGAAGTGGAGAGAGGAATGGAATCAGAATTAATAAGATTTGGTGTCCAATTAATGTTGGACATGAGAGGAGGGAGTGGAAAGGGTGACAACCCAAGTTTCTGGCTTAGAAGGTTGGATCACGATGAAAGGAGAGAATATGGAAAGAGACACAGATATGACTGTGTGGGTTGAGAGACGATGCATTAAATTTTGGTTGTGTGGAAATGAGGTGCCTGAGAAATATATGATGAAAGATGCTTTGCAAGCAGGTAGATGTAAAGATCTGGACCTCAGGAGAGAAATCAGAACTGAAGCTATCGATCTGGGAGTAATTTCTGCATGGGTGGTAGATGAATCCCTTGAGAAGAGTAGGAAGTGGGAGTAAAGAACAGGGCTGAGGATATGGAGGTGACACTCTTTAAGGGCTGGGCAGAAATACAGGGGACCTTCAGAGATCCTCAGGAGGCATGGGTAGAGAGGACCAGAGAGACCCAGGAAAAATGGTGTTGGCCCGATCATCCTAATGTCTTTGTGGAGAGTCTATGAGATTAACCCACAGGCATCTCAAACTCAATATGTTGAAGGCTGAGTTCAACATACTGAGTTTGAGAATAGTCTGTGGTAGACAGGAAGGGATGATTTAGGAGGATGATCCTACTCTTCCCCACATTACCTTCTGATCTCCCTTTGAAGTGGAAATCCACCCATATTCCAATTCAGACATCAAGGGACCACCTTTGAGTCATCATAAGCAGCCACCAAGCCTTACAAGGACAATCCAGTTTCTTATTAAACCCTGCCCTTTTTTCCATGCCACTTTGGGCATGGGTTATGGCAGTAGCCCGCAAGGATCCTTGACTCCTGTCTTGCTCTCAAAATCAAATTTACTCATATCACCTTCATGCTAAAAATCATCCATTAAATTCCTATTTCCTGCCAGACAAAGTCCAAAGCCTTAGCTTGATATACAAAGCTATTTAAACAGTATAGTGTCAGGCAGCCATTTTGAGGCAGCCATTTTGATATCATTGTTTTGCAAAGTATAAAGAAACCACGTTACCCTTTCCTCATTCCTCAGCTTCACTCCATTGCTGAGCCTTCCTCCATTCCTTCTGCTTAACCTTTTTCAGGCTAGGGATTACAATGAGACTCCACCAATCAAAGGTCAGGGGCAGAAAACAACACCGTGTTCTACTGAATTGTGAAGTCTACCACCACAGTTGTATCTTTGGCTAATTTCCTGCCACTGAACTGGAGTATTTTTTCTTTCCTTTCCAGACATTCACACATGCTATTTCTTTTGCCTGGGATGATTTCCTGTTCTTCATTTCTGATAGGTTTATACAAGAAATAACATAAATGTAGTGAATTCTGAACAATGGTAACATTTTGTTTGGGTTATAGTTAGCCTAGATGTTGTTTTCCTCCTCTGCCCTCTCCTATCCAAGCCAGCATTTATAAAATCCTTCCCATTGCCACAATGCAGTTCAGAGACAGATTAGAACAAAGAAAGAAAAGTCACTTCTGTATGACTATTAGAGGCAGCCACTATTTGTAGGGAGAGTGCACTTTAGAGGAAATCAAATCTCCTCAGAAATAAGTTTGATGACTTAAAGATAAATTTTGAACAGTTGTTGACTGAGAAACTAAAAATTCCCTATCATTTGAATGAAAGCCCTGATATAAGAAAGCATCCTTTGCAGAGCACAATGGCGTCAGAGGTAGAATTTTGTAAAGCAAAGAAGAGGATCAGCAAATAAAGTAGATTCAGGACAAAGAAAGAAAGAGAATTTGAATAGTATCTGTAAAGGAACATTTCTTTTAGTACCACCTGGCTAAAGTTGCACCAATTTGGAGGTGAGGAAGAATGAGTATTTTACTATATGTTTTCCTTGCCTAAGTTAACTGTTTAATAGTCTACATGCAGTCAATTCCAAAAGAAGCATTAATTTATTCACTCTCAGCAGGGGAAACAAAAATTATAAACCTAAAACCCTTGCCTAAAATTAAAAGCAATTCTAAGTCATAATGGTGTTTGACAAGCCCAGGAAGAAAAGGAATTTTGTATGTCACATGCTTTGAATTTTGAAAGTGCTTTGTTGATGAGATAAGGATATTTACATTCTGTGGCCACAGCAACAGAGCCTGAAAGTGCACAGTTAAGAGAACAGACAGGAGGGGGAAGGGCAGTATCTAAATTTAAATTTACACAGGCTTTGTCTGTTATTGTTTATTGGAAAAGAGCTAGAAGCTTCTGGACAGACTCAGTAGCTATAATTTTTTTGTGTGGAGATATTCATTTAATGTTAACTACAATATTGCTGTTTAATATTCATAGACTGTAACCTTCTACTGCCACATGTACAAAACATTCCATTATTTACTTAAAGCATATTTGTTTTGTAGAGCATGGAATTTGTTTACTTAATTTGTAAAGAAGGTAACAACCCTGCGCTAACATAAAAATGATTCTTGCATTAGTTGGAAAATCCTGCTATTTCTGGACCTTTTTTTTTCTTTGCAGGTTGCAAATAAACACATCTTTAGAAGACTCAGATCTAAACACAACATGAGGATTGGTTTCTGTGACATGATAACTTTAATTTGTTGAGCACTTACTGTGTGCCAGGAACTATTGTGCATGATACCTGGCATTTCCTAATCACCCTCCATGAGTCAGAGTTCAGCTGGGGAAATAGCCATTGTGACTGGTTTGGGTGGAGGGGCTTATTAAGCGGTACACTGGAGCTCGCTTGCATGGGTTACTAACACTCATGGGCCTGTTTTCCTAACTCTGAGTTCAGGGACTTAATGTTGATGAGCTTGAAAGCAGGGAGTATTTATACCACAAAATCAGCAAAGGCTACAAATCAGGCTTTCTCTGGAGAGCACATTTATTACATATCCCTGCAGGGAGCCAGGAAAGTGAAAGTCTGGAAGAGGATGTTGGAGGGTCAGAGATCCCATTAGTTCTTCTGAGGCACTGGTTCAGAGCTTGCGGAGAAATCAGAAAAGACAAACTCATCCACTTGCCGAAGATGCATTGCAAAGGGGAAGTTCTTGGAGAGGACCACGGGAAGCTGCTGCCCTCTGGGTGTGCAGCCAAGCATCTGGTGGTGGGCTTGGTCAGCAGAGTCAGCAGTCAGGAAAACAAACTAGACATGGAGCAGAGGAAAGTCAGTGTCAGCTGGGATCCACCAGACTCTGTCACTCCATCACCATTGTCTGACTGCCCTTCCCCTCTCAACTGCTTCATTTTTGCCTTCCATAATTTTATACAAATTCTTTTTTTGGCCAATCCTATACTGAATCATATAGGAAACAGGTGTCTGAAAAACACTGATCTCAGCCTAATCAAGTTGACATAGCACAATCCAACACATGTCCCAACAGTGCAATAAAACAGATATTACTTCCCCATTTTTCAGAAAAGAAACCCAAAATCTAGCAAGGTAACTTGTCTGAAGATACACAATACATCACTAGGTCTGTTAGAGTCCAGAATTTGTCTTCCCTTAACTACTACAGAATACTGGGAGTCTTGCTGGTTTTTGTTTTGTTTTGTTTTGTTTTTTTAAATAATGACTCAAATAAAATAATCCCATTCCAAAAGTGCTTTCGGTAACTTCTTAACTTCTGAGGTACAAAGGGAAATGACAGGATTGGATTTTTGCCAACAAGGAGCACATAGTCTATTTGTAAAAATAGACACAGAAATACTTTTGGTACCAGATCTTTTTAATTTTTTAATTTTTATTCTTTAGAGATGGGGTCTCATTATGTTGTCTAGGCTGGTCTCGAACTCCTGGCCACAAGTGATCTTCCTACCTCAGCTTTCCAAAGTGCTGGGATTACAGGCACATGCCACCCTGCCTGGCCCCAGGCCCAGAGCCTAGAATGTGCCTTTCCAGGTATGCTCAGTTCCACCTGCCTGCCAGGCCTGGGATGGTTGCTCCCTGGAGACCCTGCCCTCAGCAGCCACAGTCCGACTCTTATCGCCAGCATCTGGGCTTCAACATGGGCTCTGTATTATCTGCTGAAGTGGGGGCCCAGGGCTTCTTGGTTCAGATCTGACTTGAACTGAGCTCCAGGTGTGGGCAGGGGAGCTGTGAATTCCCCACCACTTCTGACTCTCAGAGGAAGCATCACATGGTTGGCTGTGGATTTGGTTTCTCCAGCGGCTTCCAGGAAGGCCTGACTATCATAACTCGGAAGTGGTTCTGGGAGTTGACACTTGGTGACCTTTGATCAATGATAAACAGGAGTGGAGGATGCTGGCAGATAAATAAATCATGCCTTCCTGTCTACCACAGACTATTCTGAGGTGCAGTGGTACCATAGAGCTGTCTAGCAGTGGGGGTCAAGTGATTGAACAACTGTGTTTTCTAGGAAGATGTAGCCAGTTGAGTAAATTACTACTTTGTTCATGTCTGCCTCCTTCCCTTCCTCACTCTCCTCCCTTCATTGTTGTGACAGTGGGATTGCGCCTCCTCTAAAGCCTTGGGCTCTGATCTTTGCCTCAGGCTCTGATCTCTAGGAAACCCAGGCAAAAATAATTACCTAAAAGTAAACAAATGCTAAATAAATGCTAACTGTGGCATGTGTAAAATACTATTGGGGATGCTTGCTAAAAAGTATAATTCTTTACTTCTATTTTGATGCTTGGCTTATGTTTCCTTGTTTAAAGCCCAAGCCTTTGATATTTAGCTCATTAGCTAAATTCTTAAATTAATCCTTAAGTGTTCACATGCCATGACGTGACAATATATTATAACCGTCAGTTAATATGTTTTCATTTTAAAAGAGATTTCATTAAGCCAAAGGAATGACTCGTACATGAATTTCATATTGTGCAGTGTGGAATTCATAGGGAGGAGGGATGCTCAAATCATAGCACATTGATGCTTATCTAATTCATCCCAATATGACAATCTTATGGGTCAGACTTGCACAGTGGACATGACTGTATGCTGTAACACTTGTTAAAAATTACACGAATTACCAATATTGGGGATATAAACAACTCTGCATTTTATTTGATGGAGCTAGTGGGTGCTTTCTTGAGAAAAAATATGCAACTATTCTACATGACTAGGAAAAAAGAAACAAAAAACCTCACGTTATCCACAAGATCTGTAGTCTCATTGTCTAGTTCTCATCGTAAAGGCACACTGCAAGTAGCAGAATATGGAAAGATAATAGATACTTTGCATTAATGATTAACGTATTAGAGAAGTTTAAAAAGTATATTTCAAAACTCAGGGATTACATGCATGTGTTCATATTTTTAAATGGGTTTGTCTGGCAACTGCAGAATGGGCAAATTATCATCCTTTAATATAAGAGAAGAACTCTCCCAAATTAACTTTGGAGACTAAATCCCAAACTGCAAATAATTGAAAATAAAGGTTAAAAATGAATACGCTGATACAGCAGTCTCTTAGAACAGAATGCATCATCACTATACAATTATAGCTGGGTTTACCAAGTAGAAGATTAAAAGAGAAACTGCCAATTACAACATTCTAGTCACAAAGAGTTTCAGCAAACTTTGTGGTAAAAATTAGGACAACGGTAAAATGGTATATTTAACCTGAATCATCTGAGAGTCTTCACAATAATCAGAAAAGTGTTTTCTATCAAGATTTTACCTTTTCTTTTCTTGGTCAGAGACAGAATCATCTCGATGGAAAATTAGCAGTCACAGAGCAATGTTCAATTTCAGTAAATTATGGCACAATTCTGGTTCTGTATGTTATGAGGAGGCTTTAATGCCATTGCTGCAGGACAATCAGAGATTTTTTCCAGTTCTTGGTACTTGAATTGCAAAGGAGAATATTAATAAGATAAAATCCTAGGATGGAGAAATCTTTCAACTCTGAAACTCTATGCCTGGAAGAATCATAAGATAGCGTTTTCTCATAAAGTGCCTTTGCTTAAGAAGATCCACAATCCTGATTATTATTCAAACCTAATTTCATCTCACAAAACTTAAGTAAAGGACAATCTTCAACTTCTGAGGATTATAAAAGATGACAGCATATGGACTTTTGATAAAAAATGCACCAGGGGCAACAGCTGCCCACCAAAAGACGGCTCAGAGAGGCTGTCAGTCAGAATAACAGGGAGGCGAGTCGGAGCAAATCACCATGTCAGACTCACGGGCGAGAGAGCCATTACTCCTTAAATGCTGGGCAGTTAGCAAATGTTGCTCTACCATGTCGATGACGTTATGATATTCTTGGTTAGTTATTTATCTGTAGTTTTCATTTAACATTTTTGTACTTGAAAAGGCAACCCAAATTACACATTGTCCTGGTTAGGGTTTGGAAACATAGTATAAAGTTCATTTCTTTCCTTCAACAAATATTTATTGAGGGCCTGCTATTTACTAGGCACTGTGCTAGATTCTGGGGCTGCAAAAATGAATGGGTCCTGACCCCTGTTCTTGTAGCTTATTGTCCACTGGGACATTAAAGTTGGAGGTATAGGTAGAGATCATTAATTTTATAGCTTAAGACTCTTGGTCCCAGAGAGAGCTAGGGACGTGTTAAAGGTGACCTGACTTGATGGAGACAGAGCTGAGATGATTCAGGTCCTCTGATTTCCAAAACAGAGCTCTTGAGAATTCATTACACAGTCATTTATTTACTCATTCAACACATATGTTTTAAGTGCCTGCTCTGGGCCTTTCACCTCCTTCCTCTCTTGGGGGTTGCACTTTAGCAGGAAACTAACCATCAAAATGGTGAAGAAAGTACAAATTCCTTAAGCTATAACTCAGATCTATAAATAATGTCACTAAATTTTTTAATAAGTAAATTTAAACAGTATTGCAAACATCCTCATGCTGATGGCAGACCATTTAACATGATCAATTCCAGGTGACTCATGTTCATACCAGTTTTTCACTCTTTCCTTCTCCATCAGGGTTGGTTTTCAGTTCCCCCTGGAACTTGTGGATTGTTGAGGAGGCCCGTCTGGTTCTAGGTCATCATCTGCCAGTGCTGGCAATATCTGCTGAGATGTCTGATTTCCCTCATCCCTGACACTTCTCATTGATTCCCGTTGGCGTCTGCTGATACCCATGGACCCCCTCTGGTCTATGTTTCCTGGTTCCTGCTGCAAAGCCCCTGGTTTGGGATTCCAGGCTTCTCAGGTCTACTCCTCAGACACAGTCTCTCTCTTCTTTACAGAAAAAAAAAATTAAAAAAAAATTTTTTTTAATTTTAAATTTCATCTTAGTTTGTCTCAGAATGGAAAATTCACTTGCCTTCTTCCAAATTTGTTGTTTAGGTATAAGTATTATGCCTTTAAGTTCTTCAAGGCTTTGTCTTTTGATAGTCAAATGCTAGGGATTTTTAGACTGCAATTCTAATTCCCTTAAGCCATTGTCATAGAGATGAGTATTGAACTGCTTTGAAACTCAAAAAATAGTTGACACATTTTTCTTTCAACAACCTAACCTGAGGGCAGTGGTAAGGGGTAGGGTTCTGTGTTAGTGATTGCTCAAAGCAGTAATACTCATTTATTATTCCTCATTGTTTCCATGGGTCAGTCATTCAGATGAGGCACAGTGAAGACAAGTTATCTCTGCTCCACCATATCTGGGGCCTCAGCTGGAAATCATCAAAGATAATGGGCTGGAATCATCTTAAAGCTTGGAAATGTAGTATCTGGAGGTTGCTGTTGGCTGGAGGCCTAACCAGGCAGTCAGCTGAAAGATTCTCACATGGCCACTCCATTCATGTGCTGTGGGCTTTTCCACAACATGATGGCTGAGTTCCAAGATAAAAATTAACAGAGAGAGGAGAGAGAGAGAAGAGAGAGGGGGAAGAAAGAGAGAGAAGAGAGAGACAGAACCAAATGGAAGCCATATTGCCCTTTATGAGAGACCCCATCAATCACCCAACATTCTTTTGTCAGTTAAGGCAATTGCAAAGGTCCACTGGTATGTTCAAGGGGAGGGAATATTAACCCTGTGTCTGGATGGGGAGTCTTGTTCATGTCACTTTGTGAGCCTATGAAATAGTATATATATTGGTATGGTCATCTTTGGAAAATATAATCTGCCAAAGGGATTTTGCAAGAAATATATATCCCACAATATTTTTTTGTCACATAAGTGACTGCAACTGATAATCATCATCCATGTGTGCAGATGTGGGCCCGAAGAAATAAAATGTACATTGATGGAGAATCAAGCTCTCCCTTTCTCTTTCTCCTTGTATCTTTAATCTCTCTTCTTGGGGTAAAGGACACTTTTCAGTTATTTGTGTACCACAAAGGAACTGGAGGTCTGCAGTGGACCTGTATCTGCATGGGTCTGCAGCAACTTCAATTCTTGCCTCCTCAGAAGGAAGAATTCAACTGAGGGGCATAAGGCAGAAGGAGAGACCAAGGTAAGTTTTAGAGCAGCAGTGAAAGTTTATTAAAAAGTTTACAGCAGGAATGTAAGGAAGTAAAGTACACTCGGAAGAGGGCCTAGCCGGTGACTTGAGAGATCAAATGCCCTGTTTGACCTTTGACTTGTGGTTTTATATGGTGGCCTGCTTCCGGGGTCTTGCATTACTTCTCCCGTGATTCTTCCCTTGGGGTGGGCTGTCCGCATGCACAGTGGCCTGCTAGCACTTGGGATGGGAGCATGCACAGTGTGTTTACTGGAGTTGTACACGTGCTTGCTTTAGGTGTTCTTCCCTTACCAGTTGAATGACCCTAGGAGGTCATATACCAGTTAAACTCTGCCATTTTGCCTCTTAATGTGCATGCTTGAGCCCACTCGCCCAACTCCTGAAATCTTATCTGGAAGCTGCAGATCACATTTCAGTTCTTTCTAATCTATTGGGAGACTGCCTGTCCCTGATGCAGGCTGTGACCAATTACTATTTTAGAGAGACAGTTAGCCACCTGACCATCACCTGATGGTTGCTTGAGATTCCTGGCGTGTGTGTGTGGCAGGGGAGCCCTCTCCTGCTCTGCTCATATCTGACTAGTTACCTACTATAACCGGCCTGCCCTAGCACATTTACAAAATAGCTAGGCTTTTTCTCCCTAGTCACTCCTTTTGTTTGTTGCCTGTGATGGTTAATTTTATGTGTTAACTTGACTGGGCTAAGGGATGCCCACGTAGCTGGTAAATCATTATTTCTGGGTGTGCCTGTGAGGGTGTATCTGGAAAAGATTAGCATTTGAATGGGTAGACTGAGTAGAGAAGATCATACCATCCATTGAGGGCAGTCATCATCCAAGTGTAGGCAGGACCTTATCAATGTGTGCAGGCATCATCCAACCCAGGGAGGGCCTGGATAGAACAGAAAGGCAGAGGAAGGGCACGTTCTCTCTTTCTTCCTGAGCTGGGATGTCCATCTTCTGCTCTCAGATATCAGCAGCACTCTTGGTTCTCAGGCCTTTGGACTCAGATTGAATTTCACCAGTGATTTTTCTGGTTCTCCAGCTTTCAGATTGCAGATGGTGGAACTTCCTGGCCTCCACAACCATGTGAGCTAATTTCTGTAATGAATCTCCTCCTCATATGTTTCTATATAGCCTATTGATTTTGTTTCTCTGGAGAACCCTGACTAATACATTGCTCTTTCTCTACTTTCCCCAATGACCGAGTTTGTTTATGCTGAATTTCCCCCGATCCTGTCACCAGTTCCTGCCCATTTTTCCTTCTTTCCTTTCCCATATCAGAATTAAATAATCTAGCCTTTTGCTGGGGAATTAATTGGAGTTACCATGTCCCTAACTAATAATAGTTTGTGTTTTTGCTTTTGCCCATGCATTTTAACAGCTGCCTAATTGAAGTATCTAAAGGGAATAACTAATAGGGAGAAACTTAGGTTTTAAAAGCTGATTGAAGGATTCATTTGGGAATAAGACCAAGCAAGGTAGGTGAAGCTGCTCAATAGCGCCTGATGGTGCCGTGCAGATACCCATCCATGTGGCCTGGGCCCAGGGCTGACCTGCTTTTAGGAGGCCTAATTAACGAAAGGAGAATTGCCTTCTTCCCATGCTTGTGGGAAGGGGCTGATCAAGCAGAATTGTGCAGCCCAGTTATTCTCCTCTTTTTAATTATATTTTCTTCAAAATAAAATAGTTTTACTATTTTATTCTGCTTATAAATTAATGCATGCCTACTCTTAAAAATTAAAACAATTCTTGAATATCTAGAGAAAAAGAAAAAATTATCTGAAATCTTACCACTCCTACTTAACTGTGGTAACACTTTGGTAAACACTCTTTCATATGTTTCTATATGCATAGATATCTGCAGCTATACCCATATATAACTGTGCATAAATAGTACACTATGCAAACAGTTCTGTATCTTATTTTTTTCATTCAATAATAGGTGGTGGGTTTTTTTTCATGTGTCAATAAATATAGATCCAAACCCTCATTTTTATTGACCGCACAGTATTCCTCTGTGAGACATATCACAATTTATTTAACTAATCTCTATTGAACAACAATTAGGCTGATTACAATTTTTTGATATTACAATCAATGCTCTGAAGAGCTTTCTTTTACATCCATTTTTATGTACTTGTTTAAAGATCTCCTTTGGATAAATTCCCATAGGGGAAAATTACTAAACTTTTTTCCTTTAAAAAGGACAATAGGAAGCCATGGGGAAGAGAAAGCTCAGTTAGCAGCCTAGTTCCAGAGAATTTATGCAACAAAAATGCATAGAGACCTATACTGTGTCAGGAGACTAATCTAGACAGCTTGAGATGCAAAGATAAAATAAATCTTCAAAAAACTCTAGCCTGGTGGGGTAGATAGTCTGACTCTTAAACACATAATTACTACACTGAGATCAAATTCCCAATAGAAGTATGAACAAAATACCATGAGAAAGATAAAAGAAGGTAATTAAACCTGGGCAAGAGGGTTGGGAAAATAATTTAACAGAGAAAGCAACCATTGAATTGGTCCGTCATTAAAGAGGTAAGTGTATTATTTGTGTGGATTGCTCTAACAAAGTACCGCAGACTGAGTAGCTAAGACAATCAAAATTTATTTTCTCACAGCTCTGGAGGCTGGGAGTTTGAGATGAAGGTGTCGGCAGGGTTGGTTCCAGGCATCTCTCCGTGCTTGTAGATGGCCACCTTCATCCTGTGTCTTTACATTGTCTTCCCCCTGTGTGTGGCTGTGTTCAAATTTCTTCTTCTTATAAGGACATCAGTCAAATCAGATTAGGGCTCACCCTAATGACCTCGTTTTAACTTTCCTCTAAGACCGTCTCTCCAAATACAGTCACATTCTGAGGTACTGGGAGTTAGGACTTCAACATACAAATTTTTTGGCGGGGAGGGGGACACAATGTAGTCCATAACAGTGAGGAAATGGAGAAATGCTTGTATAAAGACCCAGAGTCAGGCAAGGGTGCTGCGAGATCATGGAAGACCGAGGAAGCCTTGTGATCTAGGTGGAAAAGGTCTACGGGCTGGGAATGTGGAAAGGGAATCCTGACGGGAGATGTGTTTGTACTGGGAGGCAGGAACTTGCAACATCCCTAAGGAAGGTGGGCTGAGAAATCATGGATACGTTTAAGTGAAGGAGTGGCATGGTCAGATTTGTCTTTCGTTTAGATGTTGCTGTCAAATACCAAATGTGGATGAGGATTTGGAGCACCTGGAACAACCATGAGCAGCTGGTGGGATTATAAAATGCAACAACTGTATTGAAAAATAATATGGCAGTTTCTTCAAAAGTTAACCTTATACCTAGGATATGACCATGTATTCCTCTCAAGTATTTATTTCAAGAGAAATGAAAGCATGTCTATACAATGGTTTGCACATGAATGTTAATAGCAGCTTTATTCATAATTGCCAGAAACTGGAAACAATACAAACATCCATCAATAGGTGACTAGATAAACAAATTTTGGTATGTCCATTCAATACAGTATCCCTTAGCAATAGAAAGGAAGGAACCATTAATAACCCTAACATGGGTAAATCTCAAAATAATTACACTGAGTGAATGAACCCAAGACCCCAAGACAAGAATATGATACATACTCTGTGATTCTATTGATACAAAATTTTACAAGATGTGAATTAATCTGGGGATGAAGATTGGGGACAGATGGGGCAGAGGTGGGAGGGAGATATTACAAAGGGTCATGAGGAAACTCTGGGGGTGATATAAGTGTTCCCCATCTTGATCAAGATGATGTTTTCATGGGTATATGCATATGACACACTCATCAAATTGTACACTTTAAGTACAGGCAGTCTATTGTATGTCAATTGTATCTCAATTAATTAAAAGCAAACAAAACCGAAATAAACAAGAAAAGAGATATGTGGGTTGATAAAAAAAAAAAAAAATAGAGCACAGACTTGTAAAACAGATACCAATCAGGAGCTTACTCCAGAAGGCCAGTAGGGCTTATGAGAGTCTGAATGAGGCTGGATAGGTGGTGTCCAGTCGACTCTGCTCTCTTTCTGTTGTAGGACTCCAGATTTTAGGAACTGAACACCTGCAGGCTGAAGAAGGGCACTTTGTCCCTATGTGATGGGGGAATGCACCAGTTTTCCTTCCTCCTACTCCCTTCTAGATGCTAGCAATGATTTTAGGCATTCATAGCAGTGGTGAGTAAAATGGGAAAATATCTGTTGTGCTCATGAGGCTACATTCTAGCGAGAGACAAAAAGTAATACATCAGGTAGTGCTAAGCACTATGAAGAAAAAGCAGGGTAAGGGAGTATGTGGTAGATATCCTGGGGATGTGGAAACTATTTTAGAGAGGTGTTTCGAAAAGGCTACTCTAGGGAAATGACATTTGATCTCAGATCTGCATGAAGTGGCAAAGGGAGGTTAGTCGAGATCAGGGACAACTTCCTTTGGCTGAGAGACTGGCAAGTGCAAAGGTCCTGAGGCAGTCGTGGAAGTGGCTTGTCAAGAAGAAGCCTGGAGCAGCTGGAGTAGTAGGAAGGGCAACAGCAGGGGCTGGAGTAGGTTCCTGATTTGCCACCACATGTGCCTAGACAAGTGTCCTGGTAATTTATACTGGGCACTTCCTCCTACAACAAAGTTCATGCTAGACTGTTGAAAATGCTAAATACTATTTGAAATACTGTTCATTTGACTGTAGCTTTGATTCTCTTTCTTACGACTTCTCTCCTTTTTTTTAAAAAAATAAGATTGGGGTTCATCATGGAATTTGTTGTAATGAGAATTAATATACATCTTATTAGCTTTCTAAGGTGTGAAAAGTCTTACAATAGTGTCTTTATTTACCATCTATCTTAATGGCCAGTGGTGAGTGGAATCCCAAATTAAAATGAATCTCAGTATGACAGAGAAATGGATACTCACAAGTGGTTGACAATTAAGACCATTGATACATTTCTATTAATATAAATTCTGCCTTTAAAACGGTAGTATTAAGAGGAAGCAAGAGACATTCTCAGCCAGCTATTTTGAGGTGAGCATTTCTACATGTCTGAATGAATTATCTTAACAATCTTGTTATTAACACTATTTTGCAGCTATAGAAACCAAGGCTTAGAAGCATCACATGACTTGTCCAAGGTCACACAGCTAGGGAATGCCAAAGCTAGGATTTCAAGTCACTTCTGCTGCCTCCTGGATTGGGGCTCCTCTTACTGCACCCTGTCAGTCTTGAGTGCTGTGCCACAACATCCATAATGCCAGGATATCATGGACTGAATAGAGAGACAGTCCTCTTAGGAAAGCAAACAGCTTCCTTGAGAAAAAGCTCTAAGGTTTTATTCTCTTGATCGTTAGACCTACCATTCTGTCTGAATGTTGCAGAGGAGCTTGTGCCTGGCTTCAGCTACTCCTCTCTTCTGACAAGAATTCTCCAAAGGGACTGGCGGCAGGAAGCTGGGGGAAGTGGCTGGGTCAGCCAGGCGTGATTGAACACTGTTCCAGTATCGAGACCTGATAAAAATCTGGGGCTGCTGGGCACTCGATTTTTAAAGTAATCCTGTCAGTTCCCTAATAATAGTAATAAATTAAGCAAACAGCAGATACAGTGGTATTTTATGTCCTAAGGGTATTGCTTTCACACTTCAACTTGATAGCATGATTTATCAAGAGATAAATTACAGCTGGGAATGAATGGATTTACTGATGTCAGGGAGACGACAAGTATATTCTGAAGGTGTTTCCAGTGATGGGCACGTACCTGACAAGCATACTTGAAGATCCCCAAACAAAATGCTTCTTTTCAGAGGCTGAATAACTTTTCATTTTGGATGTAGGTCATTGCAAGGACAGAAGGATTTTTGTAGTCTAATTAGCTCTCTCCCCAAGTCATTGTCACCTGATAGTATTAATGACATTGCTCTTTGTGGGTGGGCTTCTTCAATCACCTTCAAACCTTTTCTCCCATTCCTCCACTCCCAATTTGCCATTACTGTGTGTCTATCATTCTTGTTGCGTAAATGCACTCTACTAAGCTAGAATTTGACTGTTGGATTCACTCACTGAGATGATCTCCTCATCCCTGGATGTAAAGGCAGGAGGGATTAGTTCTGGGAAGTTGCTCAGGAGAGTAATCAGAAAGCAGAATTGACACAGAGAGCCCAGGTAGAGGGCAGAGATGACTTGGGCTCTGGAGTTGAGAAGTGACCTCCCTGGAGATGTGTGAAGATGGCCTTGAGGCAGACCCAGAACTGTGAGCTGAGAGTGGGGTTTGCAAATTCACAGGTGCTTATGGATCTATCTAGAGTGGGTACTTTCCAGGAAAGGCATAGTAGAAGAATTCTTGGTGAGGAATGGTCCAATGAATGGGCTCCTAAAGACTTTTAGAGCTTTTTTATGACAATAAGCCGAACAAGCACATTTTTGTGGACATGGAGAGGGGCGTACAGTGATAGGGAGAGCTGGGGGTAGAGCTGGGTGCATGTGATTAGCCCTTATTGGTATCTTGAAGGAAAAATAACTCTAAGCTTGGAGCATCTACCTTATAAAAGAGGTAAGTCAGAGGTGTCTTGAGCCTTGGACATTTAAAACATGTTTTAAAAAACAAACTGCAGAGTCTGGGCAGTGTACAATTAAGAAGCCAACAAACCAAATTGTGCCCAATAAATCAAAGCAAAAAGTATAAGTCATTGGAAAAAGTAGATGTAGAAATAAGATTTAACTTCAGAAGCAACCAAGCAAATAAACTCATTAATGAATAGTCCACTCAAGGAACAAATAGGATTTAAAATGCTTCCAGCTTCGGGATGGTTTAAAGCCAGCCATAACTAAGTAACTATGTACACAGATTAAAACAAAATGGTGCAATGCAGTTTCTTGTTAAATCTCTTTAAGTTTACCAATAGCCTGAAGCATCTATCAAAATCCCAGGCAGGTGATACAAAGAACTATTTTAAACTTCCAAATTCAGGGCACCTGAAGAAGTGGAGGTATATGTCATTTTTCCCTCTTGCGGATAAACAGCTTTGCCATTCATAAGCAGTGAAAACTGTTAGAAACATGTAATAGTTTTCCACCATATAGTGTGTGTGAACGTCTCTGGGTTTGTGTTTTTTTAATGGTAAAAATATTTGTTTCATCATATATCTTTTTTTTTCTGACCAAATTCTAGGCACATTTTTATAGGAAAAAAATGATCAAGCATGAGACAGGACCCCAGGACTCCGGAGACGCACTTTGGTTTCAGGATAATCCTTAAAGATAGAACCTCGCCATCTTGGACATCTGACCTCCAGATAAATCCAAAAAAAAAAAAAAAAAAAAAAAAAAAGAAAAAAGAAAAAGCGCTAAGGACCAGAGAAGTCATCTTTAACATGCATTCTTCATACTCTCTTAGAGAAAATATGCCTACGTCTAATGTGAGAGGCAGAGCAGAACTGAACAGAGGCTTAATTTTTTCTACCTGAGAGTCAGAGTTTGCGTGTGGAGATGAATTTTGATAGGTGTCAAAAAGCAACTGTTGGCCTTTATGCTCTTATGATTACCCACACTTCTAGTGAGCAGCCCATGGGTGCTAATATTGGGAAGCAGAGCCACCCAAGCCAACGGCACTCAAATTAAGGTAGATAGAAAATCCCGATTTGGCTACTTGCCAGCCTGCTATGCTACCGCTTTCTCAACTCAGGAGTAGGAAGCTGGGGCAAGGGGTGAATTCTTCCATTTCTTCTGTTATTGACCTTCCTTTGAGGCCCAATTTAGGCCAAGATGGGTAAGAAAAGTGAGATTGCTGATATTATTTATTTTGACCTCCACCCAGAAACATACTGTTTCAGCCTTTCATCTTCTTTGGATCAGTTGACACAAGTGTTCTTTTTTGTTTTGTTTGATTTGGCTTAAAACAGTGGTTATCAATTTTTTTTTTTCTGTCTTTGGTTTGTTGAAGCGAAAGTTGCTATGAGTCACAAGCTTTGTCTGCTTTACATAGCCATTTAACTATATTAGAAAATTCATTAATTAACTATATTAAAAATAATGTTTTATAATAATAAATATATTAAAAATTATACTGCAGGGACAAATGGGAAGACATAGCACCATTTTTAAGTAAAGTATAACATAACACACATTAAACAATGTGCCCTGATGAATTTTCACAAACCACAAACTGAACATTCCCATGTAAGCCCCACCCAGGTAAAGAAATAGAAAATTACCAGAATCCCCAAAACTGCCTCTTGTTCCTCCTTCTAATTTCTTTCTGACAAAGATAACCACTGTTTTGACTTCCATTACATATCACTTTTTAAAAATCAACTTTAGGCTGGGCAAGGTGGCTCATGCCTGTAATCCTAGCATTTTGGGAGGCCAAGGAAGGAGGATCACTTGAGCCCAGAAGTTCACAACCAGCCTGGGAAACACAGTGAAATCCGGTCTCTACAAAAATAAACAAAATTAGCCAGGTATGGTGGCACGTACCTGTAGTTCCAGCTTCTGTATTCTGGAAGCTGAGGCGGGAGGATCACTTGTGCCTGGGAGGTTGAGGCTGCAGTGAGCCATGATGGTGTCGCTGCACTCCAGGCCAGGCAACAGAGCAAGATTTTGTCTCAAAATAAAAATAAATAGATACATAAATAAATGTAAATAAATATAAATAAATTACTTTGACTAAATTAAATCATACAGTTTGTCTTCTTTTGTGTCTAGATTCTTTCAACATTATGATTGTGAGAGTCATTAATGTTGTTGCTGTAGCAAAAGTTCATTCATTCTCATTGCTCTAGTATTTCACCTGGTGAACTTGCCACAGTTCATGTATCCTTTCTACTGTAGATGAACATGTGGAATGTTGACAGTTTATGCCTATTATGAATAATGTTGCAATGTACATTCTTGCACATATCTTTTGCTGAACATATGTACCATTAGTGTTGGCTATACACTTAGGAGTGGAATTGATGGGCCAAAGAGTGCACATATATTCAGCATTGGTAAATATGAAATAGTTTTCCAATGTGATGGTGGCAATGAATGTTCTGGTTCAAGAGTTTGGTTCCATAGTCTGACCATTACTTGATGTTGTGTCTTCTACATTTTAGCCCTTCTGGTAGCTGTACAAATAGCTCCATTTTTAAGAATAGATATTGTCAAACACAACAGTTAAAAACTTTTTTAAAAAGCTATAAATATTTGTATTTTAAAGATTAAATAATGTCCTGAGAGAGACAAATCCATGGATGACCTCACAGGGGAATACTAGGGACAGAGAATTTATGTACGAACAATGTTTTGAGGATAGTTGGTCTAAATTATTCTGTGAAAGATGTGCAGAATTGCTTTAAAATGTGGGGTTTTAGAATTTTAATAACAATAAAATGTTTTCACTCTGTTTCATGTTTCATGGGCATTTTGAAGAATTGTGATCAATACCTGATTGCAGGATATTTGACCACTGGTTAAGCTACATGAGCACACAAAAAAAGTGCTGCAATCGGGAGTCTGTTCATATGCTAAATGCTCTGAAGCATTTTTCCCTGAGGTAATCTAAATTCTGCTGTCATTTATTAATTCACCTTCTATGATTTCTACAAACTTTAAGTTTTGGAAGGAAGTCTACATGTATTATGGTGTTAGAGCTGCTGAAATTTACCAACCATTACTTAAAAATCACATTGAACATATTCACAAAGTGCCTTCCTCTGTGCTGACCATGCAGCAAGATCTGATACCAAATGTCAGAAATTCATTTGGTGGCAATAACAAATTAATTGGCTAAGAGTAGCTCAAGCAACATGCTTATTTTTTTCGCATAATGAGAGAGATATATTTGCTGGTTTTAAGACATATTTACCAGCTAGTTGCTGGTATTGTTTCAGCTATTCAGCAATGTCATTAGGCATCTGGCTTTCAATCATTCTATTCCAGCATCCTTAATGCACTAACTTTCATACTCATGCTGTTGCTTTGTGGTTGCAAGATGGCTGCTCTACTTCTGGCATCACATCTGCATTCAAGAAGTAAAAGAAGAAAAGAGGGGGTGATTGTAGCTATATATTTCCTATTTATCAAGAAAAGTAAAGAGCCTCCAGAAGTCTTCTGCTTATATCTCTGTATGAATGATCTATTCTGTAGAACAAATAACCCTCAAAATCAGTGGTAAAACAACCACCACAATACTGCAGGGAATAAGACAGATGAAAAGAAAAAACAAATAATTATTATAATTTCTATGGATCAGGAATTCCACTGAGGCTTAGCTAGGTGAGTTTAGTTCAGGATCTTTCATGGAGTTGCAGTGAGGATGTCGGCAGGAGCTGCAGTCATCTGAGGACATGACTGGGGCCGGGGAATCCACTTCTAAAATGGTTCACTGCCAAGATGAGCCTTCCCACAGGCTTCCCGATGTGTTCTCACAAAATGGCAACTAGCTCCCCTCAAAGCAAGTGACCTGAGAGGCAGCGAGGCAGAAATCACATTATTTTATGAACTAGCCTTACAAGACGAATACTATGTTTTGAGTTTTGAGTGTATCCTCTCCAAAATTCACGTGTTGCCAATGTGATATTATTAAGAGATGGATCCTTTAAGGGGTGATTAGGCCAAGGAGGCTTCTTCCTCATGAATGGGATTAAGGCCCTTTAAAAAGAGGCTTCATGCAGTGTTCAGCTAGCACACTCGCTTGCTCTTCTTCTTTCTGCCATGTGAGGACATAGCAAGAAGGCCCTCACCAGACACCGAATGCTGGTGTCTTGATCTCAGACTTCCAGCCTCCAAAACTGTGAGAAATAAAAAATAAATAAATTCTGTTCTTTATGAATTACCCAGTCTCAGGTGATTTTGTTATAGCAGCACAAAACAGACTAAGACAGTTACTTCTATCTTTTGAAGGGAGAAGAACCAAATCATTTGTGGACATATTTTTAAACCACTACTGCCTCATTGACCAAAATGGGTTCACTTCTTCAGTCTAATTACAGTAGAGCCTAGGAAGTAAATTATCATTGGAGGTTGTGCCCATTCTTCCTTTGAACAAAACAGGGGCCTACTAGCAAAACAAAAGAAGAATATTGCAAAGACAACTATCTCAGGTATTTGTATGGAGTTCTTCAGAACTGGACCAAATAATTCTAGAGTTTGTCTGAAAGAATAGATATAAAAAAATTTTTAAGGCTTTTTGAGGGAAAACAGGGAAACGACCAGACCTATTAGACTTCAAAATGCAAGGTGAACTAATACATAGGCGAATGAATGGGAAATAATATATAGTACATACACAGATCCTAATTCATAGGAAATTAAGATTGAAAGGGATAAATTTTTAAACAAATGGTATTGAACAAATCTATTAAAAGATCCATTTACATTCTTGCTATACAACAGAGTAAATTCTAGATCAATTAAAAAGTGAAACATGAAAAAGGGAACGACTTAACAAAATTAGAAGAAACTTGTGGTAAATATTCACCTGCTCCAAAATGGGGAAGGATGATCTAAACATACATACAATGGACCAGATAGCAAAAGCAAAGATTGATTTTAATATTTAAAATTAAAAACTTTGTGTCAAAACATCATAAAACTTTAAAAGGAAATGAAAATATTATGCATCATTGATATGTCAATGGGATATATTTATTAGCAAGAAAAATACCTTCCCTTTGCTTGAGGTCTATGGGTCTTTTCTATGGAGTAAATATTTTAGAAATTAAAAATAAAACAGTAGGAATATGTTTGTATTAGTCCATTTTCACACTGCTGATAAAGACATACCCAAGACTGGGCAATTTACAAAAGAAAGAGGTTTCTTGGACTTAAGATCCACATGGTTGGGGAGGCCTCAAATTATGGTGGAAGATAAGGAAGAGCAAGTCACATGTTTGTGGTGACAGGCAAAGAGAGAGCTTGTACAGGGAAACTCTCATTTTTAAAACCATCAGATTGGGTGAGACCCACTCACTATTATGAGAACAGCACAGGAAAGACCTACCCCTGTGACTCAGTCATCTCCCACCGGGTCCCTCCCACAACATATGGGAATTATGGGAGCTACAAGATAAGATTTGGGTGAGGACACGAGCCAAACCATATCATTCAGCCCCCGGGCCCTCCCAAATCTCATATCTTCACATTTCAAAATCAATCATGCCTTCCAAAGTCTCAACTCATTTAAGCATTAACTCAAAAGTACACAGTCCAAAGTCTTATCTGAGACAAGGCAAGCCCCTTCCACCTATGGTCCTGTAAAATCAAAAGCAGGTTAGTTACTTCCTAGATACAATGGGGGTACAGTCACTGGGTAAATACATCTCTTCCAAATGGGGGAAATTGGACAAAACAAAGGGGCTACAGGCCATACAAATCCAAAATCCAGTGGGGTAGTCAGATCTTAAAGCTCCAAAATGATCTCCTTTGACTCCATGTCTCACATCCAAGTCATGCGAATGTAAGAGGTAGGTTCCCATAGTCTTGAGCAGCTCTGCCTCTGTGATTTTGCAGGGTGCGGACTCCCTCCTGGCTGCCTTCCTGGGCTGGCGTTGAATGTCTGAGGAAAAGTCAGGTGCATGATGCAAACTGTCAGTGGATCTACCATTCTGGGGTTTGAAGGACAGTGACCCTCTTCTCACAGCTCTGCTAGGCAGTGCCCCAGTAGGGACTCTGTGTGGGGGCTCTGACCCCACATTTCCCTTCTGCACTGCCCCAGCAGAGGTTCTCCATGAGGACCTCACCCCTATAGCAAACTTGTGCCTGGGTTTCCAGGTGTTTCCATACATCTTCTGAAATCTTGGCAGAGGTTCCCAAACCTCAATTCTTGACTTCTGTGTACTCGAAGGCTCAACACCATGTAGAAGCTGCCAAGGCTTGAGACTTGCACCCTCTGATGTCACTGCCTGAGTTTTACATTGGCCCATTTCAGCCATGGCTGGAGTAGCTGGGATGCAGGGCCCCAGTTCCCTAGGCTACACACAATGTGGGAACCCTGGGGCCTGCCCATGAAACCACTTTTTTCTCCTAGGCCTCTAATAGAAGGGGCTGCTGTGAGGACCTCTGACATGCCCTGGAGATGTTTTCCCCATTGTTTTGGAGATTAACGTTCAGTTCCTCCTAGTTACTTGTGCAACATTCTGCAGCTAGCTTGAATTTCTCCTCAGAAAATGGATTTTTCTTTTCTGTTGCATTGTCAGGCTGCAAATTTTCTAAACTTTCATGCTCTGCTTCCCTTATAAAACTGAATGCCGTCAACAGCATCCAAGTCACCTCTTGAATGCTCTGCTGCTTAGAAATTTCTTCTGCCATGTACCCTAAATCATCTCTCTCAAGTTCAAAATTCCACAAATCTCTAGGGCGGGGCAAACTGCCACCAGTTCCTTTGCTAAAACATAACAAGAATCACCTTTGCTCCAGTTCTTATCTTATAATAAGATAACTGATAGTAAGACTATTTTCTTATCTCCATCTGGGACCACCTTAGTCTGGATGTCATTGTCTATATCATTATTAGCATTTTGGTCAAAGCCATTCAACAAGTCTCTAGGGCGTTCCAAACTCTCCCACATTTTCCTGTCTTCTGTTGAGCCCTCCAAACTGTTCCAGCCTCTGCCTGTTACCTAGTTCCAAAGTCACTTCCACATTTTGGGTATCTTTTCAGCAGTGCCCCACTCTACTGGTACCAATTTACTGTATTAATCCAGTTCATGCTGCAAAAAAAGACATACCCAACACTGGGCAATTTCGAAGTTTATTGGACTCACAGTTCCATGTGGCTGGGGAGGACTCACAATCATGGTGGAAGGCGAGGAGGAGCAAGTCACATCTTACGCAGATGGTAGCAAGCAAAGAGAGAGCTTGTGCAGAGAAATTCCTGTTTTTAAAACCGTCAGATCTCATGAGACCCATTTACTATCATGAGAACAACATGGGAAAGACCTGTCCCCATGATTCAATCATCTCCCATCGGGTTCCTCTCATAACACGTGGGAATTATGGGAGCTACAAGATAAGATTTGGGTGGGGACACAGAGCCACACCATATCAATGTTAATATGTAATAAGTGAATATAACTGATAATAAGACTCCTATTTTCTTAATAAAATAGGCAAAAACATAAACCTATAATTCATACAAGAGCTAGAACAAATGGCTAATAAACAGGAATGGATGGTCAACCTCATTAGTAATCATACTGACACAAATGAAAACAGAAACAAAATATATTATCTATCAGAATAACACAGATTGTTTAATAAAAATACTCAGGGCTGGCCAGGGTGTGGTGAAAGAGGATTATTTAACACTGCTCGTTAAAGAAATTTGACAGTCTTTACTAAGGGCCTTCAACATGTTTGTACTTTTTTATCGATGATTTCCTTTATAGGAGTCTAGTCTAAGGAAATAACAGAAATGTGCTTAAAATATATGTATAAAATGGTGTGTCTTAATATCATTTATAGTAGAAACAAAAAGAAATTACCTAAATATCCCCCAATAGACCCATAGCTAAACAAATCATGGAATGTCCATATGATGGAATATAAAGTGCTGTTAAAATATTTTAATGAGTTTCAGTGACTTTGAATAATGTTCATGACACAATTTTAATTGTAAGAGCAACACAGAACATAAAGTATATATGATATGTTATATACAAACTGTGGAATAAGTATTACATAAGAGTAAAAAAGTTTGGGCGAAAACAGAACAAAATGCTTATAGTGTTTTCTGAGAACCATTTTTTGGAGGATTGTAAGATTACAGAAAATGTGTGTCTCATTTAGATTTATGTATATCCTGCAATGTGTTGCTTTCATGATGAGAAAAAACTCTAAACTCTAAATGAATGATCTTAATTCTATTATTTCACCTGTCTCACTGCTCTGGGGAGTTGCATTGTGTGTGTGCATATGTATGTATGTGTCTATGTGTGTGTGTGAGAGAGAAAGAGCGAAAGAGAATTTCTGTTCTATAATTCTAGGGAATTTATGTATAAAAATGGTAAAACTCATTTTGTCAGGAAGTGGTAGATTAAATCCTACAATAATGCATTAACTCTTTCAGGTCACTTAGGGACCAATTAGTGCATTATGCTAAGGGGTACTAAATTGTATCCTACTGGCTTGGAGGAGACCAGGCATGTCCCGGAGCTCTAACTCATATTACCACTGGGAAGTGATTCAAATCTGGGAAGAAGCTGGCTCATTGAATATTAATTGAATGGGTGAATAAATGAAGGGAAGGCAAAGAAGGGAGCTAACAAGCTAACACTTATTGATTATTTACTATGTGCCAGGGGCTTCCCATTTATTATCTCATTTAATTCTCATGGCAACCTTATGAGGCCTGTATTATTATTATTATTACCATTTTATGGGGGAGGAAATGAATTTATACCCCAAACATAAAGAGTCTCCTGCTCTTCCTGTGGGGAAGATGCTGGTGCTGACTTTAGATAGTCACTTATTTGTTGTGGTCAGGAGTATAGGATCCTTCCTGGGCCCAGAGTCTTCTTTCAGCCTGACTGATTCGTAAAATTCTACAGTTCAAGACAGCATTCCTCTGTAGAGTGTGGCTTTTCTGAGTGTTCCATAGTATTTAGTGTCCTTGGGGAGAGCAGATGGGAGAGGGGTCTGGGCAGTGGAAAACCCTTTGGGATATCAGTCATTTACACTGAAATAAGGCTAAATTTCATGTTACTTTCTGAGAACTACCTTTAGTTTTTTTTTTTTTTAAAAAAAGGTAAAATGAAAAAGAGGTGAGCAAAAGATTCCTGGGTGCCTAAGGAGCACAAAAAGGAATGCCCCAAAGGTAGAAAAAGACATAGAACAAGGGGCCAGGGATTACTACCAGCTAGCTGGTAGTACCGAGAGAGTGCCTAGAAACCATTCCCATCCTTTAATCTCCTAAAGGCAAATGGCAGGCATTTGCAAGATAGTTGTCTGGACTGCCTGGCATAGACGGTTTTTGTGCCTCAGAGTAAAGGCAATTGGTTTCTAAAGGGAATGTATTCCTGACTTGTTTCATTAACAAGAAGCTGTAGCCCAGTAAGTTGTAAATGGTACTTGAAACTGACATAAGAAAACACAGTATCAGAGCGGAATCCATTTCTTATAGGACTCCTGGGCCAGGGAAAGAGTTCCATACTCTGAGTATTTCTATTTAGAACGCCTTTTACATCTGAGAGGGAGCACTTTTCTGTACAGGTGGTGAGACACAGTTTTACATTTTAGACAATTAAAAGTTTTCAGTACAAAGTTCTCCACGTCTATAATTTCAATTTCAAAAGAGAGACTTTAAGACATAAAATGAAAGTTCTAAAAGAAGCCCTTTTTTTCTTTTCTGTTTCTTAGTTTGGGTACTTTATATTTAGGCTTTCAAGGAACAAGGGGGCAAGGTTTTTCTTTTTAGAAAGAAAAGCCAAACAACTGACAACTTTAAATAGATTTACACCCAAATTATACACTGTAAGTCTATGAACAACTTTATAAAATAGCATCCACATGGTCTTTTGTATTGTGATCCTTTGTATGATACTGAAACTCCTGTAGGAGGGAGAAAATAATGATTAGGCTTAAGCAAAGTGAAAAGATATTTTCTCAGCTGGAAGTTGTTAATACTTCAGCTGATAGAGACTTGGAGAATAACTCCTCTGTTATGTGTTTAAAAAATAAATACACAAGCGGTGGAATAATTCACAGGAAGAGAAATCGCAGGAGGGAGATAACAGCCGAGCAGATCTGAGGCTGATCGTTTTCCTGCTTATGAGGATGTTGCTCTTTTGCCCTAAGTCTTGGGCTGACAGTTCTTCTGGACGTAGTCTCCAGTCCTTTGGGCCTCGCTGTCTTGGAGTAAATACTATATTGCCAAGTCAGTGGAGGGCTTTACGTTTTCATAGAAGACATAATTATTGGAGACCTAAGCAGAGTGTTCAGAATTCTAAACCGCCTCTGTACTTAAAAATATTAAACATAACTTCTTTTCTTTCTCATTGTAACAACAATACATGTTCATGGAAAACTTAAAAAATACAAAGAAGCAAAAAGAAGAGTCTATAGAATAATCCTACTAGTGAGAAACAGTCACTAATTAGAAGTACAGTGTATCAATTCTTTTCTTCTTTAATCCAATGGGAATATATTTTACAAAAAGTTTTCTTCATATGGTATGTGCAGTTTTATAATCTTCTTGGGTCTACTCCCCTGTGCGTTCTGATGAGTAATAGATAAATGTATACACTCTGGAATCAGATCCAATAGAAGGTAGAATTCTGCCCCTGCTACTTACCATCTAGGTGTCATAAGTCTCCATTTCCTCTTCTGCAAAATGAAGATAATGTTACTTGGATTGACAGATGTTTGTGGGGACAGAGATAATGTCTGTAAAGTGGTTGGCACTTAGTAAATTTTCAATAAATGGCAGCTATTACGATTTTTCTTTCTGTCTTCCTTTTTCTATCTTTACCACATTGGTGCCCTACTTTGTTTTTTGCTCTCTTTAATATTACTAAAATTGCATATGCCACTCAAACGCACACACACACACACACACACACACATCTATCTATCTATCTATCTATCTATCTATCTATCTATCTATCTAACTATCTATCTATCTATCTATCTATCTATCTATCTATCTATCTATCTTAGGATTTACCTTGACAGATGAAGAAAAGAGTAAGATTTTTCATCTGGGTATGATCATCTGCTTTAAGGAAAAGCATACTGAATATCTTTAGGTTTGGGGGCTGCTTATATTTTGCCTTAGAATATGTAAAGATTGAGGATGTTTTGCACAGGTCAGGACAATGTGCGTTCCAATGTCTTGATTACCAGGCTTCATTATATCTGTCTCTTTAAGTAAGATAAAGAGTTGAGTCAATAATAATCAGGATCTCACTTCTCTGACAGAGGGATCTAAGGACTGACAGAATGATGTCCTTACTTCTACTTCTGTTTTAACTATGTTTGAGGAGAGAGAAGTGTGGGGACCAGGCCCTATTTTGATGCAGGGCAGTGGCATGAAAAAGTTAAGCCCCCAATCAAGGATGAGAGCTGCTTTGGGACACATTTCCTTTGTTCAGAATGGACTTATTTGACTTTCCCTGGGACAAGCAAATGGAGGGGTCTGCCCAGTAACTGTTAAGTCATGGACTAACAGCGATCATGTATAGTGGCATACTACTGTCCATCATATTTACTTTTGAGGTATGCTGAGTCTGAGAGACTGCACTTCCTTGGGTGCAGCAGTGTGGCAACAGGTGAAGCATGCACAGTGGCCCTTACTTCTTCTCTGCTTGCTGCACTGAGTAAGTGGAGCAATTTCTTTGTCAAAGTGTCTGGTGTAATGGAGTGCACTATTTAGTTGGTCAATATAAGTGGGCCTGGGAAGCCTGAAAAAAGATATTTTGGCTAGGCGCAGTGGCTCATGCCTGTAATCTCGGCACTTTGGGGGCCCAGGTGGGAAGGTTGCTTGAGAACAGGAGTTTGAGACCAACTTGGGCAACATAGTGAGACCCTTTCTCTACAAAAAGTTTTAAAAAAAATTAGCTGGGCATGGTGGTGCATGTTACCTGTAGTCTCAGCTACTCAGGAGGCTGAGGTGGCAGGATCGCTTGAGCTCAAGGGGTTGAGGTGGCCACGAGCCGTGATCATGCTACTGCACTCCAGCCTGGATGACAAAGCGAGATCCTATCTCTAAAATAACAATAAAAAATAAAAAATAAAGAATTTTTATTACTGAATTTTCAAGTATACACAAGATTAGAGAGAATAGTACAAATGAACTCATGAACCCACCACACAATGTCGGAAGATTTCAACATGTTGCCAATTTTGTTTCATCTTTTGCCATATCATTTTCTTTCCTTGCCTCACTTGTTACCACAGTATTCTAAAGCAAAGATCAGAGAAGAAATTCTCTAAGTGCTTCTGTAGGTATCTCTAAAAGGTAAGGACATTAAAAAAAACAAACAAACAAACCATAATCACAATCCCATTCATACCTAACAAAACTAGTAGTAATCCTTAATATCGCCTTATATCTATTTCAAGTTCACATTTGCCTGATTACCTCAAACCCTGTGAGTTTGTTCAAATCAGAATCCAATCAAAGCCTACACATTGCACTTGATTGTTAGTTCTTATAAAATGCTTTAATTACAACAGTTCTTCTTTCTCCTCCCCCTATTTTAACACCATTTAGTTTTTGAAGAAACTAGATTATTTCTTCTTTGGAATCAGGGATGACATCGTATGAGCTATTTTTTTTAGGCCATAAGATTTTTGGCTAGCTTGGAGGCCATGTGGAACAATGTAATAGAAGTGTGTCTGTGAACACGTTAATGTCATCCATCATGGTGAGATCAGATGATTGAGTGATTGATGGGACATGGGAGAACAGCTTCAGGCACGAGATATGGAGTTGAGAATCACTATTCAAAGGGAACTTCTTATTCAGAGAAACTTAAAATGACAGTCTGGCAAGACAGCTGTCTTGTGAATGATCTCATTGATCATACTTCTGTTCTTTTAAGAACCCCTCCCTGGCCTACTGACGGTATGGTGTGGGAGCCTGGTTTTCACACCTTTTTGTGTGTACTGACTCTACTATCCCCCAGCAGCTGTGGCTGGTTTTTGTTGGTAACGCACTGGCTTTCCCATGTAAGACTCATTTGGGGCATTTCTAGTGAGCACTTTGGGAGTGGTTATTCACATACCTAATATGTGCTCTGTGGAAGAACAGGTGTGTGGTGATGCCATTTGAGAAGTCGCTGCTTTCTATCCTAAATTCAAACAGACTAAGTCTCTCTGGTTTTTAAAAGCTACTTAGCTGATTCTTTGGGCTTTGAAGTCATACGATCCTGGTAGGAACTGAAAAACAGAAATGAATTCTTTCTTAACCTGACCTCTGGGTTACTCCCAGCATTGTGCCATTGTTGGGCCTAAATAGTTAGGAATGAGGTTAGAAATGTGGCATAAAGCAGTGCTCTGGCTTCCCGCACAGCCCATGACCGCGTGGACTGCGCAATATCTCCTGAACCTGCTTCATGATTTTCCACCATCGCATGCTGCTTTCTCTTTTAGAAATGTGCTCCTTCTTTGTCTCTTTGAAATCTCTTCAAGGTTCTGTTAAGGAGACAACTCCTTCGTGAGGCCTGTCCTGAGCTCCCCAACCAGGTGTGCTTTTCTCTCCTCTGAACTGTCAAAGTGCTGACATTCAATGGACCAGCTAGGACTAGAACTTGTACAGAGACCCTGTCACTTGTCCTCTTTCCTCTAAGCCCCTCTGAAGCTTGTGGCTGGGTATCCAACCAAATAAAAAGGGACATGTCACCAACTAGCCAATAAAGAAGCAAAACCAACCTAGAATGACGACAGTATGTAATGCTAAGCACTTGGTGAATTTTTTTTACCTCTGCCTTGTTTGTGAGTGGAAATTTGAGTTCAGTTCAGTTCAGTACACTTGTTTGAATCTTTTTTTTTTTTTTTTTTGAGACAGAGTTTCATTCTTGTTGCCCAGGCTGGAGTGCAATGGTGCGATCTTGGCTCCGTCCAACCTCCGCCTCCCGGGTTCAGGTGATTCTCCTGCTTCAGCCTCCAGAGTAGCTGGGATTATAGGCATGCACCACCATGCCTGGCTAAGTTTTGTACTTGTTTTTTAGTAGGTACAGGGTTTCACCATGTTGGCCAGGCTGGTCTTGAACTCCTGACCTCAGGTGGTCTGCCCACCTCGGCCTCTCAAAGTGCTGAAATTACAGACGTGAGCCACCATGCTCGGCCAACTTTTTGATTTTTAATGTTTGCTATGTGCTAAAGATGATGTGAGATACTGAGAATACGAAGAATAATAATAACTGAAATGTTACAATGTTTATGGCACATCACATCATGTTCTAAGCACTTTATAGCTATTATTATTCATTTAATCCTCAGAACAATGCTATGAAGTTGATGCTATTATTATTATCTCTATGTTTTTCCCCCAAAAATAGAGGCATTGAAAGGTTAAACAAGTTGCCCAGGTTTCACACAAGCTGTAAGTAACACAGCTGAGATTTGAACCAAAGCAGTCTTGCTCCAAGAGAAATAAGATGTAGTCCTTTAGCCTTCAACTGCTTATAGTCTGAGGGTTCTAACCAAAATAGCAGTACCGTTCTTTTTCAGTCTCAGAATCCCAGACACATTTCACAGACCTGGATGTTACCACCAATGGAGTGCAGTGTAAGCTTTGGGTTACCAGACTGTTGGACAAGGCCACAGCTGAGACAAGTGTTGAGAAGTGGTTGTCTTAGCATGCCTCAGAAAGAGAGGCAGTTGTCAAGAAGGGCTGGCCTGAGCTTCCCGTTAAACTGTGAATCCTTATGCAGAGGGCATTGTCCATCAGACGGGACTGGGAGCATCACTGCGTAAAGAGGTTGGTCCTTCCCTTAGGAATTTTCCCTTTGTTCTTCTTCATCACCATCAGTGAATGTAAGTGCACAGTGCCATTTTGTGGTATAGACTCACTGCACTGCCTATTAAGAACCGCTCTGAGGAGACACCCCAATGTATAAATAACCATTTGGATATTGCCTCAGAATTTCCTTCCAAAGTAACTGATCATGCTGCAGTGATGAAACTGTGCTGAACTGAAGCCATGTGGAATTGGAGCCAAATGCTAGGACGGCATAACAATCTCCACAAACATTTCTCTGGGGATTTTGGAATGTTCAGAGTAACCCTCCATCTTCAACACTGTGTTTTTTAGCCAAATGGATTTTCTGAGAAAGAAGAGGTTTTAAGAGCTTCTCTGGAGATAAATGAGCATATAATCATCTGCTCTAGGGGGAAATGGTTCCAAAGCTCTAGCATAAATCTGGGAAGTTGTTGCCTTAGAAACAACTAATGTTGTGTAACTCTCTTCCCTGGACAACCATTGAGGGTCTCTATAATTTGCTCGCTTCTACCCACAGTTTCTAAACCTTTAACCCCAGGTGAGAATTCTTAATCTCCTTCCCCAATGAGGACTGTAACAAACAACCTTTGTCATCTCCTTAGAGATTAAGCACTTGGTGGAGACTGATCCTCTTCTTATGTGAGATTCTGTTGAGATGGCAGAGAGAAGTTAAGTCATGGCAGAACCACTTAGGGTTCCGTGATATTTGTTCTGCTTTGCCCATTACTCAGGAGTTTCCTGGGCTGCAGGATTTTCAGTGCTAAAGCCAGAATGGTTGCTTCCCTCAGTAGGGACATGGGCAGCTCTCCAGGAGAGGACTCTGAGCTCCATGACTTCTGGGCTCTAGACAGCTCAGAGTTCCTCCCCCAGCCTCATCTGTAGAGGACAATTCAGAGCACAGTCCCTGTTGAATCATCCAGTGATTGTTCTTTCAAAGAAAGATTCCCCCACAGCAGACAGAGTTACATTAGAGAAACTGTTGGAAATATTACACACAACCAGATTCAGTTCAGCTCATTCAATTTTTCTCAATGTATCAAGCCTATATGACATTTCTATAAAACACATGGCACTGAATTAGAGGCTGGGGATACGAAGATGGACAAAGCACAGTCCTGCTCACTAGGGGCTCTGAGTCTAATGGGAGAGATGAAAATGTAAACAAAGGAGCACTTTTCAGTATGAGGGATGCTGTAAGAGAAGTGGCAGACAAGGTGTGGGGAATGAACATTAATAGGGTAGTTAATTACTTGAGGTCAGGAAAGACATTACAGAAAATTGATGCTTCAGTGGAGAGTTTGAGAATGAATCGGTGTTTGCCCACTGGACAGAGGAGAAGAGCACTTCTGGCAAAGCTAAGAACACAAAACAAAAGCACAGAGACAAAAAATGATCTGGTCAAGCAGAAAGTTTCTGGTATATTTAGGGAACAACAGGTATGGTCTGAATACAGAGTTTGAGATAGAAGGTATGGTAGAAGAGGAGGCTGGAGGCAAGGGGGCATGACAAAGAGGCCATGAATGGCATTGTATGAAATTGTAGAAATAGCTGTTGGCCACCTACCCAATACTTTTTCCCACTTTGTTAATTCTGTTCACATGATCCACCCCCATACAGTTGTAGACTTCTTTAAGCCAATCACAGTGATCTAATTTCTCTTGTCAGTGGCTGAAGATTTGTACAGAGGCAAAAGAGATGCAAAGAAATGTGTGTCTGTTGAGAGTCCTATAGGAAAACACGCTCTACTCTCCTGCTAGAAGTTGTCATGTTTGCATGTGAGGCAGCCATCTTGTGACCATGAGGATGGCTGGCTTGAAGACAAACTGACTTACTGAGGGTGACAGAGCAGAAAGATGAAAAACTCCTGGGGCCTTGGAGTCACTTTCCCTTAGGACAGTTTGTTACGTGGATTGGTTATGTGGAATAAAACATTTCCTCATTGTTTCATCCATTTTGAATAGAGATTTCTGTTAAAGAAGGTTGAAAACAATTAGATGCCATGATGTGTTGCAAAGTTGAGACTTTAGGTGATAGGAGAAAAGGAGAAATGTTGCATGAGTTTTGTTACAGGACATTTACTCTTATTTGTTAGTAGCCATGTTTCTTGCTTTTAAATTTTAGATGCAGAAACTCATTCATTCATTCACCTAGACTTTTTCGAACTTTATATTAAGTACCATTTTAGATGCTGAAGATGCACTGTCAAATAAGATAGGATATCTCTTCTTAGGGGACTTGCAGTTTCTTAGCAGAGACAGGTAAAGTAAATCAATTTCAGTGTGGCAGATGAAGCTATGGCAGGTGCTTTGATAAAGTTACCCCCAGGGTACTGTAATCATGCTATAGGGGCTCCTAAGTCAGTCTTATAAATTGTGGAACATTTGTCAAGGAGGTGTGATTGGACTGGACCAGTTGAAGACTCCTAAAGCAGTAGCGAGTCATCTGGGAACTCCCTCTGGGTCTGTGCACCCTCCCATCCTTGACTTACTTGTTTCGGCTGTGGTTCCTCTGACTAACTCATTTCCGGATCTGGAGACCTGTTTCTGTGCTCCTTTGGTGTCAGCTCTGCTAGATTTAGTTTCTTGCTTTGGTCACTTGGATTGACTAGTTCGTCTATTCTAACTTGCCTTTTCTTTGGTTCTAGCTTCTTGGATCTTTCTGGGCAGGTGTTCATCTAGTTTTGATTTCACAGATTTCGGCTTTTTGCTGTCTGTTTTTAGACACATCTTTATTCAGGAATTACCTGCTGAACGCTGCTAGCCTGTCTGGGTTCTCCACACCTTGCCTTTCAAATTGTCTATACATGGCATTCGTTGTCAGGGCACATAGGTTCAGCATACTAATAATAAGCGTGGGTCACAGTCATGTCGGTTTGGGATTGATGTAGAAGATCAGATTGGTTCAGAGAACTTTGGAGTAGGTAAAAATTAAACAGAAAATAATTGCCATCTACCTTCTTGGCATCTTTGTTTTTGGGGGTTTTGGGGGTCTCAAGACTTTCAAACACCCAGAGAAGCTATATATGCATAACCGTATAACTTCCCATTTACTACAATTGTTTGCATTATGAATGATGTTGTTTAGTGTGGGGACAGTATTAACAACCTTTTAACACTATGTAAAAAGCCTTTCTCTAGAGGGTAAAAACTAAAGAAGTGTCTGGGGCTCATGCAGCCTTTCTGAGAATTGATTATGTGAAGTATCCCCTGAGGGGTAAGGAATGTGAGAAGGTAGGTGGCTTTTCTGAGGGCCCCTTACAGTTTTAAAATAACTTAATATTTACCCTCTAGGATCACAGAACTTGGAATTCAGTAGGTAGTGCCAGGTTTGGTGGCTTATGCCTGTAATCCCAGCACTTTGGGAGGCTGAGGCAGGAAAATTGTTTGAGGCCAGGAGTTCAAGACCAGCCTGGGCAATATAGCGAGATCCCATCTCTTAAAAAAGAAATTAGCCAGGTATGGTGGCACACACTTGTATTCTCAGCTACTTTGGATGCAAGAGGATCTACCTGAGGCAAGAGGATCTCTTGGGACCAGGAGCTCAAGGCTTCAGGGAGCTCTGGTCGTGCCACTGCATTCTAGCACTCCAGCCTGGGTGACAGAGTGAGACCCTGTCTTTACCATCCTGGCTAACACGGTGAAACCCCGTCTCTACTAAAAAATACAAAAAACTAGCCGGGCGAGGTGGCGGGCGCCTGTAGTCCCAGCTACTCGGGAGGCTGAGGCAGGAGAATGGCGTGAACCCGGGAGGCGGAGCTTGCAGTGAGCTGAGATCCGGCCACCGCACTCCAGCCTGGGTGACAGAGCGAGACTCCGTCTCAAAAAAAAAAAAAAAAAAAAAAAAAAAGAAAGAAAGTCAGTAGGTAGAAAGGTTTAAGGAAAAAGAAGACATAAGAGGTGCATTATATGTGTTTATTACTTTTTAAAAATTAGAGATGCCAAATATTAAGCTTCTCTCAATTACTATATGTTTTCAAGAAGAGTAACTCTACTGAGCTTATGAAAACAATATAGCTCATTATAAAGAATTCAAGCAGCAAAGAAAGGTACCAAGAAGAAAGAAAAAAAGTCCCTCCGTATCCCACTATACAGAAATAACCATTATTAACAAAGGGCAATATCATCCTATGTATCTCTCTATATAGAAATACAAACAGGAAAAAAATACAGAAAAACTGAATTTGGAATATTCTGTAACACAATTTAAAATAAAAAAATTAACCGTACTTAATTTTAAAAACCCTAAAAAGTGAAATAAAGCAAATTATTCATTTTAAGTACAAGAAATATTAATTCCCAAAATATTTTCTGAAGTTTAAAAAATAGGATATAAAAGAATATTAAAAGATTGGTGTCATTATACTTTTGAACTTCATGTGCCAAGTGTAGGCAGCATTTATTAACTAAATATTAAGAAAAACTGGGGAAACTGCTATATTACTATTTTTATGCAATTCACCTCTATATAACATTTATTTGGTGTTTATAACCATTACAAAATATTACGACAGTTATTTTGCCTTGTTTTATATGTAAATGAATTCAGTGCTCATAACCAGGACTTTCCCCATGGCCTCTCTATTTTTGAGATTTTCATTTGATCAGCATAATCATGATTGCATTTCTTTAATGAGTAGGATGCTTCCTCAAAGAATGGCTGTGATTCTTTGTTTGCTTCTTTGCCTCAGAACTCTGGAGACTTTGCTTGACTCTGTATCACTAATTTCTCTAGTGATATGTGCTCTTCATCTGCATTCATTCTTCATTTTTGAAGTAGCTGTACCTCAGTTTTGAAAGTTGCTAATGATTAATATTTATCTTATGAAATATTAATCATATAGTACCTGCCTGATGTTAGTGGGTATCAGGCTACCTACCAGGTAGAAGTATTAGGTAGATTGGCGACTGATTTGGAGCAGTCATCAATTTGTTAGTTCTCTTGCCAGGGTGGTGTGGGAGGATCCCTGTTCAACTCAGTTCTAGACACAGCTGTTACTCACTCAGAAGTCCCACATGTCACAGTCTCACCGTGTTGAAATCTGACTGTTACTGCCTTCTCTCCCTTCTTTACCCAGCTTTCCATCTGTTGGTCTTTTTTAGGTAGGATGAGAAGTCCCACTCAACATGGTTTCTCCTAGCCCCACCTGTTACTCTGCAAGGTCAATCCGCACCTCTAAAGGGCTATTTGCTTCTTGTGGCCTACCACATCCATCCATCTTATGCTTGCAAACATAGTTGTATTTGGCTTGGCCTCTATGATGGACCTGCACAACATTTCAACAAACAAATGATTGCCTTATTTTCTAATGGTTAAGAATCAGGAGATATTGCCTACAAAAAATAGGAGTTTCTGGCTTCTCTTGAAATATCAATGACGATACTGGGACCACATTCCTACAGTCATCTACAGGCAGGATGCCCTGCTCCAAAATGCCACAGTCCCCACATTCCCTCATTCTCTTTGACATAGCCTGTGTCAGCCACTTACGTTAGATGCCTGGTAGCTGTAAGATTTGAACGTGTAACCACTTTTTAAGCAAAACATCTTGCAATTAAACTTTTTAGGTGTAGGGTGATAGCTTATTGGATAAACCTTTTGCGTGGTTATTTACGGCACACCTGCTAGGTGCCTGGCACTGTGTCAGATGCTAGAGATATAAGACAAGATGTAGTCGCCGCTGCTAAGGAGTTCCAGCTAGTGTGGGAAATAAACAGCCAACAGATAGAAATTGTATCTTTTGACATGTGCCTCTGATATGTATATAAACAGTAAGAGATATCATTTGTCAAGGAGTTTATGAAAAATACAATTAGTCCTAAAGCATGTTTTAGGAAGAAAAGGGTGATCCCATCTTGGGGCCTTCAGGGCAAAGTATTTGAGCTGGTTCTTAATGGCTTTGCAAGCTTTTAATTGGCAGGTGGGTGGAAATTGAATACCCCAGAGGAGACAAGGCTGTAAACAAACCAGAGCACAGAAATGAACATGAAAGGAGAAAACCTGGGCACTGCAAGTCCTGCTGCTAGCAGGAACTGAGGCTTCATTTTTGGCAGTTGGGAAAGATATGGCTTGAAAGGTAAGTTAGGGTGAGATGGGTAATGCTAAGATTTGAGTTTTATCCATCATACAGTGAGAAGTGATCTCAGGATGCAATGAAGGGAATGACATGATCAAAGAAAGGTTTTTGGTGGATTAGATATTCTACTCAAGCAACATGAATTAAAAGGAGAGAAATGCAAAGAAACTAAAATTTATGGACTACTTGTTATATACAAAGCACTGTGATGTTAAAAAAAAAAAACCCTGGATGCTTATGGGATTTTCTCCCCTAATACCTGAATTTTAAGGAATGCAAACAAGGTATGTCTTGATGTGTGTATCAATGTATTCATTATATGATACCTGGTGAACCCTTTCAAACTGAAGACTCATGTCTTTTTTAGTTCAAGAATGACTTTATTTCTTTGATTATTGATCTTTTGAATACTTTGATCTCTCTTTCTGGAATTCTTGTTACAGATAAGTACTAGATCTTCTGGATCATTCCCCCTGTGTTTCTCATTTATTTAACACTTTATCACCTTTATCTCTCACACTCTAAGTTATGGGAAAACTTCTTGAACTTGTGCTGTAATTAAATATTCAGTTTTAATACATAATCCGTTTGCTATGCACTGCACTTATTGCATTCTAAAAGTTATCTGTCATTTTTAACCACTAATAAATATTTTCTGATGTCAAAAAATAAAATGGCATTATAAATGATATTTTAAAAAATGCTCTATGAAGTTATCTCACTGAAATCCTCAGGAATGTACCTATAGGAGGCATTTTTATTTCTATTTTAAAGAAAATAAAACTAATGTTCAAAAAGTTTATGAGTCTTGCCTGAAGTCTCAAATCTAGTATGTGAAAGTGTCTGGAATAGCTTTCCTGACTGTCTGACTTCAAAAATCATGGTTTGACCCTTTCCTCTGTATCATGAGGAAGGACTGGCATCACAGAGAGCTCATAATAATTATTATGCTTCTATCACATGTGTCAAGATACTAAAGAGATAAAAATGCACAATTTATTCAGGGTCCAACCTCTATCCTTCTGGCCTTCTGAACTTTGGGGAGAATTTGATAGGGTTGGATAAGGCTCTAAAGCATATCCTTTAATCCTCAAATGATCTATTAGCTCCCGACCAGAACAGCTGAAAGAAAGACTCTGAAAATGATTATTTTACCAGTACATTTTTTATATTTTATTTCTTCTTATCCAAAGAGAGTTTTTTAAGCTCTCAAGGGAAGGGAGAGAAGGTGGGCAAGTCATGACGAGGGTAATGAGACTCTCCTGCTCCAAATTGTTCAGAACACTTTAGCCACCTGCTTTGCCCAGAATCGCCATGCCGGCAGAGACCAGTGGAGAACAAAGCAATGGTTTTTGGAGCAGTCTGGCACAGTGGGCCTTCTTCTCACCTCCCTACAGGGGTGCGCGCGTGTGTGTGTGTGCGCGCGCGTGTGTGTGCATATACTAGTGCCACACTGACACAGCTGTTACAATAAGCTCCATGTTTTCTTGTCTTAATCTCCAGGATTTTTTTCTCTCTAGTTCCAGGTAAGCTTTCGTAACCTTTTCTTAAAGTAAAAATATATATATATAATCTGGAGATACAAATATTCACTTAAGTGATTTAGAAATACTTTTAAACAGTTTCATAGAAAAACCCTGAGAAAGAGAGGTTAAAAAGCTAGCTCAAATTTCTCTTTTAGAAAGAGAATTTTGATTTGGTTTTTTACAAGTTTTATGCATCTAGGAAGGAGAGAAGAAAAAGCCCTGGAGGGTGTGCTAGCTAGTAAATTGTGGCACAGGTCTAGGATTTGCCTGGTTCCACTTATGCACAACCCCCATTCCACTTCTTCGGAGGCTCCTGGTCGGCTAGAGGTGGACCTGGGTCACCAGCAGCCTCAGGAGCCACTTCCTGTTCCTTTGTGTTTCACCTTATTTAGTGCAAAGGAAAAGGCCACAGCAACAATGTATGGGAGGTAAGGCTGAAGACGTCTTTCCAGCTTCTTCTTCAGTGTACCTGGACTTGTCAACATCTAGCTTTGCTATGGAAGAACAATTCATTGAGACTATTGCATCAAATAGTATTGAACGTTCATCAGTCACAATAATGATGATTAAGGCTCAATATGAATGACAGCTGGCGGCTGTTGGTTTCCACTAGGTGTGACAGCAATCTGACAAAAACCTGAAACAGCCTTACAGATAATGGTGGGACCAGAGTGTGGCATCTTCCAACTACATCCAGGGTGTTCAGTTTGGCTTTGAATGCCACACTGTGGAAGTGACAGGAACACATTTGAACATATTCAGAGGAGGGCAGTGAAAACTGGACAGGAAGTGCCCAGATACTGGAGGCGCCACCAATGCTTCATCTACAGGAAAGAGCCTGAAGAGGCACATTGACACCCAGAGTAGACTGGTTGTGTGCTGTTTCAGGCAAAGATAAATGCATGTTAGAAATGAGCTCTATAGAAGAAATAATTTTTCTAACAACTACAAAATGGGCTACTGTAAAGGTAGTGAGCTCCCTAACATCAGAAATGCTCAAATATATGCACCAGATGACCTACATCACAGATTCTGTGATCTTCTGATTTACTAGAGTCTTGAAAGCTATACAACCATGTATAGCTGCCAGCTATGGTTGATGCCTCTTTCCTTTCCTCACAGTCTCTTCAACCCAATCTAAGCTGGCTTCCATTCCAGCAACCTCATGGAGATTGCTTCTGTCAAGGCCACCAGCAACTCTCGGTCACCAAACCCCAATCTTCTCTGTCTCTAACATATTTCACTTTTTCAGAAGCATTTAGCACAATGGCAACTCCTACTTTCTGGAAATAGATTCTCATGCTGGCTGCCATGACCTCATATTCACCCAGTGGTTTCCTTTCTACCTCACTGACATTCGGTTGTATCAGTTTCCTCTGCTAATTATTCATCTTCTCCTCTACATCTGAATGTTGGCATGCCTCAGAGTTCCCCTTAGGATTCTCTGTTTGTATTGACTCTATGTGGTGGCTTTAAAACATGTGTGCAAACTCCTTGACACTCCTCTCATCCAGTGGTGAGATCTATGTCTTCTCCCCTTGAATTGGGGTGAACATAGTAATTCATTTGTAATCATTAGGATGCAGCAGGAGAGATAATTTGTAACACCAAGGGCTAGGTCATAAAAGACCATGAGGTGTCCACCTGGGTTCCTTGGGACATAGTCTTAGGAATCCTGAGCTTCCAGCACTGAGGTGGTCACAGTGAAAGAAAGCCCAAGCCTTTCAGGAGGCCATGTGTAGTGCTCCAGCTGAGGACTCAGGCATCATGGAGCAGAGACAAACCTTCCCTGTTGTGTTCTGCCAAATTTTTGACCCACCATGAGCGTAGTAAAATGGATGCTTTAGGTCACTAAATGTTGGGGTGGCTTGTTATGCAGCAACAGAACTGATACATTCCCTAAGGGGGCTCATGCTCTAGCATGACGTTAAATACTGCCCATAAAAGCGTATGAGTTCCAAACCCACTTTCCAGCCCTGATCTCTTCCCTGAACTCCAGACTCTTAAATCCAATTATCCACATGTTTACTTGATCTTTCCATATGGGTATTTAGTAAGCATTATCTGAAATGCAGTATGACAAAAACAGAAAGCTCAGCATTAACCTTTGTCCCTCGCGCTCGTTTCTTCTCTTTCCGCCATTTCTGTATACATCTAGTTTTTCAAGTCAAAACAGTTAGTCTTATTTCTGGCTTTTACCCCTAAAATCATTAAAGTATACCTAGAATCTGTCCCGTTCTCTTCATCTCATCTACTTCTGTCCTAATCCAAGTTATCATAATCTCTCTTCTCATCTACTGTCATATCCACTGAACTAGTTTTCCTTCTTTCACCCTGGCCCTCTAAAATTCCATTTTCTACACAGTAGCCTATATTAGTTATTTATTACTGTGTGGCAAATTACCCCCAAATGCAGTAACTCAAAACAACAATATTGATTATCTCACAGTTACCTTGGTCAGAAGTCTGGGTACAGCTTATCTGGGTTCTCTGGCAACGATCTCAAAGCTTGATTGGGAGGGAGCTGCCTCTTAGCTCACTCAGGTGATTGTTGGCAGGATTCAGTTTCATCAAGGGGCCCAGCTTCCTCATGGACTGTTGGCTGGAATCCTCCTGTGGTTCCCTTGTCAGGTGTGACTCTCCCTAAAGCTCCCATGGCAGTTGGCTCCATTAAGGTGAGGGAGAGGGAAAGAGAAGGAGGACTGGCAAGTCATAGCGTTTTGTAACCTAATCATGGAAGTGACAACCCATCACTATTGCCATGTTCTGTTAGAAGCAAGTCCCTCAGTCCGGCCCACTCTCAAGGGGAGGGGTTCATACAAGAGTGTGCATACCAGAAGGTGGGAATCACTGAGGGCCATGTCAGAAGCTGCTTACCACATGGCCCTAGCGTGATCTTTTAAAATCATAAATCACCCCTCCTTAAATCATATCACAGCCTTCCTTAAAACTTCCAATAGCTTTTGCTACATTTTAGAATGAAATCCAGTATCTCGTCGTTTTGCAGAGCCCCACGTGTCTAGCCTGCTTGTCTCACCTCTAATGTCACGAGCTTTATTTCATCAAATTCACTCCAGCTTTCCTGTTTTTCTTTCTGTTCCTTGAATTCTCCAAGTATGCTCCTTCCTTGGGGCTGTACACTAGGTGTTCCACCTCTTGGATCACTTTCCCCGGTTTATGTAGAGATGGCTGGGTTTTCTCATACAGGTCTCCACTTCAATGTCACTTCCTCAGAGAGACATCCCTGGCTGCTCAGCTTAAGGTGGATCTCTAGCCTCTATCACATTAACCTCTTTCATTCTCTGCATTGCTCTTACTCCTATTTATGTTATTCTTATTTCTGTATTCATTAATTTACTTGCCATTAGTCTCTTTCCTCCCTTCTCTCCCACAAGTAAAATGAATTTAATGGGTTCACCAGTTCCAACGTTGGCTCACTCACTCTACACCTTTAGCAATATCATTCTCTATTGATAGAATTGCCAGGGACTTTCTGGCAATTTTCACTACTATGCAATTTTCATTACTATACAATTTTCTATACTACTACTACACAATTTTCATTACTAAGTTTATAACAATAGCTAACAGTTATATGATACTTGTAAGGTGGCAAATACTGTTTCAAATGCTCATTTAATCATCACAACATCCACATTCTACAGATAAAGAAAGCCAGGCACAGAGAGGGTAAGTAAGTTGCCCAAGATCACACAGGTAGTAAGTAAGATGGCTGGAATATGACCTCAGGATCTAACTTTGGAGTTCTTGCTCTTAATGAGTGCACTCTCCTCCCATTCATGACATGTAAAATTCTGCAACATCCCTTCATCATTACTCAACACAGGAATAGGCAGGTTACCAAATTCATGCAATTCCCACCAGTCATTGGAAGGCATTTCCCCCCCAAAGTATGCAGAACCTGTAGTTTTTAAATTTGTTTATTGTCTTAACTATATTTCTACCATTTTAGTGCCTGTGTTTCAACTATCTGGGACAGGGAGAGGAGAAATGTTGAAACGTAAAGAGATACATTCTCCAAAGTGCTCTTTGAAGCCATCGTTTTACCCAGGGAACAGATTATGTTTCTAAATATCTCTCAGATCTGTCCTGGCCTGGAGTCGCAGGAGGGCTCTCAGAAGTTTTTCTGGCTTTTTGGCAGGAAGAGAACAACCGTTAGCTTGGTTATGACCTTAAAAAATACTCCCTTGCTCTAAAGATGTTATTGACTCAATGATACTCTCTGTGTTACACCATCAAACACCCCCCTTGTCTGTAACAGTACAGAGTTTACTGTGTAATTGCTTCATTCTCCGTCCATGTGGAGCTACCCGTATGGTTCCACTATCCCATCTAGTCCCCCTGCAAACTTCTCTCCACACACATTTTGAAATGTAGCTGGTAATTTTCCAGCAAAGAAATTTCTCCTGCCCAGATGATGATGATCACATGGCAGACAACAGGGGCAGGCCAGTTGCCTAGCACTGAGATGGAATAAACATCACCCAGCTTCCTTTTCCCTCCCTCTTGAGAAGGAATGGTGATGTCTTGAGAGTCAGAAAGAAAACAGTGACCGAATAGACATGATTTATTGAAAAATAAGCAGGGTTCTTCTGGGAGGTCTGTCAGGTATGTTGTCTCCTCAGGGAGCCCACTTCTTCCGACTGCTGTGCGCAGAGGGCCTGCATGCGGACGCCATTTTCTTTGGTACACGCTGTCTCTGAGTAGAAAGGCTATTTTTTGTTTAAGCTGAATATTCACCTGAACAAATAGCAGATGTTGATGAATATTAATTTGTGCTTAGATTAATGCTTCAAAGTGTCGATTTAATTTCTGTTTTACTATTCAGACCCTGATTGCAATGAGCTACTTCAGGATGTGGGGGAGCATACACCTGGCTGGGGGCGGGGCTGGAGGTCTTCAGGGAGTGGAGCCGGGTCTTCGGGCTTTTATCTCTGCAATGGGACAATGCAGAGATAAAATTGTCTCCAGCGGAGTCCAGATGCCCCCTGGAAGTCCCCCAGCTGTGCACTGGCCCAGTGGAGAGCTGGCAGCTCCTGAGAGACAGAGAGAGGAGAGAGAGAGCAAGAGAGCCAGAGTAGAGAGAGAGCAAGAGAGTGGGAGTTGAGCAAGTGCTTAAGCTGAGTTCCAGACTCCGAGTGGGACAGGCTGCTGGGATTGCTGGGATGATCCCCTCATGGTCTCCTTTTAGCACATCTCAGTCCATTTCTGTTGCTGACTTTTTAGGTTCCTGAGAAGTTTAATTCTAATTTGTATCCTCCTAAATCCACATGGTGAGGGGAACAGAGCATGAATTTGAACTCAGGCATATTAGAGTTTAAATCCTTTGCTTTCCTGAGTCTCGGTTTCCTCACTCGTAATACAGAGTTAGTGAGGGGACTAAGTATTACCTGTGTTCCATGCTTAGCAAGGGCCTGGCACCAAGTGGGACTCCGTAAATTAGATCCCTATCCTCCTTCCCTTCTGATGGATAAATTCATTCTCAAAGAGTTTAAAAATTTAAACTTTTCCTTATTGAGTTTTCAAATATCTCTCTGTTATGTATGTTTATTTCTTTATGTTGCTCAGTTTCCTGATTCTCTGACTTATTAGCAACTTGGTAAGTAAACATGACATACATGTTTCTATTTTGAGTTTTTCTCCCAGAATAATGTGAATCCCGTGGTTTTGCTTGTTTTTTAAATAATGCTTATGGCACCATGTTCCATATTTGCCTTGTTCTTCCTTGACCTATGTTGCTGCTTCTCTGTCAGCCAGACAAATAGAATGGATTTTTGTCTCATTGAGAATTGCCCTTTGCAGGCTGGGTGAGGTGGCTTGGCTGGGTGCTGTGGCTCATGCCTATAATCCCAGCACTTTGGGAGGTCAAGGCGGGTGGATCACCTGAGGTTAGGAGTTCGAGACCAGCCTGGCCAACCTGCTGAAACCCTGTCTCTACTAAAAATACAAAAATTAGCTGGGCATGGTGGTGGGCGCCTGTAATCCCAGCTACTTGGGAGGCTGAGGCAGGGAGAATTGCTTGAACCCAGGAGGCGGAGGTTGCACTGAGCTGAGATCGTGCCATTGCATTCCAGCCTGGGTGACAGAGCAAGACTCCATCTTGAAAAGAAGAGAACTGCCCTTTGCAGACTTAACCTCGGTCCTACCTTGGACTTGCCTTACCATTCTGCCTTCTTGTTCTTTCCACCTTGCACACTCCATCCCACAGACCCTAGCTTGTCGGCACATTACTAACTGCAATCAAAAGAATCCTGAGTAATGCCAGTGTATAGGATTTTAAAGTCTAGAGTTTCTACGGTGGAAACTGTTGACGGCAGGTTTCAGCATGCTCTGTGGATTCCCACCTCCCTCTAGTTCTCTTCCTGTTATGTTTGTTTCCCAGGGCTGCGATAACCAAGTACCAAAACCTGGGTGGCTGAAAATAACAGAAATTTATTATTTCATAGTTTTGGAGACAAAGTCCAAAATCTCAGTGTTGACGGGGCCATGCTTCTTCTGAAGTCTTTAAAGGAGAATAGCTTCTTGCCTCTTCCAGCTTCTAGTGGTGGCCTTCAATCTTTAGTGTTCCTTGTGTCTCTGTCTTTCCATGGTGTTATCCTTGTGTTTTCACATCATGTTGTGTCTGTATTTGTGTCCAAATTTCCCTGTTTTATGAGGCTAGTAGTTATGTTGGATTTGGTTTCATCCTAGAGTTAAATTGGTTACATCTGCGGGGCCCTTATTTCCAAATAAGGTCATATTGTGAGATATTAGTTATATCTGAGCTCAGGACTTCTTGCTTCAAGTCTGTTCATCAGAGCAAACTTATATTGATTCAGCAGCGACCTTCATTTTATCTTCAATTGTTAACATCTCTACCCTTGAACCTAAGAAATCCTGTCTGTCCTTGATATTCTCTCCGTTAACATTCTCTGGTCCCTCTGTCCTTATCTTTGGGATTTCTGTGACTCTGGCCCCTGCCCTCACTCTCTGAGCAGCAGTTTTGGCTTTTGCTGGGTGCTTTCTCCTGGGCTCTTCTCTTTTGTTTCCTTGCAAGGACATTTCTTTTCCTTGCCCTTCTTCCTTCTATCTCACTCTCTGTTATTAATTCTTTCAACACTGCAGCATCCTGGTCCCCGATATCATTCACCTATATTGAAAACTGGCTGGTAGTTTCCATATTCTTCGTTTATACATCAGCACAATTCTTTACCACTTTTTCTTGACACTCCTCTGTTTTTTTCAAAGCAACACACATAGTTTCCAGTGTATTTTAAATAGTCTTAAGACACCACTTTATACTGGAACACAGCCCAGTTTCCTACTTCTGCTGCTTCTTCCAAACATGACATGGGTCTGCTGGGGGATATTGCCTGTTCTTTCCCAAGCACTGAGAGGTGCCCTCTTGCTAATGTTATGGCATGGTGCTTTTTCAACAAAACTTAAGGAGTCTAGATGGCTGATCTTTTAACAAGCTTAGTGCCCTTCCTGGGAGAGTTACTTGAACTCATTTGAAAGATTACCTGGCTGATACTTCTGCCTGAAAGAATAACTAACCTAAAGTACCCTAGGTAGGTGAAAACCTAGTCTATATTTAAAACGCCCAGAAAAGGAGAATGAGTTTAACTCCCTTGATTAAAAATAATCCTCAATTTCAGGGCCCCATATTTTCTTCTCCTGTATTGTACATACATATGTTCTGAGTGATCTGATCTTCTTTATCATTTTTTAGGTACTATTTGTGTGCTGGAAAATGTCAAATCTAATTCCCTTGGTAATGCCTTGCCCAAGCTCCAGATCGATATTTTTAGCTCTCTGCCATGTACGTGGGTGTCCTGAAGGCATTTCACACTTAGCATTGCTCCCTCCCTGCTGCCGTCTTCCTCTTGTAGTCTAGATTTCAGTTACCAGCCTCAGTCACATCCTCCATCTCCCAAGTTATACAGCATTATCCCTGGTTGTTTCTCCAATCAGTTAGTGAACTCTACCATTCCAGCAGAGGAGGACTATTTCTATTGTATTTCTGTTTTCTTCTCATCCTCTTCCTCAACATTTCTCGCTGAACTCCAGCACCTCTACCAGTCTTCCTCTCTAGTCCCTCTTCATCCCAATCCAAGTATACTTCTTTTGAAAAAGTAAAGTTGACCATGTAGCTGTTTTTTCTTTGAAACTCTGCTGGTTTCCCATTGCCTGGGATCAATCTCTGAACTCCATATGTTGTCATTCTGGGCTTCTCAAATCTGACTCTGACCTTCTCATCCTTCAGGCTCTGGCCCTTTACTCTCTCTCCACCCTGAAGCGTACGAAACTTTGCCAAACCAAGCCTCTCATTGCATCTTGGAAACAACATACCCCTTCATGCCTTTGCAGTTTTGCATATACCTTTTCATTTGCTTGTGATGCCCTTTCCTCCCTTCTTTAACAGACAAATTCCTTCTCGCCTTTGAGACCTAGTGCAATGTTAAATTCCTGGTAATAGTAATAGAATTCCCCTGGCTAGAGTTGATGTTCCTCTGTACTGCATCCCATGGTACTTTATTCACAGTTGCATGGTACTACTCTGCACTTTATAATTTCCTTTGACTCCTTCATTAGACTATGCACTCGCCAACAGCTAGTACACAGCTAGTACACAGTGCCTAGTGTTCAACAGGAAAGCCATGAATGTTTTTTAGTAATTGAAAGCATTATAGAATCTAACTCAACTCTATGTCTTTTCATCTTTTTACCTTCCTTCCCTTCTTATTTTCTCCCCTTAGAGAAAAATCTGAGATAGTATTTCAAAATCTACATTGTACAAACTATCAAAAAACAAACTAGCTGAGGTTTTAAAAAAGGTAGTGACAATGGATACTGCTCAGCCATAAGAAAGAATGAAATCCTGTATTTTGCAGCAACATGGATGGAATTGGGGGCCATTATCTTAAGTGAAATCACTCAGACACAGAAAAACAAATACCATGTGTTCTCCGTTGCCAGTGGGAACTAAATAATGTGTACCCATGGACGCAGAGTGTGGAATGATGGACAGTGGAGGCTTGGAGGGGTGGGGGTGAGGTGGGAAGGGGCTGGATGATGCGAGGTTGTTTGGTGGGTACCATGTGCATTGCTGTTGTGTTGCAGACACCAAAGGCTCTGACTTCACCATAATTCAATGTATCGGTATAGTAAAGTTGCACTTTTACCCCATGAATACAATCACATAAAAAATAAAATAAGACTTGAAAATCAAATCAAATTTTAAAAAAAGGTGGTGGGATCAAGTGAGGGATGGAGTTAGTGTATCTCCTGCCTGTCTTGAGTAGCCCAGCACTAGAGATGGCTGCAGAACTTTTTTTGAGCTTTCCAGCAGCACAAACAGAGGGTACAAGATCGGTTTATACAATTATTATTATCTATGTAACAAAATAACTCATTGCTCTGGGAGAGAGCAACCACTCTAAATCCTGAGACCTGAGAGAAGTTTCTCATGAGGGCACATGTGATTTAGTGAACACTGCCATCTTCTCCCTCTGATTTCCTGGCTGAGCTATGGAAAAATAGTATAATATTTGTCCAGTCTCTACATTAATGAGTTTTAATGAGGAAATAAATATATTTTCTTCTGGTTTGTGTCTGATGGACAGGGACAGAAAAAAAGAGTAGAGAAGGGAGAGTCACCATTTTTGGACTAAAAGCCCTGATGAATTCATTCATTCACTCATTCATTCATCAAACAATAACTCTTAATTAAATGTCTACTTTATAGGAAATTTCCCTTCCACCACTATTGTGCAATCTCTCCTATCTTAAATTTGGCTGGAAATTATCTTACTACATATCAGCTCTTTCAAAGCAGAGGCCAGAGGATGCATCGCCTAAATTGCTTTGTAAGGATTCAGCACTCAGGCTGGAGGTTTGTCAGTGGCAGCTAATGGTTGTCATAGGGAGGAACAAAAATGGCTCTTGGACATGCTTCTTTTTAAGCGTCCAGGGAACATTTTCTGGCTCTGGAAAGATTGCTTTCACAGAGCAATTTTAGCCATTATCAACTGAGAATAAAACCTACTTTACAAAATTAAATTAGCTAGTCTTCCCTCCCAGATTCATTTTTCCTCCTTTAGTGTGATGAAACCCATCTCTATTTAGCAGGCCATGTAACCTCTCCTACCTCGTTGTTCAAAATTATTTAGTAAAATAAAAAGGCTTTAAAAAAGGAGGTTGCAAATATAAACACGAGTGCAATTAAGATCTCAACTCCATTACATTAATATAACTACTTTGCATGGAGTTCATTATGATGCGCGTCAGGGTTTTAATGTTTTCTCCGGTTTAGTGCTGTCCTTAGTTAGAAGGAAACAGCCTGCTCTAGGAAACAATTGCCTCTTGGGTTGGAAAATAGTTTGAATAGGATTCCATTGTGATTAATTAAACTCACACTTGATAAAGTAGAGAGAACCAAACAGTTGTTCTTCAAATTGACAGCATATTTGGTAAATAAAAAAATGTTATAACATCAAATTTAAATTTTCCTGATGTAATATAGTATGGAAATTACTCATCTTTATTTTTCTCTTTTTGCTGGAAACATGGTGAGCCTTTATTTTTTTTTTCCTATGCCAAAAATAGAGGCACAAACAAGAATGAGGGAAATTGAAAAAAAGGACTTAATTAGTGAGCGCCGGCATGATAATATGGATATAAGCCTTTATTTTCTCTCCATTACCCTCAAATTATTTCTCTCAAACATTTTATCAGACAATTCTTCTTCACAGTCAGCTCTAAAAGTGTGCTGCCTCCATGAGGAGGGGCCGTCCATCTTTCTCCCTGCATAACAGCCTCCCTTCCTGGAAATCAGTCTCCAAACTGAAAAGCAGCTCCTCTGTCCTTTCAGTTCCTCTCCTGACCTAACCTACGCCTCCACTCTACTCAGCAGGGCCTTCAGGAAATAACCATTGTCAGCCCTTAGAATATGAGGCAAGCTACATCAGTGACATTAGCAAATTGTAACTAATGTGTCTGAAAGGAGAATAATGAGCCCTGCTTTGAAAACTGTCGTTTTCACTCAGCCTCTCCTTCTCTCCGTCTCTCTATTTTGTCTTTGCCTTGTTTTCCTCTCTCCTTATGCCTTTCTTTGTGCCTGTGTTTTCCTGTGTCTGTCCATTCTCCTCAGTAGGTCCATCCATTTCTTCTCCCTGAGCACCACCTCATCCCGGCATCCTTCTTTGCTTTCTCTCTCTCCCTCCTCCCTTCTCGCCTCCTCTTAAATTCTAAGTCTCTGGGTTGCAATCAAGATTCTTGAAGCCGGCCAGCACAGTGTCTCACGCCTGTAATCCCAGCACTTGAAGAGGCCAAGACAGGTGGATCCCCTGAGGTCAGGAGTTCAAGACCACCCTGGCCAACATGGTGAAACCCCATCTCTACTAAAAATACAAAAATCAGCCAGGCATGGTGACATGTGCCTGTAGTCCCAGCTACTCGGGAGGCTGAGGTAGAAGAATCAATTGAATTCAGGAGGCAGAGGTTGCAGTGAGCCGAGATCGTGCCACTGCATTCCAGCCTGGGCGACAAAGTGAGACTCCCATCTCAAAAAAAAAAAAAAAAAAAAAAGGCCTTGAAGCCAAATAAGGAGTGATGGAGCATATCTCTGGAGAGTGTCTTGAATTAACTGGCAAGACTCAGGAACTGCTGTTAATGAATCAAGGCAGCTAGCTCCCCAGGGCCCGCCAGTGTTACTGGGGCAGCACATTCAAATACTTTCGGTTGTCATTGAGAAGCTGTTTGGGCCTTAAGTGATGATTTCTTTTCTGATGGAGTGCTGCTCCCAAGGCTGCAGCAGGATCTGTGTGATACTTAAAGTTACCTCTCTTGGTTTTGTCCATTGTCGACACTGTCACCACCGGGGCATACATAACCCACAGTGAGCTCTATGAGCCGACCCAGCTGGAGAGCAACATGAGCCTGAGGTGGGTGGGGACAGGATCTAAGCTTTTCTTAGCCTTTACGGTAGGGGTGTCCAATCTTTTGGCTTCCCTGGGCCATAATGGAAGAAGAAGAATTGTCTCGGGCCACACATAAAATATGCTAACACTAACAGTAGATGATGAGCAACAAACAAACAAAAACACACAAAAAATCACAATGTTTTAAGAAAGTTTATGAATTTGTGTTGGGCTATATTCAGAGCTATCCTGAGTCACATAGGCCTGCAGGCTGTGCATTGGACAAGCTTGCTTTAAGGTGTACCAGAGAAATATGTCTCCTTAAACACCTTCTACATTCTGGAGGAAAGCCAGCTTCTCGCAGGGGACTGGTAGCTTTCTGATAAACAGCCTAGTGGGCTAAGACACCCATACGCATACTTGTTTGCTTGTGATGTGCAGGCTTGAGAAACAGAATTACCAAAGCATTCTGCAAATCCAAAGAGATGAAATACGATAGAAACGTTATTGATTTTGTACGCTTGACTTTCCCTTTCTGAGCTTTTGATGAATGCCTAGAAAGAATGTATAACAAACACCCGTGGTCCAACTGCTGTCTACTAGTTTCTGATTCGTTTTCCCTCTGTGACTTCACAGACCTTGTTTTCCAGACTTTTCAAGACAGTTGAAATAATTTATTTTTAAAGAATAATTTATGAAATGAAAATTAAACCCAGGTTTTAACCTTGTCCACCTAGCAAGAATAGAGGAAAAGAGTTAAAAATACTTTTAAAAACTAGCTATTGGAATATAGCAGCTAAAAACTTACTTACTCTTACTTCTTACAATCTTTCAGTCCTTGGTGCCATTTGTAAAGTTAGAAAAGCAAGAATTAGAAAAACCTCAGGTTGGTTCAGTCTAAAACACATTTATTAACTATCATGTACCAGGTACCGATGAAGGGCAGGGATCCTGGGGTGAGTAGGAGATGGTTCTTGCCCTCAAAGAGCTCACAGTCTTCATGGACCTCCCAGAGATTTTATGAGGAAAGTGATGAGTAAATGTCAGCACTTCTCTTCTTATTACCTCAATATAAGGACTTTCTAAGGACAGTGGGCAAACACCCATTAGAATTCTTTCTTATCTTAAATGGTCAGGTTTCTTCCTATTTGTTTTGTGTTCTTGGTAAAGTGGTAGCATCTCTGTACTCATGTACCACTTTGCATATACTTTTACTTCCAAATTGTGACCAGGGGATGTTTGTTAAATGCATTCATGCATGAGGGCCTGAATTGTTTTGCAATTACTTTTTCAAATCAATTTGTCTTTTACTTTGGACTCTATGAACTCTTTCAGGAAGAGAAGGGCCATGTTTTCTCATCTTTGTGTTCCCAAATAATATGTGCTCACAAAAACTCTTGGAGTTACATTTAATTTTGTGCCTTCTTTTTGGGTGAAAAATGGGATGCTTTTCTCCTTGCCCTCATCCTGGACGCACTGGGTGTGAGATTGTTGTGAGGACATATAAAGTGTGGATCCCAGTGGATCTGCGTAGCTTGGAAAGGGTGGCTTTGGGGGTGAGTGGTGGCAGCTATAATACGTTTATGAACAAACATGGCAGTGTGTTTCTGGCTTGGGTGTTCTGCTCCGAAGCATTTCTGCAGAGACCAATTCTTAGCAACAATTAAGTAAGCATTTTTTTCCTCCTTTTGCCAGCTGTGAAATGAAGGTGTTGGCTACCTTCTGGTTTCCTCTAAATTAGCATGCCACTCTCTTGGTTGCAGATATCATATATAAATCCTCTGTAGGTGCTTGTTCATTAGCTCCATGAAGTTTCTTTGGGTCTCTCTTCCCTTCCTTCTCCCTAATATAAGCTCCTCATGGTTCCTAACCCTTCAGGCATATCACTTTGACTCATTGTCCTCTTGCCTGGTTTAGAGGTGGTAGCCTGATTTTGGAATTCTTAAGATACTACTGCAATGAACAGCCTCTACATTTTACTTCTTAGCAGTGACCCAGAGGTACCTCACCCCAGTCTCATCTTTGGTCCATAGAATGCAACAGCCTAGGGCTCTTCACCTTGTCCTGTATCCATGGAGAGAGCTGTGATTCTCCTAGGATGAGCTGATATTCAGAATGACTACAGCTTTCTGAATTGGAGGTGTAGGAGTAGGGGAAGATTGTGGATGGATCTAAGGTAAGCATCTTTCCTTCTTACTCACAGGACACACAGCTAGCCTAGCTTTCGTCCAGGTATACAGCAGAAGAGGTCTGTGAATGTCATTTGCATCTCCTTGCTAAAGATAGGCAGCAAGTTCATATGCTGGCTCCTAGAAAGGAAATGTTGGGAAATGCCATAAAGAATTTTTTTGGGATTAGAAACTATTGAGAATGCTTGTCTCATTATTAAAAAGATTCTAGAACAGGACAGATCTAAGGAGATACATCTGATACTGGACTTTTTCTTTTATTTTTTTGGAACACTCGGAGTCTTGCCCTGTCACCCCGGCTGGAGTGCGGTGGTGTGATCTTGGCTCACTGCAACCCCTGCCGCCCAGGTTCAAGCGATTCTCCTGCCTCAGCCTCCAGAGTAGCTGGGATTACAGGTGTCTTCCACCATGCCCAGCTAATTTTTGTATTTTCAGTAGAGATGGAGTCTCACCATGTTGGTTAGTCTGGTCTGGAACTCCTGACCTCAGGTGATCCACCCGCCTCAGCCTCCCAAAGTTCTGGGATTACACGCATGAGCCACTGCACCAGGCCTGATCCTGGACTTTTAAAGTCATTCCTCTACCCACAGACTTTCAGCTCCAGGGAAAGGACAGTGTCAAGGGCAAAGGCAGCAAAATCTAAGGGTTTTGGAGAGTGGTTGGCAGGGCCAACTCGGGGGGCCTGGCTCTGTAACTCTTTCTCATTTTTCAGGTGTCTCCTTAGCCCTTGGGAAGGCTTCTAGATGCCCAAATGCTGGGTTCTGTGTCCTCCCTCAGTGCCCCCTTAGCACACTGTGCCTACAATTCTGCCAGCACCCAGCACATCCCAGGCCCATGTTTGTGAGACCATAGAGTACTGAGTGCAGGGGCTGCTTCTTTTCCTGCATGTGCCTGCAGGTGTGTGCTGTCACAGAGACATTACAGGCATTCAGTGGGGACTTGCTGAATGAGCAGCTCCTTTATAGCACAGGTGGTTCCAGCTCTGCCACCTCAAAATGTCTTCAAGGCAACTTGTGCCCGGATTGTGCCCATGGAGTATTAACTTTAGGGTTTACATTTTTCTCCCTAATTCCTACACAAGGTCTGTGAATGAACACAATACCTTCTCTTCATGAATTGATAAACACCACCCTTGTCCTAGTTCCTAGCAAAGGCACATCTTCAGTGAGTGTTATTTCCCTTTTGATGATAAGCAGACAACCCTGGAAGAAGTGGCATTTTACACTGTTCAACAGGAATTAGATAAAAATCTGGAGAAATTTGTGGAGCAGATTGTTGTACCAGGAGAGAGCACATAGAGAATTAAGTAAGTTAATATTTGAAAAGCACATAGTCAACACTAAGTTTTTTTAAATGGAGAAACAAAGTGCTACTGCTGTTATTATTAGACACTAAAACATTATGCAGACTAGAACATTATTGCTTAAACTACCAAAGTTCTGATATTTCAAAAAGAAAATGTTTTACATTTTGGAAGTCTCCAAAATATAACATGGAAGTACTCTTGGCTTGAGGTTTATTCTATTTAACACCTTTCAATAGGGCAACATCTGGATGTTATCAAGGCTTGGCAAGATGAGATGCCAAAATTACAAATTCTGGAAATGCTGTGCATTAGGCACTCTTGTTTTTGCTTGTAATTGCCTTAAAGATATAAAAGAGCCTGATTGTAATAACTCCCCTAGTGTAACTATTCTTCATTTCTATTCCACAAGAGAAGATAGCAGGAAGTAGTATCACTCTAAGGGTATGAGTAGGGAGAGAAGGAGCTAATCCTTAAATATGTGTGCCCTGCATCTCAAATAAGCCCTGAACAACGGTGCGAAAGGATTACGGGTAATCTTATATATATCCCTTAACCTATTAACTGGAATAATTGTTGCACTAAGATAAGACACCCCTAAGTATTCCAGGCTAGGTGGCCCTAGGTCAGAAAGCATTTATTATTTAGTTCCTGAGGTCCTGTTCTCCAGTGATAGGGATGGAAATTTGGCAGACCGAGTCTCCCCTTGTCAAGCAAGTGAAATGGTTGCTTCATTTTTAATCTGGATCCTTTGCCCTGACAGATAAATCTGAAGAGTGCTGTTAAGAATGTGATGAATTGGGCTTCTGGCGATGTCTATGGGAAAGGGAGCAAGATACAACAGCCTGGTACTACTTTCATTGCACACAATTGCAGGCCTTTAAAAATGAAATTGGTAGAGCCAACCATTTCCAAGAAGACTTAAGCAAGGAGAAAAGTTTGTCTCAAACATGCCCTGAATTCTCTCAGTGCACTTCATCTCTCATTTCAGGGAATGTGTTGAGGGTCTTTGGATTAAGCTGGAACGATGGAAAACACTTGAATACTATTATGGCTGAGTTAGTTTTGCCTCTGGGTACCATGACACTTTGTGAGCAGAGAAATGGGTGCTTCTGTGTTACAGTTCAACACCTTACATAGCTTGGAGGTGAGCTATGTAAAATAGAGAGGGTAAGACATGTCTGAGTCACTCTTGGTACCATGTGGCCAGATACCATGCTGCCAAGCATAAAGATAAGCGGCAGTTTAATCCTTATTTGAGTAATCTGACCTGAAGAGATAGCCAAACTGTGTGATTACCGTTCCCAACTAGACTTTTGAGGTGGGCAGATCACCTGAGGTCAGGAATTCAAGACCAGCCTGGCTAACTAACATGGTGAAATCCTGTCTCTACTAAAAACACAAAAATTAGCCAGGCGTGGTGGTGGGCGCCTTTAATCCCAGTTACTCAGGAGGCTGAGGCATGAGAATTGCTTGAACCCAGGAGGTGGAGGTTGCAGTAAGCCAAGATTGCGCCACTGCACTCCAGCCTGGGTGACAGAGAGAGAGACTCTGTCAAAAGAAAGAAAAGAATGAAAGAACAAAAGTGGTAAGCAGTCAGGGTTTGGTCAGGAGACAGAAACCACAATAGTACACTCATGAGCTGCATAGTGACATTTCTGTCCAACACAGACTGCTTATATGATGGTGGTCCCATAGGTTACAATAATGTGTTTTTACTGTACCTGTTCTATGTTTAGGTATGTTTGGATATACAAATACTATTGTGTTACAATTACCTACCACATTCAGTATAGTAATATGCTGTACAGATTTGTAGCCTAGAAGCAATAGACTACGCCATATGGCTTAGGGTTGTTGTTAATAGGCTATGCTATCGTCTAGGTTTGTGTAAGTACATGCCATGATGTTCACACAATGATGAAATTGCCTAACAACACATTTCTCAGAACATATCCCCATCATTAAGTGAGACATGACCAATAATTTGGACAGGGTAAACTTAATACCACATAAAAATTAGGAGCTAATTAAAGGGTATTACCTACTAAGAAGTACAAAGGGAATTATCAAGAAAACTGCGGTAAGACGCAGGGAGCAGTCACTAGGCATAGGGCTGAAAGACAGCATTCAGAGAAGGTGTAACCTTGGAGGAAGTCCTTCCAGTTCAGTTTCAAGGCTGTGATTCATTTAATGTGGTCTAGTAGATGTCAGAGAAGTCCACTGAAGTGATGCAGTATGGGCTGCCGAGCAGGAAGCCACCTGTTATGGTGAGGGTGAAACTCTTTGGAGGGTTTGTGTCATCAGGTCTTCTGCATACCCCTACCAAGGGACCTGCCGGTTGCCACGGAAGCAGCTCACGTTTTCTTTTTTCTTTTCTTTTCTTTTTTTTTTTTTTTTGAGACGGAGTCTCGCTCTGTCGCCGGGGCTGGAGCGCAGTGGCCGGATCTCAGCTCACTGCAAGCTCCGCCTCCCGGGTTTACGCCATTCTCCTGCCTCAGCCTCCTGTGTAGCTGGGACTACAGGCGCCCGCCACCTCGCCCAGCTAGTTTTTTGTATTTTTTTTTAGTAGAGACGGGGTTTCACCGTGTTCGCCAGGATGGTCTCGATCTCCTGACCTCGTGATCCGCCCGTCTCGGCCTCCCAAAGTGCTGGGATTACAGGCTTGAGCCACCGCGCCCGGCCTCGCAGCTCATGTTTTATAAGAATAGAGCTGGAACCCGAAGAGAAGCCCCTTCCTCGTGCAGTGTCCCTCTAGCGCCCTCTACCGACAAGGACTAACATTGTGCCCACTAACGAAATAAATTAGCTCCAGCTCCAGTTATCATAATGTAGGGCAGAAAAGGGCCTATGTGGGGCTCAGAGACAGTAAATTGGAACAGGCATAAGCGGTGACGTAAAGATTGTCTTAGAGAGGGGAGAGGAGGTTGGAGTGGGTGGAGCGGCGGATAAATTAGGATGAGACTGAGCGATGCACTGACCATGGTCCTGAAGCGTGGCTGAAAGAGTGGAGCTGGAACCGAGAGGGAATTAGAGGGATACTCAGGGGATAGAATAAATAGGTCTCTGTGGCGGATGAGCCAGAGACGGGCCAGAGGGAAGTGGCAGGGATGCACCCTAGGTTTGGTGGCTTTCATGTCTGAGAAAAATGGCAGGTTTGGGCTTCAGGGAAGATAACTAATTGTTTGGACTTGTCAAATTATGGTACCTGTAGACTATCCTAAAATTCAGAATTTCCTGGAAAAAGCACGACAGATTCAAATATTCCAGTATGTAGTGGGGCTATTCCACAATTGATACAAAACTCACATGCAAAGAAAAGGAATGAAAAACAAATTTTCACCTTAAGAAGAAATTTGGCCGGGCGCGGTGGCTCACGCCTGTAATCCCAGCACTCTGGAAGGCCGAGGCGGGTGGATCACGAGGTCAGGAGATCGAGACCATCCTGGCTAGCACGGTGAAACCCCGTCTCTACTAAAAAAAATTACAAAAAGCCGGGCGTGGTGGCGGGCGCCTGTAGTCCCAGCTACTCGGGCTGCCGAGGCAGGAGAATGACCTGAACCCGGGAGGCGGAGCTTGCAGTGAACTGAGATCCGGCCACTGCACTCCAGTCTGGGCGACAGAGTGAGATTCCGTAGAAAAAAAAAAAAAGAAGAAGAAGAAGAAGAAGAAGAAATTCAACAAAAATTCAACAAAATTTATTTTCAGAAATAAACTTCCTTCAAATTCACAAAAATCTAATGAATTTCCATTAAAGCTTAGAGCTGTAGTACTTTTTTATAATATGGGAACTTGTAATTTAATTTTTTAAAAGATTGAGAGGTGGAATTTCACTACGTTGCCCAGGCTGGACTTGAACTCCTGGGCTCAAGGGATACTCCCATCAACTTCTGGAGTAGCTGGGATTACAGGTATGCACTGAAACTGTAATTTGAATAAAGATCACCATTAAAGTTCAGTGTATTTGTGCGTGTGTTTCTGTGTGGAGTTTTGTTGTTGTTTTGTAAGACAGAAACTTTTAAAGATCTGTATACAATTTCCAAGTGAATGAACTTTCTATATTAAACAGAGTAGAAAATATAATATGTTTATACGCTGTTACATTTTATTGCAGGCTAAAAGCTGGCTCACTCTTTCTCTCTCTATACACATATACCCAAAGGAAGGAGGTAGAGCTAATGGGCTGAGAAGCAAAAAACAAAACAAAGCAATTGTAATTTTTCCTTAGCACTCATTTCTCCAACCAGACATTATAGCACTTAGTTGTATTTTGTATTTTTCTGTTTTGTGTCCAGTTGCTTTCTGTACATAAGTCCTGCTTCCTCTTTCATACTTATTCCTAGAGGGCAGGACAGATTACCACATGCTATTTATTCCTCACAATTTAATAAGAACTTATCCGTAAAGAATTCATTTTTATTGTTCAACACATGTTTACTAAGCATCATTCGGAGCCAACACACACCTAGGTGATTCTTGGAACAAGCATGAAAAACACACAGTTCCTTTCCTTGAGGAACTCATGATTTAAATGAAGAAAAATGTAAAATGATACCATTTTGATAAAATATATTTGGACGCTTACAGTGATCATCCATTCTTTGGTCAGACTCTTGAATTTTGAATGGATCTTTGAAATAAAGATCCAGGAAATACCATCCATTGTTTCCACCAAAGTTTGTGAGTTTACTGGGTATCAGACACCGTGTGGGTTAATCAGAACTCCAGTAGTATTTGTATGCAAAAATTAAATGAGCGTTCCCATATTATATGGAATTGTACTGGAGAGAACATCAGAACAGTCTAAAGCTTTATAAACTTGACAAGAACGCTGGGAAGAAATTTAATGAGTTAATCTTCCACAAAATGCTTTGAACACAGAAAGTACCAACATAAGTGATAATTATTATTATTAGCCCCAAGACCTTTTTCCTTTTTCCTTGTACTGTTAGATCCATCATAAAATTTCTTAACTTCAAGGGAAAGTATTATTCTTTACATGAGCACTTTTTGTGAAGTCAAATGTTAATATATGCATTTATGGAAAAAACATATCTTTATTGTTCTTTTTATCCTCCCTAGAGGGAAGGCATTGTGTCATTTATCTGTTCTGTAAGGTGCCTAGCAAAGCAATGTGCATTTTGTTACTCTATGTTGGCAATGGCTGGCTTGCCTTAAGAAGAAGCAAAATGTATATTTAGAATCTTATCTGGGGCCAGGCATGGTGGTACGCACCTGTAGTCCCAGCTACTGGGGAGGCTGTGGTGGGAGGATCACCTGAGCCCCTGGGAAGTCGAGGCTGCAGTGAGCCGTGATCTTGCCACTGCACGCCAACCTGGGCAATGAAGTGAGACCCTGTCTCAAAACAAACAAAAAAAGCCAACAACAGAAAAAAAAAAAAAAAAAAAAAAAAAAAAAGAGAGAATCTTGGCTAGGACTACAAACTAGTGAGATTTAAAAATAATAGAACTTAGGTAAACTAAAAATATTCGCATTTTAAAGTGGTCACCAGGGGAGACTATAGAGTCTACACTATCAGAGATCTGTCATCACTCCAAATATTTTGGTTCTTGTCATCTGGAATTGCTTTCAGAACCACTTGTGAAAGCCATATTAAAAACTAGTGCCGTTACTTCATTTCACGTCTGATACACAGAAAAGAACATGAGAGACCAAAAGTGAAAAATATATACAAAGGGAGTGCTCTGTGTTGGTGTGTGAAAGGCTCAGAAAGTCAATGAGTTAAAAACTCATTGAAAGAATACGAAGCAAATCATTCTAATGCTATACACACCTACATAAACTCGAGAAAATTCCAAACACAAACATTAAAAGGTTTTAAAGCATTTTAAAATTTCAAATTTCTGTTATACTGGATCTCATGGGAAAAAAAAAATCAAAATCATGTTTAAAAGACATTCACTGAAGAAGGAAAGAAGGCAAACAGGGAGAATAACCTCCACAACCCCCCACCCCCAAGACACACACACAATTCCTCTCTGCCCTCTTTCCAGGAGTCTAATCAAATGTTCTGAAAAACCAACTAATGACCACCCCCTCTCCCAGGTTGTTTCCTTCTTTCTTTCTTCCACCACAGGTGACAATAGTCAGAAATTTTTGGTTACTTTCCACATTTTCTAATGAAGCCGTTTGTTGTCTGGAAGAGGAAAGAAAACTAGATAATGGGCAGCTGGAACATAGAGCTGGCTAGTCACAGGCTCTTATTCCTTTCCCTATCTCATACATCTTTTTAAGGCTTTTATTGGTTTGCTAATGTTTCTGTAGCAAAGTACCACAAACTAGGTGGCTTCAACAACAGAAATTTATTGTCTCACAGTTCTGGAGGCCAGAAGTCCAAGATCAAGGTATTGGCAGGGTTTTTTTTTTCTTAAGACATGAGGAAGAATCTGTTCCGTGACTCTCTCCTAACTTCTGGTGGTTTGCTGGTAATCTTTGCTGTTTCTTGGCTTGTAGTCACATCACCTTGATCTCTGCCTTGATGTTCACTTGTTGTTTTTTCTGTGGGCATGTCTGCCTCCGGATTTCCCCTTTTGTTGGGACACCAGTCATATCAGATTAAGGCAAACTATAATAATCTCATTTCAACTTAATTACCTTTGTAAGACTCTATCTCTAAATAAGGCCACATTCTGAAGTACTTGGGGTTAGGACTTCAACATGTAAATTTGTGGGGAACACAATTTGACCCATAACAGCCTAGAGTGAGGGTGCACAGAGAAATGAAAATGTTGGGAAAAAGAAAGCCTAACAGCTAGACTTTTTCCACCATGGCATATATAAACAGGAAGTCATTCTTCTCACTTTCATAAATTGTCATACCAATAAGGGTCTGAGCTAAGGCACCTTTTCATATCCATCTCAGATACATTTCTATATCACTTTACTTGTACCTATCTATGACACTCATAATTTTCTACCTTGTACTGCAGCTTATAATGTGCATAATTTATTTCTCTTATCAAACTATAAACTTCTTGAAAGCAGTATCTAATCCATCTTTGTTTCTATTTCTTGACCTAGCACAGTACCTTGAACATGATCGGTATTCAATAAATTATCATTGAATCCATAAACGGCTGTCCAGACTTCATAGTTCAGAGTTCAAAAAGTATATAAACTCACTGTTAAGCACCATATTGGTCAGGATAAGTTAGAGTGTACCACAGGATCAAACGACTCCAAATTCTTAGTGATTTAATACAATAAAGTTTATTTTTTGCTGAAGCAAAAATCTTCTACAAGTCCAGGGAGTTGCTTAAACTGTTCATCCTCCATGTGGAAGCAAAGTACCCTAGACAATTTCATCTTAGCATTAAGCAACCAGAAACTTGAAATGTCAATCTCAGGGACCTTTTCTTTTTCCCTAAAAAAGTATCCTATATTAGCGTTGTGTACAGTATTTACTGAGCCTTTATGACGTACCAGGCAGTGTTGTAGATGCTGGGATCCAACAGTGAAAAAGACACAGTAGAGGCTACATTCCTGTGTAGAACAAGGATTAAAAAGAGTGGCCAAATAAATGAGATATTTGCATACAATTATAAATGCCATAAAGAAAGTAGAACAGGATAATATGGCACAAAATAACTTTCCTGTGATTTCAGTGCCAGTATGTTCTAAAAATCTTAGTCTTCTATTAGAAAATTAGTCAGGGGAAAATTAATTCACACAAAATATTTAAGAAAAGAAAAATAATCTTAAAAATGGAAACACACACACTCTATTTCAGTTATCTATTGCTGTAGAATAAACCACCCTGAAACTTAGTGGTTTAAAAGAACAGTAATTGTACATTTTCTCATAATTCTGTGATTTGGGTAAAGCTTGGTGGGAAAACGTCATCTGTGCTCCATATCTGTTTGGCTGGAATGTCCAGAATGTCTTTTTTATTCACATGACTATTGACTCAGTTGGATGTCTAAATTGTGGAGGCTATCTGAACATCTCTATCTCCATGTGTCTACTCCAAATGGCTAGCTTGGGCTTCCTCACAGTATGGCAGCTGGGTTTCAAGATAGAGCATTCCAGGAAAATATGCTCAGGTGCCTATCAATCCTTTGCTTGCATCACACTTACTGATGTCCCATAGACTAAAGGTAGTCACATGGTCAACCCTAGAGTCAACCTGGCAGAGAACTACACAAGGGCCTGATAAGAGAAATGGTTCATTGAGAGCTACCAAGATATCTATTTATCACTGTCAACAATCGGGCCTCTAATACTTCTCATTCCTCCTGCAATACATTCTGCTTTTGCTGAGACCCCCATAATCTCATTCTATTACAGCATGAGATTTAGACTTGAAGTCTATAATCTCATCATCTAAATCAGGCCCAGGTGAAGGATGAGGCTTCTTAGGTATAATCACTTTTGATTTGAATACTTGTGAACTGAAGAGATGAAGAGATAAGTTATATTCCCCCTCGTGCCCATAACCATCAACATATAATGGTGAAGCAAAGACTGAAAAATGGCAATAAAAGGTTCCATTCAAAAAGGGGGAAATGTGAGAAGTATAGCAGTCACCAATCTTTAGCAATCTGCAATCTAGCTGGTACATATTTTCAGATCTTAGGGCCTAGTTCTGATATCTGGAAGTGATTCTCCATGGCTCAAGCTTAGAATGAATGACTTTCAGTCTTCATCTTGCTCATAGAAGGTTGAGAGCATAGAGGCTTCTTTTTATTTTGAAATGTTTCTGTCTCTTTTAGTTCAATCTGGTAATGTTTGTGCTAGTACAATTTTCTTTAAAACTTTGTGGGTTTCTTATGTATCTTATCAGGGGTTAACTTCATTAGACAAAAGTTATACTCACAAAGCTCTTTAAAACCAATCTCTTCTTAATCTTGCCGGCAAGTCAGGGTGCTATGGGATAATACCTTTAATATTTTTAGAAGATCTTTATTTCTTTTCTCTTTTTTTTTTTTTTGTTAGCTGAGAGAGTTTGAGGCAATTTGTGAAGATTCTTAGAAGCCCCTTCTTCTATCCAAGGGAATTTATGGGTCAGAGCCCTAAATCTTTCTGAGATCTCACAAACAGTATCCTTGATTTCATCTTTACTTTGAGTCCCTATTTTATTGGTATTGTCCTGGATTTGATATGAGGCAAGTTTTTACTTTGAGAATATTTTTCCAAGGAACACTGGGGATGAGAATTTATTATTGAATCCCAAAGCCTTTGCATTTTCTTCAAATTCTGCTTGCAAACAGAATAGCTAATTCTTTAGTTCATCTTACACTTCCTGAAACTTAACTTAGGCAACTAAAAGATGGAAGGTGCTATTTTAAACATCCTGTATGGATAGCTTCATAGCTGGATCCACAAGTTAATTAGGTGTCTTTTCTATTTTGCGTATTACTGTTGGTGACAGTTTTGCTAATGAATCTACCCATCCATAACTTGGGTTTTCTTTTCTCCAGCTTTCAGAAAGCAATTTCCTTTCTGCTCTTTTAACTAACATTAAGTGTCTTCTTGAGATTTATCAGATCTCCACCTATTGCACAATTCCAAATCCCACGTTTTAGCTTTTTGTTGTAGCAGTACTCCATTTTGGGCATCAATTTCTAACTTCCAAGTTACTTCAGGGACTGTTTTACCAATTGTTCTGCCAGTACGTGATTCAAGTTTTCTCTTCTCCATTGTCCGATAGCTGTTTTACCACTGCCCTTCCATTCTTCACTAATAAAAAATTCAAACAAAAATCTCTTTTAAGTTATATCCTTAGGGGAAAAAATACACATTTAATTTGGTCCCCTATATCTTCTAGATCATCATTTTCAGCACTGTAAAGTCATAATTGCAGTTATTAAAATTTCTCAATTGCCAAAGATTCAATTTTCTTAGAAAGATTGCAATTAACAATTGCCTGTCTTTCTTTCCCTCCCTCCCTCCCTCCCTCTTTTCCTTCCTTCCTTCTTTCTTTCCTTCCTTCCTTCTTTCCTTTTCCTCCCTCCCTCCCTCCTTCCTTTTTCTCCCTCCCTCCCTCTGTCCCCTCCCTCTGTCCCTCTTTCTCCCCTCTGTCCCTTCCTTCCATCCATCCATTTCCTTCCTTCCTTCCTTCCTTCCTTCCTTCCTTCCTTCCTTCCTTCCTTCCTTCCTTCCTTCTTTTCTTTTATGCCGGTACCTAGTATTTGGCTTTAGGGTGCAGAAGTAAATACATTTTTTTCTTGCATGATACTTACTGTCTAGTAAGAAACTTATTTGTCATTTATCCTAAAACATATATTAACCAGAAAACCTATTTTGGTTATTGGATAATCCAAGGGAAAATTTCAAAGTAAACAAAACTTGTCTTTGGCTTACCTCACTTCACCTGTTGGCAAAAATTTCTCCACTTTTGGAAATCTAGTCACTGAGATCTACTGTTTTTATGTTTTTCCTAGGAAGCCTTTGTCCTTTGCTTGATTTCTTCCAGAACGGGCCTCAGAATCTATCCATAGTTTTCCTGCTTTTCTTTATAAAAATACATACATATCTCTACCTTCTTCTTTGATTTCCCCAGGGCCTTGGTCTTGACTAAATTTTACCAAGATTTTTTTTTTTTTTCCCCAGTAATGTGATATTGCTTTCTCTGATAATGTCATCATTGCTTTCTCTGATAAAATGGTAACATTTAGACAGATATTTTTTTTCTGGAGATGAAACATGCCAACCTAAAGAATGTCTAAAGTTTTGACTGGGCATATGAAGAAGATATGTAGGGGTAAACTGGCCTTTCAGGCCTCCTTAAGTTGCTGTGGCAACTCCATGTGGCTTCTGTCTCTCCTCCTGGGATTCTCCATATGACCAGGCCCTTGTGCTGGAGAAGGCATGCTTTCAAGTGTGGATAGAACCAGTGGCTGTGCAATTAAATTTCTCCAGTTTATTTTCAGGCCAGAGAGGTTTGCAATGTAGGTCTGGCTTTACACCTTTACTTAAGAAAACATCTTATGGCTCCTCAAGGATCTGAAGGAACCTAATTAGCCACATAGTAAAATCTGTACTTCATGGCCACCAGGACTTTGTCAGCAAGTGTAAGTAACTTGTAAGTGACCAGCATTTGCTTTTCACATTTACTTGAAATAAATCTGTTATCTTTTCTGTGTATTTAAGATCCGAAGAAAAAGATTTCTGACCCCACTCCTTGTTTCCCTGGTACCATTTTCTTTTATAATTGTTTATGATGTAGTCTGCTGCAGCTGATCCGGACATCAGAGGGGATCACAAGACAGGGAGTATGACCCTCTGGCAGGGTTTTCAGCTGTTTACCCACATTGGGATTTTTTTTTTGTTGTTTTTGAGATGGAGTCTAGCTCTGTCGCCCAGGTTGGAGTGCAGAGGCGGGATCTCTGCTCACTGCAACTTCCGCCTCCTGGGTTCAAGCGATTCTCATGTGTCAGGCTCCCCAGCAGCTGGGACTACAGGTGTGCACCACCATGCCCAGCTAATTTTTTGTATTTTTAGTAGAGACTAGGTTTCACCATGTTGACCAGGATGGTCTTCATCTCTTGATCTCGTGATCCACCTGCCTGGGCCTCCTAAAGTGCTGGGATTACAGGTGTGAGCCACCACACTTGGCCTGGGATTTTGATCTGTGAGGATTAAGTGAGGTGTCAGGGTCCAAGGAAGACAGCTGGGCTGAGGGGGATGCCCCTGAGCCTGCTCCCAGGGAGGAGGTGGCCAGAAGCTGCTGCAGCCAGACTCTGCCTCTTGCTGCTTGTGGGACCTGTTGGGTTTGGAAACAAATAAATTTCTAAAATGTGGAATGTTCTCAAGTGAAGAGAAGAATGGGAAAAGCTCACTTAATCTCTTCCATGACAGTTTCTTTGTTTTTTGTTGTTGTTTTGAGACAGACAGGGTCTTGCTTTCTTACCCAGGCTGGAGTGCAGTGGCACAATCACGGCTCACTATAGCCTCGATGTACTGTGCTAAGGCGATCTTCCCACCTCAGCCTTCTGAGTAGCTGGGACTACATGCATGTGCCACCACACCTGGCTAATTTTTTTAAATTTTATTTTTTGTAAAACAAGGTCTCACTATATTGCCCAGGTTGGTCTCAAACTCCTGGGCTCAAGCGATCTGGGTCCCGTCTTGGCCTCCTAAAGTGCTTGAATTACAGGAGTGAGCCACTGCCCACAATCTTCAATGACAGTTTATCTTAAAATATAAAATGCAGATAGTAACTTCTGCCCAGCCTTCCCAAAGATGAATTATATTTACGGTTCTGACCGTACTGGGGAAGCATATGTTCATAATTTCTGAGAGAGTTTCTATAAACCAAAACAAAAATATGTTCCTGCAGGGAGGAGCAGACCTCTCTGACTTTCTGACTCAGCTTGATTTCCCGTTGGTGGGCAAGTAAAATTGCTTTTCTGTGCTTCTTTGAGAGCAAGTTGAAACCCAGACAGGGAGGGACATTCCTTTGTACATTTACTGCTACCTGGAAGAATTTTCTTTTTCTTTCTTATAGGAATAAAAATAGAATCTAAAAATGTTCCCTTTCTTTGGGGGTAGTTAGGTGTGAAACAGCTTAAAACCATCATTTAAAAAGTTATGACAAAGCTACTTCTTTTTTCAGAGAGGAAAGGTATAATCCCATTATCTTTGTGTGGTTATCAGCACCACTTGAAATTCCAATTAGTGCAGCTAATCACCATGGGCTCCTCTAGTACTTAGCTGGCAAATAGCTAAGTCTAATTAATACTTTGGAGTGGTAGGTAAATGACATTTATTTTACTCCTGTAGGCGCGTTTTGTAAGTAAAGTTCTGATTTGGGGCTTGTTTCATTGCGAATGGACAATTTATAAAGAGGAACAACAACAACAAAATTCTGTATGAAACTAACAAAATAAAATCCTAAGTGATCTTATGCAATCTAAAAGGAACTAAAGATCCTAGAGAGAAAGGTAGTCTACTCGCTGTCCAGTCAAAGACATACTTCTCATTCACTTATTGTTAAAAAAAAATCTATAAAATAGGAGAGGAATTATTCATTCAAATTCAGATTTGTAAAGAGATACATTACCATTTGACCCTTTAACAATGATTCGTTTGATTAGAAACAGGATAGAATATTATATTACTAAAAACTTGGACCTCTGAGCTTTTTAATGCAAAGGACTTAGAGCCTGTGATCTCTGGCATGTCCATTATAATAACCTGGCTGATCTCCATGCAAAATGATACCTTTCCTGTGGCCAGGTAAGCATTTTATTTATTTGTCTATTTTTAATTAATTAATTAATTGTTTGGAGGCAGAGTCTCACTCTGTCACTCAGGCTGGATGCAGTGGTACAATCTCAGCTCACTGTAACTTCTGCCTCCTGGGTTCAAGCAATTCTCCTGCCTCAGCCTCCTGAGTAGCTGGGATTAAAGGTGCCTGCCAACATACCTAGCTAAGTTTTGTATTTTTAGTAGAGATGGGGTTGCACCATGTTGGCCAGGCTGGTCTTGAACCCATGACCTCAAGTAATCCACCCACCTCAGCCTCCAAAAGTGCTGTGATTACAGGCATGAGCCCCCATGCCCGGCCCCAGTAGGCATTTTAAACTGGAACTTGGCTGAGGGACAATCCCTGTTCTTCCATGTAGAAATTCTCTGTTAGGAACACCCACTACCTGTCAATTCAGAGTTTCACCATCTCCTGTCCTAGTGAGGTCCTGGAGTTGATTTAGATGAGGGTCAGCACTTCCAAATCTCATGTTCTCACATTTCAAAACCAATCATGCTTTCTCAACAGTTCCCCAAAGTCTTAACTTATTTCAGCATTAACCCAAAAATACATAGTCCAAAGTCTCCTCTGAGACAAGGGAAGTCCCTTCCACCTATGAGCCTGTAAGATCAAAAGCAAGAGGTATTGGGTAAATACAGCCCTTTCAAATGAGAGAAACTGGCCAAAACAAAGGGGCTACAGGCCACATACAAGTCCAAAATCCAGCGAGGCAGTCAAATTTTAAAGCTCCAAAATGATCTCCTTTGACTCCAGGTCTCACAACCAGGTCATGCTGAAGCTACAGCCCAAGCTCTACATTGGCCCCTTTCAGCCATGGCTGGAGTGGGTGGGACACAGGGCACCAAGGTCCCTAGGCTGCACACAGCATGGGCACCCTGGGCCTGGCCCGGGAAACCACTTTTTCATTCTGGGCCCCTGGACCTGTGATGGGTGGGGCTGCCGTGAAGGTCTCTGACATGGCCTGGAGACATTTTCCCCATGGTCTTGGGGATTAACATTAGACTCCTTATGCAAATTTCTGCAGCCAGCTTGAATTTCTCCCCAGAAAATGGGTTTTTCTTTTCTATTGAGTTGTCAGCTGCAAATTTTCCAAGTTTTTTATGCTCTGCTTCCCTTATAAAACTGAATGCCTTTAAGAGCACCCAAGTCACCTCTTGAATTCTTTGCTACTTAGGAATTTCTTCTGCCAGATACCCTAAATCATCATTTTGAAGTTCAAAGTCCCACAAATCTCTAGAGCAGGGGCAAAATGCCACCAATCCCTTTGCTAAAACATAACAAGAGTCACCCTTGTTCCAGTTCCTAAAAAGTTCCTCATCTCCATCTGAGACCACCTCAGCCTGGACCTTATTGTTCATATCACTATTAGCATGTTTGTCAAAGCCATTCAACAAATCTCTAGGATGTTCCAAACTTTCCGACATTTTCTTGTCTTCTGAGCCTTTCAAACTGTTCCAACCTCTGCCTGTTACCCAGTTCCAAAGTCATTTCCACATTTTCGGGTATCTTTTCAGCAACATCACAATTCTGGCACCAATTTACTGTATTAGATTGTTTTCACACTGCTGATAAAGACATACCTGAAACTGGGAAAAAAAGAGGGTTAATTGGACTTACATTTCCATATGGCTGGGGAGGCCTCAGAATCATGGCGAGAGAAAAAAGGTACTTCCTAAATGGCAGTGACAAGAGAAAAATGAGGAAGAAGCAAAAGCAGAAACTCCTGATAAACCCATCAGATCTTGTGAGACTTATTCACTATCACGAGAATAGCACGGGAAAGACCAATCCTCATGATTCAATTACCTCCCCTTCGGTTCTTCCCACAACACGTGGGAATTCTGGGAGATACAATTCAAGTTGATATTTGGGTGGGGACACAGCAAAACCATATCATTGGGTCTGCATTTCTTTTAAGGCTGTTTCTCTATAGGCCTGGGGGATTCCTATGCACATGTCCTAGAGTAACATGTTTATAATTAAACAGTTGCTTTGTTCTCCTCCCTTGAAAAAAGTCCATATTTGCAGAGAGTACCAGAGTTTCTAAACCAGAAAAGGCTGTAGAGAGGATAATTAGTCTCAAAGAGTTGCAAATTTCTGTGGTTTTGAGCACAAGCCTTTGGCTGGGTGCTGGTCTGGGAACAGGGGATGCTTATTTTTAAGGCACAAATTCAGTGTTTAATTTTTGGGAATATGAAAGAGTAGAATGTTTACTGGGGAAGGGATTTGAAACCTTTTGTAGGCATTTTGAGTTTTGCAGATAAAGGCAATCTACACTGCTGTTCTTAGGCAAAGTAGTTCTGCAAGCAGCTCTCACAGGACTAAAGAGCCGCTCCCCAATGTGTAGCCATTATTCTGTATAATTATGGATATTTTCCCTTCCAAAAATATTTTTTTTTCTAGAAGCTGCTGTTTCAAAGGCTTTCAATTCTGTGTGTCATTATCAAATAATCTTTTTTGTACTCGGGTGTTTATTATTGGATTGCAACAACGATAAAGCTCTAGGGGTTTTTGTCTCCTTTGGTATGCTAATTAGTCAGTTTCCTTTTGATCTTTTTCTCACTGAAAAGAGTGAAAAGCTATCTCGGTGAGGAATCTTAGTGCTGTACATTCATTTCCTCATCTCCATAATCTGAGGATCAGAGGAAGACAACAATTTTACTGCTGAATGAGAGCTACTAGAGGCTTTAGTTAGAGCCCACTGCTGCCAAATAGTCCCACTGGCACCTGACCCGGAGTTGGGCACCAAGGAGGAAGACACAAAGGGGGAAAAAGGCACAAATATTTTATGTAGCAGAGTGAGCTCAGTTGCTTTTATTTTTTCTTGAAGCATTCAATCCATGCAAATCTATGTCATTTTGCCTAATTTTTGACTTTTAGATTTCTTTATCCTATTGATATATTTTCAGTGACAACAACTGAATACTTAGTTGGAAGAAAATGGCCTGAATAGTGTGAAGAAATATGCTGCCAACAAAATCCGTTGGAGGATAAACTGCCTTTCAAAAGACACAGTAAATTCACATATGCAGAGTAACAGGGGAACATGCCATGGCTCTTATGGGCTGGAGGCACATGTATTCGATTATGTTTGGGAATGGATGGAAAGAAGTAAGTTAGTAGATTCTTCATTTGATTGTTTATTGGTCTACTGTGGTTGTGAAGATTTACCTTTTTAGTAAGATCTAAGGACTTAGGACACAGTCTGGGAAGTTGAGTGGGAAATTTCATCATTAATATCATCACTTAACATCTATTCAGAATGCACTAAAAGGGCAGCATTGCATTACAAGGACCAAGCAAGTTGATATTTAAATACTATTGTCACAGGCCTACACCCAGCCCCTACAGACACACATTCACAAACATATGCACACATTTTTGGTTAAGCTACAGGAAATCACTGTTTTTGCAAGTAAAAAGTATTTTCAGATAGTTCAATGGAACACAATTTACTGTTTGGGAGGTGTGATCAGGGTAATCAAGTTTTATTTATCTATTTTTTAAAAAGTGCTCATACATCCAAAAGAGTATTGCCTCTTTAAAACTGTACCAGGTGGTCTAATTCCAAATATACTGCCATGGCTGTGGACATTTTTAGAATAGTCCTAAACCTGAAGTGTTTCATTTCCTCAATGTTTAGAAACCCTTCGAAGATGGGTTTGAATTTTGGAAATAAAGGAAAGTCATCAAAATCACCTCTTGTATGTAAAAACACTTTATACTGTATAAAACTGCTGAATGAGAACTACTATTTTGAGTGTTCTTTTAAATAAGCAAAATTTGAATGCAATGGTTTCCTTGGGTGCCATAGCAACCACCAGTGCCTTACAATTTTTGACTCAAAAGATACTTTGAGGTCATCTGGTTGAACAATCCTTAAACTTTATCAAACTTAAAAATTCTCAGAGGAATTACAAATGCAGTTTTGAGCACCTTGCCTTGAAGATTCTGATTTATTAGACTTAGAAATGACCTGGAAATGTATGCTTTTACAAAGTTTGTCAGGTGATTCCAATGCAGGAGGTGGTCAACCATACTTGGAATGGCTGCTCTTATCTATAGAGATAGATGCTGAAATTCAGTGACCCGCTGGAAATTATTCCACTACACAGAAGCTGGTCCAGAGCAGAATGCCAGGCTCCTGGATTCCCAGGAAAGCCTTCAGAAGGGACTTCTTGGCTTTGAAACACAATCTGGTACTTAACAGATATGTGGCATCCAACCATTTTTAAAACCATTTTTAAAGCCCATGTTTTCTCATATGTAAAATGAGGATAATTCTGATATGAAGCTCACAATGTTGTGTCCTGCAAATTGCTTACAATAGTGTCTGGTAGATAGTAATTGCTCAATAAACATTACTCACTCTACGTTTATCTAAAGAATTTTATTATGGCTCTTTGTATTTATTTCCTTTTCTGTACTTGTCACTTTTTATGATTTCTCCTCTGCACTTTCACCCTCCTTCTTTTTACAGGCATCTCATCTTGACATTCCTTCCCCATGACTTTGATCCCACCTTGATTCCTGGTACTGCCACTAGACTAGAGAGTCACTGAAAGGTAACAATCAGTTATAATAACTCTTTGGAATCCTCCCTGAGAGGAACAGCTGGGTCTTTTCACATTTTGTCTTTATGCCCAATTAACCTCTAACTACAGCCCTACTGGGTTGTTATTTAAAAAATTCCTCAGCTAGTGTGCAGAGATTGAAGGTGTCAGCACAGAAATTCTCTCTTTATGCCAGATGAGTAGAGGGCAAAGAGCAGGATATAGAGAAAAGCAGCCAGCACAGCTGGTGGCATCTGCACTTGCCCACGGGCTCTTCAGACCTGGCTCTGAAGCCAGAGGCACTAATGATGGTGCCAGAGGGAGAAAGGCAGCATGAGGCATACATGCAAGGTGCCAATGAAGCACTTGCGTCTCTTCCCCATCTGTTCCCATCACCCGCACCCCTTCCCATTTGCTCACAAATAAATAGGCAATGGGCAACCAAATGCTGCCTGAGCTACCTGATGCTGTTAATTACTATGACTGCTTAGAGCCAATTATCTCCACAAAAGCAAAACATCTTCATGTAGCATTCCAAATGGAAACTATTTCATCTGGGGCAGAGACAAATTGAACACTGTGGCTTAGTTCAAGCTAAAAGGGCTCTTCTTTGGCATAGATTTCAAAGACCTATTTGTTGTCTTTTTGTTTCTTTTAATTTTTGTTGTAGCTTTGCAGATTCCACAACTACTAAAAATATAGCAGGCATGATTGGGGTGAGATACTCTGTATAGATAGATTTATATGTGTCCTTTAATCTTTATATATATATATATATATATATATATATATAAATAATATGTACATGTAACACACACAAACTATAGATGCAGAATGTATATTGTCACTTTTCCAAATCTGATCTTATTCTTAGTTTGAATACTGTATTTCTCTATTCATTCAGTCTCTCTCAATCTCAACTTGGCTAAAGAGTGTCATGTAAACTTATGCAGAACCTCTATGTAACACAATTGTGCATCTATTCATTCAAACTTTGTTGGAAATCTAGTCTAGGACTTCACTTATTTAGTGCAAATGATTAGACAAAAACTTTGAGTTAACTCTCTTATCTTTAGTATAAGTGAAATGATGCTTACATAAGACAAATGAGGTGTAAATCTGAAATAATTATCTGATTTTCTGGTCAAAACATTTCAACTAAGGAAAAAGTTAGGCTATGAAAAAGTTAGGTTACATATTTTCTGCTACTCTGATTAGTGTCATTGGACAATTTCTCAGCTCTCCCCTCTTTGTTCATAGGTACAAGCTGAGTCATTTCTCTCCCATGTCACTGTTGGAAGAAACAAAGATAATTTGTATGGAAAGTAATGTGCATGATTTCAGTCTCCTGTAAATGAAGGAAGCTTCCACAATGAAGTCAAGCACCTGGAGGAGAAGGATGCTGATAAATGCATCTCTCAGCATGGACACACTTGGGAAAGGCCGAATTTCCTTGGGCATCCTTCTAATTTCCCCTTGGTTTCTCTAAAGGAGAGGACCACATGTCATGGAAAACATCCACATATTGACTCATCCTGGATAAAGTTCATGTGAACTAGAGTGTTTTGCCATATTCATCCAGTCATTCATTCATTTGCCATGGGGATGCAGTGGCGTTTCAAGTGTAGCTAAGGTGAAATCCATGGGAAAACCAGTTTTTATTCACTCTTCGGAGTTAGAGAAGCCATACCGAGAAACTTCGAGGCCTACGAAGCGCTGCTTTTAACAGTCCCAATTTTGTGATGATAGCATACTTTTCTGAGATTTAAAAATATCAAGATTATTTTTGATAATGCCTGCCAGTTATCCTTAATATTTAGCAGACATTTGGATGTGTGTGGTGGTATGTGCTAGTATCAAACGAGACTTCGATTTATAGGACTTGATTGCTACTAGATAGTGAGCACAACATCCAACTGGTGACTGAGCTGAAGCTTACTAGGTACCCTCATTTCATCATGTGAGTACCAGGTAACAGGTATTCTGAAAAGGATCTCTCTTCACTGAGCTCCCTCCCAGCTTGTTAATTGTGTGTGTGTGTGTGTGTGTGTGTGTGTGTGTGTGAGAGAGAGAGAGAGAGAATATGTATGGGTGAATATGTATGTGAACATGTGTGAGTTTGTGCATAATGGGTGTGAACATGCATATTATGTGAGTGTACGTGGGGGTGCCTGTGTGTGTGAATGTCTGTCTTCAGAATGTTCATAATGTAGATCATCATAGGCCTCTTGATGCCCTGCAGAGAACTGAGAGACTCTTCTGGAGAAAGTTATTCAAATTATAGAGCCGTTGAGTAATTCTAGTAACCCAGCACATTCCTAAATGTACTTTTGAAAAGGGGTTTATTGAATAGAAATAGACCCTTTTCAATAAGCTTTAGGTTCTATCATACTATGAGGCAACATTTGGACAGTGTCCATGGTAATCTGTGCAGCAGTCCATGCTGCATTCATTTTAAATTGGTCTTTTTAAGAATAGCATTAAATGGCTGCTCATAAACAGGACTGAGCAATTTCTGAGTGGGAGAAGATTCCTCAGTTCTTTACCCATGTGATCTGTAACACTGATGTGGGTGTAGAACATTTCTGCACAGAATATCATTATACGTCACATGGGGATATTTTAGAATAAATATTTTCATTTTTTTTTCTCAAGAAAAAAATGTGTTTATTGCTAAAATCCTTTTGGAAAATGAACCAAAAGGATAGATTATTGTTTTTCATTTTTCTTACAAAATTATTCTCTGAATTGTCCCCATTCCAGCTCCTTTTAGGTGTCGTGACATCAAAGGCTGATTTCATAATGGCTGTGTTCTCGTGTGCTTCCCTAATTTCAGACTGGGTCTTCATGACATACAGTGAGTGCAACTCTGTTAGATGTCTTTTAATTTAAGTATCTGGAGACTTAATTTTTTTTTTTTTTCTTCTTAGCTACTTAGACTTATTCAACAGGCATTTATTAAGAAAATTTTGGGTCATCTATAATGACAGGTTCTGGGGAGAAAATGATGAGTATAATCTAGGGCCCTCAAGGTGCTCTCGGAGTGGTGGGGGAGGAATTCTCTAAGAAAGAGCCTAATTAAGTGAGATGACAACACAAGGGAGTTCTTTTCATGGCATTATGGAAGCTTTACAGAAGAAATGATACATGAGCTGAGGCCTGAATGATGGATATGAATTTGTCATGTGACAGAGTATTGTAGGAGGGGAGTGAGAAAACATTCCAGGTTAAGTCCTGGATGTATAAAAAGAAACCCAACTATCGAATTTCCATTTTCAGAGCTAAGTAGTCACAGTTCAAGACCTATTTATTATTTTTCCTCCTTTCTCAGTCACTGTTCTAGTCTTGCCATTTTCTCTCCTCTCCTTTGCCTGATTCTCTTCCAAAATCTTCTGAATCAAGCACTTCACTCAGTATAAAAATATAAAACATCCAGCCTAACGAAGAGCAACTCTCTCCTGCCTTGAGTTTATTATGCTGCCTTCTCTGTCTAGGACAACCGGATTTCTTGGTTTAGAACTTTTTTGGCAGTAGGGTGAGGGGGAAGATTGGCGGCCAAAATGATGCTTTATATTCCCCAAAGCTACCCCAGCCTCTATGTAACAGCCCAGAAAAAGGACAAACCCTCCACTCCCATAGGAAAGACAAATAATTTGGGCAGCCGGCAGTTCTTGCTAGAGCTGATCCTAGGCTGTTTAACTTCAAGAGGCTCACTTTAAGTCAAGTCTAGTTTGAAATTGGTCTCCATTTGCTTTTTATTTCATGCTTTGAATTGTGAGTCATTGGGGTTTAAGTGCCCTTTAGATTTCTTAAAATGGGCAAGCCATAAAACCAGACCAAAACAAAAAAACAAAAGAACACAAACCCCCCAAATGTGCCTTGTCTGATTTGCAACACACTTAGCCTTTTGTGGAGCAAAATGTGCTACGTTTGTAAACAGCAAGTGAAGATTTATTGAAGTTAGGTACCGAAGGCCTCAGCAAGGGGCTAGAGCAAATATTCTTCTGAAAGCATCAACCATATTCCGTTCTGTTTCATACTAGGTGGGACTGTATATCTGCAAAGGTCAGAAAACAGCTTCCCTTCAGGCTCATATGAAATGTTTAAAGATGTCAGGTAGTACCAGTTTTACTTACAATGTTACACAGCAAACAGGGCCAAATTGTGGTTTAATTCCTGCATGTGTGTTCTTGATTCGTGTTGATTTAAAGATTCAGTTTATGACCCCTGAGATGATCTATTCTTGTACTAACACCTGTTTTGTCCTTTGTGTTGCATAAATGATAATCTCCTTTTTGTCTAAGAGATAATTTTTCTATATGGTGTGAGAATAGAATTCTTTCTATCCTTTTGGTCCTTGAGAACTTTCATGTTTTTTCCTCTGTTTGCTTTAATTCCATAGTGTAATATAAGCACAGGAAGTGTGGTGTGCAAACTCTGGACTGATTAATACTATTTACTGTGATACTACTTCCGGTCATTGCTGCAGAAATGAGATACATAAGACCCTACCTGAAAAGAGGCATCTGGAGCCACTGGCTTCCATTGTCTTCCATGCTTTTGATTTCTTATTTGCTGGTGTACAAAGATTCTGTGATTGGGTAGACAATTCAGGTTAGTTCTACAAATATTTATCAAATGTATATGCAAGGCTCTGTATTAGGTGTGTGGGGGCTGGGGAAGTGGAGGCAATAGCATTATGGCCAAAGATAAACAAGAATCTGTCTTTGTCTACAAGAATCTTAACATTTTGAAGGGGAAATGCTGACTTATAAACAAGAAGGAATGCAAATACTTTTATAGTAGAAGCATAAGCACAGTGCTCTGGCAACCTAGAGAAAAGGAAAGCTTTAGAAAAGCCAATTTCTTTTGAGCTGTAAAAATCCTTACAAACTGGAACTCATTACTTCTAGCTTGATATATATTCTCTGGGGCTGTAATATGAATAGATCCAGCTTCATTTCACATGTATATTTCAAAATTGCCTCTGGTTTTGGATATTTGTGGCAAAGCATTTTATAGACTGTGCTGGTTCCAAAGGCAGGTAGTATGTAGTTAAATAGTTATGAGAAGGCAAAGTAGTTTAGAAAAACCAACTTTTTAAAGTCTCCTTTGTTTGGATGACTTTATCTTATATGCTGTCTCAGACATCAATACTTTCAACTGTGGCTCAGATGTTTTGCTCATCCATTAATTTCCCTTCTTATTAAAGATTGTATTTTCTTAACCTGGAATACATGGATGAGCTTTAGGGAACCTATGTACTCATTGTAAGTATATGCAAAAGATCTCTCTGTGTACATTTTTTTTTTCTTTTGACATAGAGTTTTGCTCTGTTGCCCAGACTGGAGTACAGTGACCTGATCTCAGCTCACTGCAAGCTCCATCTCCCAGGTTCAAGTGATTCTCCTGCCTCAGTCTCTTGAGTAACTGGGATTACAGGGACCAGCCACCATGCCCTGCTAATTTTAGTTTTTGTGTGTGTATTTTTAGTAGAGACAGGGTTTCACCATGTTGGCCAGGCTGCTCTTGAACTCCTGACCTCAATTGGTCTGCCTGCCTCGGTCTCCCAACATGCTGGGATTACAGGTGTCAGCCACCATGCCCAGCCTGCTATTATTATTTTATTATTATTATTTTTGAGACTGAGTCTCCCTCTGTTGCCCAGGCTGGCGTGCAGTGGCGCAATCTCTGCTCACTGCAACCTCTGCCTCCCAGGTTCAAGCGATTCTCATGCCTCAGCCTGTCGAGTAGCTGGGATTACAGGCACCTGCCACCACATCCAGCTAATTTTTGTATTTTTAGTAGCGATAGGGTTTCACCATGTTGGCTAGGCTGGTCTCGAACTCCTGACTTCAAGTGATTCTACCGCCTTGGTCTCCCAAAGTGCTGGAATTACAGGCATCAGCCACCATGTCTGGACCTCTCCTCTGGAGAGCACATTCTCTTCATCAGATTCTCAAAAACACTCAGGAACCATATGATGTAAAACTACCGTATGTTTTCCCTTTGTAATTTTATTCACTCTCATTATCTCAATACTTACTAATTGTTGATGACTTTAAACCTGTATTTCTAGCCTAAACCTCCTCTGAGTTTTATTCTTATATATCCAAATGTTTACCAGCTATCTTTGCCAATAGCACAAGCCTATGAATTTCAAGATTAAATTCATGATCTTTCCTTCTTAATCTTGCTCACACATTTTCTGTCTTCATTGGTGCCACCAACATCTACTCAGTTATGCAAGATAGGAAGTTGAGGACCATTTTGCTGATTCTTGAGTGTCTTTTAAGACAACTCAAATATCACTTGCTTAAGGAAGCACCTTTTGACGACCCAAGACAGGGCGGTTGCTCTCTTTTGGGTTCCCATAGCACCCTGTACATATCTCCATCATTGTTCAGCCACATATTAATAATCCATTTTTTTTTCTGTTTCCCTCATAAGTCTGTAAGCTCCTTGAGAGAAGTGGCCCATCTCTTATTTGGCTTTGTAACTCAGCACTGAACTGAGAGTCAAACACTCAGTAAATGCTTAGCAATGAATTACTTAAGAGGACATACATTGTACATGGCTTCCTGAAGTTCAGATATAGTGATAGTGACTTAAAATATTCTGATTTCATGGCCCACGAAAGAGCAGAAGACCACGCTTTGTCCAGTGTGGTCTGCTAAGATGAAATTATCTTAAAAGTCAGACCTTAATGCTTATTCTATGTAACTCAGTAGGAGGGGAATGCTAACTGTGTGATAAAAGCCTATATTCTACATGTCCTTTCTAAACTCGGAGATCTTCCTCTCCGGAGAAAAAATTCTATTAAGTTAAACATTTAGCTTTTAAAAAAATAATGTTTCAGAATCAAGTAATTAATAATTCATAGCATCTTATGGCAATTTGTGTTAGATAGAAGTACAAAATTCCTGAGTTCTGGTGGAAGCATAAAGGACAAGAATAGTAATACTTTGCCCATTATTGTTTAAGATAGAAACTCTTTTAACATAGGGACTAATTAAAAAGGAGTTAGAATATGTCTGTCTGTCCTTCACCTACCAAACCTCTTTTCAAGCCATTGTAGTGAGCTTTCTTTATTCTTTGCAGCCAAATGAATCAGAATTTTGTATCCCCCCCTTCCTCCTGGGTTAAGATCAAGGGAGTTCTTCCTCCTACTCTATGCCATGTAAGAAGGACTTGAGAGAAAGTACAGTGTTTGTCAGAAGGGAAGCCTGACATCTCACCCTGGCTGACTGTTAGCTGAGCTATAGAATCCCATCTGTTCTTGCAACACCATGGGAGCAGAGCCAAGTGCAGAGAGGCTAGGGAGAAGTCAAACTGCATCCTCTAGAGTCTGGACCTAGAGATCATGCTCTGGCTGTAGCTTGGAAAATCTTAAAAGCAAGAGGCTTGTGTGGAGAAGCCCCAAAGTTAGACCAATGAAAGAAGGTCACAATGGGAGCGTCCTGTACATCCAGATTTTGAAGAGACAGAGGTGCAAGTTTTCTCATGGGCTAACTGGACACGGTGACAAGTTTAGAGGTATCTTGAAAGTCCACTGCCTAAGAGATCTAATGGTCAGTACAAGATGGCTTCAATAGGCTGAATGGCGTTTACTACTGGGGTCAGGAAGTGAGGTGCATAGTATGGGAATGGTGTTGGAGATGCTGTGTGCGTGTGTGTGTGTGTGTGTGTGTGTTTGTATGTGTATGTTTTGGGTTGGGGTTTTTCCCATATTCCTGGGTACAGAATTTATTCCTTCCGGTGGGTTCTTGGTCTTGCTGACTTCAAGAATGAAGATTGAGAGGTGAAGCCAGCTGGACTTCCTGGGTTGACTGGGGACTTGGAGAACTTTTCCGTCTAGCTAGAGAATTGTAAATGCACCAATCAGCACTCTGTGTCTAGCAAGAGGATTGTAAATGTACCAATCAGCACTCTGTAAAAACGCACCATCAGCACTCTGTATCTAGCTAAAGCATTGTAAAAGCACCAATGAGCACTATGTAAAATCGGCCAATCAGCACTCTGTAAAATGGACCAATCAGCACTCTGTGAAATGGACCAATCAACAGGATGTGGGCGGGGACAAATACGAGAATAAAAGCTGGCCACCCCAGCCAGGGCTGCAAGCAGCTAGAGTCCTCTTCCACGCTGTGGAAGGTTTGTTCTTTCACTCTTCACAATAAATCTTGCTCTTTCACTCTTCATAATAAATTTTGCTACTGCTCACTGTTGGGGTCTGCACTACCTCTATGAGCTGTGACACTCATGGGAGGCTCTGTGGCTTAATTCCTGAAGTCAGCAAGACCACAAACCCACAGAGAGGAACAAACAACTCTGGACGGGCTACCTTTAAGAGCTGTAACACTCACTGCGAAGTTCCCGGCTTCTTTTTTGAAGTCAGTGAGACCAAGAACCTATTAGAAGGAATACATTCTGGACGTGGTCCCATTCTCAGCCCCACTCAATCCTTCTTTTTGAGAAGCTAGCAAAAGAAGTTAGTGGGCCAGGCACGGTGGCTCATTCCTGTAATCCCTGCACTTTGGGAGACCAAGGTGGGTAGATCACTTGAGGTCAGGAGTTCGAGACCAGCCTGGCCAACATGGTGAAACCATATCTCTACTAAAAATACAAAAGATTAGCTTGGCGTGGTGGCGTACACCTGTAATCCCACTTACTTAGGGGTCTGAAGCAGGAGAATTGCCTGAACCAGGGAGACGGAGGTTGTAGTGAGCCAAGATCATGCCACTGCACTCCAGCCTGAGTGACAGAGCAAGACTCCATCTCAAAGGAAAAAAAGTTAGCCATGGGGCAGGCGAAGGAATAAGGAAGACCTAGCTAAAAAGCTGCTTTGTCTGTTTGTGCTACTATAAAAAAATACTTGAAACTGGGTAACTTATAAATAAGACAGAAATTTATTTATCATATTTCCAGATGCAGGGAGGTCCAAGATCAAGGGACTGGGAGATTCAGTATCTAGCAAGGGCTCTGTCTCTGCTCCAGGATGACGCTTTGAATGTTGTATCCTGACATGACAGAAGGACAAAAAGGGAGGAACAGTTCCCGCATACCACTTTTTATAAGAGCATCCATCACCTCCTGAAGGCCTTACCTCTTAATACTATCACATTGGGATTAAATATCAACATATGAATTTTGGAGGACACATTTACCCCATAGCAGCTGTGCTAGTGAAATGATCAGGTTGTCTGTTATACTCAATGCTGTTGAGGCCCTTCTAGACCTCTTTTTCAACTAATGCAGCAATCTGGCAGCTGCTATAAGTGGTTGCTGCTAATAGCTCACAACTCTCCTGTGCTGCTGAGAATTGTGCTTGGCCAAATAGGAGCCATCTGACCCAGGAAACTATGAATGCCCTTTTTAGTAAACCTAAGACATCTAGTATTTTACAGGAATTGTCGAATTTCCACTGCTGCTGGCATAGCATATTAAACATGTTAGAAGTATTTTGAGGGGGGGACTGTCTATTTCTGGAAATCGTGAACTAAAAACATCTAAACAAAATATATTTTGTAGAAAGTCTACCAAAGCAACTAGAACTTTAGTGGCCAAGGTGTTGGAGAGAAGAGAAGTGCACAGAGGAAATGATTTTCAGGGCTGCTTTTCCCTTTAAGGCATTTGCCAATTCCAAAGCAGCAGCAGAGAGACTGAGAAATTGAGAAGAAATTGATGGCTGAAAGGTCAAGAAGGCAAAAGAGCTCCCGGTGGTCTCATTGGCTAGTGGGCAAAAATTGGAATTCAGAGCCAGCTCAAGGAGGGAGAGCATAGCAAACCCTCCGGGGTTTTAACTAGGACTTTGGATCGGCTACTCCATAGGAGTGAGGGTGAACTAGAAATAGACCAGCCAAGCAAAGCTGAGCACAGATTTAAATCAGTTCATTCTCAAGTCAGGGTAAGATGATGTTTCCTTACCCTGTGAGAAGCAAAAGTAAATGCTGTCTTGAAGAAGTTGACGTTATCCAGAATCCCAAACGACTTCTCAAATGAAAGTTTATGTGTTGCATTTAATAAAAAGTTACTAGGGCACTGGTAGAATGGTGAACTAAAACCATCTATGCAAAATGTACTTTCTAAAAGTTTGTTTAAAGCAATTAGAGAAAAGCTTAATGTTTCTGGAAACCAGGAGAAAAAAAAAAACAGTAAAAATAGACTTAGAGGAGATCCAGGTAATGAAATTATCTGACACAAACTTAATAAACATGATGAAAATAAAAAGCAAGATGGAGAATTTAAGAGAATAATAACTTTTTAATAAATCAAAAAGAAATTCTAGAAATGAAAAATAACAACTGACATTAACTCTGTGGATAGGTTTAATAGCAGACCTAAATAAATAAATAAATAAATAAATAAGCCAGAAGAAAATCTCAGCATAAGAGAAATATGGAATGTGGTGACTAGGCCAAACAATATGTACATTTAGAACCTATCAATACAATTTCTGCTAGAGAAGCCATGTTTGAAGGGATAACGGCTAAGAATTCTCCAAAAATAATGAAAGATACCCAGAGTCCAGAAGCACTACAAACCTCTACTAGGATACATATAAAACATACCATACCTATACGTATCATAGTACAACTGCTGCAAACCAAAGAAAAAAAAGTCTTAAAAGCAGACAGAAGTCAAAATAAAACTGTAATGTGACTACTCTAAAGAAACAATGGAAGCTAACAAATTATTTATTCAAAGTTAAAAAATTGCTTCAAATTATTTATTTAAACTTTTGAAGAAAATTAAATGATTTAGAAACAAACTGTTAACCTAGAATTCCATCCCAGTAAAAAATCATTTAAAAAGTAAGGCAAACTAAATAACTTTAGGCAAACCGAAAGCTGAGATAGTTTTATTAGCCAGCTGACTTGTATGATAGTAAATACTAGAGCGAGTTCTTCAGACAGATCCAGCCAGAAACAGGATGAAAATGAAAAGCAATGCAAAAAATAAATATATGGGTAGATCTAGATAAATAGTGAAAGTATACGATGATGATGATGATAATGTTTTGTGGGGTTTACATATCTATGGAATAGACACATGACAAAAACAGAAAAGGCTGGAGAACAGATCAATGGAATGGAATAGAATTATCCTCAGGTCTTTTCGTTATGTCATGGGAAAGGTCAATAATGCATGTTTTATTCTAGGGTAAACCCTAAAAGAATAGTAAGAGTATAACGAACAAGATAATCAAGGGGGTAATAAATGCAAAATATTTAATAAAACAAAATAAGGCAACAATGAGAGCAAAGGAAATATGGAACATGTTGGGGGAAAAAGGAAGATGTACTGCATGATGGTAGATTTAGACCCATCTATATCAGTAAATGCATTAAATGAAAAGACTAAATATTCCAGTTGAAAGACAAGTAAAGTTAAACTAGATTAAAAATCTTTATTTTGCTTATAGTAAACAACTTAAAAAATGAAAATGCAAAAAGGTTGACAGTAAAAGGATGACAAAGATATTTCATGCTAACATTAATCAAAACAAAGCTGTTTTGTTAAATTCATAACAGACCAAATAAATATTAAGGCAATTGATATTAAGATATTAATAAATATTGAGATATTAATAGATATTAAATGAGAAGAATTAATAGAGGGATATTTCAGAATAATAAAATGGTTAATCTGCCAGGGAGTAATACTGACATGACAACATTGCACGGATGTAATAACAAGCCTCAATATTTACTAAGTGAAACTGACAGAACAAAAAAAGAGAAAAAGATAAATTCATTATAGTTTTAGGTAATTCTAATAAACCTCTTTCAATGACTGATTGAATAAGCAGAGAAAAAAAGTATTAAGGATATAGAATAATTTAACAACATATCCAACATTCTAACTCAATTGACGTACATAAAACACTACATCCAACAACGACAGTGGAACTTAAGAAAAGTCCTAGTGAATTTCCACGCATAAGGTTTATACAGGGCATGTTCTTTTGTCAAGGTAAAATTAAGCTAAAAATTAGTAATAAAAAGGGTAACTAGAAAATCCCTAAGTGTTTGGAAATTAAGCAATATACTTCTAAATAAACCATGGGTCAAAGAAGAAATCACAATAGAAATTAGAACTTACTTAGGTTTTAGAAGATGAACAAATATTGTGCTAAAATGAATACTGTAGGAGTCAAGTAGCTGGCCCAAGGAAATGAAGTAGATTCTTTCTTTTTCATTCTCTTTCTGTTAAAATTTCAGGGAATTGTGTATCTGTGATGCAGAAATGTCATGGTAGGGCTTTAAAACTGTGTGTTTTGTGGTTGAGTGTCTTATAGATCAAATGGACAATTTAGAGTAGCTTTCTGGGACAAATAATAATAATAATATTAAAAATATTGAATGTTATGCTCAGGTGTAAAAGTGATATTTCTATCACCCCAAAGATCTGTAAAATGGCCTGAGTCCTTTCATCTTCTTTTGTTTTGAGACAGAGTCTCGCTCTGTAGCCCAGGCTGGAGTGCAATGGCGTGATCTCTGCTCACTGCAACTTCCGCCTCCTGGGTTCAAGTGATTCTCCTGCCTCAGCCTCCCGAGTGGCTGAGATTACAGGCACCCACCGTCATGCCTGGCTAATTTTTGTATTTCTATAGAGATGGGGTTTCACCACATTGGCCAGACTGGTCTTGAAATCCTGACCTCAGGCGACCACCCCGCCCCACCCCCAGGGCCTCCCAAAGGACTGGGATCCCTGGGCTTTTTCTTCTTCTGATTGATATAAAATGTTACTTTTCTGTGGATACAATTTGGCCGAGTTTTAAGAGCACAATGAAGCACTCTATACCAGTATTTAACCAAGCACACTGTGCATAATAATTAAGAATCCTGCTATCTGTTTCCTTGAATATGAAGGAAAGGGATAGAACAAAATGAGACAAACTAGATACTAGATGTTTCTGTGTGCAGAATAAGGACAAAGATGGTCTTTTAATGAAAACTTTTTTTTAAGTGGGTAAACTTGCAAAAGGTTGTTCCTTTGTAGAAAATATTACATTATTAAATAATAGTAATCATGCCAGTAAGTAATGAAATGGAGGGTGATGCTCTGTGCTTCTCTTTCCATCCCTCTGATGAAGGTAATACGTTTCCAATGCCAAAAACATTAAAGGTTTGTCATACTAGAGACCTTAAGAAGACCACGAGGTCAACAGTTATGTGATGGCATTAGTTACTGTGCTCTGAGGACCATAGTCTAACATAGCGGGTTAACACAAATTAAGTGTCATAGATTAATCACAAGAGCTAAATTTAGGGAGTTAAGGAGATCATTTATTCCTCCCATATCCCTACCATAGCTTTAACCTCCAAGACGAACTACCACCTCATCAGCTGCAAAACACTGCTGGCTTCTATTGGAAATGCAAAATGTTTCCTTGATGTTAGGATGAAGGGGCTGCATTTGTAATATTGTGCTCATAAAACAAACTTCATTCTTTCTCAAGTAATTGGCTTCCTGCTGACAGGAGCTCTAAAGAGATGTCTGACAAGAGTTTGAATTGGTGTGTTAGTACCTTTCTTATGAATTTCTCTCCATGCTCTGTTTTTATTTCCTCCTGTTAGCACACTCTTCTTCACTTGCTAAAGATGAATTTGGATTTCTAATGTCTTCCTGTATAGACTTATTAGTGATCTGTAGTTGCATAGAGTTCTCATGACTATATACCTGTAAAATGTGTGGTTAGGCTAGAACACATTAAATCATAAGGTCCTGGTCTGAGCAGCCCCAAATATCCCTAGGATTTTGACAGCAGAGCAAGTTTTCTTTTTCAGGTATACTTTTGTTTGTTCTGAAAGACTCACTTGGATTTTATATGATGCAAAAGACAGTTCAGTTCTATTTTCAGTGTCCTGCCTTTTAACCTACTATAGAACCCAATTTGAATGCTCTTTTGGAGGACAGATCAAACCTACTATAAAGTGGTTGCTTTGGGGGAAAACATCCCAGATCCTAAAATGCTGAAACTGAAGTGGTTCTGAGGCACATATTAGTAGGTAACTAAATGAGAATGAAAACATTTCTGAAGGTGACTGCCATGTTAAAGCAATGATGGAGGTGCTGAAATTCCTTGTTATCAGGGTCACTTGGTGGAATCAGGGCTCAGGGATGCTCTGGATGAAATTATGAGTGAGAGAATTCAGAAATAAGTTTTTCCATCCATCCTTAGAATAACACTCCCTCCTCATTCCCACACATTCCTAAGCCATGGGGCAGGATTACTATGACAAAATGTGTTCCTATCAAACTCTTTAAAGACTAGAAGAAGGAAATCTCAAACATCTTCTTCCTCCTGTTGATCGATTTGGAAAGTTTACATTTAAAATCTGTGACTACAATGCAGATCTTAAATATATAAAGTAAAACAGCAGTGTGAGAGACTCAAGTGCATAAAGGCAGGACTGAATCTCATGAAAATCAATTGGGATGCTTTACTAAGAGCATATTGTCCTGGCCAACACAGTGAAACCCCATCTCTACTAAAAAAACAAAAATTAGCTGGATGTGGTGGTACATGCCTGTAATCCCAGCTACTCAGGAGGCTGAGGCACGAGAATTGCTTGAACCCAGGAGGTGGAGGTTGCAGTGAGCCAAGATCACGCCACTATACTCCAGCCTGGTGACACAGCAAGACTCTGTCTCAAACAAATAAATGAAAAAGAGCATATTGGCCCAACAGTGGAAAGGTCTGGATTCCAAGCTTGCTTCTCCCATCTTCTTGTCCTATGACGTAATTAAAGAAAATCACTTGATCTTTCTGGGACTGCTTCTTCGTGTGCAATCTGAAGGGTTTGGAAATGTGTTAGAGAGTCCATGAGTCTGTGAATTATGCCTAGGGTATTTATCAGACTTGGATTAGATTAGTGTGTTACAAGAAACCAACATATATAGGCAGGGTTGATATTCTAAATATTTACCAACCCTATATTATAAGTACTCCAATCAAAATGGAGGCTTGTTATAAACAGCCAGTAGCTCTGCACCTGTGCATGCCAGGTAAATATCAACTACACTTTTGGGAATGGAGCCCTGGACTCAAATTGTTTAAGCAGAAAGACCTTAGGACTCACTAGTCCATCTTCCTGATTTTACACACTGTTGCATCCTCTGTTAAAGAAGAACATTGTGATACTGAAAAATTGCAGCAGAAGGATAGCACAAATGCATGAAGGCTTAGGTACATGAATAGATATCTCAATAAATGTGATAGATTATTATAATAATGGCATTAATAAATCACACCTCCTTGAATCTACATCCTCTATTAATCCTCTCCCACAGTAACTCTAGGCTGAGCCATGTGACTTGTTTTGATGGTAATGGAACATTAGCAAATGTGAGACAAACAGAAGCTCAACAAATGCTTGCTCATTAGCGTTTACCCTATCTTTTGTTACTTTTGGATCATAGCCACTATTAGGAGAAGACTTCTGGCCTCCTGGTGACATATGGCCCAACTGACAGCCAGCACCACCCACCAGACTTGTGAGTGAGGCTTAGACTAACAAACACCATTTGAGCTGACAGATGACTGTGGCAATGTGAGTGACCCCAGGTGAGACCAGAAAAGATACCACCCAGCTGAGCTCAGCCCAAACTGCTGACCCACAGAATCAGAGCAAATAAAATGTTGGTTACTTAAGCCAGTAAATATTGGTTTGATTCACTGCAACAGATACTTGACACAATAAGAAAAAGATCTAGAAGTTGGGGAGGGACATTATGAAGGGCAAGTTGATGGAAGGAAAGACAGTGGTGATCTCCTCCACCATTTTCCTAATTGAAGTTGGAACTAAGGATTTGCGTCTAGTTCCTATGAACAGGTCTCTTGCTTCCCAGATTTACCAAGGAGCTCCTTCATACTCATCTTTCTGGTCAAGCACACTTAGTTCCAGGAAAAACTCAGCTAACTCGTTGAGTCCTAATCACTCTCAGTGAAGAAACATAGGTGGACTTCCTGCTTCCATTTCCCTTTCAGAATGTGACAAGGAACAACTGTTCTGGTTTTTTCTTGTTGATTCAGCATGTGGCTACCAGCAAAAAAAAAATCATGGAATACTATGACAATAAATAGAGTTCTTGGGAAAAGGTAAGAAGACAAGATCTAAAAATGACTGAAAAACACGGAAGATTTTTTCCCAAATGTCCATATAATACCTGCAACCTTCCTGCTTTCGACACTACTTTGATACAATAAAAAATCAATTGTATAATTGTACTAAAGCTTCTGAAACCTTCCCTCTGACAGCCACAGGTCAAAGAGTTCATATAAAACAAAGCCATGAGGACTTCCACTTCTTGTCATAAATCATTCTAAAACTGGACAAATACATGAGGCAACTGTTTTCAGGTATCAAACAAGCAGCATGATTCCCAAGAGAAGAGAGAGACTCTCTCAATGTTCACCTCACTCTCTGCCTAATTTTCCAGCTGTGGCACAAGAAGCTGGAGTTCATGCAAAACACGATGGTCCAGCTGAGCTGAAGAGGCAGGATAAGAGATTAGGCCTGCTCCGGTGATGTGCAGCTGCATATGGGGCAGTGAGGAGGAAAGAATGGTGCTGGGTCATGAGAGATGGAGAAAGAAATCTTTATAGGAGTTCCCACGCGTTCTTGACTGAGGACTAAGATGCAAAGGTGTGGGACAAGATCATACAGGGCATGCTACTATCGGACTCAGAGTTAGAACAGAAATACCAGATAGAACATCACTGGAAGATGCTGGGGCTCTGACCCAGCCTGAGGAGAGAGTTCTTATGAATACCTGTATTAGTTCATTCTCACACTGCTGATAAAGACATACCTGAGACTGGGTAATTTATAAAGGAAAGAGGTTTAATTGACTGACAGTTCTGCATGGCTGAGGAGGCTTCAGGAAACTTACAATCATGGTGGAAAGGGAAGCAAGCAGGTTCTTCTTCACATGGCAGCCGGAAGGAGAAGTACTGAACAAAGAGGGTAAAAGCCCCTTATAAAATTACAGATTTCATGAGAACTCACTATAATGAGAACAGCATGGGGAGACTGCTGCCACAATCTAATTACCTCCCACAAGTCCCTGTCCCAACACCTGGGGATTACAATTCAGATTACAATTTGAATTACAATTCAAGATGAGATTTGGGTGAGGACACAGAGCCAGACCATATCAACACCCCAGGCATTCATCTGAGGCACCAGAAATATCACACTTTAGAATAAAGGATCATGTCTTGCAGTAGGTCCTACTCTGAACCTACCTTGATAAAGCCTAGAAAACCAAACTTTGACAAGATTTGCAGGGGAGACACAGTTTGGAGGTTGAGTAGACTAAGCTGCGGAATGAGAAACAATAGGGCTTTTCACAGGCTAAAAAGTTCAAATTTACTATCCAGTAATTAAATTGCCTGTCAAGGGCATCACAAGAAGAAAAATTAATAAACTAATATCTTTCATTAACATAGATGCAAAAATTAAAAATTTTAGCAAATCAAAACCAGTGGTATCTAAAAAAAAAGGTCAGATCTTATGCACAAATCAGGCTGGTCTTAGGAATACAAAACTAGTTTAACATTTGAAAACCAATTTATATAATTAACTACCCTAACAAAATATAGGAGAATATAATCATATGATAATCTCTCAATAAAAACTGAAAAAATTAACAAAATTTAACACCCACATATGATAAAATCTATTAGCAAATTAAGAATAAAAATGAATGTCTAAAACCAATACAGAGGTTATTCAATATATCTATAGCAAATATCATAGTTAATAGTGAAACACTGAATGCTTTTCTCTTAGACTGGGAACATGGCAAGGATGTCTTCTCTCACTGCTTTTATTCGATGCTATACTGGAAGTGCTAGCCAGTGTATTCCACTGGAATAAAAGGAATAAAAGAAATAAAGATGAGAAGGCAGATGTGAGCCTGTCTCAGTTCACAAATGCCATGATTATCTATTTAGAAAAGTCAAGAAGGCTACAAAATACAAACAAAAAAACCCAATTGGAATTAATGAATAAATTTAGTAATGCCCCAGGATACATCCAATTAAAAAAACCCTTTATTCCCATATATTAGCAACAAACAATTATTTAAAAAATAGTATTTAGTGTAGCATCAAAAAACATAAAGTGCTTTAAAATAAATATAACAAAAGACATAAGTCTTTCATATTGAGAACAACAAACAACTCAGAGAAATTTTAAAAATTTTAAATAAAGAGATATATCATGTTTATGGACTGATAATCTCAATATTGTTAAGACATTCATTTTTTTCTAAATTAAAATATAGATTCAATGCAATCCCAACCATTTTTTAAATCTTAACCACTTTTTTTTTTTGGTAGAAATTGAGAGGCTGATTCTAACGTTTGCACACAAATGCAAAAGACCTGGAATAATCAAAGTAATTTTAAACAAGAGAAATAAAGTGAAGGACTTATACTATCTGGCTTTATAACTTACTCTAAGTGCAACAGTAATCAATCCTATTGGAATCAAGTATGAAATTATCAGAAGGGCTGACATATAATCAATGGAATAAAACAGAATTCAGAAATAGAGCCACATATATATGATCAATTCATTTTGACAAAGGCAACAAGATGATTCAATAGAAAAGGGACACTTTTTTCAACAAATGATACTGAAAAAACTTGATAACCTTTTGAAAAAAATAAATATTTAGCCCTACTCTATGCCACACAGAAAAATTAAATTAAAATGGATCATAGATCTAAATGTCAAAGCTAAAACTATCAAACGTCTAGAAAACAGAGTAAAAGAAAATCTGTGTCAAGGTAGAATAGAAAAATATTTTCTAGACAGGACACAAAAAGGACTAATCATCAACTCAAAAGAGGATAATCTGAACTTCATCAAAATAAAAATCTTCAAAGTACATTATTAAAGGCAATCATAGACTGAAAAAAATACAATGGATATTTCTGACCAATAACTTGTGATCAGAATATACAAAATACCCTTACAACTCGACAATAAGAATCAAACAACTAATTAAAAATGGCAAAAGACTTAGCACTTCACAAAGAATTTTGCTCTTTAGTAACATGTTAAGATGAAGATAATTTATTATAACAGGAAAAATATTTGAACAAACACTGCACCAAGAAAATATAGAAATGGTCCATAAGGACATGAAAAGATGTTCAACATCATTATCCATCAGGGAAATGAAAATTAAAACCATGGTAGGATATCACTTTACTTATACCTGCATGTAATGAGTTTAAAAGACTGTAAATAGAAAATGTCAGGAAGGATGTGGCGCAACTGGAAGGCTCACACACTGCTGGTGGAATGTAAAATTGCACGTCATGATGGAAAATAGTTTGACAGTTATACAATTAAGCATACAATTACTGTATACTCCAGCAATTGTACTCATAAGTATTTACCCCCCTCTCTTCAAGATAAAGAATATGTCCACAAAAATACTTGTATACAAATGTTCATAGCTGCTTTAACCTAAAAGCTAAAAACTGTAAACAATTTAAATGTCTACACAGGTGAATAATAAACATAGGTAGTATATTCATACAATAGAATGCTACTCTACAACAAAACAAACAACAAGCAAACAAAAATGGAATACATGGAACAACATGGATGCATTTCAGAAATACTATACAGAGTGAAAGAAGAAAGACACAAAAGAGAACATGTTGTATGATTTCATTTATATGAAATTTAAAAACTGGTAAAAGTAACATACAGTGATAGGATTCAGATCAGGAGTTGCCTGGAGTGGGATTGACTACTAAGTGGCACTAAAGGAACTTTCTGGGATGATGGAAATATTCTATCTACATCTTAACTGTGGTGGCAATGGATACAGGTGTATGCCCTTGCCAAAACTCACTGAGCTATACACCTAAAATATATGCATTTCATTGTATGTAAAAGCTGATTAAAAAATAACCACCCTTTATCAATAAAAATAACAAAAAACAGTGAGAAAAATAAAGCCTTCAGGAATGCCTCATTGAATGGTCCTCTTACTGAAGAAAAAAGGAATTATTTTTCATCTCCAATCAGTTGTGAGGAATATGAAATATTGAATAAAAATATAAAATTTGAGAACATGACTTTTGACTCAAATACAACTATGATTAAACCTTTTCACATTAACAAATTTAAATTTTACAAAGGCAGGAGAGAGAGGCATTAACTACCCCATCTTCATATTAAAGAAAAAGAGCCTCAGAGAGGTTTTAAACATCTTGTCTAGAGTCATAGTAAAGTGGAAACTGGGATTCAAACTCAGGTATTTTGGCACTAAATCCAATAACCTTTCCACTATACTATGCCATTTCTCTTTTTATGCATCCTTTTGAAAATATTTTCAATAACCAAAGCTAATAATGTCCTTTCTGTTGCTAGGCCTTAAATTGCATTTCCTTTGATGCTATTAGATAGAAAAAGGCTTTTTCAGTTGGCACTGAGTTTTTTCTGAAATCTTCTCAATCACTAGCTTCCCGAAGATGTGGGGATTTTTATCTTCCTTGCAGGAGGTTTGGAATCTTTGAACAGTCAAATTAAATTAAATCTTATAACAGCATTTTCTCCCCAAAACCTGCATTTCTAATGAGAGTAGAAATTGGTACAATATTTCTGGAGAGCCAGTTGGCAATATGTATCAAAACTCTTGGCATATTCTTGGACTGAGCAATTCTCCTTCTGGGAATTTATCCCAAGGCAATTATTAGAGATGTGCGTATGGATGTGTGCACAAGCATGTAGCATTATTCACAATAGCGAAAAATTGAAAACAAGTTCAATGTCTGTCAGAGACTGTTGTTTTCCTTTCACTCTCATCTCTTCTTCCTTAGCAATAGGAATCCTGGTTTGTAGTTGGGTACATGGTTGCCCAGTAACGCATTTCATATCTTGACCCTCCTTTACAGCTCGTTTGTGGTCATTCAAAATATTGTATGTGACTTCTAAGAACTTGCCTTACAGGGAGGTTTGCTTTGACCTTTTTTTCTTCCAGCCTACTGAATTGGAATGTGATGACTGGACTTGAAGTACACATGTTGGAACATGGGGCAACCCTCTAAGGATGATGGAACAGTGAGACACAAGGACTCTGGGTCCTGGCACTGTGGGAATCACCATGCAAGCCTGGAGTCTTATTTTACTTGAAGGAATTTAAACTTCAATCTAGTTTAAGCAACTGTATTTTAAATTTCCTGTCACAAATAGCCAAATCGAATCCCAACAAATGCAGTGTTCGACAGCAAAGGGAAAGTTAAATTATGATATAGGCACAGGGTAGAATCCCAAGTAACTGTTAAAAAATTTACTAAGAGGAAAAAAATAAGTGACATTCAAAAGAAGGATAAACAATATTTGCAAATATTTTTATTTTTTAAATATATATACACACATATATGTGTGTATATATAAGCAAGTTTAATTGCAATTCACTAATTTTAAAGAAAAAGGCTACACTAACAGATAAATTTTAAAATATAGAAATTAAATATTGAGGAAGTCTTGTCCCTGTGTGCATTTTAAAATATATGCCGTAGTTGTTATGTTGATGCATAAATGGTTATAATTACCCTTAAAACTGTATGTGAGCCAGTTATTTTTTTTTTTTTGAGACGGAGTCTCGCTCTGTCGCCCAGGCTGGAGTGCAGTGGCCGGATCTCAGCTCACAGCAAGCTCCACCTCCCGGGTTCACGCCACTCTCCCACCTCAGCCTCCCGAGTAACTGGGACTACAGGCGCCCGCCACCTCGCCCGGCTAGTTTTTTGTATTTTTTAGTAGAGACGGGGTTTCACCGTGTTAGCCAGGATGGTCTCGATCTCCTGACCTCGTGATCCACCCGTCTCGGCCTCCCAAAGTGGTGAGCCAGTTATTTAGTAGATGGGCGAATGTATATACTTTACAGTTCCTACTACTGAAAAAGGATGTGAAGCAGAGGGACATTCTAAAGATGACATCTAGCGGTTGCTGTGGTAACCTTATAGACTACATGTTAGAAATCTTTTATGTCAGTTTCTAGAGTTGGAATTGGCATCTTCTTAGCTTTAACATACAAGAACAAGGCAATAACTGTCAGTTATTAACCCTTACAGGCTGTATTTGTGATGACTGTTCAGCCTATAGAGAGTAGTGGAGTCACAGTGGAAGTGTTCAAGAGCAGCCCTACAATGATGGAAGGAATCTAAAACCTGTGTTAAAATTTTCATGGCAACCTTGAAGAACTGTCACTGCAGCTAACGATAAAAGTTCATGTTTATGACAGAGCACTTACTATTCAACAGGCACAGTGCTAAACGCTTTATAAACACCATCTCATTTACATCTTACAGTAGTTCTAAAAAGTAGTATTATTATTTTATAAAAGAGAACAAAACTCAGACTTAGAAAATTTAGGTGACGTGTTCTAAGTCCTATCATTAGGACACGATTGTGCCAGGATTCAAACCCAGGTCATCCATCTGCACTCGTAAGCACTGCTCTATCCAGCGTCCAGGTGGTTGCCATGAAACCCGGTCTGGGTCTATTATAAACATGCCCCTTTAAGGGAAGTACTCTGTAGCGATGCTGGCTTATCCAGTCTAGCCTTAATCATCTACACTCATTAAACAACAACCACTTTGAGCATGACACTGTTGTGATTTCACAAAGTATGATGTACTCTTGTTATGACATTAAAGTATACAACTAAGCTTACAAGAATAATTGTGCCACATCATAATTTTATTTTGAAGCCTAGCTCCAAAGTAAGGCAGAATGGCTAAATGAGGTAAGCCTAATAAGCATGGTAGGGGAGATGCTGCACAGCTGAGGCAGTGAGAGGACGCTTCCCCAAAGAGCTGACCTCGGAATAAGCTCTAAAGCCTAGCTACTTGGAGAGCAGCTATGGAGGGACAGCAATGGCATGCCTTGTTTGAAATGCAGCATCTTAGACCCTACCCTAGATGTACTGAATCAGAATTTGCATTTTAACAAGATCCCCTGAGATTTGCAGGCACATTAAAGTTTGAAAAGCACTGCTTCAAAGAGCAGATAGCATTTCAGCAGCATATACAGAGGGAACGGCACTGTAGGTACAGGGAATGGCACGAGCAAAGGCACAGTGGTGGGAATGAATACAGCCCTTTGGGGGTATATCATATCTGGTTGAGCTGTGGCACAAACTGGAATGAAAGATGGTGAGTAGTGGGAAGATAGGTAGGGTGGAATTCATGGAGGGCTTAAGAACTACATCTTGTTCTGGAGGTAATGGGAATATCAAAGTTTTTGGTCAGAAGGTGATGTAATTTTTTTGTTGACTAGACTCTTAAAATTTATAAAGTATTTAAGCTTTGTGATACGTTCAGAACTTAACCTTTGGGTAAGACGTGACTCCACATATTTCCTTTAGTCTTCAAATCACCAAACAAATCTATTATTAATAGGTATTAATTTTGTGGAGGCTATTAAAAGAGAATGAAGTGAATCCTGATGGCAAAAATGAACACTTCTGAATTCTACACCAATCATGTATTTACTGTTAGGGATTTGATGATTAAACTGACCTAGGGGATTTAAAAACCCACACAGTCTTGTCCTTCATGAGTAGATAGAACAAGTAGACAAAGTATATTGTCCCTCAGTATTTTGCATGGGTCAGGCTCCCTTTTGCTCTCTCGTTCTGAGAAGTGCTCCCAAATCCCCCCAGGTTCCTTTGATGAGGAATCCGTGAGAGACAGAAGCTATTTTGTAAAGCTGTCAGCTGTCCTGAATAAGGCAGCCAGGAATAAGAGAAACAGATAAGGGTACATTCTCAGGCATGAGGGGGAGCCTTGTCTGCCTTGGATTAAAAGAAGGGAAGAGGATTTTGGAGGGTGGGTGAGTTAACTGAATGGACAGGCTGACAGCAGCGTTACAGAAACAAAATGAGTCAACAAAGACACCCAATGAGTGGTTGAGGAACAAAGACAAGGAAGGGATAAGTGCAGCTAGACACGGGATGCTTCATATCAGGAGCAGTTGCATTTCTCAGGGAGGGTGAGTTAGAGGGAAAAGGGGAAAGGTAAAAATCAAAATCTCTGTTCCTGTACTTTGGGTCTTGCTAACTAGGACATTCTTTGTTCCCACCAGTTGGTGACTTAACCAGTTCCCTTAAGGAAGCTCAAAGACTGATATAATTGCTGGGTCCTACAAGTCAGATGTTGGGAAGATTTGCGTTGCCCTCAGTCAGGACTGGGCATAGCTACTCAAAATCTGACTATCTGTATGATATAGTTAACCTTCCCCAACAAATATAATGACAGATAACTGCAATTAATCTCATCCGGAAAAGGGAACCCACACATGGTGGGGTGGGCTATGCCATTATCCATAGCACATGAGAAAATCCTGTTGACCACAAGACGTAGGAACTCCTTACCCTGCCGGAGGTGTGTGTTCCTAGTGTGGCCTCCCCAGATTCTGGTCGCAACAGTGGTCTTTCTTAGCTTTTGTCCTTTGTGACCACATCTAAGCTGGTCATTAAGGACGATATTTCAGGGGCTTTGCCAACGTAACAGGCCATTTTTAATTGGGGGTTCAGCTGTCACAGTCCCTTGTTTGCCAGGTAAAAGTTTTGTGTTTATTTGCATTTGATTAACTCCACAATCAAAGCTGGAGATAATTTGAATTTACTCAGAGCCTAGCGATTTTCATCTTTGAGTAACGGATCTTGATGATTTGTTCATGCCCTTAGCCCTCAGCTTAAATGACTTCTCCCTGGGCCTCTTCAGGGCCATTCAGAACAATTTCCTGGGGTGGAGGTCACAGCTAATATGCCCCTTTTGCCCCCAGGTTGCAGCTCAGGGGATGGCGTTTTGCTGAAGGTTGACTGCCATTTTTCTTCAATCAGATATGCCAGACTTAAGGAGAGTTTGGAAGAGACGTGGGGGTCAAGACTCTGAGGCTTCACTCTTATCTCCTTGGTTATGTTTTCCTTTTATTTTCTTGCACTAACTTTACTTTGATGGAGAAAAGTTTGCATATTTCGTCCTTAAAACTTGCCAGGTTGTGACTTTCAGTTCTCTTGGTTTGTTGGCGTCAGTCAGAAAGGGTCTATTTTAGTAATATATTTTCTTCTCTTTCTGCTTTCTGAGGGACTATGTTCAGTAGGAGATTAAATTTTTCTTATAAATGTATATGATCCCTTCCAATTCCTGACCATTTGGTCTCTGGCTTTAACAGACACACAACCAGTCTCAAAATGTGAGCAGCGGTTTACCAGCAGCTGTGCAATCACCCACGAAGAATGCAGATCAGTCTCTCAGCTTAGTATTGATAGGTCTCCTTGAAAACCTCCTCCTAGATCCTCTCAGCTAATCACTCTTGTTGGGGTCTTTTACTTACAATTTCTTTCCCAATTTGGAATTTGTTTTGATTGTTTATGGAGTCAGTGATAGAAATCCAACCACTAATTGGCTTAAACATATTGGGGGAACTTACTTCACTTAAATGAAAAATTCATTTGGAGATCAGGTATGGTTGGATCTGAAAGCCACCTCAGCTTTTCTTTGCAAAACACTGATTTTACTCTCAGGCAAGCATTCCCAACCTGGTAGTTTCACATCCCAGCCTTTATCTTCTGAACTCAGCAACTCCGGTGGGGGAAAATATCTCTTTCATAGTAGTTGCAGCAATAATCCTGGAGGTGATCCCCAGTGGCTAAAAAGGACCTGGGTTGGGACACATGTACCTATCTGGATAAGTCACTGTAGCTAGTTGGATGGAATGCTCTAGTTTGGCTAAGCCTGGGTCATGTGGCCATCCTAACAGCAAGGGTGGGGGTCTATTGTACCCTACTTGCATGATTAATTTGGTGAAGAGATGGATTCTTAAAAGAAAACTAGATGCTGAGCAGGTAAAAACAACAAATGTCTTTCATGTCCTGATAGGTCAGTTTTGAAATTGATCCAAGAAACCAGTTTTTATACCCAAAGAAACTCTGCAGGTCAAAAAAATTAAATATAGAAAAAAATGTAAAGATTCTAAAAAACCAATTTTATCACATGTGGCTGGACCAACTCTGAAATATTCAGCAAATTTCATTTATTGCTGAAGTCTCATATAACATACTAGTTCCACATACTAATCCTATGATCCTTTAGTCAATCTTCTGGTTTCGAATTCAGATGATTGTTATGTGGTAAGTATTTCACTGAAATCGTATGAAATGGTGGGAACTTCACCAGTATACCACAAATACTAAGGAGCCCCCTTTATGCTGTAGGCACTGAACTGGGGACTGGGATACGAATTTGATGAAGACATGGTTCATACCCTAGAAGGACTCAGAATGGGGTAAGACATATACTTTAAATAAATAAATCACAGTGTATCGTGAAATGCCTATAACAAAGGACACAGTTGTCTTCTAAAGTCCCACAAATTGCTAGGCACTGGGCTTTTTTCTCCTCCCACATTTTTTTCCTTAAATTTCAAAGCAACTCCTCAAGGTAGGCAGTATTCCCTGAAGACATTGAGGTTTGGAGAGATGAAGTCTTTTTGGTTAACCAGCTAGTGAGTAGCAGGAAGTTCTGGGAATTCTATTTGGAAATACTTTATTTCTCAGTATTTGGGAATACTACAAAAGCATGACCATTCTTTTAGCCATCCACAAGCTTTGGGACCATTTATTTGTTTCATCTCCACCTTGTAGAGCTTATCTGTCATGAAGTCCTACCAATTATTCCTAAGTAATATTTCTCAGGTCTCACCCTATACTTCTTCCTACTCATGGGTCAGGCTTTCAACATCCTGTACCTAGATTGCAGAGACACTTTAAATGAGCTTCCTTTTACTTTCAGTCTCTCTTTAATTCATTCTGCTATTAAGTGGGTTTTTGAGGTTGGTAGAAGTTGTACACCATACAATACTGCCTTGATCATTTATTTAATAAATATGCATTACAAGGAAGTCATTGTGCTGGATGCTGCTTTAAAGCTTCACATAAAGCACAATCATTTTTAAGGATTTCATCAATGTTTAGAAAGGCAATCATCCATATTATCCTAATAAAACACACATCAACAATCCTTTGCTCCACAAACCTCAATGGTTTCTCACTGCTGCCTTAAAAGTGTTGAAAATGTTTAGCTTAGCATCAAGGTCTTCCTTAGCTATGCCATCCATTCATACTTGTTCTACATATTGTTCTTGACCCATGTACCGCAACCAACTGGCCTACTCAGTCTCTGTAGCATCTGTGCCTGCCCTTCTCCACATCTTGTTCACATCATTCCTAGGTTCTCTCCATTACTGGAAATTCTGGCTGATTGTGATCTTTTTCACTTGTTTTTTTCTTTTTTTGAAGATGAGTCTCCTTCTGTCACCCAGGCTGAAGTGCAGTGGCATGATCTCAGCTCACTGCAACCTCCACCTCCTGGGTTCAAGCGATTCTCTTGCCTCAGCCTCCTGAGTAGCTGGGACTACAGGAGGGCACCACCACCCCCAGCTAATTTTTGTATTTTTAGTAGAGATGGGATTTCACCATGTTGCTGAGGCTGGTCTTGAATTCCTGGCCTCAAGTGATCTGCCTACCTCCCAAAATGCTGGGATTACAGGTGTGAGCCACCATGTGTGGCCTGATGGTAATCTTATTTGTAAACTCTGAGATGGTTTCTCATTTGTACTTCCTATAACTTGGTCTGCGTCATTGGCATTTGTGACCTTCTCTAAACTATGATGAGTTAATTTTTTTAATGTGTAAGTATTTTCTTCTAACAAGGATGTTTTGCTTCATTGCATCACCAATATGTGATTAAACATCTGTTGATAAAGGGTTTGAAAGTGTTCTAATTACTGGTGGACATGAGCTTTTGTGCAGAGTAGGAATAGAGGGACTCAGCTAAGAGGAAAAGAGATGAGAACAAAAAAAGGCACAGATGAAAAATTGCTTCTCAGTCTTTATTTTTAATTTTTATTCGTTTTTAGAGACAGAGTCTCACTCTGTTGCCCAGACTGGAGTGCAGTGGCATGATCATAGCTCTCTGCAGCCTTGAACTCCTGGGCTCAAGAGATTCTCTCCCTCAGCTTCCTGAGTAACTGGGACTACAAGTGCACACCACCATATCTGGCTTTTTTTTTTTTTTTTTAAACTTTTTGTAGAAAGGGGGTCTTGCTATGTTGCCCAGGCTGGTTTTAAACTCCTGGCTTTAAGTAATCCTCCTGCCTTGCCCTCCCAAAGTGCTGGGATTACAGACATAAGCCACTGCACCTGGCCCCTCAGTCTTTAAGTTTTATTCTTCATCTTGCTTTGATACATTCTCTGGTGAAGGAGAAAGTCTCTTGCCTGCAGGGTGGGAAGGACACAAAGTATGAACCAGTATGAACTGAAAGTCAAGTACCAAAGTCAGTTTCACTAACTCACTTTGGATTAGTGAGCCAAAATGGTAAAATTTTTTTTTTGTTTTGTTTTTTTGACAGAGTCTTGCTCTGTTACCCAGGCTGGAGTGCAGCAGCGCAATCTTGGCTCACTGCAACCTCTGCCTCCTGGGTTCAAGCGATTCTCCTGCCTTAGCCTTCTGAGTAGCTGGGACTACAGGTGTGTGCCACCATGCCCAGCTAATTTTTGTATTTTTAATAGAGCTAGGGTTTCATCATGTTGGTCAAGCTGGTCTCGAACTCCTGACCTTGTGATCCACCCCCCCCCCCCAACCTCCCAAAGTGCTGGGATTACAGGCATGAGCCACCGTGCCCAACCAGTAAAATATTTTTTATTATTCATTGATTTAATTTCCTTCATGCAGAGATTTTAATAATACCAGTAGTTTAAGAAGTAATTTTATGTAGGATTTAAGATTACACAGTTTTGATAATATCTTTATTAACATAATGATCTTTACAGGAAACTTTTTTTCTAAATGAAGACTACATCGTTTAAATCCTTATTTTATGTTAAGGGGAACTCGTGATTAGTGTTGATATTTTATAGAGGTTTTCTGTGATTTTCTCTGGGTTAAAGCACTTAAGCAGTGAATAAAATATCATTTGTTTCTATGCTTGTCTTGTAGAGGGTGTTTTGGCTGACTTCAAGGCTGAATTATTTTCTCTGAAATAATTTTACAGGAAAAAGACCGGCAATTTGCTGATAACTTTTGTTACAAATAACCACATAGTCAAGACCTAATAACAAATTGATTATACAATGGGGTAACAAGAATGTGAGATAATGATACTTGTTATGAAATAACTTAAAACAATTTCTCTCTGCTTTGGAGACTCATACTGCTGAAGACTGACTTCAGTTTTTTCAAGAAATGATTTAAAAAAAGAAAATAAAAAAAAGCTGTTAGGTTGATTTGTTTTCTTTCAAACAGTCTTAATAGCTTCAATTTCTGGAACTTACTTCTTGAAGACAGTAACATTGCACTTGATAATATTTTGCTCATTCATCTCCAGAATGTTTGTTCAGTTGAGAAATGAAAATGGGTCTCAATATAGTACATAGAGTGATTTCTTCTAAATGGCACTAAACTGTTTCTGGCCTAGGGAAGTATTAGTTCAGGGTCCTGTATAAGTTGATGCTTACTCTGACACATGGATGCAATAATCCAGCCGAATTTGCAAATTAGAAACTTTCTTATGGTTTAATTTTTCCCCAAATGTATGTTGTTGGTTTTCTGTGACAGGAAATGGGAAATATGCAAAGGCACAAACACTATTCTGCATTAGGGGGCTAATATTTTCCCATGCTTTTGATGAAAGTTGCTTTTCTTTACATACAGTGTGCTCTAGTGTGCGGATACATTGGTATTATGTGTTCAATAACACAGAAAATCTTTTATTTAAATGATTAGAATATAAATCCTGTTTTTCAGATCTGATTTCTTGACATTTGGGGGGAACACTAGCATGTCTGTTGCTTTTGTTTTAGGAATAAAAGTAAACTCCGTAGGGAGTTCACCAAAATCCTCACCCTTTACAAACTAAGAGGAACAAATTGTTGCTTCATTCACATTTTGGTCTTCCTGTGGTATGGTATCTCCCTTCAGTCTATTGTTTGTTTTGCTTTATCTTTGACTCCAACAGAGATCAAAATACATTTTTTTTGGAATTATAGTTTGGCAATATGCTGGCAAATGGGAAAACACATAAAGCAAATTTTTTTCCACAATGCTTTTAATATTGAGACAGATTTTTATCCAACAGAGCCGACAGAATGTAACATGAGTGCACCAGCAGCCCAGAGCTGTAAACACAGCTTCCTGATGACATATCCCTAGGGGGACAGATCATACAGTTTCTATATTATTCAGCTTGTTATTCGACTGGCACAGAACTGATTTTTGCTTCAGAAAAATGTTTCTTTTCTGAAACTCCAGCTGTCCCTCATTCATAAAGCGGTGTTTTAATAAGGTGGTTGTTTAGTATGAAACAATGATAGCGCTAATAATGAATCACTAACAATACAGCACACTTCTTACCATGGATGGTCTACTTTACGCCAAACAGCTGGAGGAAACGTGGGGGAAAATGCAATCAAGCATTTAAATATCATAGCTGGATGTTTCCAAACATCAGTATCCAGATGCTTAGCTTTGTGAAGGTAATATGTTTGATTGCCTGCTTTTTAAAATATTTTATCTGGATCTTTTGATGTTCTGTAGGTGCAGTCATGTACTGTTCTTCATTTTCAGTATGCTGAATGATTTTTCTGATCATGGATCATCAGAAAAACAGTAATGCTGGAGACTAGCTGAGACTAGGCTTGGCCGGAATTGTGTGAGCTGAAGGAGAAGAGGATGACATGAGACTTGGACTGTGGTTAAATGGGTCCCTCTCCTGGCTAATACATATGGAAGCAGGCACCTTTTAAAGACATCAGCTGAAGCAGATTCAGTTTTCAGTTAAGGGATATATAACAATTATGATGTCTGGTGGAAGAACCAGATTCTCTTGTCTGCCCTGAGACCCAGAGGCTGAATAACCAGGAACTTCCAGAGATATTCGGTTCTCAGAAAGAAAGCAAGCTCTCCAATATGCCATTGAGGATACTGGCTTAAAAGAAGTCTGTTCTTACCAGGCCAAAGTAGAGCTCTTCTCTTCCTCAGACAGACGCCTCATTAGGCAAAATTAAAAATCTAGGAAAATAGAATACTTTTTCTTTTTAGGATCTCAGAGTACCCCGCTCAAATGAACTCATGCTTCCAGTACACTTCTCCAATACCAGTTACTGGTACTTATAATGAGAGTCCTTGCCAAATGCTTCACTAAATGAAAACCCCTGAAAATTAATTATCTCATCAAAGATGGCTCACTTTCAGAACCGGATTCATACATCCTGGCACTAAAATAAATGCCAACTCCCTCCTAAGAATGAAAGGAAAAATAGTCACTTACTGACATGTCCCTGCGGGAATCAATAACATTACAGATCATAGAGGAGACAAGAATAGCCTGGGCATATTAATAACTCGGCCGACTCACTGATTTGAGATGACTAGTTAAATAGCATTCTGCACTGATGAGGACTCCATGGCACGAGGAACAATGTCATCATTAACATGTGAGACTGTTTAGCATTTTGAACACTTCACTCATAAAGAGAACTTAACACAGGACTATTTATTGGGCTTTAGACAGATGGTTTAATGTTTTTTTAGCCTTCAGCCTATCAGACCACCCGTGGTTTCCTTCAGCCAAGGGCTTTTAAAAAATAATTGGTCTATAGCAATTTTCTAACAAGTCTGACAGCAATATATTTTTCTAAACCTTTTTTTTAACCCTTAACTATCCCTTACAGTGGTTTGTGGTTGACAGACTTCTCTGTCTGACACTGATTCCTCACATATAAGTAATTACTGACATAAAAGATGAAGGGGCTGAAATTTCATCATTAATGGTTTCTTTGCTATAGAAAAAGCTATTTAGAAATGATTATTTTGGAAAACAGTTCTTCCCTAATTAGACATTGCCTGACACTCTAGAAGATATTTCCCAAAAATCTTTCAATACAGGAAATGACAACCCAACATAGATGGGTAACTGTGGGTGGCAAAGGATGCATTGCTCTAAGCATGTATGTGTTCATCTTAAAATGGTAAAGAGGGTCAAATGTGCCTCTGTGTGGGGAATATGTGAGTGTGCTTAGGAAGGAATAAAGTGGCTGTGGATCCCTGCTCTTACTGTCAAAGTGAGAGACCAGTACAATGGAAAAGCAAGCAGGACGTGTTTTTATAGTGCAGACATCTTAATAACTACCTGCACCACCCTGGCCACTGGTCAGCTCTTCAGGTCCTTCTATGGGTCCTTTTAGTGAAACAGCATGGCCCAGAGGCCCAGAGACTGTGGACTGGCCCAAATGGATGCTTATTTGCATATTCTTCGGTATGTAGCTTCCCCGGTAGGGTTATGAAGAGGCATGCTTAGGCTTGGGGCAGAGAAAAGCAAGTATACAGCAGAGAGGACTTAGTGATAAGATGTTCTAAGGGGAAAAGAGTCTTCTGACTGCGCACTCGAGAGGGCTTGAGAAGCCTGAAAGTCTTAGTGCAGAGCTCGTGATTGGCTTTTCTCTTTGAGGAATAAATGTCTCGCAGGAGGCTCAGATTTCCTGCTGACACTTCATGCAGGGTTGGATTGGAGTCCTTGCTGATTCTGTGGCTGCTGCTAGTGTCAGGATTTTGCACTGATACTGTCAATTTCTTCACCTGTGAGGAAGACGCCCCTGGTACCAGCATCGGTGTTTTGTTTGATCACGTCCAGTCTAATTCCCAGCGCGAGGTGCCAAGTCAGTTTCAGCTGATTAAATAATTCGACAGCTCTCTGCTCCGGGTGCGCGAGGGCTACGGGCAGCTGACTGTCGGGGACGCCGGCCTGGACCGCGAGCGGCTGTGTGGCTAGGCCCCACAGTGCGTGCTGGCCTTCGACGTGGTCAGCTTCTTGCAGGAACAGTTCCGGCTGGTGCACGTGGAGGTGGAGGTGAGGGACGTCAACGACCATGCGCCGCGCTTTCCCAGGGTCCAGATCCCGGTGGAGATGTCCGAGGGTGCGGCTGTGGGCACGCGCATCCCCTCGGAGGTGCCGGTGGACTAGGACGTGGGCGCCAGTGGGCTGCAGAGCATGCGCCTGGCCGAGACGCACAGCCCCGTCCGCGTGGAGCTGCAGAAGCGCACGGACGGCGCTCAGTGTGTGGGCCTGGTGCTGCTGCAGGAGGCAGGCCGCCTACAGCCTGGAGCTGGTGGCCCTGGACGGCGGCCGCCCGCTGCTCTCCGCCACGGCCGTCTTCAGTGTGTGCATCCTGGGCGCCAATGACCACAGCCCGGCCTTCCCGCAGGGCACCGTGGCCGAAGTGGAGCTGGCGGAGGCGCGCCGGTGGGCTCCCTGCTTCTCGACCTGGACGCGGCTGACCTCGAAGAGGGCCTTAACGGCGAAGTGGTGTTCGCTTTTGGCGCCCGCACCCAGCCAGAGGCGCGCCGCCTCTTTCAGCTCGACCAGCGGTTGGCCCGCCTCACCCTAGCCGGGCCCGTGGATTACCAGCGTCAGGATACCTAAGAGCTGCACGTGCCGGCGCAGGGCCGCGCTGCCGCCTGCAAGGTCATCGTGCGCATCCGCGACGTCAATGTCAACGCACCCGACGTCGCTATCACCCCGCTGGCCCCCCGGGCGCGCCGGCTGCCTCGCCCTTCGCCGCTGCCGCCGCCGCCGCTGCCCTCCAGGGAGCGGACGCTAGCTCGTCGGCGGGACCCGGGACGCCCAAGGCTGGCGCCACCTCGATGGTGCCGGAGGGGGCGGCGCGCGAGAGCCTGGTGGCCCTGGTCAGCACCTCCGACAGGAATTCGGGCGCCAACCGGCGGATGCGCTGCGCCCTCTACTGGCACGTGCACTTCCGGCTGCAGCCGGCCTGGTGGTGAACGCGGCGTCGCTGGACCGCGAGCGAATCGCCGAGTACAATCTGACGCTGGTGACCGAGGACCGCGGTGCGCCCCTGCTGTGCACCAGGAGGCCCTACACGGTGCGCGTGGGCTACGAGAAAGACAACGCGCCGCTCTTCACGCGGCCGGTCTATGAGGTGTAGGTGAGTGAGAATGCCCCGCCCAGCGCCTACCTGGCTACGGTGGCCGCCCGGGACCCGGACCTGGGCCGCAACGGCCAGGTCACCTACAGGCTGCTGGAGGCAGAGGTGGGCCGCGCCGGGGGCGGTATGGCCACTTAGGTCTCGGTGGACCCAAAACCAGGAACTGCGCGCTCGACGGCACTTTGGCTGCGAGGAGCTGGCGGAGATGCAGCTGCGGCTGGAGGCACTAGACGGCTGCTGTCAGGCGCTATGGGGCCTGGCCATAGTGCGGCTGCAGGCGGAGGACCAGAACTACCACGCGCCCCGCCAGGTGGCCCCACTGCTTCTCAGTGGCTCAGCCCAGCTGCCTCTGCCCGGGGATGCACCACTGGGCTACGTGCTGACCGTCTGCAGGCAAAAGACGCGGACGAGGGCGCCAACACCGAGCCGACGTACATAGTCCTCGGCAGCGACGGCGGCCCTGAGGTGCCGGCCCTGCACCCGGCTTCGGGCGCCACCCAGCGCAGAAGTGGTGCTGATGCCGCCGCCTCACGAGGGAGGGGAGCCACGCATCAGGCAGGGAATGGGAGGGCAGCTTGAACCCTCCCTGTTTTGGTCGGTGTTTTGGCCAGCGGCTGCATCCTTCTGCTAGTGGCCATCATCACTGTGACTTGTTCTTGCCAAAGCAAGGCTAGGACGCTGGTGAAGAAGCTCCATGAGCACTCCCCAAGCAGATTTCAGGCAACGAGTGACCACGGTGGTCCACGTGTCAGAGCCATAGGGGCTGACTCTGGGGGCTTCCGCTCCGGGTTCTTCGCAGACACACGGCCATTTTCCATTTCCGGGGCCCAGGCGGTTGAGTCTGTGGAGGATTCCTAGTCTGAGGTCAGTGAGGTGTCTTGGAGCTCCTCTTGTCCGGAGAGGAGCAGGACTGCATGGGCCCTGGTAGGGCACCGCTGCCCTTCTTAGTGTCCTCATTCACTTGGAGTAGATCTTCATGCTACTAGCCTTATGAAACTGCAGTGACTGATTTGGGACTTCAAATGGTTGATATTTCCGGGCTTGTTTTTTTTTTTTATTTGAAAAGAAAAGTTATCCACAGACAAGGTTAGGGGCAGGCTTGATAGTCACATGTGCATTCATGTAGGTTCATGTCTGTTTTTGTTGTTTTTGCCTGTATTAACTTCCTTTGGGTACAATTTGGATACATTCAACCCTCAGGGTTAATGCTGTTTTTCTGAAACACTCCGGATGAGGAATGCGGCGCCTGCTCTGTCAGGTTTGATATTAGATGGTGAAATATTATTAACTGCTGCTCTCACCCCTTTTGAAAATAGGGTTCAATCTCAGTTCCTTTTCATTCCTCATCCCCTTGTGGAGAAAATAAATCTGCGGCAAGTTTAAGGTAATTTCAGAATATTTATTGTTATCTCTAAGTAATGTGTTTGACATTTTATACATTTTTATGGATACCAAAGTAATTCTTTCCTTTTCACTTTCAGTATACATTCAAATATAGATGAGTTCAGTATGAAGGACAGTGGAAAAGTAGACAGTGAATTGAATGACAGCCATTTGGATATCAGCAGAGAGGGTTTCAAGAAAGCATCCTTTCAAATGATTGCAAAACGAGGGTAAGTTCAAACCTGTGACTTTGAAGCTCTTCTTCTCAAAGCATCATAAGACTCATTCCTGACTTAATTACAATACTAAATAAGTGAGTAGGTGATTTTGTTTGGCTTTGCTTTGTTTACAGAATGCTGCACCAACACAACCTCATTCTATCCAGTCCATCTGCTGTGTCATTTGGGGGTGCGCTTTAGGCCCAATTCTGTGGAATAGTGTCTGGTTCTGGAGTGGTAGCTCCTGTGGTGAAAGGCATTGTCAATTATGAGGTATTTTCTGTTAGTGTGCATGAAAATGGGCACTAGATCTTTTCCCTCAAAGAAAATATGTTACTCAAAGAGCAGTCATAATGGTTTGTCCTACTGACTCAAATGCCTCGTCACCATAACAGGTGTTTTTGCACAGTCTATGTTCAGTTCCTTTGACTTTTTTTTTTTTTTAAATGAGGGGCTTCCAGAAGCATCCACCTCCTGGTTACCTTCCTCTGAATATTCTCTAGTGGTCAACATACTTTCTAAAATGGAGAACTTGAAGTTGTATACAGTGATTCAGTACCAGCCTCTCTTCTGAGGTCCACATTCGTATACACAACTGCCTACTCAACATCTCCATTTGGATTCTGAATGGACATGCTATATGTTCAAAACTAAACTCTTGGTTTCTATTCTCCAAACCTGTTTTTCCTCTGGTGTTGATATCTCAGCAAAAATGACATATCTATTCACTTAGTTGCTTGCTCTGGCTTAAATCCTTGGTGTTATTTTTGATTTGTTTCTTCCTACACACAACTTTCGATCCATCAGCAAATTCTGTTGAGTTTTCTTTCAGAATATATTCTCAATCAATTCACTTCTCACCACATTCATTGCTACCACTCTACCCCAGGCACCGTCATCGCTTGCCCAGCAATGGCAGTAGCCTCAAACTTGGCCCCTGTGCTTCTACTGTGGCCCTCTTGCAGACCATTCTGCATATGAGAACTAGACTGGTCTCTTACTTCATAAATCAGGTTGCATTACTCAACTCTCCAAATACTTGTCACTTAAATAAAATCCCAAATCCTTATCATGGTGTCTTAATTACTATTGCTGTGTAACAAGCTAGGCTAAAATATAGTGGCATAAAACAACCATTTTATTATGCTTGTAGATTCTGTGGTCAATTTAGACAAGGTAGAGCAGGGATGGCTTATCTTTCTTTCAAAGTATGTAGGGCCTTAGCTGGGGTGATATGATGGCTGGAGGCTGGAACCATCTGAAAGTTTCTTTAGTTACATGCCAGGTTTGTGGGCTGGGATGAGCCAAAGCCTAGGAGAGCTGACTTGGTGAAGTGGGAAAAAGGGAGGCTTCATGTTCTCTTTACACGTGGCTTGACTTCTTACAGCCTGGCAGCCTCTGCAAAGTCACATGGCAGCTCGGGCTGCAAACATGAATGATTCATCCAACAGGACAGAAGTCACACCCTCTTTTGTGACCCAGCTTCTGAAATTACATGGTCATTTCAATCATATTCTACAGTCTAAGCTGTCTTAAGCTCACCCAGATTCAAGTGGAGGGGACAAAGACCCTATGCCTACCCTAGAAAATTTTCCTAGAGTTTTGAGGGCCATGTTTGTAAATCAGCCACACATGACTCATCAAGTCCTGCATTATCTGGCCCTTGGCTCTCTCTTCTACCTGATTTCTTACCCCTCTTCCCCAGGATGCTTTAGATTATCTTATTGGCCTTCTTGTGTTTTTTGTATACACAAAGCATCTCTCCATCTCAGACCTCAGGGTCTTGCTGTTCTCTCACCTGGTAAGCTTTTTCTAGATATCCATATTGCTTCCCACCTTCATTTAGGCCTTTGTTCACATGTCCATCTAATCAAAAGAGGTCTTCCAAACCTCATATTGCCTCTCCTCCCTGTCACTCTCCATCTTCTTTACTCTGCTTTATTTTCATTCCTAGCATTGATCACTCCCTGGCATTATTTGTATATTTATTTGTTTATTATTTGTCTCTTGTTCCATGTTGAATGGCCACCATCAGATATATACTGAAACAAAAAAACAGAGCAAAACAAAAATCAGCAAATTTACTGAGTGGATAAATGAAAGGTGTGGTCTAACCAGCACATACATTGAAACTTGTATGACTAGTTCTTATGATCATATTGCACTTTAGGGTAAAATTGTATTGGTATTTTTTGGAAGTTCCATTGTACTCCCTAACTTTCTGAAAAATGTTAGTGTGATCTTAAAACCTGAAGATTCTATAGTGAGTTTATGTTTCCGGATAATTTAGTGTTAAATTAGCCTTTTCAAAAGAATCAAAGGACTGGAACTCCTACTGTTTATATTTTCTATTTAGGAAATTACCAGCTTATTCTTGTCTTAACTTAGTTTCTTCTTCCTAATAACAAGCATGATAACTCAAAGTGCTGCTATGGCAAACGAGAATGTGATCAAGGCAATGCATTCAACCTGAGAGAATATTTTTTTCTTAGTAATAACAGTCACAGCACTGCTTCTTACCTGTATTCAACAAAAACCTTTTATTTGTTTAGTAACATTTACAGAGGACTCTTTATGTACCAGAAACTGTTTTAGGTACCTTATAAATATTAAACTCACTTGAGTCATACAACAGTGCTATTAGGCAGGTGCTATCATTTGACCCCATTTCATACATGGGAAACTCAGGCACAGAGCTGTTCAAGTAATTTGTTTGAGGCCGCTCAGCTGTGAGGGGCAGAGCTTGGTCTCCAGCCTGGGAAGTCTGGTTCTAGAGTTCATGCTTTTAATGTTCTGCTGTAGCATATTTTTTCTGCAGGTTTTTAAACACTTATTTTATGAGTCTTTTAAAGATTTAGGGCCAGTTTACATTCCTGAGGATGTTTCTGTCTTTGAGTTTGAATGAGATGCTCTGATTTATGGTTTGGTTTATCCTCCAACTCTCTGCTGCATTTTCTTGTAAAACTTTTAGTGGGATTATTGAAAGGATGACACATAGGTAATGGCAAGAGAATTGAATTAGATGTTGATAGAGAGGAGATAAGAAGTTTAATGAAAATATTTTAATTTTTTTTGCATCTCACTCTGAATAGTTAACAGAGAATTAATGAATCAATGAATACACTACTAACCCTCAGAAACTTCATTTTAGATTGTTATTTCACCCATTCCTCCCACCAAACCTGTATTAAAGATTCCAGCAAATAATTTAATTGACTTGCTTGAATTTTATTTCCACTTCATTTCCTCAGTACACCAGCAGGTGGAGGTGCAAGTCATTGGCAGAAAATCCGGAGGAAGAAAAAAAAGCAAACAGCTAGAAAACCAGTCCTGGAACAACCGAATATTGTTTACATTTTTAAGTATATTTCTATGTAGCATTCAATTGTTTCTCCTTTTTTTGAATTTTAAACTATTTTTTTTCCAACTTTTTTTCGGATTATTCAGGATGAAAAACATTCAAGGATCCTGAAAAATTAAACCAGGAATCTCAAACCAGCAAAAATGGTTCACATCATGCATATAGCTACAGGATTGAACTTTCTTCAAGTACCCTTTACCCTTACATTTCCCAGATGAAAAATACAGATTTCCAACCAGAACACTCAGAACTCAATTGATGTTATTTTCAAGTCTGTGCCTCCCAAGTAAAGGGCTGCCAAGTGTCTATGACAGAGTTCAGAACTGCAGGCCAGCAATGCCACTTCCCCCTTCTTGGACAGAATGATGAATTAAATCATCCTTTAGTGGATGGATCACCTTCACATACTTCAGAAATAGCCACTTCATTCTAAAAAGCTGCAATTCATATAGACGGTCATTTCTGTCAAGTGTTTACAAGCCAGGTTACATGCATGAGCCTTCTAGTTTGATATACATTTTCTTAAATTAGGTTGACAGTCCGTGACACAGCACAGGATGATTTTATAGAATCTAGGATATTTTACCAAAAAGTCTTAAAAGTGGTCTTTATTGCCATGAATATAATAAATGATCATGTATTTTATATTCTAGTACCTTTTATGAATATAAATAAAATATTCAGTCTGGCTACTCATTTACATTTGAATGTGTATGTGATTCTACTGCGAATGCAATTCAACTTCAGAATAACTTTAAGTTGAATTAACCTGGACCCGGACCTTAATCATGAGGCCCAGTGAGGAGGAAGAGGAAGCTGTGGGCAGGCAGTATTTGAGTGGGGGTTACTCAAATTGTGGCTCTAGCCTGGCGTCTGAGAGGGTTGCTGAGTGTTTCATGGGTATAACAGTGGCAGATTTTGGCAGTGGGTGAAAATCATATGGCAGTGGCTGGTGATGTGTTTCCGGGCACTTATCCCATTCACAGCATCAGCTCAGAGGCTGGGGCTACAGGGAGCAGCATGGTGAGAGAGAGAGAGAGAGATCGTGAGAAGGAGTGAGTGTCTTACGGCCTCAGCCATGTGGGCTAGAATTCCTAGCAGGACTCCTTCTTAGCTATGACAGGATGCTAGGAGAAAACTGAGGCATAAGAGCAAGGATTAAAGGAAGAGTTGGGCCCCAAATGCAGTGACTTAAAGGCTACTTGAGCAGCTGGGCTTAATCTGGGTCCAACCAGATCCAAGGACAGCAAGGCTGGGTGATGAGATGGAAGCGTCTGATTGTGTCTTGTTTTCTGCAGGATCGGCTCGGACTGTGGGAAGAATTGAGTCGGTAAAGTGCAGGATGTTTTGTGTCTCCAACTAGAAGAGCCTGGGTTTCATTAAGATTTGATGGGCAGGAACTGTGCTGCTCAATATACTAACCACTAGCCACATGTGGCTGTTTAAGTTTAAATGAATTACAACTCAATACAATGAAAAATGCTTCAGTCTCAGTAACTATAAAATGTTTTCATCATCACAGAACGTTCTGATGGATGGCTTTGGTCTAGAAGAAGGGGCAGGCCAGAGTTCTACCTTCACAGGCTGGGAGTTGAAGGTAGCCAATGACTCGCTGTCCTTGCTCAGCACATATATGGGGAACTGTGTGTTTTTGTCTGTTTTCCACCCTTCCAAGTGTGGAGAACTAACTACTTCATGACAGTTAGCCTTTTAATGATTCATGTATTTTAAAATGGATTGACACATTATTTATTATATAATCTTTGAAAAATATCTCAAGGCAAGAATTCTCAGTGGTAGAAGGTTTTCTGTAGGCTGGAGAATTTCTAAAGGCTCCTCTGCTATAATTCAGTCCAATCACTTTAGAGATTTTGTAGCAATAGTCATGATAAAACCTACATGCTCTTCCTCCTAAACTCTCCCAAAAATAATTCAGCAGTTTTTAAAACCAGTAATTTATTCCTTATCCATGCTCAGGCGAGAAGCTAGGAAGAACTTCAATCCTTTGGCCACTGGTCTCCCACAGAAAATTACTGCTGTTGGAAATTAGTTTCTGAGTCCCGTGTTATCTTCGGAGAGTCATTGTGTCCTCTGATGTGTCAGCTTTCCAGATCGGGTGGTCTAGGCCCCAGAGAGACTGTGGCAAATGTGAATGTTCCTTGCTTTATCTGATACATATCTTAAAAGTAAAATGGACACCTGTCTTTTGGGTTACATCTAATAATATTTGAAAATTTTAGAGTAATTTTTTGTGTAAATGCATTCTGTGGGAAACATTTTTAAAAGCTGGGAATTTAAAACTTTTCCTCAAATTTACAAACATAGAATTAGATATTTTTACTTTTCTTAAAATGAGGCTCTCATATGTTTGTGACATTAGCTTCTACCTGAATTATGATTCCTAATGCAATTTATAATTCCTGAATCTTGTCTGTTTATGATTGCATCCCTATGAATAATAATAGGCAATCCTTATCAAACGCTATATGCAAGGTTCTATGCTAAATGCTTTTCATGAATTATTGTTTTTACACCTTGTAACAATCCTAGGAAGTAATAATATTACTACCTCAATTTTATAGCTGAGGAAATGAGTTTAAAGAGGGTAATATGTTTGAGGTTACATAGTAAGCAAATGAACTTAGAGTTTAAAAAATTACGGTATAGGCTGGGTGCAGTGGTTCATGCCTGTAATCCTATCATTTTGAGAGACTGAGCAGGTGGATTTCTTGAGCCCAGGAGTTCAAGACCAGCCTGGGCAACATGGTGAAACCCCATCTCTACAAAAAATATAAAAATCAGTCATGTATGGTGTTATGTGCCTGTAGTCCCAGCTCCTCAGGAGGCTGAGGTGGGAGAATCACTGAGCCTGGGGAGGCTGAAGCTGCAGTGAACTGTGATTGCACCACTGTACTCCAGCCTGGGTAACAGAGGGAGACCTTGCCTCAGAAAAAAAAAAAAAATTACAGTATAATGCTAAAGTGCACGAATTTCGAGTTTACAGCCAGATGAAGTTTTATGTATACTCACTCTTGTAACTACCACCTAGATCAAGGTTTGGAATATTTCCAGATCCCCAGATGGCTCCCACATATACCTTCCTGGGCAATACCTCTTCCGGAAGTAACTACTATTTAGAATGTAAAAATCATTATAGTCATTAAGGAAAACAGTATGGAGGTTCCTTAAAAAATTAAAACTAGAACTACCGTATGATCCTGCAACCCCACTTCTAGGTGTAAACCCAAATGAAACAAAACCAAAAGCACTATTTTGAAAAGGTATCTACACCCCCGTGTTCATTGCAACATTATGTATAATAGCCAAGATATGGCATCAACCTAAGTGTCTATAGATGGATAAGTAAAGAAATTACAGTATATATATATCTATATATACCTATATATGCAGTATATATATATGTGTATATATACACATACATATATATGTATGATGGAATGTTATTCAGCCTGAAAAAAGAAAATCTTAACCATTGGTGACAATTTGGATGAAAGTGGAAGACGTTACACTAAGTAAAACAAACCAGTCACAGACAGAAAAATACTGCATGATCTCACTTATGTGTGCAATCTAAAAAAGTCAAATTCACAGAAGCAAAGAGTGGAATGGTGGTGTGCTAGGTGAGGGGGAGGGGAAACTGGGAGATGTTGGTCAAAGGGTACAAAGTTTCAGTGAGGATAAATAAATTCTAGAGACCTAATGTTTAGCATAGTGACCATAGAATAATGCTGTATTTGATTCTTGAGATTTGCTAAGATAATGTATCTTAAGTGTTCTCACCCACATGGGGAAAAAACAACTATCTGATTTTTAGCTTGAATATAGTAATCAGTTCACTATGTATATGTATATAAGAACATCATGCTGTACAGTTTAAATATATAAAATTTCAATTAAAAAATTTAAAAGAGGTAACTATTATTCAAACCTTTTTCACTATTACTTTTTGCTGTATGCAAATGTCATATAAATGATACAATTTATACTTTTGGGGCCTGGTTCAAAATTATGTCTATGAACTTCACTCCATGCTGTGTATACCATGGTTTGTGCATTTCACTGCTGTATAGTATCTCATTGTATGCATTTACCACAATTTATCCATTGTATAGTTGATGGAGCTTAGGGAAATTTTCAGTTTTTGACTTTTGTGAATAATGAATTAGTTTGCACATTTTTTTTGGTGGACATAAACACTAATTTCTGTTGGCCATATACCGAGGAGTAGAATTGTGTCAAAGAGTGATGTATCTATGGTTTGAAGCTTGAATTTTTTATTTTTTTTAAGACTAGGTTTCACTCTGTTGCCCAGGCTGATTTTGAACTCCTAGGCTCCAGCAGTCCTCCTGTCTCATCCTCCCTAGTAGCTGGGATTACAGGTGTGCACCCCTGTACCCAAGTTGAACCTTGAGTTTTCTAACTCCACTATTATCCATTGTGTAACACTCATTACATCAATAGCAGCTAATAAAGACTGAGAGCTCTCTATGAGGTCTTTAAGCTCTCCTTTTCTAAGCAGGATATTGATTCAATAGAGAACTTTCTATAAGCTTAACTAATAACAGCAGGGGGAGGTCTTCTGTTTGTTCAACAAAGAGGAGAGTCTTTTACGTTATTATTAAATAGCTGATGTATTACAATGTATGTGGAACACTTAGTAGCTTCTTTTTGAAAAGATCATGATAATACCCATCTTTGACAGACTTGTTTTACTCATTGAAATGTATACAATAAGAGTAGAGTTAGCAGTTGATCATTCATTTACTTGTATACTGTAATTAGCCAAGGAAGAAACAAATCAATTTAAAGCCAATTTCCATAGTCTACACATGCACAGGAATTGATTGCAGACTTGAATTTGCTGAATAAAAAGTGAAGCTGGCTAATCTCAATTTGTATTTCATCGAGTAAATGTCAGCTATTGATTTCTGTGGCTTACTACTGGTGAGGCAATCTGTCTGTCATTCTTTAAAGGCAGCACAGCACGATCGCTATGCCGTTTAATTAGGTGTGGTCTAGTCATTTCACTGTTTGAGGAAGATGAAATATTTAGCTGTAGTGGAAGGAAAAACCTCAGCCAGCTGCCTGCTCTATCACCCTCTTTCAGACTGGTACTCATCTTAATTTAATGCCCATTGATTCTTATTGTTAGATGTACAGAGTAGCCCTTTTGTAATGTAGTGTTGGAAGATGAAGCTAAAATGGACTTTACAGGCTAACCGAACTCTCTGAAGCTTTCTTGAACTCTTGACAATGCAGCATTACATTCTAGGGGAATGACTTGACCTGTGTGTTATAGAATAGGTTTCCACAGTGTGCCTGGTTTTCTTAGAGAGTAATCCATGTTGCCATTGTCATACAGGATTTGTATAGTCTCTGACAAGTTGTAATGCCTTTTTCCCTGGCACAACACAGAAGATGTAATGGTTTAACTATACCTGAACACTACTGCTTTTGTGAAAAACGGCCTGAAATAACAGTGAAATAATGTCTTCTTTCTTAAAAGAAATATCACAATCCCTTTATCTGTTTGTTTTTGGTTTCCTCACCTGCAAAGTGGAGGAATAGTAGCTACTTCGTTGCTATTTTATGTTAGCTAAATGAGACAGTATGTATAAAATGCATACAGCAATGCCTTTCACCTACTAATAACTTAATAAATATTTATTATTATTAACGTCAGATTTTTAAAAAATGGAGTCTCGCTCTGTTGCCCAGGCTGCAGTACAGTGATGCAATCTCAGCTCATTGCGACCTGTGGCTCCTGGGTTCAAGTGATTCTCCTGCCTCAGCCTCCCAAGTAGCTGGAATTACAGGTGCTCACCACTATGCCCAGCTAATTTTTGTATTCTTAGTAGGGATGACGTTTCATCATGTTGCCCAGGTTGATCTCTAACTCCTGACCTCAGGTGATCTGCCTGCCTTGGCCTACTAAAGTGCTGGGATTACAGGCATGAGTCACCGTGCCTGGCCAAAAATGTTTTTAATGTTATTAACATTTTTCATTTTTCTCTTCCTTTGTTTAAATTGGCATCGTATTCTAAATATTCCTATATTTTTCTCTATTTCTTTCTGCTTGGTGCAACTAATACTTTCCATCGTTTTTGGTTGGTTACCATTATTAAACTAACTTTTCAAATAGGTGACCAAAAATGCTTTAAATCCCTGGGGACCATAATATTTTTGACAGCAGTATGAGACTGATTTTAAAAATATTCCTTAGTAGAAACTTTTTTTTTTTTTTACAATAGTTCTTATGAAGTTAGATCAGTGGGTCATTTTGTCTACAGCTATATTTCAAGCCAGTGGCAATCTTGACAGACGTATGAGGGTATTTAAATGTTAAGGTTCAGTAATAATAAATATACTGATTCTTTAAGGATTATACAATAATCTCACAAAAGTAGGTATCCCCCTTTTACTTGCTTTGACGCGTGTTAATGTGCCATTTAATTGAACCTGTAGGACACCTGCTCTGTATTCCAAATACTCCCATCAGGGTGTAGTTGTAATACCCTGCAAGAGGCATTAAGTAATAAAAGGGTGAATTATCAGCTTCTTGCTCAGGCCACTGTAACTGGGAGATTATTGATAGTGAGGCATTGCGACATAATAAGAGAGTCTTCCAGGAAGGACTCAATCTAAAACGTATTTTTCTTCCATCTAAAACCAGGAAAACCTATAGAACATCTCCTACATAACCCAGAAGACATTCACAGACATTTGTAGACATTTTCGCAGGCATGTTTATAAAAGGCGTACTGGTCCTTGCTGGTTTTCAGCTTCATCTCTTGTCACCTTCTTGCTTGCACTTCCTAAGTGTCACCGTAGAAAGGGCAGCCACAGAGATAATAAGTCAAGCTCTTATCCCAGGAGCCAGGCCCACTTCTCAGCCCTGAGACCAGAATCCACTCAAGAGTCTTTAGAGAAATAGGTACCTGAAATGCATGGATAACTGGTTTATTTGAGTCCATGTCCCTGAGCAACCTTCCTCCTTCTGCCTGTGACTTAGTGTTCTGTGTAGGTATGTCTGTAGGGAGAGAATGTGCTGGACATGTAAGAGCATGAATTGTGTTCTTGTGCAAATTAGAATTTTCATTGTATATTAAATTGTGTTTTGGTTGTATACATTAGTTCCATGAGGTTGAGTTGATGTGATTCTGCTATTCAGAGAAGGATCTCATTCATATTGCTGAATAACCAGGGTTCTGAGTCTGCATATCTGAAAGCTGGATCCTGTATTATGTCTAATTGACAAAGACAATAAATGCAAGTCCCTAAGGCTTCCTAGGGGACAGCCCACAGGTCCTTCCTTAGGCAGAGTGTGGAATATCCTATCTTAATTAATCATGTCTATCAGGCATGATGATGGAGTAATAACTAATATCAGTACAGCTCCTCCTGTGTACAGTGCTAGAACAATCCTGTGAAGCAGGTACCATGATTATCTTTCTCCTCCATGTAAGAAAATTGAGGTTAAATCACTTAACAAGTCACAGAACCAGAGTGTGGTGAAGCTTCAATGCCAGGGCATGTCTTCTGGGTTCAGCGCATATTCCACACTGCCTTCCTGCCTTTCCTTTAGCTTATTAGTTCTCCATTTCATTATGTGTATAGGCTTGGAAATCAAAGTATCAAAAACCCCATTTTGGTAGTTTCTTTGCTCAAATCACCAGGAGCAAATGAACAGTCTAAATGCACATTCAACCACTTGAAGCTGTGATCGGGTCCCTGGTTGAGCGCCGCTCATCCATCATGCATGCTCCTGATAGACATGACAGGTCTTGCACAAAGAGGAGCTTTTTTCCCTCTCTCGGTGGTGCTTCCTTTGAGGCATGCTACTGTTCAGTGCCCTGTTGAGATTTTGATTAAGAAAGACAGATATTGTGCAACTTCCATTAATGTCCTATTTCTCCTGTAGCAAAATGTAGGCTCTTGGAACTTTCTCAAGGGAATTTAATTTTCCATGTCTGTTGGCAAATATAATTTTGAGTTTTACATAAAACACTAGAAAACAGTTAGTGGCCTGGTCAGGGGTTTATACTTGTAATTCAGTGATTCTTTTAGGTGATTTTAACCTGTTTGCAACCTGTTTTGTTGTTGTTCTGTAATTCACAAACCACTAACTTTCTAAAATAAAATAAAACTACTTTTTAAAACTACACTTTAAAATAAAAGAAAGCTGCTTTTTAAAATAATAAATACTTTTTCTGAAGTATTTAACTTTCTTTTGTCCTCTTCTTTCTGGTAGTGGTAATGTCATCTGACTTGTTTGTATATTGCTCCCTAAGGGGGAAGAAAACCCTCAGCTAAGAAACTATGAAAATCCATTTTGAAAGTGCTCAGTGCCCAATAACTAATGTTAAGACAGCACATTATACACCTGAACAGCTCTATAATGCCTCCAATGATACTGTGCCCTTGTTTATATAGATATAAATCAGTGCCCCAATCTTCACCTAGCTCCATGTATATATAATTTTCATTAATTAATTCTGAGACTACTTATGTCAGCTTTGCCAATAACCTGAATATTTTCCTTCTCTCTCCTCTATGGCTTTAGTTTTTTTACCTCCTGGATACTGTTTATTTTTTTCCTACTCATTAGTGTTTTTCTAGTGTTAGAGCTAAAATAGAAGAGTGAGGAAAGTCAAACATATATATTTGACTTTTTGTGATTTGGCCCATCAAGTGTTTTAGGAAAGTGATCAAATAAATCAAGCAACCAGTGCGAAGTTTAGAGCTTCAGTTTCTACTATTATTTTTCTAGATACATGGAATAAATTGGAGTAGGGAGTAGATATGAATACTAGCTTTCTGCAACTGTTATCAACTTCATCCCATAGGGTATTTTTTTTTTTCTGGCATCCCACACAGTCATACTTACAATTCCATGCAATTGATTGCCCACATTCCTCAGAAAGACTAAGTTAAAACTTGGAGAATAATTGAGTTAGATGTCCAAGTTCTTGTTTTAAAAAAGATTCAAGATTATTGATTACAAGAGTCACATTTATAGACTTCACTTAACCATAAATATATAGAAAAGTGAAAGAATCTGGTTTTATGCAATGATAGTTTTTTAAACAGTTGCCATAGCTGATACCCATGCTTTCTAAAGCAAACCAAAGAAAAGATTCAATGAAAGAACATTTTTTTTTCAGGACTGAAGGTTAGTAATTTTAGTTACTTAGATGACCTTATGAGAAAAAGGTCATACATGCATGTCCTATCAGCTTTAGAGGTGGTCCACATTCAGCTGGACTTGTGAGCCTTTTTTATAGAGTTTTCCTTCTTGCTAAGCACCTGCTCTGCCCAGAGGGGAAGGAGACAGCTGAGCTTGGGGACAGACTGGGGCCCAGCTGTCTGGAAGGAGGGTTCTTTTCTATAGCCATCTGCTCCTTGCTTAGTGAGCTCCCCATCAAACACCCAAGTTCACAGCAGCCTGGAAAGATGATGGATTTATTGCTGTCCCTGATGGTTGAGATGGTTGTCCCTGATGATTCAGGTAACCTCCCATCTTCAGTTTTGTAGAAGCTGGGCTGGGATGTTTGGGAAATGGAAAATATATACTACAGTCTTATTTCATTCATTATTCTCTCTCCATTTTCTCTTTATGCTTAAGATCTAATCAAGTTAGAAGTATTAAAAGTCTGATCTCTATGCAGCCAGTACAGAGTGACAGCAGATAAGCTTTTGCCTTCTCCCTGTATAGTGTTGTTACGGACTGAATATTTGTGTGCCACCAAAATTTATATGTCAAAACCCTAACTCCAAATATGATGGTATTAGGATGTGGAACCTTTGGGAGATAATAGGGTCATGAGAGTGGAGTCCTCATGAAAGGGATTAGTGCCCAAATAAAGAGGCCCTAGAGATCTTTTTCAACCTCTTTCTGCTATCTGAGGATACGATGAGAAGCCAGTATAGTTTTCAGTCTGGAAGAGGGCCCTAGCCAGGACCCAGTGATACTGGCATCCTGATCTTGAACTTCCAGGCCCCGGAATTGGGAGAAATAAATATCTGTGGCTTATAAGCCATCCCGTTTATGGTATTCTGTTATAGCAAGCCTGAAATGGCTAAGATAAAGGCCTTAGTGATTATCTTGTTTGACATCAGTAGACTTTCAGGAAATACTTGTTAAATAATGAGATGATTAAGCCAAGAAAAGTGTTAGGTAAATAAAAATTTCATTTAAATAGAATTAGCATACTTTTATATCCATATTTTATTTTGAACTCCATATGAACATGTTGAAGGCATGTTTCTTTCTTTTTTAGCCCTGGATGAAATAGAGTCAAGCTTTACCACTTCTTTAGTAAAGGATGAATGAAAATCTACATGGCATTATATGTAGTTCAGCTACTCTGAGTGTCAGCATATTTTAAGTCTATTGTTTGTGTTGCAAAAACTTAGGCATCAATTCATCTCCTTGCAGAAGACCTTGTTCTGAAGACCTATAGAGTTTTTGTTGGGAAATGATGAGATGTGCTTGAAATTGGGTTGCATGAATGTGACTTGGTAGCCTGGAGATCTTCCACAAGGAGAAATGACTTTAGGCTGTGAATGTCAGTATGTGTGCCAGGCAAAGGACTGAGGCTTTCTATCCTGTATCTGTAACCTTTGCAGACCTCTGAAAGGTAGATATTATCACCCCCATTTTAAGATAAGGAAACCAGACTCAGAGAAGTTAAGTGACTTACCTAAGGGCACAAGTTATAAAATTGTCAAACTGAAATTTTAATTACCTATGTCTGATTTGAGAGTTCAAATATTCTTTTACTATATTTTGCTGCCTTTTTTGGTAAGCCTGGTAGTTACATTCTTTGGTTCTGCTCATGTTTCAGACATTCATATATCAATAAACACAGTGGCAAATGTATCATGCACCATTAAACAAAGTGTTTCACACATGTCACTAAACACAGTTAAATGGAGACTGTAAGCCACTGAGCACAGTTTTTCACACATATATTACTAAATATAATATGCCCCCAGTGACTATTATAACAGTTCTTATCTTGAGTCATAGCCAGTTGTGTTTTTAGTGGTTAGATGTCAAAAAACAAACAAACAAAATCTTGTATATCAATAATCTCCCTGGGAAGCTGCATATGATTCATTTTAATATATACATTTCTCCTTTCAGGGGATTATCTGATGGATATGCAGCCCATGCATTCTTTTAGATACCCTAAAATGTACCTATAGATCAAGGCAAGCCTTTTTTGATCTATATATCTGGAATGAATCACTCTGCCCTCCCAAAGACTTGTTTTTACTAAACTTGACTTTGGATGTGAGCCAGAGGGCCAACTTGGGGGCAACAGTGTAAGAGGAAGAGTTACGAAACTCACAATTGTATTTATCGTAAGGATGTTTTTGTCTATTTCCCCCATTAGTTCTTTCAGTTTTTGCTTTCTGTATTTTGAGGCTATGCTATGTAAACACAAATTTAGAATTGTTTTATTTTTCTGGTACATTGTTGTATCTTTCTGCTAGATTGACCCTTTTGTTACTATAAAATCCCTATTTATCTCTAGTGATGCTTCTTTCTTTCCTTACAAAGTTAAAAAAATTTAATTGCAAAAAACATGTAAAATATGGCATCCTAACCATTTTAAAGTGTATAACTGAGTAGTTTTAAGCATATTAACACTGTTGTGCTCTAGTAATTCTTATTTCCTAAAATCTACTTTAAATGATAGTATAACATATTGGTTTATCAGTTTTGTTTATTGTCTTCATGGCATTTCTGTTTTCATCTTTTTTACTTTCAACATTTGCGTGTCCACACATTAAAAGTATGTCTCTCATAAGCAGCATAGTTTTTTAAAATAAAACTATCCTGAAAATTTTATTCTGAGAACAGCTTATTTATATTTATGTAATTACTATTTCATGTACTTACATCTATTATTTTGCTGTTTGTTTTCTTTACATATTACATATTATAATCTGCATAGGTTGTTTTATTTTTCTTCTGGTGGTTAGCCTAGAGATTACAGCATGCATACTAGATTTAAGATAATCTATTATGAATTATAACTTTTTGTCACTTCCTGAAAAATGTCAGAATGAAGAACAGTTTGCATTGACCCCTCTCTTATCTTTTGTGCTTTTGTCATGTATTTTAATTTCATATATACATGATACTTCATAAGCTAATATTTGTATTGTTTTATATGGTCAATATCTGTTTAGTTTGACCCACCTATTTATTTTCTGTTATTCTTAATACATTTCTATGCTACCATCAGGGGTCATTTTCTTCTGCTTGAGGAACTCATTTTAATAATTCTTTTCCTCTGAACCTGCTGGATAAGAATTCCCTGTATTTAATTTGTCTGAAAACATTGTTCTTTCTTTTCCATTTAAAAACAAAACATCATGAAACTACAACATACATGCAGAAAAGTGCACACCTTGTAAACATACAACTCAATGAACCTTCACAAACTGAAAATCAGCGCTGTGTAAAAGCTCAAGAAAGCGAATATGGCTAGCATTCCAGGAGCTCCTCACGCTCCGTCCAGTCACTGTTGCTTCCAAAGGGTATCCATTCTTCTGACTCCTAACATCATAGATTATATTTGCCTATGTTTGAATTTTGCATACGTGGAATAATATGTTATATGCTCTTTTATGACTGACTTCTTTTATCAGTTATATTTGTGAACCTGTGACATTCACTGATATTATTGCATGTAGTTTTATAAAATTGGTGCTTATCTGTGTAGTAATTCATCTGTGTAGTATTCCATTATCTGATAAATAAACATACAGATATTTATCCATTCACTGTTGATACAGATTTGGGTAGTTGCCAATTTTGGTTGATTACATATAGTGCTGCTATGAGTATTTTAGGACAAAATTCATGTTCTTCTCACATGCAAAATACATTTGCCCCATTCCAGCAGCCCTCAAAGTGTTAACTCATTCCCGCATCAACTCCAAGTCCAAAGTCTCATCTAAACATCGTCTAAATCAAGTATGGATAAGACTTGATGTATGATTCATCCTGAGTTAAAATTCCTCTCCAGCTGTGAACCTCTGAAATCAGAAAAATTATGTGCTTCCAAAATACTATGGTGGGACTGGCATAGAATAGACATTCTTTTTCCAAAAAGGAGACATCAGAAAGAAGAAAGGGGTGATGGGTCTCAACTAAGTTCAAAACCCAGGAGGAAAATTCCACTAGGCCTTAAGGCTAGCGAACAATCCTCTTTGGCTTGATGCTCTGCTTTCTGGGCCCACTGGAGTGAATGTTTCTCCTCTGTGGTCTCAGGCAGTAGCTCTGCCCCCAAGGCTCTGGTTGGCAGCCTTGACCTTGAGGCACTGGGTGGTGGCAGCCTGGCCATTGACACCAAGGAGGAGCACACTTGCCCCTGGGGCCGGCCTGTGTCTTCTGGGCCTGTGGTGGGAGTAGCACCCCCGGTAATCTCTGAATAGCCTTCAGGATCATTTATTCTTTTTCTTGAAGGATGATGCATGTTTCTAGCCAAGTAGCTTCACTGTCCCATCCTGCGAAATCCCAGAAGTCCAACAGTCTTCCTGCATTTTGTCCATGCTGGCAGTGTTTCTAACGGTACAGACTCACCTCTATTTCTGGTTTCTGCTGACATGGCTGCTTGGACCATAGGCAATCTATTTTCGGGGTGATTGTCCAGTTGCACCCTTGGTTTTTTCTTCATAACTTGCATTATACTTTTTTATCCTACAAAATGAACAGGCTGAGAATTTTCCAAATCTATAAGTTCATATTCCTTTTTGCTTAATAACTTCTTCAACTGATCTTTCTCCTCTCACATTTAAGTAGTAAGGCGAAACCAGGCCACAACTTTAACACTTTGAGTAAAAATCTCTTCTGCTAAATATCCAGTTTTTTTGCTGGCAAAGTTTTACCATCTACAAAACACTAGAAAACAATTCAGCCCAGTTCTTTGCCACTTTATAATAAAGATTGCCTTTTCTCTATTGTACAATAACATATTCTTTGCTTACTCCAAGACCTCACTAGGATCACCTTTAATGCCCAGATTCCCACCAACCTGTCTGAAAAACTTTTTTAGCCTGTGCTTGTTACCGAGCCCTAAAGCCACTTTGATACTTTTAAATGATTGTTTTAGCAGCACAGTACGGCACAGTACCAAAATCTGTTTTAGTCTGCTAAGGGTGCCATAATGAAATACTACAGCCTGGCCTTAAACAATGGAAATTCAATTTCTCATCATTCTAGAGGCGGAGTCCAAAATCAAGGGCCAGTAGTGTTGCTTTCTTCTGAGGCCTCTCTCTCACTCTCTCTGTCTCTCGGCATGCAGGTGGCGGCTACCTTCTCTCTGTGCCCTCATATAATCTTTTCCCTGGGCACGTGTACTCCTAGTGTCAATTTATTTTCTCATAAGGAAATCAGTCCTACTGGATTAGGGCCTCATCCTTATAATCTCATTTAACCCTAATTACCTCCTTAAGGACCCTATTTCCGAATATGATTACACTGAAGGCTGAGACTTCAACATATGAATTTTGGGAGGACAAAATTTGGTCCTTAACAGGGCTCAAGTTACATTTTATCCCCATATAGATATCCAACAGACCCAGCAACACTTAGTATGAAGATAAACTTTTATGCACTGAATTGTGGTTTTGCCATTATTATTAACCAGGTGGTCATGTATGTGAGGCTCTGTTTCTTAGGTCTGTGTTCTCTTCCATAGGTCAATTTGTCTATTACTGCATCATTACCTTGCTGACCCTACAATAGGTTTTAATATATGATAGAATAATACTCCAGCTCTGTTCATCTTCTAAATTATTCTGTTTATTTTTGACTCTTTATTTTTATAAGAATAGTCAGTACATTTTGTCAAAGTATTGGCTAAAATTTTATTGTGACTGCATCAAATCTATAAGTTTTAAAAAACGTCTGTCATTAGTGTAGAGGTCTTGAGCACATTTAAGACCTCTATACTTCTTTAGATTTAATTCTAAGAACTTGATGTTCTTTGATGCTGTTGCAAAATATCTTATTACACGTTTTGTAAGATATTTTTGTAAGATATGGATTTCTAGGTTGGCAGTTGTTTTCTTTCAGCACTTAAAAATGATACTCCATTATCTTCTAGATGCTATTATTTTATTTTTGAAAAGTTATGTCAGTCCTATTATTGTAACTTTGAAGGTAGTGTGTCATGTTTTCTTTGACTGCTTTTCAGAGTTTCCTCTTCATCTTTATTTTTCAATGGTTTTACTATGTTAGTTAGTTTCCAACGATGTTCCTCTAATGAATTATGCCTCGTAGTATTTATGCCCTTGTGATGTGCCTCTCCTTTAATCTAGGATAGCTGTGACACTTCTGACTAGGAAAGTACACCAGCTTTGGCAATGCGGCTAAGAAGTCTTGCTGCTTGCTTGGCTTTTTGGAACACCCACTATTAGGATGCTCCTGTGGAAAACTGTTAAGAAGTGCAACTCCTCTGAGACCACTGTGCTGTGAGACAGTCAAGCCACATAGAGAAGCCCTGAAAGGTCCTAGAACATAAGTTTCTACTGGGAAGAGAAAGAGGGGAAGATAGGGAGAGAGAGAATGAGAGAGATAAAAAAATCTGAGATAAAAGATACAAGATTGAGCCATTTTGGAAATCTATCCCAGTCCAGCTTTCAGACGATGGTAACCCTGGCACTACTGACTGCAACTGCATGAGAGACTCAAGCAAGAACTGTGTAGCTGAAGTTGATTAATTCACAGAACTATGAGAGCTGTTATAATAATTATTATTTTAAGACTCTAAGTTATGGTGTGGTTAGTTACATTGAAATAGATAAATGGAACAGAAATAATATCTAGATTATTTTCTGGGTGTGGTTGTAACTAAATCTTAAAAAATGTGGTATCCGCTTTGGGACCAGGAGCAGGAGGAGGATGGAAGGTGTTCAGGGAATTGTTCATGGAAACTTGAAGAACAGTGAGGAGTCTGTAATTAGAGGCTAGAGGGAAGAAAACTCATGCTATGCAGTGTCAGAAAATTCAGGAGAACTGTTGTCTTTGATATATGATGCATAATAGAAAATATACCTAATGAAATAGCAAAACTATGTATGGGTATTGCCACAGTAAATGTCAAAAGGAAAATTGATTTTTTTTAGCCATGTATAATAAGGTAAAGAGGAAGAGAGAGAAGTGCTAAGGAAGAAATTTTCTAATATAAAGCAGAAATTAGAGAAGATATGAAGAACTTGGGGCTTACTAAGTGTAAAAGTGAAACTGTCTATTAGTCTTAGCCACTCTATTGCAAAGGATGTCAACATAACACCTGATCTCAGGATAAAAATTATCTCAGATGATTATTAATGCAGTGCCACTGCATTCCAGCATGGATGACAGTGCAACTGTAAGACACCTTGTAAGATTTCAGGAAGATTTAAGAGTGTGTCTTATAGACCATTTGAATTAGACAAAAGTTTTCTAAGAATCTTAAGAGTGTTATGTCTCAACACTCTCACCTTCAGCACAAGGCAAACTGGGAACTGTATCAGAGAGATTTCTGAGTGAAGTTTTTGTTTATTGGAGTGAACCCAACTACTATTCATAGGAAACCTATACAATCTTTAAGAGAATTGTGTATGTAGAAACATCATAAGCTTGGACTAAAAGGGTCAGAGTCAGTTTGAAATGAAAAGATGCCTCTGGGTTCCTCATCTTATATCAGCAAAGATCAGACTGATACAGTTACTTAGCTGCAAACATGAACAATTTCTGTGGCAAAGGAAGATTGGGATTAATAACCAAGAAGGAGACAACAGTACTTCTGAGGGTAGAAATAAAAGCCATGGAAAACAACTCTAAGAACCAAACCCTAATCAAGGAACTGGCAACATACGCCCAGTTAGATTTCAGAAATGCTTTGGACCAGTGACTGCCGTGTGACTCTTGTCCTCTTATCTCCTCCACTCCCATGCCCGACTTTTGAATGGCATTGTCCATTGCAGTTATAATATCCTGGTACTACCACTGTTATGTTTAGTGTGTGGGGGCAGATAACTGGTGTCTTTGGTTCACAGGTCTTCAGAAGGAGAGGAACTGTACTCAAGAGTCCAAGCTGCATCTGGGAAACTGTACTTCACAAACTTTATCAATATTCAGGCCTGATATAAATGTTGCTGTATGCCTGGCTTCTCATTATGGGTAATTCAGAAATCAGCAAAGATTTTATGGGGAACATAATACAGAATGTTGACTCATTTCCCTACAATTCTTTTTTGTCCAGAATCTTTTTGTGGCTGATCTAATTTTTTGCATTGTACTCATTTTTTTAATTGCTCTTAGTAGGAAGCTTGGTCTAATGCAAGCTACATAATTCAAGCAATAGTCCCTCATAGTTAAACAATACAAGTTTTTATTTCGACAGCATTGCCCCCATATGCAATGCTATTTTTTGAAGGATCCAAAAAAAAAAAAAAAAAATTTCTCTCTAGTCTCAGTACCAAGAAGAGTGCTGCTTCTAATTAGCCAGTGTATTTTTATTGAAAAGATAAAATAAACTGTGTAATTGTTATGTTATCCACTTTGCATTTCTGTTTTACTTGTAACAAACAAATGGGATTTTATTAGAGATATATATATATATATTTTTTTTCCTGGGGGGGATATTAACTTCATATATGGCTTTTTTCATGTATTTATTCACTATACTATACTTTTAGAATCTTTTAAAAATCTGCTTTTGAATAAGATAAAATATTGATATGGTTTGGCTGGGTCCCCACCCAAATCTCGTCTTTGTAGCTCCCATAATTCCCATGTGGCGTGGGAAGGACGTGGTGGGAGGTAATTGAATAATAGGGGCAGGTCTTTCCCATGCTGTTCTTGTAATAGTGAATAAGTCTCACGAGATCTGGCCTCCCCAGCCATGTGGAACTGTGAGTCCATTAAACTTCTTTCCTTTATAAATTAACCAGTCTTGGATATGTCTTTATTAGCAGTGTGAGAATAGACTAATACAAATATAAATTAAGAAACAATGATAAATGTTCAGATTTGGAAAGTGAGAAGTTAATAGAAGTTTAGCAAGTATTACAGAGGACTTTTCTTACAGGTTAACCAATGTGTCAAAGACGATGTTTACAGGCAGGTATGGTGGCTTCACACCTACACTTCCAGCTCTTCGCAATGCTATGGCAGGAGGATTCCTTGAGCCCTGGAGATCAAGAACAATCTGGGCAACATAGGGAGACTCTCATTTCTAAAATTAGCTGGGCTTGGTGGCACATGCCTGTTGTCCCAGTTCCATGGGAGACTGAAGTGGGAGATTGCTTGAGCCGGAGAGGTTCAGGCTGCAGTGCTACTGCATTCCAGCCTGTCTCCAAAAAAACAAAACGGAACAACAACAATAACAAAACAAAACAAAAAAAGCTGATGTTTTAACAATCATGAGAAATCTTTCAAACAAAATGAGGGTAACATTGGTCAGATCCTTTGATGAATGATCTATACTACTCCCTAAATACAAACTATTCATCCATGGAAGGTGAATAAACTTGGATTTTCAGGTAATAAATGACCTCTTCCAAGACTCTAAAAATATCACTGATGACTTGGAAAATTATGCTTAAATATCAGGGCTAAACACTTAATTCACTGATAGGAGGAGATTCATGCTATCCCTAGCACTCTACTGTTTAGGTGTTTTGACAACTAGCCTGTACTAATTCAAATATATTAAATTGCAGTATAAACAGAATGATAACAAGGTATTGTTTAATTTAGTTTGTCAAAGGAATAGAGTCCTATGAATAGCTTACAAAGCATGTTAATTTTAAAATCTAATTCAAAGCCTGTCTAAGGAATAGAGTTCTATGCATAGTAGCTTACGAAGCATGATAATTTCAAAATTTAATTCATGTAATCTGTATGTGATAAGTAATCTGTATGTGATAAGCTATTATGCCGGTAGCAATTCCTCTGACCCTTCCCTTCATTTTTTCTTCTTCTCTTCATTTCCATTACTCATGGGGTATCATTCTGATGCTTGGGCCAAATAAGCAGGTCAGAAAGCACAGTATTTATATTGTTGAATTATAGGCATGGGGCAATGATAAAATATTTGACAACTGTTTGGCATGGGTGCCAATCAATCAGAACAGCTGCCTCATCCATCAGAACGGTGCCTAACCGACATGGTTTGGATCTGTGTCCCCACCAAATATAATGTTGAATTGTAATTCCCAATGTTGGAAGTGGGACCTGGTGGGAAGTGATTGGATCATGGGGGTAGTTTCTCATGAATGGTTTAGTACCATCCCTATTGGTGCTGTCCTCACAATAGTGAGTGAGTTCTCATGAGATCCAGTCATTTTAAAAGTGTGTAGCACATCCTTCCTCTCTCTTGTGCACCTGCTCCCACCATGTAAGAGACCCACTTTTCCCTTGCCTTCTGCCATGATAGAAAGCTTCCTGAGGCCTCCCCCAAAGCAAAAGCTGCTATGCTTCCTATATAGCCTGCAGAACTGTGAGCCAATTAAACCTCTCTTCTTTACAGATTATCCAGTCTCAGGTATGTCTTTATAGCAATGAGAGAGTGGACTAATGCATGAGCCAATCAGAAAGCCTATTCAATCAATCAGAAAAGAAGCCAACCTTGAAAAACAGATAGGGCTGTACCTGTGCATAGTAGCTAAACACCAGCTCTCGTTATGGTTATTTTTTTTTTAACAGAGGAAAAGTAGGGAAGTAGGAAGTTAAAACCCAATCCTCCTATTCCCATAGTCTGTTGCCTACTAGATCATATCATTATGAAATAGATGACTTTTTATGTTTATTTTATTCTTCTGTTGCAAGATGTTTAAAGCAGAAGCTGCCATAAGTGAACATCTGTCTTAATACAATTTATTTCTTTTCAAGTTAAAAAAGAATTTAGAAAGAAAACATTTTACCGTATCACACTCCTTGTGTTTGTTGAAGGAAGTATTCAGGGTAATGAAACAGCTGGTGAGTTTTGAGGAAGAGGAATAGGAGCAAGAAGATAATTTGTTATTTTTTCTTTATCATTTAAATGGAAACAAAGTGTGTGGTTGTATTAATGAAGAGAATGTGTCTCTTAAAAAAAATACCCCTTGCAATGGAGAAAAATATTTAATGAGATAATTTGCTTGAGGAAAATGTTAGAGACTGAATGGGGGAAAGATAAGTTAAATTATATTGTGTGTAGTGGTGAGGCTGGTTAGTTGGTGAAGGGGAGTGAAAACTATGTAATTTGGCGTGGAATCAGGATTTTATGGTTGCAAGGAAAATTAGATGCCATCATATCCTGCTACCTCTCATTTTACTGGAAGAAATAAACATCTAGAGAGGTTAAATGGCTTTCTCAGGATCACATATCTAATTATTTACTGAGAAAACTAGAAAAGTAGAAGGAAAACCTAGTTCTTGAATCAATTAATTTTTTTTCATTGTGTGTACATAGTACCAAAATGACTGATTATTCCCAATTATAAAAACAACAGCAACAACACTTGAGTGGGTGGTGCTCCTGTAGTCCCAACCACTTGGGAGGCTGAGGTGGGAGGAGTTCAAGGCTACAGTGTACTGTAATGATTGCCTTGTGAGCAGCCACTGCACTGTAGCCTGGGCAACATGGCAAGACCCCATCTCTTAAAAAAATACACCCAGGCCGGACGCGGTGGCTCACGCCTGTAATCCCAGCTCTTTGGGAGGCCGAGGTGGGTGGATCACGAGGTCAGGAGATCGAGGCTATCCTGGCTAACACTGAAACCCTGTCTCTACTAAAAAATGCAAAACAAAATTACCTGGGCATAGTGGCGGGTGCCTGTAGTCCCAGCTACTTGGGAGGCTGAGGCAGGAGAATGGTGTGAACCCGGGAGGCGGAACTTGCAGTGAGCCGAGATTGCACCACTGCACTCCAACCTGGGCGACAGAGCAAGACTTCGTCTCAAAAACAAACAAACAAAAAACCATCCAAACAATACTTGGGAAAATTGTGTCCCTCTTCCCTGAGGTCTTCCTGCTGCTCCTGCCTCTACCCAGACTCATACTTCATGGAGTCTGAATAGCATGTCTCTCTGCTCACCAAACCTCCCCCGCCCTGTATCCAGCCATCATAATTGTCATCTGAGAGCTAACATATCTGTGGCATATTTGCCAATGATTGAAATTTCAGAAGCAGTTTTATTTCTCTCAACATTTTTTTGGGGTAATTGCTTATGGCAATGCACATCTACCATCTTAACTATTTTTAAGTGTATCATTCAATAGTGTTAAATACATTCACATTGTTGTGCAACCCATCTCCAGAACTCTTCACTTAAAAAACTGAAACTCTGTATCCATTAAACAATTCCTCATTCTCCTTCCCCTACTTTGCTTCTCTATGAATTTGAATACGTCAGATGCCTCCTATATGAAGAATCACACAGTATTTGTCTCTTTGTGAGTCATTTATTTCACTTAGCATAATGTTTTTAAGATTTACCCACCTCATAGCATGTGGTGGAATTTCCTTGTAAAGGCTGAATAACTTTCTCTTGCATGAATATACCACATTTTGTGTATTCATTCATCCATTGATGAACACTTGGGTTGCTTCCTCCTATTCCCTGTTTAGCCATTTTGGACATGCACAGACAGTTTCAAAGTGTTCACAATGAAACAGTAGAATCATTAGTGTTACCTATGTGATCCTAGTGTTACAAAGGAGTAAACTGCATGCTGTTTTACAAATTTAATGCAATATGATGCTTTGTCTTCACAAACTTACACAGTTGTGGGGTGAGATGCAGCTGTGTGGTGAGAAAAGGGACTTAGAACTGGTCTGGTGCATGATGTTCAAAGCCACAGACATTTCTTAACATTTATGAATTTTGGAAGTGAAAGGCACTTTAAAGGAGGTAAGGGTAGAATTGAGCATTTGAATTTTGGCCTAGGCTCAGGTGTGCAAGGCTTTATTAGCTGTGTGACCAGGAGCTGATTATTTAAATTCTGGAATACAAAATGTAGCATCTCCTTCATGGAATTACTGAGGATTAAATAAGACAGTGCAACTAAAGTGGCTAACAAAGTCCTTTTACAGAGTGAGTACTCAATAAATTCTAGCTAACAGTAGCATCTTCTCACTTTACAGATAAAGAAGTTGAGCCTCAGAAAGAAATGTGACTTTCTTACGCTCACACAGACAAAACAGACAAAACCAGAGTTGGCATTTGAATTATATCTAAAAAATAATGAGAGGGTCTATTTTCCACAGTCATCTCTCTTGCATTGGAACTTTGCAAGTCATTTATGAATGCTCACTGACACTCATGCCTAGTAGAAACATGGCAAATACTCTCTCTTTTTTTTTTTTTTAAATCTTGTTAATTTGTTCTGTCAATTAATCATTCAATGAATTCCTTCATTTGATAGCCATTGAGTGCCTGTCATGTGACAACTATTGTATGAGCAATGGGGACCTAACAGTCATGTGGAGGTGACAGGCGAGTATGCTAAGTGTTTCAGTGGTGATGAATCCACAGAGAGCATGACTGACAAGAGGAGAGGTGCCTAACCCACACTTGTGGGTTCAAGAAGGGTGTAGGGAACTGGAATGGGCATGTGTCCAGGCCCCAGGTTACTGTCTGTATAAAACTGAGTAAGCCTGGTGTTTGCCTTTCAATCTAGTGAGAGAATTACCCCATAAACAGCAACTGAGAACTGAATCTGAAAGTGCAGTGTGCATGTCAAATGACAGGGGCACAGTAGAGGGAGTGATTGGCTGCCTGAAGTGCATTTGGGAGGGATGATGATATGGCTGGAGAGAGGGCTTAACCAAAGAACTGACGAAGGAGGTAAGTCTTGCAGGATGAGGAGATTATCACTACCCAGAGAAGGAAGGGACAATTACTCTAGGCAAACACCCAAGAAGCATTGGGCACAGGGCTCCAGATACTTGGGATACAGGTTGTTCAAGAGAGGCTGGTGATAGAGTGCAGAGGGAGATGAGCCTGTCATGGGAAAATCCCAGGCCTTACCTGCTGATGAGTATAATGACGTTATGTTAACATTTAATGTCCTGATTCTGACGGTTGTTCACAAAGAAGTTCTAATCCTTCAGGGTATCCCATGCCCAAAGTCTCTCCTAGGTATTTCTGGGAACTTTCCTGTACCCCCAGAGGCATCTGTTTTGCCTAGACTCAGAATCAGCTAGTCTCAGTCGTCTGCCCCGGTGGCCTCATTGAGTTTTCTTGAGTTCACCACTGCTGACTGTGGCCTCCACCAGAATGTTTTCTGCCTAGCCCAGAGTGCTTTTGCTGGTGACCTCCTTCAACTCTCAAGGCACCAGATCTGTGACTGCAAAGGGGGACCTGGGGATAGATCAAGCTGTCTCCTCTATTCCTTCGTGTGTGTGTGTGTGTGTGTGTGTGTGTGTGTGTGTGTGTGTGTGTCAGAGGGGGGAGAGAGAGAGAGAGAGAGAGAGAGAGAGAGAGAGAGAGAGAGAGAGAGAGTCCTGTAAGGTTGTAGTTCTCGAAATTGGAATCTTATATTCTCTCCTGAATACTCTTCAGCTTGTATCCTACACTCTTTCTCATTAGGACTTAAAGTCATCCTCCAGGTCCAAAGGGAAGACATTTACAATTCCACAGTCTTCTCTGACTTTACCTCTCCCACTAGTACACAGGCATCATTATTAATGCACCATTATCTTCCTCTTGTTTTTGTCAACAGTGACCAAAAAATCCCTGAATGCATATGAAGAAATGAAAACAGATACTTGGTCAGGGAATGTCTGCCTTGTGTCCTATCCTTCTGGTTCTCAATTCTGGCCCAGCCAGTAGCTTTGCAAGGTCTCCCATTGCCTAGCTGAGCAGTTCCAGCATTCAAGAAACAATTATTGAACATTACTGACTCTTCTGTAGGAGAGGAGGCTGCTGAGGGTCGCCTCATTTGTTTGATGTCAGGTGAATTGTGTAATCAGATATTGGAGGAACCTGTGGATTTTAGAAGAGCGGTATGGCAGAATGACCAAGTAGGAGGCTTTGCGGCCATCAGGATGAGGCATGATAGATGCTTAAGTTAGGAAACTGATTGGTAGGGATGCAGTGATGGGGACAGAATTGAATAAACTATAGGGGCAGGAGAAGTTGGAGACAGATTCGATTCAGGAGAGCACAGGATAGTGACTGTGAAGTTTGTCTTGAGAGAGTTGGGTGGCTGATGATGAGATGGGCATCAACTGACCCATTTTACATAGAGGTTAAGTGGTTTGTCCAAGGTCAGTGAACATACTGATAGCTGCATTGTGTGTTCTTCTTGTGCTAGAAACTCCAAACCAGAACAGTTTCTACTTCATTACCCCCATGGCCTTTTCCCATTATATTAAAACTTCTACACACAGAACATACTCAAATAATTTTCTAAAATGTCATTAAAATTAAGAAGGTACTTAAAAGGATGTATGAGAAGCTACATTCAACAAGTATAGAAGTAAATTAGAGATGAGAAAATATTAAAATACCTGACCTGCATGAGCATCTGCATAATATTTAAAATGATCTCATCCATTTAGTTCTAGTGTTTGGTGTCCTAATCTGAAATATGAAAAATGTTCTCACAGAGAGGCAGGCGAACTGAAGGAGGATATCTTAATATACAGTGAAATATAAATTAAAAAGCTCTCTAAAGCTATTAGTAAAAGAAGTGAAATACATTAACAGGTGCATAGGTTCAACTTTGGATGAATGTTCTTTGAAATCAGATTCATCACCCAAATTAATTTGAGAGGTGTCAAATCTGTGCTGGCTTAAAGAGGTGACAAATGGGAAGACTTCATTGAAGTTCCAAATTGTAAAGGGATCAGAATTAATAATGCTCTGTCATGGGTAACCTGAACACACAGGAGTTTAAGGAACTCACATCTTGGAGAAGAAACCTGGAATACTGCTGTTGAAAAGAGAAGTCTGGTCGTCAGTTGGATTGATCTGTCTTATGAATAACTTCAAACTGACCACAAATAACCACAAAAATAGATTTCTTTTATGTTAGTGGGGCTTATGTATTTCAATAAACTGGTCAAACCTTTCTCTTAGAGTGGAATAAATACAGTATTTTTCTTCTCCATGAATCATTTAAACCCATACATATCCACGTTTTATTTCTACTCCTTAAAGGCTCTACCTGTTTGTTTAATTCAGAGCTTCTTGGAGATGATGCACCTTAGAAGCACCAATCTTCGTTCATCAGTGGCTTTCATTGTGGGCTCTTCATTCATACAGTCTCACATTATGAAAATGAGCATAAAGAGAAGAGGGAGGCAGGGAATGCCGCACACTCCAAATATCTATCTCTCTCCAAATACCTAAAATAACATGTATCTTTTTCTTATTAGAAAAACATATCCTTTGGTCAATTCACAGGCATATTTTCATGTTCTAAGTGATGAGTTCAGGGTGATCTATTAATGGGACATGTGCACATCTCTGCATCATAATCTCAAGGGTTAGACAGACAATCTTGTAGCACCCTGCTTCTGGGAACAGTGGGGAGGGATATGGCTGATGTGTCTTCTGAGCTGGGTTTGCTACACTTTTCTGCAAAGAACAAAGCCAAAGCTGACATTTGAGCCTGCCAACCAACTTTGCCTCATGGATTCATAGGATGAGTAACTGCCAAAGGTTTAGCAACTGTGTAACTGACATTTCCCCCCATGAAATGGAACTTCTGAAGAACTGGAATAGTTTTAGGAAGACTCATGAGACTTGAAGTCTTCAACGAAGCACCTACCCCCTCTCCTGGTGATGCCTGTATCTATAGGAATAATTCTGGCTTTCAGAGTGTATTCTAGAGTTACTTGGTGTACGGTTACAGAGTTTCATCCCCCACCCAAAACCCTTTCCTATAAACATGGTTAAAAATGAAGAAGAAGGGGAAAAAAAAAAAAAAACAGGTCAAAGGAAGTTTCCATCTCTTGCCCACCCTCCTTCCTTACTCTTTTTATGTCTTGTATCATTTATGCTCTTGAGTATCTAATAGATATTTTACCTAATGTATTTATAGAATAGAATTTTTGATTCTCATCCATTGAACCTGTCATTTCTTCCTATCTCAATAATGGAACCACCATCTTCTCAATTACTCAACCCAAAAGTCTAGATGCTATTTTTGGTTTTAATTTCAATCCCTTTGCCTGCTTGGATCTGGGAGTCTTCAGATTCTTCTAACTAAACTTATTCTCACCTTAGCAGTTTGTGCCAGCTGTTAACTCTGCTTAGAGTAAGATTCCCCAAGAATTTTGCAAGGTTGGCATCCCTTTCTTATTCAGATATCACTGCTTTTAGAAGAACTTCCCCCACCACCAAATTTAAAATCATCTAATTGAAAGTATTCATATTGTGACTGGTTATTACAACACTCAGTTATAATTTTGTTAGGACATAGCACTATTTGTTTTTCTGATTCTTCCTCACAAAAACGTGTGTTAAGTTCACAAGAGCAGGGACCTTATCATTCTTACTCTTTGTCATAACCCTGGCACTAGACTAGAGCCTGGCATGGAGTGAATACTCATTATAATATTTATTGGATGACAAAATTAACAACTTTTAATTATAGTAAAGCTTCAGTTCTTTTTTTTTTTTTTGAGACGGAGTCTCGCGCTGTCACCCAGGCTGGAGTGCAGTGGCCGGATCTCAGCTCACTGCAAGCTCCGCCTCCCGGGTTCACGCCATTCTCCTGCCTCCACCTCCCGAGTAGCTGGGACTACAGGCGTCCGCCACCTCGGCCGGCTAGTTTTTTGTATTTTTTAGTAGAGACGGGGTTTCACCGTGTTAACCAGGATGGTCTCGATCTCCTGACCTCGTGATCCGCCCGTCTCGGCCTCCCAAAGTGCCGGGATTACAGGCTTGAGCCACCGCGCCTGGCAAGCTTCAGTTCTTATATGTTAGTGTTTGAGTATGATAGTATTTGTCTGTAACAAGTGTGAATAATTTGTTTTCAATTACTCTTAAATTGTGGCAGTCATAGAGATGGGACACTTGGATTACCCTTCAAGACGGAACTTGCCCTTCAGCTGCAGGGGTTGCAGTTAGCTGACAGCTTCCATTGTTACTGCCATCAAGGTTCACGTCAGCTTGAAAAAATGAGGCCAACTCTTCTGGGGCAGCCTCCGACCAAGGGGGAATACCAGGTTTAGTTCTGCCTAAGACCGATCACCACTCACAAGAAATGTCCCTCTAAAAGGAAATCCATAATCGGGAGTCTCTGTGTGCTAAGACTTTGTTAGATGGTTGGTGGAGACTTATTAGGACTGCGTAAGGGATGTAACTTACCAGATTGGCTTATTTGTGGCCACAGAACTTTTGTATGACTGTCAGCTAGGAGTCCTTTGTTTAACTGATAAAAACAAGGGTGGAAGAAAACAAGCAGTCATCGAGAACCTGCTCTGTGCCAGGCTGTTTTAAAAACTGATAGGATCTCACTCAGTAATCACACTGAATTTTTTTTTTTTTTTTTTTTTTTTTTTTTTGAGATGGAGTCTGGCTGTGTCTCCCAGGCTGGAGTACAGTGGCGCGATCTCTGCTCACTGCAACCTCCACCTCCTGGGTTCAAGCGATTCTTGAGCCTCAACCTCCCGAGTAGCTTGGGACTATAGGTGCATGCCACCATGCCTGGCTAATTTTTGTATTTTTAGTAGAGACAGGGTTTCACCACATTGGCCAGGCTGGTCTCGAACTTCTGACGTCAAGTGATCCACCCACCTCGGCCTTCTAAAGTGCTGGGATTACAGGTATGAGACACTGTGCCCAGCCTAGTGATCACACTGACTTTGAAAGGTGGGTAGCAGCATGTTTGCTTTTACAGAAAGAGAAATAGAAATTTCAAAAGATTTAATAATGAACTGTTGTTTGATTGTGTAAGTACTGAAGCTAGGATTCAGGATTTGGCCTCTCTGATTTGAAAGCCCTTATCTTTTCAGACTCACCATGGTGCCTCCATCTGGAAGGACTCTCAATTCATGATCTTACAAGGGCAGCAAAAGGACAAGATGGGAATTAATAAACCTACATTCTAGAGTAAAATATTTAATTTATGATCAATATTTGAGCAAACATACATAATACAGCAAATGAGATACAATCCACGGTATGACTTTCTCTTAATTCCAATTACCCATCTTTTGTATTTTTGCAGTGGTTCAGTTGAGAACACTATGCATTGTTCCATCCCCCTCCTAGAACTGCCTCTTTGTCCTTAAGATAATGGAAACCAAACACATTTCCCAGGCTCACTTGCAGCTGGGGCTCTGTACATGATGAGGTTCCACTAATCAGATGCATGCATGGGTAACTTTCATTTGGAACACATCTATTTGCTGTCATGGATCATGGCAGAGCCTACATGATTTAGGAGTAAGTTGCTCTGGGAGGAGCTCCTTTGGTGGTCAGTTCTGGGCTGTGATTCTTGAGAAGAATTCTTAAAACCTCATTATAGAATCATCTGTTTACCTGCTTCTTCAGCCCTTTAATGATTCTGCTACACACACACACACACACACACACACACACACACACTCATACACACCCCATATATAACATTCTACAGTATTAAATTTATTTTTCTTTAAACTTACTAGATTGCATAGTTTCAATTAAGAACTTTGATCAAGCAGTTCATAATCTTAGGCCTGTTTTATGAGGAATGAGATACTCTCTTTAAAAGTAAGAGCTAAGTTATTAAATCACAGAAAAACCTCAGTCTATCTGTTGGTGATTGTACAAAATCTCCATCTCAATGACAAGTTTCCGTGAACCACATTGCTATAACTTGCCACTTTGCTATTCAGATTAATTATTGCACAGATTTATGAGTAATAATACTAGACCTTAGGTCATCACTTTCCTAAGGGGTGCACAATGCAAAATTCTAGTTGCAGATGTTCATTGCAAAAAAAAAAATGGCTTCTACTTTTCATCTTTTTTCTCTCTAGGCTATTTCCCTAATTTGGGCCTCAGAACTGGTAGATAATTTAAAGGCTATATTTGCTTTGTCTCAAAGAGTAGTGCCTGAAAACATGCCCCTCCTTCGGGGTAGAAGTTGTAGGATGCTAATATTTCTTGTGTCTCGTTGTCAACCCCTTTCCCCAACTTCCCAGCATCCTTCTTTCTTGTCTCCATAACAGCACTGTGGTTACAATTTTGTGCTTATTTTATTTGGGCCATCATGTGTATGGCCCTGTAAATCATAGTGTATATCAGTCTGAACTCACATTATAACACACTCTGCAAGATAATGTCCATGCATGGGAAGACTTTGCAAAACTGGAAGATACTATGCTAATGTTGGTTTTTCTTTTTGGTTTAATTCCTGATGGAATTAGAGTTACAGAGTTATAGAATCTTAGAAATCATCTTGGCCAGTTGTTTTATAAAGAGTTTCATAGTGTCTGAAGACATCACAAGAATTCCTTAGAGCCTTCATGGGGGGATCAGAGCTTCTCACCTCACTTCGGCCCAAGTGGCTCTACCAATGCCTCATTTTTATTCTGCTGCTAAAAACAGTTTGAAAAATCACTGATTTCATTGCATCCTCAGCCCATGTATTAATTCCCTTTATAATCTCTGATAGGGTTTAGATGTGTGTCCCCTCCTGTTGAAATGTGATCCCCAGTGTTGGAGGTGGGCCTGGTGGGAGGTACTGAATCATGGGGGCAGATCTGTCATGAATGGCTTAGTGCCACACCCTTGGTGATCAGTGAGTTCTTGCTCAGTCAGTTCATGCAAGATCGGGTTGTTAAAAGAGTCTGGGGCCTCCCCATTCTCTCTCTTGCTCCCTCTTTTGCCCTGTGATATGCCTACTCCTGCTTTACCTTCTGCCATGAGTAAAGGCGAGCAGATACTGGCACCATCCTTCCTGTACAGCCTGCAGAACTGTGAGCCAATTAAACTTCTTTTCTTTATAAATTACCCAGCCCCGGGCATTTATTTATAGCAACACAAGAATGGACTAACACAACCTCTTTCATAGCTAGTTGTCCAGCCTTTGCTTGAAAATATCCAGTGACAGGGAGCTCATTACTTAATGATGCAGCTCACTATATTTGAAGACTGTTTTGTTGTTATTACTTCATAATTCTGTCTCATAGCTAGAAATTCTGACTAACTGATTTCATTGTTGGGGTCTGGTTAATTAAGGTTTTCCTTTGTAATTTTTTAAATGCACGGATAAACATTCTAAGGCATTTTAGTAATTTACACCCTTATTTTATGCCCTTTCTGGGTAGGGATGAGGGTGGGTGTATTACCCTACCACTTTCATTTATACATCTTAATGATATATAAAACACCTATAAGGTGACAGTGAGTTGCCACAGGCAATTAAACAGATAATATTGTGGTTCATGAGTTGCAGAACTGAGATGGGTAGGCAGAAAAATGAAGGGGCAGATGCATATGTCAAGGGCCTACTTTGTGCTAAACCCATCATATATTTTTTCCGTATTTGACTCTTACAAAAATCAACCTTTGGTGCAATTATCTTGAAGTCCAGATGCATTAAGAAAATTGTATAAAATGTAACAGCTAGCAAGTAGTGGAGTTGGGATTTTAACCCAGATTAGATTCTGAAATCTGAGTTCTTTCTTCCACTCCAGAAGGAAATTTCCAGTCCTTCGACTGGTGACCACTGACATCATTATTATGGCATTGTTCTAATAATACATAAAATTCTGCAATCAATAATGTCTGCTTAAAAATTTCCTCTTCCTGCCTCTTTTTGCTCATCTGCAAAATGGACATAATAATCATAGCTATTTCACAGGGTTTTTATGAAGAGTAAAAAAGCAATGATAAGTTATGTCCTCAGTGTCTTTCTGGCACATAATTAGCCTGGGATTTCTGTTAATTTTGTATGATTATTTATGCCATGCCATGGCCCTCACTGAGTAAATGAGAAAGCACAAAATCACATATAGCTGAAAGAAGATCTAAAGAAAAAAATCCGTGTGTTAAAATGTCTTAAATCTCTTTTCTGCCTAGGAACTGCATTGGATTGAATTATGATGTCAGGGGGCAGGGGCTGGGCATGGGGGTGGAAGGCAGTGGAATTGGAGGAGAAGACACCCTCTAGTTGCTTTTAGGCTAAGGAGGACCCTGGAGGGTGTCTCCACTCTGTCGTCTCTGTAGTTTAGCACCATGGATATGTGGATATCAGAGAAAAAGAGCCCACTTGATAGGCACACCAGGCCAGTTCAAAGGCATCACCGTGGCACCAGTTTTATCCTCTTTCTATTCATGACCCTCTGATTCAGGAAACAAATCCATTAAACCAAATAGGATTAAGCTGCAAAGCCCAGCTTGTGATGCGGTTGTCAGGCAGCAGTTTCCCTGCTGGTATTAACAGGCTGTGGCACAGAATCCTAACCTCAGGCTGTCCCACCACCCAGGCAAGCGTGAGGCTGAGGGCCAAGGTACACCACACACTTCTCTAATGTGTCACAATTACGGTGACAACTGTGCTAAGTAACTTTCCACGGATCTGCTCTGAAAACTTGCAGTGTGTTCGACAGCCCTCAAAATTTTTCATTTGGAACCTGTGGTGAGGTGGTCTGGTGGCATTTATACTGAGCTGTGCTAGAATAAATACAGTCACCTCCAGAGATGTTTTTCTTCCCCTTTAGAGTGTATAGTTTGTAAAAGAATTTAGGTTCCTTTTCAGCATCATTTGTATCTCAATTTAGCACATTGAAGGAGAAGGAAGAGAGGTTGCAAAGATAGCACAAGTGCTAGTGGCTGCAGAACCGGATCTTGTACATTGCTAAGAATCAGGCATCTGCCTCGCTGGGAACAATACTTTGCATTTACAAAGCAGCAGCCTGTCCAGGCATTCTGAGAAGGCTGCTTACATGAGTTATCCCGTTAGCACTGTCGGTGGTGCTGGGCGAGGTGCCCAGTGGCAAACACAGCAGGTAATGGAGCAGGGGGAATGTGACTCATCTCCAGGGGCATCCTCAGTAGGACTCGAAAGTCCCTCACTTGTTGTCTCTGGTGAGTAGCGATTTAGAACACAGACTGCTACAGAGAAGCACTCATTGTTTACCCAGGATACAATTTGGAAGTTAACCCAGATCTGCAAGATGCCTCCTGTTATTAGCAGGAGCACCACTTCACAAGTCCCAGCTTTGCACTTCAGAAATAGGTGACAATGAGATCAAAGAGAGGTGGAGGCTGCAATTCATCATGTTTCCAGGGGAATGCATATCAACACTTCTCTTTCAGGTGACAGGAAAAGGGTATTAATGATGGCCTCATTCTCTCTGAGAGACCCACATTCCAGTTAATAAGGTATAGCTAGACCAAAGCCAGTGGAGAAGGCTGTAAATGAAGTGGGCTGAGCACGAATGGGCAGGTGAGGAATTATTTAACAGGAGTTCAAGAATAGGCTGAGTTTCTCTAGGTTACTGTAGGAAAAGCAAAGTTCTCTCCTATTTACTCAGGTGCCAGAAATGATTTCTTTAGTTTCAGGGCCTGCTTTGTCTTTTGGAAGGCGTCCTGATTGGTTTATCACAGCGGATAGAGGGAACTTCACTCAGTGGGTTGGTGTTCCCTCGAGGGGCCATAGGTTTCGGGTTGCCCTTTCTTGAGGGCAGGGATAGGAGTGTCGCTGATGTGCAAAAACTTATTCCAGACTGCTTTGGGATGGGCGTTAGACCCTCAGGAGTTAAAAGGCCACCAATGTCATCCATGTGGCCTCAGTCTTCCTTTGCAGCTTACTTTCCAGATGCTTCCTCCATTCAGTGACCTGTACTCTTGTCTCTCCATGGGTGCCGTGCTCTTCAAACACTCTGTGCTTCCTCACGTCTCCTGCCTTTGCTTGTGCGGATCTGGCTCTATCTGTCTGCAGGCAGAGGTCCCCCTCCCTTCCCTACCTAACCGTCTTTGTGACTCTTTCCCCAGCCCACAGGCAGGCTCAGTCACGGAAACATCCCCGTGGCACTTTGAGCTTTCCTGGATTGCCCTACCTTTCACAACGTGTGGCAATTATTTATTTTCTTCTCTATTTGTTCCATTATCTTGTTAACTCCTCTAGAGAAGAACCCACGTCTTATTTATTTTTACATCCTCAGGCCCTCGAGAGAGTAGATATTTACCTAAAGTTTCCCAAATGAAATGAATGGAGTCACATGCGCGCCGGGTGTGGGTCCTGGCAGCGATCCCATTGTACTGTGTATCTTTAATGAAGCTATAACCTGTCTCCATTCCAGCTTCTCATCTGTTAAAAAAGAAACAGGTAGGAGAATAGTTCAGATCTACCTTATGGGACCTTGTATGAATTAGCAAACTAGAGAATTACGCAAACGTCCATTTTAATGGCTGCCAAACCTGAAGATGTAGCTGAGCTATGATTGGGAACCAGGCAGGCTGCTTCAACCCACTTAAGCATAGATAATCAAATGCACAGCTTCTCTGACAGCTGCTGATCACAGACGCTATTAAAGAAAGAATAGCGTCTGTGTCATAATACAGGTGACAAAGAGAGAGGCAAGCCTTCTGAGTGGCAATTTAATACCACTAGGAAAGTGACAGAGCTTCAGAGGCCTCTCCCCAAAGCACGGCCAACTGCTGCCCTTTCCTAGAGGTGAGGGCTGTTGGAAACGAGAGGGCTTATGTAGACAATCATTTACATTTTACTAAAAATAATTGGAGTTTACAGACATTTCTTGTAAACATGCAACTGTCAGGCCTAGATGGAAAAGAAACATTTTTCTCAAATTGTGAGAAATTCTAACATCGTAGCAAAAAATCAGGAGTCTGATGATTAAATGTAGAGAGCTGTCATCTCGGCATTATATTAAAATAACTCGCCTCCAGCAAGTGCACAGTATTTCTTCTTTTAAATCTGTCACTTCTCGGGAGGCCATAGCTTCGGTTGGCTGCACCGGTGGCTTTGTAGCCATGGCGGTTTAACAGTAACAGGGACACTGGGAGGCTTTCTGGGGGCAGGCTCCGGGGTGATTTGGGAGGGGTCTCACTAAGCACTATGCGGCTGCAGCAAACCATTTGCCGACCTATTTCTTTTTGACTTACTGGGGCCCTTTGGAATCTGAAACTTTAAACAGAACGCTAGCAGATAAATTATTTTCAGCAGTGCTCCTCAGACAGCGATGTCAGGCTGCGGGCAGAATGAACTGCATTTGTTTATGAAATCTGTTGCTTAATAGGACAATCAGTGTCTCATTTCAGCCTCTAGTCACGATACTTTTAATGATGTCCATACTGTGCTGCTTTTACATGCAAACCATGTGGGAGCAGAACAATGGGGGGAAAAAAAAACCCTAAACTGGCAGAAGAGAGAAGAGCGATGCTGTGTCAGGCACCACGTCTCGGGCTCTGTGGAGTAGAGCAGATGTGTCTCTGCACTGTCTGTTTCCTCTTGTTTTGGCCCAAGAGGCCATTTAACCTCTTTCCCTAGTCAAATGCTTCCCAAGGATCCCAGGGTAGCCCCTCCTGTTTCTCTGCTTTCCTGATATGTGCTGTATAATAATGTAGCAATTTTTTTTTTTAACAATAGTAACACTTCAGTTTGCGTTACATATTTGGCTTTTGAAGGCACATTCACATCTATATCTCACAAATTCCTAACAAAAGAGAGGCAGAGTGGACTTTACAGCAACGAAGTCTTATATTTGCCCAGTCCTTCATGGTGTGTAAGGCCTGTCTGTCCATATTGTGTAATTAGTTTGGTTGTGATTCTTATGTTGGTTATTTCCATTATACAGGTAAGCGAAGTAATGTAGAGGAGACAGCATAGCAAATTATTAAGAACAGGAAATTTTGGGATCAATTCTGTTTTGTTGTTTATTTTCATGTGATCTTGGGCCAGCTACTTAACCTGCCAGAACTTTAATTTCTTCTTTAAAATAAGGACAATAGTAACTTCCTTTGAGGTTATTATGAGGATTAAATACAATAATGTACACGTAAAACACCTTCATTCAGAAGGTGTTTAATAATTGGTAGTTATTATTAGTGGTAGTATTGCAGAAATAAAGATTATGAGCCTTGACTGACGGCACCGTGGTAAGGGCTGGAATTACACATACCTGGTTACTGGAGAGCCAGGTCTCCTGAGTTTTCATCACATTCTGCCCTGTCCTTGCTGTCTTTCTTAATGCCTAAGGGGTGTGCAGATTTTCCACCTTTCAGCAATTCCAGATATAGCCTGCGAGGATATAAAAAGCAAGTGAAGAGCCTGCAGAAACGCAGGTGCAACTTGGGGTCTCTTTGCCAAAAGTGCAGTATTTCTTCAAAAGCCCTTAAATGTCACCTCTCCTTGCTCAGCCTGGCTGGAAACGCCCCCGCCATTGCCTTTCAGCCCAGGGTTGACATCGCCTGAGCCATATGTGTCTGAAAGAGGGATTCACCTTGACCTTCCTCTTTCCCAGAAGAAGACACAACACAAATGAGGCCATCAAAAGCATCACAGTTCCTCCCACTCAGCACCTCTCAAAGGTCTCACTCTGACCCCCCATTGATCAGCCATAAAACATAAAATCAACAGCGTTCTGCTTTTCTATTTCATGCAGAAAAATCAACATTGACCAGCATTGTCAGCCAAGCTCACAGAAATAGACAGTAAAAATGGGCGTGCCCACAGACTTTCCTCTCAGATCCTCTTAAGCTTCTCCTTTGTCCGGGTCTCGGGTGACAGCTGTGGAGCAGAGCAAAATCCTGCTGCTAAGTACTAAGTGGGAGAAACATTCGTCTTTGTCCCCGCACAGAGGGTGCTTCCAGCGAGTTGGTGACTGACAGCTTGAATAAGCAGTTATTTCTCCAGGCTCAGGCATGAGAGACACATGTAACCCGGTGCCTGACCTTATGCAGCTGAGCTTGGCATTCTGGAGCCAGCTTGCTGCCACCATTACCTGTTAAAATATTGTTGAGCTGATTGATGATGAAGCTGTGATCATGCTACTCTCCTGCTGAAATAATTTTTGAGTGTGCTCCAAGTCCTACAGAATCAGGTTCAAATTCCTTACTCTGGTGTCCATGGCTTATAATGATCTGACCCCAGTCTACCTTCGTAGTTGTGTCTCTTTTTACCAGGGTTCATGAGTCCTGTGATACAGACAAGCTGAAACATTCTCTGAAACTGCCTGCGCAGTTTCTCACCTTTCAGTTGACACTTAGGTTTTTCCTTCCCCTGGTATACTCTTTTCCTTGACTGTTCACGTCTGAATCCTATCTACCCTTCAAGCTCCTTTGACACACTACCTCCTCCATGAAGAGCTACCTGTTTCCTCCAGCTATGGCAAGTTTTCCCTTCTCTCAAATCCCTTAGCTCCTCATGCATACCCGTCTTAAGACAGTTATACTTTCTTCCGAGTATGATGTAGATTGAGTATTATGAGTTTTGTATACATTCTATATTTTTTAATAGACTCTGAGCTCCTTGTAGGCAGGAGCTATATCCTTTTATTTTATGAATCACTATCATTTAGCCCAGGATCCCTGATCCCCACAGAATGAACTTAGAAACAGTTTGTTATTAAATCAATAGATGGTCCTTTCTATTCATTTAATGAGAGCTTCACATGGGTTGAGGGAGGACCCATGTTTGTGACAATGCGTTGGCACAGCCAAGGTCTGCTCTGATTGCTTCATGCCTGGTTGGCTGTTAAATATTTTAAAAATCACCCCCAAGTTGAGGGATTCACTCAGTATGATTTTCTAGACTGTTTTTAAGGAGATGACTTGTATGTCACACCTCCGTATCAGCAAGGAATCTAGTCATACACACACAGACACACACACATGCACACTCTTACATGTAAATAATTTGGCCAAATTTTCTTTAAAATAATCTGCTCCTATCTCCTTGGTACAACTGTGGCTATTAGTGAGAAAAGAATTCATGAGCAACATTCAGAAAACATTATTAATAATTTCAACTCTTCATATTGACTCTCGAATATACATTGAGACGTAATAGTGTATTGTGGGCCAAAAAGATCAGAATAAGTCATTATCCTTACAAGGGAACCTACTCGTTATAAACAGTTTTCTCAGGAATTGGCCCTTCAGAACATGAAGAGTGGTTAACGATTGTCACCTCCTCCTCCACCACCACAAACAAGAGCCAGCATGTCTTGTCCAAATGGGCTTCAATTATTAACTATTCACAGCATCCATTAAATATTCTCCTGGGCATACAGGTTGTCACTCAGAAGTCTGAGTGTCTTATATATCTTCTAATTTTTACTGCCAGTAAAGTTTTACCTCTGTGTTGTCATTTTTTAAAGTGAAATGATTCATTAGAATACAACTTCTTGTGGCAACCCATAAACATAGCTTTGTTTAAGGAATGTGAACTCACTAGTCTCTAGGAAGCTGTTATTTGTGCCATGCCAGGGCTGTTCTCTATGTGCATATTTGCAGGTGGAAGAAGTTCGCCTGCATATCGAAATGATATATATTTCCACTTTGTTAATGGAACATCACCAAAGTTCAGCAGTGAGCCTGTAGGTTATGCTGACTACTGATTCCCTTACACCAAAAAGCAACTGGAGCAAAAGAGCAGCAGAGATGACCTTTAGCTAAAGAGTTGCAAGTTATATTACTCGTCATCTCTGCTTAAACACCAAGCACCAGGCACGGGGTAGAATACAGAAAAGAATCCTTTCCACCATCAAGCCACTACCACCTGAAGCACGAAGTAGAGAACAAGGAGAGATCACCTCCTAAGCGCTGGTGTTAGAACACCCGTCCTCCTCCTCCTTGCCCCAAAGCAGCGCTTTTTATTTTCATTTCCATGCTAACAAGGTAGACCTGTCCTAGCGTGTGTTCTGAAGAGGTTCTTTCATGCTCAGGGCCTGGGGAGCTTTAACATAGTTAGATGTACTCTAACAGCAGGTTGCCATCAAAAAATTCTATAATAGGATTAAAATAAAAGAGAAATGCACTTGCAGTAGGATGGCAATGATTATTTAACACACTTCAAGTGCTTGGTGGGAAGATGCAGCACAAACACAGCAGATAGACCTGCTGTGTGGGTGTGTTGCCTTCTTAACAATCAAGGTTTTGTGTTGTGATCATGGATTTTTGGAGCTCGGCTTTGGAGAATATCCAAAAGCTGCACAACAAGGTGCTGGGAGAGGACCTCCTTGCTATCCGAGATGATCATATGGATTTGTGCTCGCTGCCCAGCCACTCCGCCTAGAACGTGAGCTCCAGGAGGGCGAGGATTCTGCCTTGTTTATTTCTTAATTCCCAGCATCTAGAACTATCCCTGGTGCATACTGGATGGTCAGTGAATATGTGTTATCTGAAAAAAGTGTCCCAAGCATGGGCTCTGGAGTCAGATAGTAAAGCATACCCTCGGACAAGTTTCTTAATAATCCTAAGTGCTAGTTTTTCGTCCCTAAACTGCAGTGACTTTCTAGTGTTCTTGGGAGGGTGTCTAAAGCAACTAAAGCTATTTTTGTATCTGGCAGGCTGCGTTTCATGGACAGCTGTTTGGGCTGGATGTGTTGGTAAAAACTCAGCTTTAAGAGCTGCAGTGGTATGACGCTTCTGGAGGGCTCTGCTTCGTGTCTCACTAGAAAGCTTCAGCATCTGCAGCCTCTGGAGAGGTAGCAGGTGGTGGTGGTATCAGGAGGAAAGAGAGATCCTTAGTATATGCCCAGAGGTGGCCCTGGAATGAGCCAGCTGAACCAAGTTCCTGAAACTCACAGCATCAGTGTCATCCTGGAAGACAGGAAGGGTGATCTTACTGTAGCACTTATTTTTGGCACCTAGAGAGGGGCCACTCAGGGTCATCTAAGATTGGTGTCATCAAAATCTACTTTGTGTTGAAATATCAGTTCTTTTAAGCCTATATGCTGCCATCTCATAGTTAGGTTCCCTAACTCCAGCAATTAGCTCCACTCATTTTTGCATCTGCAAGCTTTCCACTATTTTTCTGTTGTTTTACTTGGGTCGATGTGTTGGCAATTCTCCATTTGCCCCACCCCACCAGATCACTTTTTGTCCCTTCTCTGCCCTGCTCTGTGCTCCAGGAGATGGGGTTCCCAACAATGCATTACCTCACTCCATTGCCCTTTGGTTTCCAGTTGGGTTTTGTCAATGGGAGGCATGGGCAAGAGATCGGAAGTTAGAAGAGATAGGTTAGGATTTTTCTTTCCTACTGACTCCCTGTTTTGGCGTCGTGGTCTGGCAATGGCTTTATCCCTCTGCAACCACAGCTTCTGCCTGCAGGTTTTGCTTCAAGTTATCATCTCTCATTGGGCACTGGTAACACTATTTCCTGCCATTGCCCATTCAGACCAGGGGATAATAAGGGCTTCCTACTGCCATCGGTCTCTGATGTTGTTATGGCATCAGTGCCACACCATTCCTTATGGTCCTATTAACTGTGTCCAGATCGCTATAAACCACCTCATCAAGTCTCTTCATATGAAATATCTGAATGAAATTCTGTTGTCAGCTGGACACTCTGCAATTGTGCCTATCTTAAAGAAACCATGAGCTACCATTGTTTCTCTCTCCTCTTCTTCACAGCGAACTTCTTAAAAGTGTCCTCTATACTTTTATGATGTCCTCCTCAATTCCACTGTATCAGTCAGGGTTCTCCAGAGGGACAGAACCAATAGGATATATAAAAGAGAGTTGATTAGGGAGAACTGGCTCACAGGATTACAAGGTGAAGTCCCACAAGAGGCCGTCTGCAAGCTGGGGAAGGAGAGAAGCTGGTAGTGTGACTCAGTCCAAGTCTAAAAACCTTGAAGCCAGGGAAGCCAATCATGCAGCCTTCAGTATGAGGTCGAAGTCCTGAGAGCTCCCTGGAGAGCACTGGTGTAAGTTCCAGAGTCTCAAGGCCAAGGAACCTGGAGTCTGATGTCCAAGGGCAGGAGGAGAGGAAGCAAGAGTCTGACACAAGGAAAGAGAGAGTGCAAGCCGACTCAGCAAGTCGCTTGTCTCCTTTCTTTTGCCTGCTTTGTTCTGGCATGCTGGCAGCCTATGGGATGATACACACTCACTGAGGGTGGGTCTTCCTCTCCCAGTCCACTGATGCAAATGTCAGTCTCCTCTGGCAACACCCTCATAGACACACCCAGAAACAATACTTTACCAGCCATCCAGCCATGCTTCAATCCAGTCAAGCTGATGCCTTGGGCAATCACAGGTCCATCAAACCCTGGTTCTCCACTCTCTGAAAAATCTTACCCACCTCCAGTACATTCTGCTGTCTCCCACAGGCTTATGGTCATCAGATTCATTCATTTGTTCAACAAATATTCATTGAGCCTCTAATAGGTGCCCAGCACTGTTCTAGGCTTGGGATGTGCTGGTGAACAAAACAGTTATGGAACTCATGCTTTTATGGGATCAAATCTGTGCTATAAGCCTCTCATGGGATCTTCAGAGTTGTAATTGCAGTTGCCTGCCAGACATCCCCAAAGCTCCATCAGTGCAGCATCTCTGAACCCAATTTCATTATTACGTGAACCCAGAACTGTTCTCTTTCTCTCTGAAGGTATGGCACCATCACCCCCTAGTTTTATGTAAGTTAACCATCTTGCCCTTGACTTTCATCTCCAATATGATTTTTTTCGATTTTGCTTTGGACTTTTCTCCCAAATCTTTCTTTTATTCACTACTTCTAATTCTTTGTCTAAAGTTAAGGATCTCATCATTTCTCACCTGGACCATTGGAATAGCCTCTTACTGGTCTTCCCGCCCCCAGCCTGTCACTCTGATATGGTTTGGCTCTCTGTCCCCACCCAAATCTCAGCTTGTAGCTCCCATAATTACCGTGCATTGTGGGTGGGATTGGTGGGAGATAACTGAAGATTTCCCATCGTGGGGGTGGATCTTTCCTGTGCTGTTCTTGTGATAGTGAATAAGCCTCATGAGATTTGATGGTTTTAAAAATGGGAGTTTCCCTGCATAAGCTCTCTCTCTTTGCCTGCTGCCATCCATGTAAGATGTGACATGCTCCTCCTTGCCTTCTGCCATGATTGTGAGGCTTCCCCAGCCATGTGGAACTATAAGTTCAATAAACTTCTTTCTTTCGTAAACTGCCCAGTCTCTGGTATGTCTTCATCAGCAGCGTGAAAATGGACTAATACACACTCCAAGCATTTCTCATTACTACTGCCAAAGTTAATCTCAAATATATTTTCCTGCTTGAAGATTATGCCAGCTCCCTATTGCCACACTTTTTTGTAAGATATTTAGTTTCCAGCTGAGAGGGACCACTGGTTTCTCCAGGCCTCACCCACCACATTGACTCAGGCTTCTTCTGCCTCAGCTCTCCAGACGTGCATGAGTGCCCTGGCCTCCCTGCCTTTGTACAGGTGCTTTTCTTGAGTTGTTAGCACCTCCATCCCTCCCTTTTTAAAATTTAAGGGGTTACTGATGTCACCTCCTCTGTGAGATTTTCTCTCTTTCCAGAAAAATTAGTTACTCCATCCTTTTCACTCCCATACTTCTTTGTTCTTTCCACTTGCCAAGTTGTTGTACAGTTAGTTATAAAAGTGTTGATTCTCCTTCTATCCTGAGTGCCCTTTGAATCCAGGAGACATTTTGAATCCTTGGTGTTTAGCACTGTTCGGCATAGAAGAATTGTCAGGACATACTTATGTAATAAATTAGAAGTGGACAACCCTTATTCTGAAGTCTACTTTTCAGAAAAAGCATCTTCTGACCCCCAACTCTTCTTGCCACCAGCCTAGCCCACTGTGGGTAGTTGCTGTTGTGATACCTTGTGCAAAGAACCTACTGATGCCTCCATCTTGGGTACCTGACAGGTTACAATATCTAAGTTACCTAACAGCTGAGAGCTAGAGTAGCATCCACGGTTAGCCAATGCAAATAATCTTCCTGACCTCTACTTTATTTTTCCCTTTGAGAGGGGCTGATGATGAGATACGGAATTTTGTGAGGACACTACTTATGGCTCCAGAGATCAGAAAGCTAGGACCATCTCATGGCGGGCACTAGCAGGCAGAAACTCAAAATCTAAGCCTCATCTATGTCAGTCAAAATCTCACCAAAGCCCTGGGGCTGCTTTTCTAGCCACAGCGTCCCCTTCTCAGCCCCTCACCCCAATCTGCGTGTGTTTTTAATCCCCTGTCAAAGCAGACCTGAAAATGGGCTATGGGGGCAGGTCACCTGCAACCGGGGGAGAGAAAGGAGAGAGGAATTAAAACTGTGATCAATATCTGCCTAGAGATGGTGTTGCTAATAATACCCTGAGCAGAAGCATTTCTGAAATCCTTACCTCTGATTCCCAAGTGACTTGGGAGTTCAGCCAGATCAAGCTTCTGCTGCTTGTGTTTCCAATTTTTAAAATACTGTATGGTTTGGGGCTGGCTTCAATGCAATGTTTCTTTTCCTGGGTGGTCAACTCAACTTATTTTATGTGTTTAACCCTAACCCCTTCTCCACAAACAGCAAACAAACAGTTAAAGAAGGAGAGATGAGGAGGCACCGGGGGAGGGTTTCTCTGTGGCCACGCTGATAGGGTTGACAAGTGACCTGAGGCTCCCTGTACATCCACAGAGGTGAGGCAGTCAGTGTTCCCAGGCTGGCATCATGTGACCACCATGAAGAACAAAGGCTCCAGGGAATTGTTTAGGGCTGTGGCATATGAAAAGACGAGGCCAGGCAGATGTCGTCCCATATATGGGAAAGAAGACATGAAGAAGGATGAGGATGGTGAGCTTATTTCTCTGTCACTAAAAACTTTAAACTGATTTTGATTTTTTGAAACTAAATTTCGTGCCACATTGTGAATGTACAATATATGCTTTACTGTGTTTCAAGCGCAAAGTAGATTTACAGCTGCCGAGATAGTTTGTTAAGTTCCTGACAACTCTCCAAACTAGAGTGCACAGCTGCAGTCACTGTTTCTGACATGGGGGGCAAAGATCCCCCGAAACCTTTTCATCTTACCAAAGGAGGACTCCCAGGAGATTTCAAAACATATGAGAAAAGAAAGCAATGAAATTACGTCCTTGAAACATCACAAGTAGGGGCCCCATCTGATCCTACATTCTGCTCTCACTGTGACCTGATTCCTGGGGATGAAACAGGGTAATGACCAGGAAGTCAGACATTGCTGGCCTCTGGTGCTCTTTGAAATGGATTGTCCTAAAGGCACGGAAGAAATTCAAGAATGGGTCTAAAGTGCAGAGCCTAGAAATTGTTGGAAAAAAAATATTGATCTTGTTTTCATTGCAACATTAGAGCTGAGTTTAAACACCAATATAATTTAATCTATTCCTCTGATGAAGTAAAAACACTGAAAAATAGCTCAAATTCTCCATCTGTTTTAGGTGGAGAATGAAGTTACCATGGTTCTAATGAGAGTATTGTTTATTGTCATTTGAAGTAAAAATGCATTTTTCATGCAGCTGTATTAATTTGACCATAAATATCTTATTTCCATGCTGAAAATTTATTTTATAAATTCTGACTTTTAGATGCAACCCTCAATACACTTTATGAAGTTTGTTTTCTTTTGGTCGTTGTAATTCGAGTACATTGATCTAAATGAATATTTTGCTTCCTCCTTAAAAAACGTTCTTTTATACATTTTTGTTGAATTAACAGTCTAGAAAATGCCCACTAGATGGCAGTGTCACTGCATAGTTAAAGAACATCTGGGCAAGTGATAAAGAATAGCGGGCTACTTTATGTGGTAGCTGTCCTGGAAAATCCAGAAGGTGGCAGATTTTAGCTATCTATGAAAAGACAAGACCAGAGACGAGTCTCCTTTTTTTTTTTTTTTCTTTTTTAAAATTATTTTTATTTATCTTTCCAGAAGGAGATTATGAGCTGAATAAAATTATCTGTGATATTTAAAATATTTGAAAATGTTTCACATTTTTCGAGCGTGTAATACAAGCTGAAGGGCTAGCAAAGCTAACAGTGACACAAAATCAAGGTGAAATTGACCAATAAATTGAGAACTCCATTACAGGAACAATTTCCCCGAGTTTGAGTCATAGCATTTGAGTGATAACCTAAACCTGTCTCAACTTTGTGAAACATTCAAAGTGAAGACAGAAGGAAAGGGCGAGGAACACTGGAGGAGGCGGTGGGGTGCAGTGTGGGCACTGATGTTTATATATTTTCACCAAGTTTTCTAGTCTCTCAGAGGACTTTCAGCAGACCTGTGCTTCAGTGTTCAGTTTTTTTTCAAGGTTACCGATTACCTAAAGGGGTCTGGGTTTTAAAAATGAAAAATGACAGCTTGAATACAATAGTCCAGTTTAGAGGGATCATGCACCCTCACAGCTTTGCTGGCTATTGGAGATATTTGCAAGGAATACAAATCCACATCTGAAACTGCAGTTTCAGTTCCTCATTTCAAACCTTGGGTTTGTGTGGGTGAGTGTGTGCTAGCTTGTTCTAAGGGAATATCTGTTTCTTAGTTGATTTTGGCCCCAAGCAGTACGGATGGGCTTGCCTTCCCACCCCACTGCAGGAGATACACATTTGTGTGAGGGTGCTGGGGGTGGAAGGACTGCAGGACAGCAGGATGGTGGCTTGGAAGTCATTCTTCAGAGTGACAGCTCTACATGGCTCTTGGCACTCCAATATGTCAGGGAACTGGTGCTCAGACTGGGATAATTTATCTCATTTAAATATTCCAAAGAGAGTGGCCTACATAGTCAAGTCAGATCCATTTTCATCTTCATGCTTTAAAATGACCTGGCAGCCTCGCTCAAAAGGAGTGGGGTGGGGGAGAAGGAAAGGAAGGAAGAAGGAAAGAAACGATGGTAAGGAAATGCAGCAAGTGAGTGATATACAAGGTGAATGCAGAATTCAATATCCAGGACGAGGACACATATGTCTTGGACCCCAGATATATAGCTCAGAACTGATGGAGAAATGGGCAGGAAGAGAGATAATCTTTATCTCTGTCCCCAAGCCTTCAGAAATAGCTAAGGCTAAATCACCCTCAGAAGAAAGCAGGAAATGAAGACTGCTCCAAGTCACCCATGAGATTTCAGAGTGCAGGCCACTGTCTGTGTACATTTTTTTTTCTTTTTCTTTTTTAAAAATTTGAGTCACACACTGAGTTCAGGGTCAGTCAGTATCTGGAAACCTCAGTCGATGTTTGAGTCTAGGCTAAGCTTCTGATTTCTGCTTTATTTAGGAAAAATTGCTAGATTTTATTTGGATTTAGAATCTGAAATCTATGCAAAAAGCAAAATGAAGAGGAGATTGTGGCATTTTCCACAGCTTCATTTGTTCCTGGGAAAACCATGTATCTATTTCCTTTTCTAACATTTCACATGCCCACTCACATATTTGAAAGTTTATGTGCCTACCAAACCACATAGCCTTTTGGGTTACTTGTACTTTTTTTTTTTTTTTAAATAATTTAAAGCTAATCATTACTGCAGCAGGATTTTAATAGTTTGGAGTAATAATTGTTGAGATGATGAGAACAAACCCTAGTGCTTGAAAGAAAGTGGCCCATTCTACAATATAAGATGTTTTATTTTATGTTATTGCGTATCCTTCATTTACGGTATTTGGACTTGCTTCCCCACAAAGAGGATCTGTGATCAAAGAAGTGAAAAAAAGGCTCAGAAAATGCTTTGGTAGTCCCTAACCTGTGAAGCATGAAGTCCATTATCTGCATTGGGCCTATAAGCCCCCTCATACAAACTAGGCCATTGAAATTGATGTTCTTTGAGTTTTCTTGAATAGTCTGGAAAATATTTCAGTCCTCCAATCAGCTAGCTTAGTGAGCCTATGGCATTCACTAGCAAAGCGCTACCTTTAGGGAATCATATTGGTGTGGTTTAGTTATCCTTGCAAATGCTTCCATTTCAGACTTTGCAATTATAAGCAGACAGGAAGACTCTAGTGAATTACTTTCAGAGTTGTGAACCTACAAAGAATCAACTTTTCTAACCGCATTCATTCCCGGAGGACTCAGAACTTTCCCAGTGGCACTGTAGAACTTCATCTCATTAGCATGGTTCAGACCCGGGGATTTAATATTTGCCTAGCACAAAGGAAGAGAACAGGATGGCTTGCTCTAGTTACCTTCGTCATTGCTGTGACCCAGGAAATACAGGCATCTCTGGTTTCTGCAGGAATTTGCTTTATTTGGTTCTGTTTACTTCTTCTTCTAGGTAGTGATGAGATAGGATTGAAATGGGTAAATCAACAGATAGAAGCCAAGGAGTTTGCTTCTATTCCACTTCTGAATGATACTGGCAAGGATTCCTCCATCTCTTTTCTGTTCATTTTCCTTGTTAATCAAAGGGGCACGGTCATACTTGCTGTCTCAACAGAGGCATCTTGGGGTTCAAGTAAACCTGTGAGACTAAGTTGACAAGAACTATTTGGTATGTCCAATGTAAGGGAGCACTACTTACTTACATTGAAACATTTAAATATGTTTACTTACTTATAAACATAAGTTTATAACTAACCATGAGGAAGGACGAAGGGGGCATTGATACCATTAGTGCAATTCACCGTATATTTCTGGTTCTTTTTCTTTCCCGCCCCCTTTCCCTGCTCTCTTGACATTAGATGATTTGCTTTGGCCAGAGAATGTGAGTGGAAGGAATTATGTGTCACTTTCAGGCAGAAACTCTAAGAATCTGGTCTGAATGGTTGTATTCTGTTCTCCCCACCTAGGTCACTCTGGAAGATTTTGAGAGATGGAACTATTGTCAGCCTGAGTCCGTGAGGTGATCTTGATGGGCAAAGTCCCCTTTCCAACTCATATCATATATGCAACTTCATGCTGGGCATTTAGTTGGAAGTAAGAAGTGAACTTTTGTTGTGCCAGGCTATTGAGATTTTGGTATTATTTGTTACCACTGCAAAACCTAGACTCTTCTGATTGATACACAGGAGTTGCCTTCTGATTTATTTTCTGTAGACTCTCAAGGCAATGCCATACTTCCATTTTATAAGGCCCTATATCACGCAGTCTTTATCATTTCTTCAGACTTATTTATCTGCCTTTGAATAAGAAAATTCTCTTAGTTCTTACAAGAAGAACCTTTATTGGTCCTTTGCATATATGGTCTATCTGCCTGCCACAACATTCTCAACCTCCCTCTTATCCTGCTGTCTTTTACCTGTCATTTAGATGCTGGCTGAAATATCACTTTTACCAGGGCATCTTCCTGGACTTTTTGGACTGTCCCTTCTTTATGCTCCCAAGCAACTTTTGCCACTTTTATAAACACTGCATTGTAATTGCTTTTTCTGGTGTGCCTTTATGTATAATGTTTTCCTGTATCTTTACCATTTGACCCCAGTATATAGCTAATAATAAACACTATATTTAAAATATAACATGAGCATTAGAAGAGGGTACTTAGTGAAGTGAATGGAATCTGGAATTTTTAAACCTATGTTGTTCCCTGTCTCCCACTGTGTTTCTTTTCTTTAAATTGACCATAATAAGACAGTATTGGTTGGAGAAGGTCAGCACCCAAGATTTACATTGTTGATTCACAGCCTGACGGGGGATGAGCCACACCTTTGACTTTCCGCCTGCAGTTCTCTGCTATGAGGCCCCACAAGCTCCCCAGAAGCTGTCGTACTTTCCTCTGCTGTCCCTGGTGCACCACTTGCTAGGTTACTGCTCCTCCCACTGCCTCTGGATCTCTGATTCTCTGTTTACCAGGGCCTCCCCTCTGTTGATTGTGTTGCTGTTGTTATTGAAGGAGGCCACAGGAAGATGAAAGTGGATAAAAAGGAGACTTAGGGTAGAAAAAACTCAGCTCTGCCCTAGAAATGATCCAGAAAGTTTAGGCCTTGAGCAAAGCTTTAGAGGTGGGAAGTATCTGCAGATAGTACTCCTCCTCCTCTGAACCTGTCCCCTCTGCCAGCCAAGGTGCAACGTAGCTGTCCATGGTCCTGCACCTGTAAGACTGCATCTTTTTTTTGATAACCACTTCATTGAAGGATGATTGGCAAGTAAAACGCTGTACATATATAATGTATACAACTCAATGAATTTGGGGATAAGTATACATCTGTTTAACCCTATCCCTTATGCTTAATCTCCTCTTTGAGTTAACAAAGATTACTTTCTTAGTCTTATTTGTAATGTTAATATGTAATATTCATAATAATAATATTGACAACATCATAATCAAAAACAAAAGAGTTAACATTCATAGGTTGCTTAGTATATTCCATAAACTTAGTTAAGAACTTTATGAGTGCGATTTCGTCTACCACTTGCAACAGTATTAACATACAGTTAGTACTCTTGCAATTTGCATGTGAGAAATTAGGGCTCAGTGTAGTGAAGCAACCTGCCACTGTCACACAGCTGGTAAATGAGAGAGATAAGACTTGAATCAAGGTCTTTTGATTCCCACCCTAGGCTTTTTCCTCTTATGTTCTATCTCTAGGAGACTGAAAACACCTTCACAATATAAAAGCAGTAATTATATAATTTCAGGATCAAATTAAATGAAGGGAAGTGATGTTTTGGTTGGGAGCTCTTGCTTGGCCTCCTTCACATCACATTGAATGAAAGGTCATCTGTTTTGCCTACTCTTAAACTCCATCTCAGGCAAAAGAAAAAGTCAGGGATAGCCTTCCAGATTTAAATAAAGATGGCCTATCTTTTTCTTTTGCCACACTTTTGGGAAAAGAAATTTTCCAGGAGATATGATTTTGGCTGGCACACAAGCAGCAAAGGGACTTTTAAAAAGAAGCATTATAGTTCTCTGGCATTTTCATTCTGGGGTGCTGAGATATAACGAAACAAGGAAAGCATTGAGGAGCCAAGGTCATTATGAATATAATTCAGATTTTAAATTGCTATTTGTAGAAAAATATTCCTTAGGCCTGTTTGAACTAGGTTATTCCTTAGGCCTGTTTGAACTAGGTTAAGTATCTATAGTGATTATATTTACGGGCAATTGCTTGGCCCTGTACTCCTTTTGCCTATGTGGACACAGTAAACTTTTGAGATAGTAGGTGGTAGGGCCGCACATTAAAAGAATATTGTTATTGCCCTCATTAAGAGAGACCCCGATTCTTTTAAGTCTGGTCTAACAGGAGCCTTTGGAAAAACAAGAGAAATTTCAGAATATCTGATTAATTTAGATTGAACAATTAGCAAAGTGACATAGTTAACACTACTGCTAGTATCACTCATTAGCTTGGCTGCGTGGGAGGCAGCCTCTGTCTTGGGAAGGAGGCTATTAGAATTTAGGTGCCACCGCATATATCTGGAAGCCAGCCCAAGCAATCAGGTTCCTGTCTGTGAGGCTTACAGAGGTTGAAAAACCTACTTTTGGTGGTGTGTGGTGCTGCACTTGTTTTTATTCTAGCAGAGGATGAAATGGCTAGAGAAATAATGTTATTTCCATAGTGCTTGCTTCTCTTAGAGGCAAAAGCTGTGCTGCTGCTGGAGCTGCTCCTATCTGTGTGTCCTGGATTAGGCTGGGTAGATGCCCTCCTGTTCTTTCTACAGTACCAGCCTGGGCACAGGGTCCTGAGGCTTGAGGAGACCCTTGTAGGACCTTCACACCTGAGTCCTCTTGGCTGAGCCTCTTGCTGGGTTTATGTGGTGACAATCACTGAAATGAAACTATTAAGAAATTGGCCATTACTTGGATATTTCAAAATATTTCCCTAAATACTTAGATTAGAGGCCTATCCAATATTCAACTAGAGTGACTCGGTGAAGTTGACCTGGTTCCAGGTCACTTTGAATAACTTGAATTAGTAATGGGCTATTTGGTGTATAATAGGCTTCCTAAAGAGAGGAAGATGCCATTTCCTTTATGTGTTATGGTGGCAGTGAGGGGAAAAGCCAGCTCAAGTAGGGTAGGGGCACCAAATCCTGTCCCCAGATGTTGTAAATTGGACAAGCTCTGAAGCCAAGTGTTTGGGGCAGCTTGGGCAGCAACTCACAGCCTGAGGGTTGGGAGTGAGCTGGCTGTAGGAGGGAACCTTTCGTTTGGACTGGGAATGGGGGATTTGCAGGGCCACCTAAAAAGAGCTGCTGGATTAACCAAGGACAGTGTCTGTTGTTATGCAACAACTAGTGGGTCTGGGTTAGCTCAATCCTGGAGGCAGAGCCCTGAGGTGCAATGGCTGAACACATATCAGCCAAGTGGGAGATGGGGGCTGGAAGGTCTGTTCACACATGGCAAGGCTCCAGCTATCCTGAACACCAGAAAAAAGCTCCAGCTTCTGGAAAAGAAGGCTGGTGGAGCAAGTTGGGCCACCCCTATCATACCAGGATACCAAGCAGGTGTCTCCAGACCTAGCCTGGGAAGCTGGTGTGGACTAGACTTGACAGAGCAAATTACTGAGGAATATCTGTCTTATCAACAGGGTCAATGTGGGAGGGGCTTATAGGACTATAAAATGGAAATACTTGGATGCCCAGGGCTCATCATGGACTCTGCACATCCTGAGACTGTTGGATTTCGAAGACACTTGTTGGGAGGGCAATATGGGAACCTAACAATGATAAAACTCTTCAGATCTCAGGTCTGGAACCCATGCTTTGATTGGAAGCCACTAAAAGCTGATGGAGTGGAGGCCACTGTTATGTCTCTCAGCCTGGCCAGTGCAGGCACAGCAGCAAGGGGATCCAGGCCAGGGGTGGACCTTTCCTAAAACTCAAGCTCCTGTGAGCTGGGGAGACAAAGATGGGCACAGAGGAGAACTGTTGCCCAGTTACTAGGAATAGTCCTTTCATGTCCCATAAAGCCTGCGTCTTCCACTTCCCAGGGCTTTGCTATCCATCAAGGTACCCAGCAAATAGCTGCCAGATGAAGATGCCAGAAGGAACATCTGAATCCTTTATATCTCTGATGTCTTTGGATGATGTGTGATAGCTTAGGCATTCAGATTTCTTAAATATAAAGAATTTATATAGAGGCTACTGGCCACATGCTCCAATTCCAGATGTAAACTTTGTAACTCTGAATACATCCTACTTGCAAGTCTCTATGTAATACAGTATCCGAAGTTTGATAGAATTGGTTTGAAATTGAGCTCTGCCACTCACTAGCTAATGACATTGGGCCAAACAGTTTATTTGAATGTGAGATTTCTTATCAATACAATGGTCATAAGATTGTCCTTTTCAGGCATATGGGAGAAAATGTATGCAAAATGCCTCACACAGAGTTACTGTTTAATAAATGGAAATGGCATACACATGCATATATGCATGGCCCAAAGCCTTGTTACGGAGCACTGCAACACTGCACTAAACCTATAGTAAATTGGGGGTATCAGAAACAGTGGTCACTGGGCATGGTGGTGTGTACTTGTAGTCCCAGCTACTTGGGAGGCTGAGGCAGGAGGGTCACTTGAGTCCAGGAGTTCTGGGTTGTGGTGTGCTATCCTGATTGGGTGTCTGCACTCAGTTCGGCATCAATAGGTTGATCTCCCATGAGTTGGGGACCACCAGGTTCCCTGAGGAGGGGTGAACTGACCCAGGTGGGAAATGGAGCAGGTCAAAACTGTGCTGATCATTAGTGAGGTTGCACCTGTGAATAGCTACTGTACTTTAGTTTGGGCAACACAGCGAGACCCTATCTCTAAAAAAATTTTAAAAAGAAATGGTCAAATAAAATAATTTTATTAATACTGGTCTTTTGATACTGATAAAAAATCAAGTGGACCCTCTCTGCTGTAGATCTGGCATTTATTTTTTGCATATATTACATATTGCAGGCACTAGTGATTCCCATCCCTCAACTTGTCCCCTTACCCCCCAGTTGGGATCATTGATGTAAGGAGAACTGTAAAGGATAGAGTGTTTACATCTGAATGGCAGTGATAGGATGAAAGGTTGAGAATCACTGATATGGCTTGCACTCTCTGGAAACACCAAGGCATACTGTAGCCCCACTTACTTTTCTTTTAAGGGAAACATTCAGTAAATTGCATTTTGCTCAAGTTTGTGCCAACACAAAAGCCAGAAGGAGTCTATTCAAAAGAAAAAATGAAACATCTCCTTGGTCCAATAGTAAAAAGACTGCCAGATATCCTCTTTTATCTGGCTCAGAAAACCTTGCAGAGGTTAATTTCTAACACTTGTGGCTCTTATAACAGCAGAATGATAATTGCAAGCTAGACTACTGCTCTATGGATAGCAGCTGCTTCTGGTCACCACAGTCTCCTATGCTAAAGCGGGGCTCTCGTTTTGGAGGGTGCAGGAAGAAAGTGATGAATGAGATGGTAAGTTTTTCACACTAAGAAAATAAATAGTTATATGAGGTCTCAGGAAACCTGGGAGGGGAGAAAGGAGATAGGGGAGGGGAAAATTCAGCTGGCCTAGGTGATGAGTGGTTCTGCCTGAATCCGTGTTATCTTCGTCCTGGGTTTCTCTGCAGCAGAACTGGTCTATGCCTAAGAGGCACTCAGTTGGAACAAAAAGAAATAGAACTTGACACATAACTGTTAGTCAAATTCTGTCTTCTGAGTAACAACACCCATAGGTATGAAGAGTGAAGGGGTCTGATATCAGTTTACCTTGAGTAAGGCACTGTGTGCATTATGTCCAGCAGAGCACCAATGAAGCACCTCTTATTGGTGATCATTTTTTGCTGGCCTTATAAAGGACTTGAAGTTCAATACAATTCTATAGGAAACTGAGGATTTCTTCATTGAATTGGCATTAACTACTTTTTAAATGTAAATTTTCAGCTGCAAGCCTTTTTTAATATTAAAAAAATCCTCCAAGTACATCAGGGTAAATCAAAGACTAATTGGTGACCAAATTATAGGGTTTAAAGCTCTTTTTTTTTTGCCGTGAGTAAAATAATTAGCAAATGTGAATACATGCTTTTTCTTTCATTAATAACGAATCACATGGTGATATCCCATTTTTAGCAAAATAAAAATTTCAATTTTAGACAGGGCTGCAATTCTATTATGAGGCATTTTGTATTCAGCCAGTGCTTGGTGTTCATCGGCTGGTGTCTCCTCATGCCCAGACTGAGGCTTGTCTTATTCTCAGGACGGCTGTCGTTAGAGGACACGGTGGAAATGAACAACTATATTGGGTTCTGTGGACGGGATTAAGCAAAATTTTTTACAAATGCATTCCTAGGCCTTCCATTTTAGGAGTAAGCATGGAGAATGGCAGAAAGCAAGGGGGTGGATGAGTAGTCCATAGAAGACGGGAGGCAGAACCTGGTCTGAGGATCCTTTGGGATGCTATTTTCCCTGCTTGATGACGGTTTCAGCCCACTTCCTATCAGCCAGAGCTATTTATATTCAGAGGCACAGATTCCACAGCTGTAAGGAAAGTGCCTGTGAGTGCCTCTGAAATCTGAGTTTCTTCTCCCCTTTTCTTAGGGAAAATTTACCAAGTTGTTTTTGAATATAATCATGAAGAAAAGGCAGAGTTGGCTAGGGACAACAGAGTTATCTTTCCAGGAGAGGTTGCATTGTGCTCCCTATGTAGCTTCTTCTCTCTTTTTGATAACATTACTTCCTCTCATTCCCAGGCACCACATCTGATTTCTAATAAAACAGTGATTTGGTCCTTTTCTTGACCTTGCAGGAAAGGTGTTTTTCTCTTGGCTATCTCTACAAAGATTCTACAAGTCTTCAGGTGAGAGTCATTCTGTAAGTAAACCTATTAACTTGGGCTGGTAGAGGGAGAGAGATCTGAGGGGCAAAACCAGGAGGCACTGGCCATGTGAGGGTGACGGTGTCAGGAAGGGCATTGCAACATGATGCAAAACCACTCATCGGGTGTGAAGAGAATTGGAATCTCGGCCAGGTTCTGCCCCTAGGGGCCCAGCTGGAGGTCAGTTTACCTTTCTCGCCTCTCTTCTCATCTGTTCCTGATGACGTCTGGGGTTCCTCTCAGCTATGACATTTTGTGATTGCTGCAAGGCTTATTTTCCTCCTTCTTGTGCAATGATAACAGCTCTGGGGTTGGAAAGTGATCTAACAGTGTTGCGACATGAATGAAAATGTGTCTTTTCAAGAGTTTTGCTGAGAAAAGCCCAGTTTCCTGCAGAGATAAACAACCCCCCCCCCACAACCCCGCCGCTCCAATGCAAAGAGGGGTGGTGCGGGGTGGTGGTAGAAATGAAGAATAATACCACCACTTTGTATTTTTACCTTTCATGATAAAACAGTAGTTTTAAAAGTTGTAAAAATGTACTAGTTTGACAAGTGGCACATTTAAAACCTGATTTAGCAAAAGGCTTTTACCTTTGTAATTTTAAAACTGTCACTTGAACTAAAAATATAGGCTAGCAAGTTGGCCTTTCATATTTAATGTTTTCTTTTTTCCCTTTTTATTTGCAATTCATTTTGTTCAGCTTTGATTAAAGAAGTGGCAGCAATGGGAAGGAGAATAGCCAGGAATTGGCTAATTCGTCATTAGGAAGATGAGAGTGTGACCCTTCACACAAGTTCAGATTGGAAACTTTTCAACACCAGCCCTCGTTAGTTTTAGCACCTTAGTCATATATCTTACCTTTACATGTGAACACACAATCTCATAAGAATATTTGACTTAAAGAGGGCAAAGAAAACTGGAAGATTGTTCTCTCCGCTGACCATAATCTCAAGGTTTTCACAAGTTTGTTAAAATAAATATGCTATAACCCCAGATTAAATGGTAATGATGGCAGGTCAGAAAGGATCTGGAACAAAAAAACGATAAACCCGTGTGTCCTGGAGTGTGGAATATTAAAAACAGCTACTCGAGACTCACAAAACGTTTACAGTGGACTTTGTAGGCAGGAACTAACCCATGACCTTAGGCAAGTCACATTTTTCTGAATTTTATGAACCGACTTAAAGGAGTTGGAATAGATGAAAGCAAACATTCTTGTATGCTCTAAAATCTCTATTTGTGCCTTTTCCTTTCTTTTGTAGAGCTTGTTCATGAAGGTATTAATATTTGTTGGATTCAACTGAGTTGACAACTTGTTCAAAGAGGCAGCAGAACACAGAGGAGATAAGTCAGCTCGGGGATCTGGGGTTGGTCCTGGGCCTCAGTGGTGTGGGGACCTTGGGCAAATCACAAAACAGCTTCTTTGTTTGAAAAGGGGGATTATAAGCTTCACTCCTAGAGTTCCGTTAGGCTCAAATGAGATAGTAGAACTGAAAGCTCTCAAAAAACTTAAAAGACTGTATAAAATGGAAGGTATTAGTATAAAGTCCCTTTCTAAAGAATATTGATGGAAACATCTTTATGCACACAAGGACTTCATTATTGAACTGTTTATTCAGTTATTAGTTGTCATTAGCTTCTGATTCCAGACGGTTGATCTATCATAAGGGCAAAATAGATGTGTTCACAATAATAACAGGTTTGAATGATACTGATGTATCTATCTGGGGCTTATATCCTGGAAATGACTAGCTTCAGGTTTCATTGACCAACGCCTGGTATTATAGACACTGCTTGAACATCTCCAGTGATGGAAGGGGTGGTTGAGGTCAGGAAGGGAAACTTACCTATACTGAGTAGTTGACTTGCATATAATCTGTGAGAGACACTTTAGGCCCCTTAGTGCATTTGATTTTTATCACCATTCTTACAAGTTGGACTTTATTATCCCCATTTTAACAATAAGGAAATTGAGTCTAAAGAGGTTAATAAAATCATGACATTTAGTTACTAAGTGGTAGAGTTAAGATAATATCTTATTCCGTCTACATGCCATATTTAGCGCTTTCTGAGAAAGCACTTCTGTCTCTTTTGACAAATTCTCTCCATCTTTTGACAGTTCTAATTGTTAAAACAAATCAACCAACAAACATACCCAAAACTATTCCTTATTGTCCACAGCTGGCTACTCAAAGCATAATTCCTGGGACCAGCATCATAGGCATCACCTGTGGTTTGTAAAGTCAACACTTGGCCCCATTCCAGGCCTACTGAATCAGGCCTGCATTTCAGTGAGATCCACCGTGATCCATGGGATGTTAAAGTTGAGGATTACTCTCTAGAGCACATAGAGCAGATCACATTTCTCCTTTTCATGATGGCTTTCTAAATACCTATCCCAACTGCACCAGAACTTTGTCCCAAAAAGAACCATATGCCTGAGACACCTTTAACTCCTCACCTTTCAAACACTTCTCAGAATCTTGAAGGCCTCTAGGAAGTTTCCTTGACTAACTAGAGACAGGTGGCCCTTTCTGTGACCCCCACAAAATATACATTTCATGACCTTTCCTGCCCATTACCTGATGAAAAATGCCTGGATATTTGTGATTCTGTGAATTGTAGGTCTTACTCTGTCCAATTGCCTACCAATCAGTCAATCAAAAGTCAGGTGGAGGAATTTAGACTTTAAGAGGCTAGGTTTTTAAGCAGGAGAGTGGCATATAGAAAATGATGAACTAAGATGAAATTGGGAGATTTATCTTGTGGTGTTCTGCAGTGTGGTTAAAGAGAGTAAGAGTATAAAGGCTCTGAAAGTCATTGCAAATTGTAGAAAATTGCGCTATTTGAAAGCTTTTATTGGCTGTCATTTGATGCATTGACTCATAAGTTTCATGTGATGTAAATTTATTCCCTTTATAAATTCACCGAATTTTGTCAAAATTAGTCAACTCATCTGAGAGTTGTTATAAAATGAACACACAAACATGCAATTTATAGAACAATTAAGTTGAACTGTAGGCCTCATTTTGTTCAGATAATGGTCGCAGCCATATATTTATAACTGAGTATTTGTGCCATTATTAATATACTAATCATCAATGTCAATCAGTCTTTATAAGAGCAGGGCATAAGTCTGTTCAGTTTGCCTTTTTAGATGTAGCTATAATTGATCACACGAAGCTCTTTCCCCTTTCTGGATGTTTACCATGGAATAAAAGACACTTTCTCCCAGGGTGTTATGAAGTCCCTTTGTCTAGGAAAGTCTGTCCAGCCAATGACGACAAAGACAGAAGAGAACAGGCTATTCCAGGTGGAAAGGGTATTAGCTCCCTGTCTTTGGACCCACCCTCCTGCTTTCTTACCTGAAATCTTGTTTCTTCTTGCGTCCTCCATCTTTTGCCTACTTGTCTCAATCAATAGGGGATTGTTGTATAATCCCTCCCTCCAGTTCAGTACTCTAATATATTTCTCTTCCGATGCTGATGATCCCCAATAAAAACTTCAAAATATCATACCTCATAGAAACAATAAAAAGGGAATCATGGAAAGAAATTTCAGAACCACTGGGTTTGGATTATTTGTTTAAATACTTCTAAATTCATACAAATCCAGCAATTTTTATTGGCTCTGTTTCCAGAAACAGAAAGCCTGAAACCTGGGTGGCAAAAAAAAAAAAAAAATTATTTTCAACCCAAGTAATATCTGGAGAGAACCATATGACAACCCAGCTCTAGGACGACTGCTGTAATCTCTGACATGAGTACTTCATAGTACTGAATAATTATGTCATTATGTCAATTTTTATCACATATTTTCCTCCTAAAAATGAGTTAGAATTATCGGTCTGTTTTTCTGGCAACCATGGGAGAGCTTTCCCATAAAATATTGGAATCGTATTTTCCTCTTTACTTCCTCCCTACTACTATGTGATAGGATCAGAACCAATCACATAGCAGTAGGGAGAAAGTAAAAAGGAGGGTTACACCATTGCTTAAAGATCCTTCAAATGGCCATGGGTGGAGATAGGATTCTATCAAAGCCTTAATAGCCATGGGGAGGAGCCTACAAGGAGAGACCTCCAGCCCCACAGATGGTTAGTGGACTACATCATCAACAGAGAGATAGGTGCAGAAAGGGATTATATAATAGAAGCTCTTGTTCACTTATTGATCAATAATCTTGTGTGTCCATTGTAGATCAGGCTCTGGGTAAAGTTAAGGAAGTGGTGCTGAGCTGTGAAATCAGCCCAGTTCCAAAGTTCTGGAAAAACCTACTTTACTCTAGCACTTATCAACACTGCAGTCTTGAGTAGGATAATGCATCTTGTTTTCTATCCATTTCTTTCATCTGTAAAATTAGGATCAATTGTTGTTTTCAGTATTTAGTTAGATTATGTTATTTGCATTGCCTAGTACATAAAAAGCTTTAATAAATGTTAGCCTTTTCTCCTTTCTCTACTTAGGGGCCATGGGAGCTGTTGAGAGAAGTAAGATGTGTTTGAGATCTGAAAGGGTTTGCATTCCAATGGGGGATGAAAGACATGCACACAACTAACTCTAATATGAGACTGAATGAAATAAGTGTGTTAATAAGGGAGACATGTAAAACAATAGAGAAAAAAAGCCATGATTAATTCTACTGGGGAGTGAGTTGGGAAGGATTTAGGGGGCAGGCAACATTAGCACTAGTCCTGAAGATTTGAGGCAGTTGCTTCTGATCCTGCTGGAGAAACTCAGGAACGTGCACTCAGAGCCATCTGCTTGAAGAAGGCCAGTAAAGTGTAGAGGAACTAAGAATATTAAAAAAAACAGATGTGTGTAGAGACTCAGGAAGAAAAGCAAGAAAACTATGTCAGGGGAACTCTCAAGGGTAGGGCAAAGTCTAATTACCCAAATTGAAATCTGGCCTCTGTGGCAGACCTAAGACTTGTCTTGAACCCATGAAGACCTGCTGTGGTAGCAGAGGCATGCCTGAAATAATTAGCTTTATACTTCAGCTCTTGTTTGGGAATTCTTGGTTTGTATCAGTCTTTTCCCAGGAAGCCTGAGAGGTATTTTGAGAATGGTTAGCAAATTGCCTGGACAGTAGCAGGGCAGGAAAATGTAAAATCAATAAATAATCAGGCTGAATTTTAATTGAATATATTCCTAAGGCCATGCTGACATGTAAATTTAAAAAACGACTCACTAGAGAAATCAGTGCTTTCCCTTTGTGGGTACTTCCAGGAGATGGCACAAAGACTGGCTTTTGCAATTCCTTCCCACATTTTCTGTTCTCTTGCCCGAATAGGAAGCCAGTGTTAAATCACCTTCCTATGTTTCTCTTTTCTGCAAAAAGGAGTATTTATTTTGGGAAAAAATAGTTAACCTTAACTTCATATAGAAGCAAACAACAGAGAGGAAGGCAGACTCCTTTGATGTTATGCCAATTAGTCCTTGTGGGCAGAGATGTAGTTACTTTTCAGAGGGTTTTGGGGCTCAGGAAGCTCTTCACTGTCACTGTGTTTATCACATCTGAAGGTCAATAAGGTCATAGATGTGTGTCCTAGATACGAAATCTTTTTTATTGTTATTTGTATTTTCTGTAAATATTTTCTTTGTACTTCTGAGTAGTATTTGGTGAAGTTATTTCCGAAATTTTGAGTGAGTTGCAGGAGTGCTCAGGAGCTAAGGAGAGCTGCTTTAGACCAAATTGGGACTCAGGAAGCAACCCCCGTCCCCCGACACCAGGATGGGTGAGGTGGAAGGAATCAAAGTGAGAAAGCCCCAGGACTTTCCTTGAATCTTTTTCTTTCAGGCATTTCAATTTGTATTTGATTTTGTAGCACCGTGTTTGTGTTCTTGTCACCTTAACCTCTGCACAGACACTGTTGCTCAGTTGAAGAAAAAGGTTGCATCTGAACAAATTTGTTTCTACATGAGTTTAATTAGGCACCTACCAGGTGCCCAACTCTGTGCTTGATGCTGCCAGGGATATGGAAGATTTATGAGACACAGCCTTTGACTTTAGAGGGTGCCAGCATGCTATAGAAAGCTGGTAAATAAACTTCAGCGTATACAAGCCTCCAGCAGAGATTGTCAAACAGGAACTGTGCCTGGAGATTCTGATTCTGTAGCCCTGGGAGGAAGCTCTTGAATCTACAGTTTAAGAGGTAAACCAGGTGGATCTGGTTCAGGTAATTCATGACTCAGACTTTAAAAGACAGTAGTAAGACAGACCTAACATTTTCATTAGTGAGAAAAATCTGCTGTTTAAAGACCCACTCTGCTACTTATTAGCTGAGTGACCTGGAGCAAGATATTCACATTCTGCAACCTCTACTCATCTAAAAATTATGACATTTGTGTCTTTCTCATAAGATCACTGTAAGAATTAAATGAGATACAAACTAGCACAGTTCCTGGAATACTCTAGAAACAAAAAAACCAATTTTTTAAATGATTATTATTTTCTTTTTAAATTTTAATAGTGTATTTAATCCAATACATTTAAAATATTATCATTTTAACCTATAATCGATATCCAAAATTACCTGATATTTCACAATGTGTATTTTTTAAAAAATATTTTATTATTTTTTTCATTATACTTTAAGTTCTGGGATACATGTGCAGAATGTGTAGGTTTGTTACATAGGTATACACGTGCCATGGTGGTTTGCTGCACCCATCAACCCATCCCGTCATCTACATTAGGTATTTCTCCTAATACCTAATATTTTTCCCCTAGCCCTCCACCCCACGACAAGCCCTGGTGTGTGATGTTCCCCTCCCTGTGTCCAAGTGTTCTCATTATCCAACTCCTACCTATGAATAAAAACATGTGATGTTTGGTTTTCTGTTCCTGTGTTAGTTTGCTGAGAATGATGGTTTCCAGCTTTATCCATGTCCCTGCAAAGGGCATGAACTCATTGTTTTTTATGGCTGCATAGTATTCCATGGTGTCTATGTGCCACATTTTCTTTATCCAGTCTATCATTGAGGGGCATTTGGGTTGGTTCTAAGTCTTTGCTATTGTGAATAGTGCTGCAATAAACCTACATGTGCATGTGTCTTTATAGTAGAATGATTTATAATCCTTTGGGTATATATGCAGTAATGGGATTGCTGGGTCAAATGGTATTTCTGATTCTAGATCCTTGAGGAATCGCCACACTGTCTTCCACAATGGTTGAACTAATTTACACTCTCACCAGCAGTTTAAAAGCATTCTTATTTCTCCACATCCTCTCCAAAATCTGTTTCCTGACTTTCTAATGGTTGCCATTCTAACTGGCATGAGATGGTATCTCATTGTAGTTTTGATTTGCATTTCTCTAATGACAGTGATGATGAGTTGTTTTTCATGTTTGTTGGCCACATGAATGTCTTCTTTTGAGAAGTGTCTGTTCTTATTTTTTGCCCACTTTTTGATGGGGTTGTTTGGTTTTTTTCTTGTAAATTTAAGTTTCTTGTAGATTCTGGATATTAGCCCTTTGTCAGATGGATAGATTGCAAAAATTTTCTCCCATTCTGTAGGTTGCCTTTTCACTCTGATAATAGTTTCTTTTGCTGAGCAGAAGCTCTTTAGTTTAATTATATCCCATTTGTCAATTTTGGCTTTTGTTGCCATTGCTTTTGGGGTTTTAGTCATGAAGGCTTTGCCCATGCCTATGTCCTGAATGGTATTGCCTAGGTTCGAAAACCATTTTTTTATTTACCCTCCTTCTCAATGATCTAGTTGGAAAGATAACACAGGCTACTTCAGCTTTCAAGTTACTTCATTTGCTGAAATGATAATGAAGTTTTATCACGTATATGATACACCTGGCTGTTTATATTGCTTAACTTGTATTGTTGGTTTTCTGTTTGTGTGTGTGTGTTTGAGATAGGATCTGACTCTTTCACTTAGGCTAGAGTGCAGTGGTATGATTTTGGCTCACAGCAACCTCTACTTCCCAGGCTCAAGTGATCCTCCCACCTCAGCCTCTCAGGTAGCTGGGACTACAGCCATGTACCACCATGCCTGGCTAATATTTGTATTTTTAGTAGAGATGAGGTTTTGCCATGTTTCTCAGGCTGGCCTTGAACTCCTAAACTCAAGCAATCCACCTGCTTCGGCCTCCTAAAGTGCTGGGATTATAGGTGTGAGCCACCACGTTCAGACTATTTGTGGTTTTTTTTTTTTTTTTTTTTTTTTTTGAGACAGAGTCTCACTCTGTCCCCCAGGCTGGAGTGCAGTGGCACGATCTCGGCTCACTGCAAGCTCCGTCTCCTGGGTTCAGGCCATTCTCCTGCCTCAGCCTCCCGAGTAGCTGGGACTATAGGCACCCGCCACCGCACCCGGCTAATTTTTTGTATTTTTTTAGTAGAGACGGGGTTTCACCGTGGTCTCGATCTCCTGACCTTGTGATCCGCCCGCCTCGGCCTCCCAAAGTGCTGGGATTACAGGCGTGAGCCACCGCGCCCGGCCACTATTTGTGTTTTTAACTGAAGGTTCTGGCAATGTGTAACTGGCTCACCAAACCCAGGAACTATGGGATGTCACCTCAGGCCACCAGAAATTATAATTACATGAGATCTAAATATAAGATCTGGATTTGGGGTTGAAGAGTCTTACACCAAGACAGGAGAGAAAAACTGCCCTCAAATCTTTGGAGAAGCTTCTCTGGAAAGGTCAAGAATGAACTCTGGATGAAAAGTTAATAAAAGAGAGAACTAAGGCCATGAACTCCATTGTAAGGCACAGTTAGGGCTAGGGCCGATTGAGGAGAAATAATAGCACAACTTAGAGGACAGTTTCTTTGATACATTTCAGGCCAGCTTCTGAGCTGGTTCTAGATCTAGATCTTGTCCATATCCTTGCTGGTACTGAAGACAACATTTTTTTGGCTACCAGAAAGATCTATGAACAGTAGCCTCTGGGACCTACAAAAAGCAGTCATGTTCCAAGGGAGAGTTTATAACTCGAGGCCAAAAGAGCAGGGATGATCAGGAGATGCAAATGGAGCTGGCTGTGGTGATAAGGAAGTGGAGAGAAGCTGGAGCTTGAAGAACTATTAAGGATTATGCTAAGGACTCTAGATGATCTTGGTACCAGTAGGAACTCAGGCATAGGTGAGGGGCTGGTAATGTCATTGAACTGAAGACGTGTGATGGGTGATCCTAACTACGACAGCGATCGAAAGGACTATGGGTAATTAATTCTCTCAGACCAAGAGTAATGCCTGAAGCCAAAAGATCCAGCCAAGGCAAATGACTTTTGGATTTTCGCTTTAGCTCTTGGTTCTAACTGCATACTCCCTACCCACCCTATTCTTTGTGGGGCCTGGGAAATGAGTACTGTGTTTATGGGAATGTGCTCACCGCATTAGGATGGGACTCACCGTTAAGGCAGAGCAATCGTCATTTGAATGCTTCTCCAAATAACCCTACTCAATACACATTTCATAGAGAATCAGAGTGTTAGGAAGGGAAGTGGCCTTAGGGGTCACCTAGTCCTGTCTCCTTATTTTTCTGGTAAGGAAGCAAACTCAGAAAAAGTATACGACCTTCTCAAGGTCACACAGCTGCTCAGTAACAGAGCTGTGCCTGGAACCCAGGCCTCCCATGCCACTCACATTACTAGGCTGCACTTTCTCATGATGATTTATACTTGCTTGAATTTCCATTTATCTCCCTGGGAGTCTGGATTGATGTGCCTGCTCAGGCTGGGCATACCATTGTTCAGCATTTAAAATACAACAGGCTCCTTTTGCTTTTGCTTTTGCTCTTCACATGCTAACCACGGAGTAGGAGATGGAGCTGCCACTCACTGCACACACCGATGACAATTTCATTAACTCTGTGTTGTTGGGTTTTGGCAATCCGCTCATCTCATAATTGTGCTAAGCTCATTCTGGTGAAAAGTACATGAGGACTTTTGAACAGTTTATAATGAGGAAGTTGTTGTTAAAGTTTTAATAAAATTAGCGTTTAAGTTTCAGTAAATTAGTGTTATGTATTCATAAATACTTAAAAACTCCAGCATCTGAGATGTCAGAGCAGAAACAAATGTAGTGGTCCTGGCCAGTGTCCTCTTACATTTGCAAACTTAACTTTTTGGGGTACTCCTTGGGCAGGAATCTGGTTACAGCTGTCTTTGAAGCTGCCTGTCTGTGAAAGACAAGCATACTTCACTTAGCAAACTGCCGTCATGAAATGGGAGCTGGAAGGCAGTATTTTGGATCACGCAACTATGGGAAATGTGGGAGTTGTAGTGGACGGGTGCTGAAGAGATTTCTCTTCTGTCTTCTTTGCTCTTTTCTGATCCAGAATTACTGTTTCTAGCTGTAACTTGAGCTTGGGGTACAAAGGGACTTTTAACAGCACGAAAATATTTTCATCTTGTCAAGTTAGAGGAATACGTTTTGGTACCACAGCCAGCGGATGAAGGGATGAATTCAGGATTTCTCTGTTTTGATGGAAACCTAGGTCAATGTAAAACTTTGTGTCAATAGTTCTGTGTTGTATGCCATTTAAGTCTCAGTTATTTGAGCGGACAAAGCTATTTTTCTTCAGACTGAGGTTTTTTTAGACTCATAGAAAAAGGGGGGGTTCTGAAAACATCTTGTTGAACAGATCAAACAGCCCTGATACGTATAGTGTAACTCTGTCCTGTCCTTCCGCAGTGTCCACCCCTGTTGTAGTGGTAATTGATCTGTCAATAGTCAGTCAGATCTCCCACTTGTGAAAATATGTGAAATGAAGGCTCTCGCATAAGATGAACCCTTTACTTCCTTCTAATTTTCTTTGGATCTATTTCCTAGCTTTCAGTTTTAGGGAAAATAATAATAATACCTTGCATTGATATGCTTTTTCTAACTCATTCAAAGTGCATTCATAGTTGTCAGAATCTAAGTGACTTAAACCAACAGGGTTTATTTCACTACAGAGATTGGCTGGGGTGTCTGAACTTGGTCATCCTCACTCTGGGCCACCCTCTGAAGTGTGGCCAGTCCCTGAAGAAGAGAGAAAGAAAGAGTGGCAAATTTATGTTATGGCTCTTTTAACTTCCACTCAGAAGGGCTACAAATCCTTTCCACTGAAATTTTATTAGCCAAAGAATGCCACATGGCACAAGTAATATTAAAGGTAACAAAAATACAATCCTATCATGTGTCCAGGGAGAAAATAGACATTTGTTGAGCAGCAATAATGACTACCAACAATTTCTTATATTATCTAATTTTATTTCTGAATGTTTATAGTTGCTGTGTCATGAGCATAGCTGAGATAGAATTATAGATTATATTTTATGTCTTCCAAGACATAGTTCCCAAACTTTTAGGCTTCACAGATTTTTTTTTTTTTTTAATTTGAGGAGTGTGTAGTTCACATAGGGTTGCATATCATTTATTTTGTTAACTATTTGTCATCACTATCATTTTATACAAGAAAATTCAGGGATTGTATAATTTCGAAGATTCAGAAAATGTGGGAAGCATATAATCTCACAAGGAAGGTTAGTTCTTTAGATTTGTTTAGCTTTATGAAAAACTTTTGAATCCCCCTTACTTTTTCTCTATCTTCCTGATAACTTTTGTGATCTAGTATTTAAGAACTTGGGCTCTGAGAGGTTATAATGCCAAACTGCCAAGAAACATGAGTGACATATGTAGGGTATACACACAAGGTATAAAAGTAGATGCAAGGTTTTGCTAATTATGCAAATAGAAGGTAGAGTGGCAGGTTGAAGGCTAAAAATGAATTATTGCCTTGAAAGGCTAATTTGTAGAAGGATAGATTGAACAAACCAAGCTAGAATTGAGAAGGAAAGGAGGGGTGAGTATTAACTTGGGCAAAGGTTTAGCGGCTAGGTGAAAGCCTTGCCTCTGGGATTTTCAAAACAGTGCATGGAGAAGACAGTTTGGGAAATAACAGTGAAGTAAGAAGTGGGAGAGATCATGGCATATGTCTCAGATTGGGAGTACTGTGTATTGCAAAAGGCTTGGACAAATCACTTATCCTGTAGACGGATGCCTTTGGTCCCTTGGGGCTTCTATACCTGTATAGATTGACTTTTAGATCTTGGTATCTGCATGGAGAAAAGACATTTGGGATCATAGTGGCCTTTCTGGGTCCTTGAATATTTCACTTAGAAGATTGCTTATTCTGTGGACCAATGAAGAAGGGTGTAGAAAGAGCTACACAGGAAGAATATTTTGCTTTGGGATAAAGCAGAATTTGGCTACTAACCCAGTTCAAAAGTAAAGGAAAGAAAAGAGTGGAGATCAATTTGTGGTCTTTGAATCAGAGATGTTGACACTTGCATACACCAGGAAAACAATAAGTGTACCAAGAGAATCTGTTTCATCTAGAGAGAAGAAAAAGGAAACTATCAGAATATATAGTATGTATGGTCCATATTTTACCCCTTTTTTTCTCCCCATAAAAATACTAAACGTTAAAGGACAACCATGAGACCTTCCCTTTGCTCTTGAAGATTTCCATATTTTGCAGAGAACACCAGCACAATCATTGGAAGCCATCGGCTTAGAGGTTAGAACGTATTCATCAAAACCCAGATCAAAGGTGGAGCAGGGTTGTAATTCTAGAAAATGTGGCTTGAGTTAGTTAAACTATCCTTTTGAGAAAATTACCAAAATCACACCCAGATATAATAGAATTTATATGAAGGGCTATGATACAGAAATGCAAAATTATAACTACTGAAATTTATTTCAGAACATGTGGAGAAAGCATGTGAAAACTTCTTTACCTTAAAAACAGCAACAACAACAAGTTTTCCTTTATTTAAGATAGATTTTATTAGCCCTTCTGTTAAGCTACCAGGTGATGCAAAATCTTTGGTACTGAGAAGTTCATGAATTGTGCCCTGAGGAACTTGCATTTCCACGTAAAGCGGAAGTTTGCAGGTATTACTGGAATGAGCCAGTAGGACCTCTGGGCTCAGGTCTGGCTCTGTTCACTGCCAGTTGTAGAGACAGTTACCTAATCTCTTTAGGTTTCCACTTCCTCATGTATAAAATCAGAGAGTTAGATTGGATGACCTCTAAGATCTGTTCTGATTCTCTGATTTTCTTAGTTTATAATTCTCAAAACAAAAATAGAAAATGACTCCTGGCAAAACTGTATGAATTTTCAGAATATTCAAATAAACAACCATGGTTGGACTTTGTGCCAATCCAAAATCTTTTCAGAATGGCTTGTACCTTTTCTGGCTTTTATTTTTCCATTCCGTGACTCAGGATTTTTTGGTGTAAATAAAAACTCCTTTTTAAAATTAAGTCTTTCCCTGCTGTCTGATTCATTCAGTGATGTTACAACCCACAGCTTGAGATGCGACATTTCTTTTCATTTTAGTGAAATTGTGATGTCACAAAACTTGAATTGATGCATCCAACTGAATTAAGCAGAAGGAGCCAGATAATTACGGATGAGAATACTCCTATCTACACACATATGTGTCTAGGTAATCAGCAGTGAAGGGAAAGGAAATACAGGCAAGGCACTTGGTAAAAATTTGCCAGGCTGTGACTCAAGGCTAATGCATTTTTAGATGTAGCATCCAGTTTTAAAGATTGTAGCAAATGCTTGAATCTATACCACGAACGAAGCAATTTACAATTACCTGTGTACGGTGGCCCACCACCAGCTAAGTCATATCACTTGACCTTTGGCCAAATATATTAACCTCACAAGTATTAAAATTCCTTAAATTTGGAGTTTCCTCACTATAAAGATAGTTATCTTTACTTGCACATCGTAAGTCTGACAGACAGCTGTTAAAAAGCTCATTTTCTCTTAAATAGATTTTTTTTTCCCACAATAAGGATAGATTGACATGGAGAAATGCATAATACGATTTTAGCATCAATTCAGAAAATGTTAACAGTATTGCAGTTTCATGTGAAAGAGAGAAAAGTGACATAGGTGTTTTTCTTTTGTTTTTGATATGAACTCTTGATGACAATGCTGAACATCCAATGTTCAATAACGTCACTTACTGAGTTAAAACATGAGCAATCTGACATGTTGGTGAAGATCTCTTCAATTTTCACCCATACAGAGAGGGCTGCCCCTTCAGTTGATTGTCTGATATGGCAATTTTTAGAAAGTTTTTGACCAGAACAATCAATCCAAAGTTAGGGATAGAAAAGTTAAATTATATAGAATTTTGTAGCTTATACAATGTTTTATAGCCCCACCACAGGGGAGAAAGAGAAGACATTATCACTGACATGCCAGATTTGTCTTATCCACGTCTCAAATTTAAGAGTTCTAAGTGTACATCCACTATTGTATCTCAGAATTAAGTTATTCCTCTTAACTTCAGCATTTCTGAAGATAGCACAACTTCCCTTCCTCACTTTTGAGACATGAAACATTAAATTAATATTTAATATCTCCTCTTTTCTTCTTTACTCTTTTCTTTGGATCATTTGACAACTCCTAGAAATTTTGCCTCTCTAAATTATATTTGTGTCTGTTCTTGCTACCTCGATAGGCAGCAACAAAAATTAGGTCATATTGACTACACATAGACTGGGGCCATGACCTCTGCAGTCATCTTTCTACTTCCAGAGTTTTCCTGATTCAATCCATTTTGCACATTGCTGATGAATTAATTTTTATCAAATTATCACTTTGTGTCATTCTTCTGCTTAAAAATCTCCAATGTTTTTCAATTTTCTACAGAATAAAATTTCAAACTATTGAGCTTGGCATTATTAGATCTTTAAGCTTTTTAGCTTTATTCTCTCAACAGTTATGCTCTAGCCAGTATGGAAACTAGAAAGTAGAAGTTTCTTGAACATATATAGAAGTTTCTTATGTGGTAGGACTTATTTAAAAAAACCCCAACATTTCTTAGATTTACAAACCCATAAGAAAAACAAAACAAAACATAAAAAAATATGTAATATAGTGTATTGGAATGTGTTATGGACTGAAAGTTTGAGACAAAAAATTCGTATGTTGAAATCCTCATCCTCAATGTGATGGATATTAGCAGGTGGGATCTCTGGGCAGTAATTACGTCATGAAGGTGGAGCCCTCCTGAGTGGGATTAGTGCCCTTACAAGAAGAGACTTAAGAGGGACGATCTGTCTTTGTCTGCTGTCATGTGAGGGCGAATCAGAAAGTGGGCCCTCACCAGACACTAGATCGGCTGGTCCCTTGATTTGGAATATCCCAGCCTTCATAACTGTTTTTTATGACAATAAACAACAACAGATTTTTAGAAGCCACTGAGTTTACAGTATTTTTGTTATAGCAGCCCAAACTGACTAAGAGAGATGGGATCCCAAAACAAAAAAAAAGAACTTTAGATAAAAACTAAGGAAATCTGGAATAATAATAACATGTCAATATTGGCTCATTACTGGACAAATAGACCATACTTAGTATGTTAGCAATTGAAGACACTGTGTGTAGGGAGAGACTATGTCTAAGAACTCTCTGTACTATCTTTACAATGTTTCTGTAAATAAAAAACTATTCTAAAATAAAACTTTTATTAAAAAAGGTAAGAATAGGATAAGTAGGGGAACCAGGATGTGAAAGACAGAGAAGACAAAGTATGATTTTAAAGGAAGTGGTGTGGGCAGAGTGAAAGGACTCCAGATTGTGTGTCTGTTTTTAGGGGAGAAAGCTAATTGGAAGGTTCCGAGGCTTCCCTACAAGTGACCAAGACAACCTTAACATTCCCCTTAGCTTGACTCAATTTTAGAAAAGCTTCTTCCTGACTATGGGCCCCAACCTCCTTTTATTTGAGAACACTTGCAGTTGTAAATTCTTTCTCTGCCTCTTTGAGATATAAATCTTCTACAACCTAGGAGTGCCTTTCTCAAGGACCTAGAAGCCATCCCTTTGAAATGTAATCATCAGGAAAGATAGAGCCTCACTTTTCCAGTCTCTATGGGAGAGTAGGAACCTGACTTCAGTTAACATTTGGCAAATAAAGATGACTCAGTCACATAGACCACCCTCCCTGCTAATGTCCCACCTTTCCATTAGCTCAAACCTGTGTTTAAAAATCCTCCCACCTTTGTTTCAGTGGAGCTGAGCTTAATCTAGCTCCTATTACAATAGTTTGACTCCTTCCCTGTTGTAATAGTCTTAGTGAAGTCTTCCCTGCCTTTTGTAACAAGTATCCAGTGAAACTTTTCTTTTACATCAGGATAAGATCCTGAATGAGGCTAAGAAAATGTGGCATAGTGTGGCCACATCAATCGGGTGGTGAACAGCTTTGAGGTAAAGGCTTTAAAGGTTGAGACTGCTTTCAGAGGACTGTATGTAAACGTAGGAAAACTCATTTAAGATACTGAGAGACTATAAAATTTTGCCATCTTGTTGGGGATGAATAATTTTTAAAAAATGTATGTTTTCTCTAACACATTTGGATCAGCATGCTTATGCTGATAGCTCCTACTGGGCTATCCGATGAGATTTCTCTAGGATTTGTCATGAAAGTTCAAATGAAAAGATGCAGGACATTCAGGAAAAATCTGGGACTTTCGATTCACAGACATCTCTGACACTTCATTTCTGAGCTTTGTAATTTAGGGACAACACAAACATAACTGCAATATAGTTGTGTATCTCCCTTTGAAATTGTTTATGTCAAAAGCCATAAAACTTAGATGTGTGGGCCAAATTGGCCCCTCCCAGTTTTGTAAATAAAGTTTTATTGGCATTCAGCCATGTGTATTCATTTTCACACTGTCTATGGTGATTTTCCCTGTCCTGTGGCAGAGATGAGTAGCTGCAAGAGAGATGGTATGGCTCTCAAAATTTAAAATGTTTATTATATGATCCTTTATAAAAAAAAAGCATGCCAATCCCTGGATTATATTACCTGTTAGTTAAACTATATTAATACAATGTTTTCTTTCCAAGGGAAAATATATTTATAAATCAATATAATTCCATAAATATTCAGAAGCAGCATATTATGGTGGTAAATAGTGTGGGTTATGAAACCTGATATTGGCTGACTTTGATATTTGACTTTACCATGTACTACTATCTGAATGACAAGTCACCTTGCTAGTAACCTCTCTGTGCCTCAGTTTTCTCATCTGTGAAATGGAAATAAATCATTGAATTTTTAAAAGGATTAAGTGAATTAGTAATGCAAGTACTCAGAACATTGGCATATGGTTGGCATCATCTATGTATTAACTATCATTATTAATAGTGGTACATCACGAACATAGAAAAGATCTTTTATAAAGTAGGTAGGGTAAGAACCAATTTGGTAATTATTGCACAAGCCTATACCTTGCTACATATAAGAGCACATGCTCAGAATATTCTGTTGGCACATGCTTAATTTTTATCCATTTTATTTTCAGCACTCTCCTACCTCTTTTTGACATCATACTATTTTGTGACCCATTTTAGCAGGGATTTTCTCAATTTTTGATAACCAATTATATTAGTCTATTCTCACACTGCTATAAAGAAATAACTGTGACTGGGTAATTTATAAAAAAAGAGGTATGACTGGCTGACAGTTCCACAGGCTGTACAGGAAGCATAATACTGGCATCTGCTTCTGGGGAGGCCTCAGGAAACTTTCTATCATGGCAGAAGGTGATGGGGAGGCAAGCATGTATTTCATGCTGGAGCAGGAGGAAGAGAAAGAAATGGGGGAGATGCTACATACTGTTAAACAACCAGATCTCATGATAACTCACTCACTCACTGTATCAGTCAGGGTTCTCCAGAGGGACAGAACACATAGGATAGATGTGTATACAAAGGAGAGTTTATTAGGGAGTATTGACTCACATGATTAGAAAACGAGGTCCTTGAGGAGCAAGGAAGCCAGCCAGTCTAAGTCCCCAAACCTCAAAAGTAGGAAAGTCAACAGTGCGGCCTTCAGTCTGTAGTTGGAGGTCCAGGAGTCCCAAAGCTGAAGAACTTGGAGTTAGATGTTTGAGGGCAGGAAGCATCCAGCACAGGAGAAAGATGTAGGCTGGATGACTAAGCCAGTTTAGTCCTTCCACGTTCCTCTGTCTGCTTTTATCCTAGCCGTGCTGGCAGTTGATTAGGTGGTGCTCACACAGATTAATGGTGGGCCTGCCTCTCCTGGTCCACTGACTCAATCCAATCAAGTTGACACTCAGTATTAACCATCACACTCACTATCATGAGAACAGCACCTAGGGAATGGTGCTAACCCATTCATGAGAATTCCACCCCCATGATCCAATCACCTCTCACCAGGCCCCACCTCCAACAATGGGGATTACAATTTGACATGAGATTTGGGTGAGGACACAGATCCAAACTATGTCGCCAGTGTCAGAGCTATGTTTGTGGAAAAACTTGCAACATTTAACATCATGCATAATGGTGAGAGGTGAAGACAGCTGGACTTTCTGGGTCAAGTGGTGACTTGGAGAACTTTTGTGTCTAGCTAGAGGATTGTAAAAGCACCAATCAGCACTCTGTAAAAACGGGAGGGGGTATTGAGAGGTGAAGACAGCTGGACCTCCTGGGTCAGTGGGGACTTGGAGAACTTTTGTGTCTAGCTAAAGGATGGTAAATGTATCAATCAGCACTCTGTAAAAACACACCAATCAGAGCTCTGTGTCTAGCTAAAGGATTGTAAATGCACCAGTCAGCACTCTGTAAAAACACACCAATCAGCGCTCTATGTCCAGCTAAAATATTATAAACACACCAATCAGCACTCTGTAAAATGGACCAGTCAGTGCACTGTAGAATGGACCAATCAGCAGGATGTAGGCGGGGACAATAAGGGAATAAAAGATGGCCACCGCAGTCAGCAGTGGCAACCCACCTGGGTGCCCTTTCATGCTGTGGAAGCTTTGTTCTTTTGCTCTTCATAGTAAATCCTGCCGCTACTTATGGGTCTGTGCAATTTTTAACAGCTGTAACACTCACCACCAGGGTCTGTGGCTTCATTCCTGAAGTCAGCAAGACCACGAACCCATGGGGAGGAACAAACAACTCCGTATGTGACACCCTTCAGAGCTGTAACATCTCACCGCAAAGTCCGCGACTTCGTTCTTAAAGTCAGCAAGACCAAGAACCCACCAGGAGGAATAAATTCTGGATACAATGGTGGTACTGGGGAAGATATAAATGCTTCTGTTTTTCCCTTTCAAATTATGGTAGATTTCTAAAGTTTATATTTCAGTTCAAGCTCATTTGGTGGCGTTCTCAATGGCCATCATTTCTTTTTGTTCTGTCTACTAACTCCTGTAACTTGGAGTAAAGGTGTCCTGAATTCAAGTCAAACTTGTTTCCTCAGTTGTAAATAGGGATGAAGCTGCGCTGCCCAGCTCACTGTGGGGTGACTGAAATTCAAGCTTTTCCATAACTTACAGGCCTGATGTAACATGCTCTCTGGTCTCATGTCTGATCCTCTCCTTGCTTGATTCTTATCACAGTGCTTCAAGGCAATGGAGTTTCAGCCTCAGGGCTCTTGGACTTGCTATTCTTTCTGTCTGGAAGGCTCTTCTCCCAAATTCTTTCTTCTTTTGGGTCTCTGCTTAGTTGTCAATTCCCCAAAAAGAACTTCCTTGGCCATCTTATTTAAATGATCACTGTTTATCATATTGTAACCTCTTACCCTGCTTTTTTTTTTTTTTTCACAGTGCTTGCTGTTACTGATCTTTTGTATTTCTTCGTTGCTGTTTCCTTTCTAGAATTGCAGCACCATGAGGATAAGATTTTGTCTGTTTCAGTCACTGCTGTATTCCTAACACTGAGAATTGACTGACACATGGCAAGTATTCAGTATAAAGGCATTGAATAAATGAAAGGACACGAGAGTTTGCATATTAACTTGCTTCGAAATTCACAAAGTTGGAAGGCAATCTAGGAGATGTGGCTGAAGAACTTTTGCTTTTTCTATTTCTTGCTCCTTCGGCTGCCAAAACATTCCTTCTGTCTTTCCCTAGAAACCGCTTTCTTGCTGGACTCCCTTTATTGGTCCGCAGCTTTCTTTCATCAACTTTCTCTCACCAGCTTTCCATCTAATTTCCAATCTCATCTGAAATCTCATCGTTTCCCTCTTGCTTCTTAATCTCCGATCCCTCTCAGTACTCTGTAACTCTATCACCGAGAGTACATCAATGCATCAGAGAGAAGAGCTGTTCTGGAAGTATGAGACAGTAAGACAATTAAGCAATGGATAAAGGACTTAAAAAAGTCACAGCATCTTGTGAGCTATTATTAATTTAGAAATGATCAAATCAGCCCAAACTGCATGAATTCTGTAATGGCTTTGGAGAGCAGAGTATCTGGCAAACACTAGAAAAGACTGTACATGATTTGAAATGGGGTACTCCCTTTGGATAATTCTTCCAAATCATTTCTGACAAATATATCAAGACAAGATGAGGAGAGAAACCCTGGTGGGAAGAGATCTACAACCTCTATTCCAATTCTCCCTGATCCCTGGTTCTCTCCTCCTCCCCCCCAACTCTGGTGCTACAGAATATGGAGCAGGGATGTCTTCTGTCATTCAGACCTTGGCCTCAGGGACCACGTTGATCCCCCTAATGTGAATTCTTCTGATTTTAAATGAAGACATTTCAAAGAATCCTTTAATAGGAATTCAGGAAAACAAACATCCATGACAGCAGCAATAATCGAGTAAGCAACAAAAAGAAACAAATGAACTCAGACCCGTCTGGAGGGTGGATGGATAGACCAGCTGAGGTATTTTTTGCTATCAAGTAAGAAGAACATAATAAGACTGATATCTTGCTTCTCAGCACCAGGATTTTCAAACATTTGGGGGAACAAGTGCACTATCTAGTCTCTCAAGTGACATATTAGAGGAAGAAGGAATTTACATTAGTGGAGAGAGAATTAAAAACATGAGTTTTGTCTGCAGTTGATGAATGGTTGATTTTGAGTATAACCAGGGAACAGCTCTCAAATTGTCTGCAGTCCTGGCCACTTGAAAATATATGACAGGTTCCTAAGGAGAGCAGCAGCAATCAGAAGCAAGTCTACCTTCAGGAAGAACCAAGAACCTAGCTCCCCTCTGCTCTAGAGCTTTGCAGCAGAGGATAATGCATTTTCGTGGCATAGGAGTGATGGGATGGGTGAGGAGGTGACTCACTTCACCTCCACGATTCTCCAGCCATTAGGAGAAGGCTAGAACTAGAAACATCAGAAAATGTTGGTGCTGTAACCTAGGTGCCATGTGGTCATACCTAGAGGGACAGAGATCACTGCAGTGCTACTTAGACCACACAGATAAGGAGCCTCTTAGAAGATCATCAGAAACTGGCTGAGAAAGATTTACAGGAGCTGGACCTTTTCATTTGCCCCCAATAGGGATAGGGATAGATTTATTGCTTCTTTTTTATTCCTGGGGATCATTTACATTTTCAGGTTTGTCTTGGGGGAATGAGGGATGGACAGAGAAGCTATTTGGTTTACAGACAAGCCTCATTTCATCACCTTCAGTCTGTCCTGGACTTTGTCCACTGCCCTTTGGCTTCTGACACAAGGGCCATCCCTGGCACCCCAGGTATTGCTTAAGAACTTGTTAGTATGTGTCAAGCACCAGGCTCTTTTCTTTTCTTCTCCCCTCCCCTCCCCTCCCCTCCCCTCCCCTCCCCTTCCCTCCCCTCCCCTCCCCTTCCCTCCCCTTCCCTTCTTTTGACAAGGTTTCACTATGTTGCCAAGGCTGAAGTGCTAGAGTGTTGTGGCATGGTCATGGCTCACTACAGTCTTGACCTCCTGGACTCAAGTGATCCTCCTGCCTCAGCCTTCTGAGTAGTTGGGACTACAGATGTGCACCACCATGCCTGACTACTTTTTGTAATTTTTGTAGAGACGGGGTATCACTATGTTGTCTAAGCTGGTTCCAAACTCCTGGGCTCAAGGAATCCACGTGCCTTGTCCTCCCAAAGTGTTGGGATTATGGGCGCAAGCCCCTGTACCTGGCCTGCTTTTCTAATTTACTTAATCCTTCCAGAATTCCAGGAGGTAGAAATAATTATGATCCTATTCATTTGCCCAAGTTCACATAGATTGCAAGATGCATATGTATGAACTTAGTCCGGTCTGTCTGACTGTATAACCCAAGCATTTAACTTCTATCCTACACAGGTCTTTTGAGTGACTACAAATAAAAGCACTTAGTAAAGGGTTTAGCCCATGTAGATACTCAAAAATGTTAAGGGGACTTAAAAAAAAATGTATCTTTTGTGAGACCGGCCCGCATGATTAGAGCCTTAAAAGTAGGTTTTCAACAGCCTTCTAGAAAACAACCACATATATGGAAGCTAGGGAAATATTTGAGGTCAAACAGCTGTCGGCATGGTTTGAATTTGTGTTCTAGAGTTAAAAGCAGATATTCTCCTGTGTCAGCAAGTCCAGAAACCAGAGATATTGGCAGAGTTGGCAGTGTGGGAAATAAGTATGAATTTAGTGAAGTTAAAAAAAAATCTCTATGTAAGGTAACTGTAAGCCACCCAGATCTCTCCAGGCATGCTTCCATGCCCACCTCTCTTTGCCCTCTCATAAGCTCTTCAGAACTCTGGCTACTCTCTCCCACCAGCCTGCCTTCCTGCCTATCATCTTAGATCCTCCCTGACCACAAGCCTCTGGCCAGAGAGGGAAGGCAGGCACCACCTCGCCTACTCAAGTCTTTCAAGAAGAGTTTTTGCTATTAGCAGTCTCCTCTTCAATAAAAACGTCAAAAAAAAAAAAAAAAAAAAAAAAAAGACTTGCTTGATTTTCAGGATGTGAATCCACTTAGCCTTTTTCCTGAGTGAGAAAAGTTATGAAGGTTGTGAGGAACCTTGTTTTACCTCAAACTCGCAGGGCTACCCAAAAGTCAGTTAAAGCTAGCAAAGGCAATTACTTTTTCAGCAGCTGAGCAAGGTTCCTTAAGTTCCTTGAGTCTGTTGGGGTGGAGGCAGGGGAAGGTGGTGGTCAGCCAGGGGACAGTGGGATACTGTGCTGGCTTCTGTCCTTCTTTAGGTACCTGTTCTGCCTAGAGGATTGTTTTGAATAAGGAAGATGAGATTATTACATTCTTTCCCCTCGGGCAGGGCTACTGATTCCCCAGCCCCTTTAATTTTAGATTCCCTGGGTGTACTTGGAGCAATTACAAGTAAAAAAAAAAAACACCCTGTGCTCCTGTGCTAATAAATTACACAGTGCTCACCTAATTAATAAGGTAACAGTGCCCTGCCGAATTATAATCATAAGGTATCAACCATTTAAACAATTCATTCTTGAAGAATAGCAAATGGAACTGAACTCAGAGAGTGCAATAGGGAAGCATATCATGGGACAAAAGGCAGGCACGCCGAGTCCTGACAGGGGTGATGGAGTGCAGAGGCTAATGTTTCCAGCAGTGGCCTGGAAATTAATGACTCTGAGCCTTTCCAAGGATCGCAGTGGTTTGGATAATATTGGGCAAATCATTTAGGGATTCTAAGTCCAGAAGAAACAAACTCACCATTTCTGAAACAGTCCTATTATATGCTGATAATTTTGGGGCGATGTTGGGAAAGACTTGTGCCATGCCATGATACATTTAGTAGAACAGTGACCAATACTTAAGGGGAAATGAGGCTGTCTCCTTAAAGTGTTTTCCCCAGTAGGTCCTGGTGATTTGGAAAAGTACCATCAGGCAACCTTGTATGAATATTGTTTCGTTGTGAAGCCCTCGCACGGATGCATTGTGGATAACAGCAAGATTATAGCTTTCTGTGTTCTTAAAACTTCCAATGGCTGTCCATCAGTCCAGAGGGGAGCCTGTGAAGATTGTTGTTTGATTGTGACATTTCTGTGTTGAGACTCAATAATGATTATAATAGATCACAAAGTCTACTCCAGAGGCTGCATGTCCTGGAAGGCACCTACCCAAACATTCATGTACTGAGAAGCCCAACTCCATTTTAGATTTCTGCAGTTTAGGGAAAAGTGAAGTTTCACTATTTTTAAGGAGAATTCAGTTATTAAATGGTTGCCTTACAGGGGAAAGCCAATGACTACACTATGCTTCTCGTTCCATATAGGTTACTTTCTTTGGTACATATTATTTTCTAACTTCCCCTGCTGACCCACATTTGCTTTCTCATCGTCAGTCTCTGTGGTTTCCTTGTGTATTACACTTTGTAGTTTACATTGGATCTTAAGGAACTCTCAGGGCATGCTGTCATCACAAGGAGCCCCCTAGGATATACTCTATTCATAACCAGATCTCCCATGAACAATCTAGAATGCCAGATCATATCCCATGCTAGGGAGAATGGATGAGGAAGTTGATGTTTGCTGAAAATGGGACTCCAGGAATCTTTGACTAGCTCTGCATACCTCTTTCAGAGCTTCAAAGGGGACAGATATCTTGTGGCTACTTCAAAAAATCACAGTCTCCTGGTGACTTAGGCTGGATCACTCAGAGCCACAAGGACTCCCCTCACCTGGTACTGTGGGTCTGAAGTATAGGTAGGATGCAGTGAACCTCTTGCAGTCTCAAAATATAAGCACGGGCAAGTCGTAGGGAAAGCACATTAAGGAAAACAAGGGAACTTAGAATGGTCACCCCAGTGCCTGAAATAGAGCCTGCCTAAGGGTTGAATTATGTCCCCTAAAAACAAACATGCTGAAGTCCTAAGTAACTCCTAGTACCTATGAATTTGACCTTATTTGGACATAGGGTCATTGCAGATGTAATCAGTTAAGATAAAGTCATTAGGGTGGGCTCTAGTTCAGTATGACTGATATCCTTATAAAAAGTAGAAATTTGGACACAGACATGCACACAGGGAGAAAGCCATGTGAAAAAAAAAAAGCCAGAGATCGGGTGATGATTTTACAATCCAAGGAACACTAATGATTGTCAGCAAACCATTAGAAGGTAGGAGAGAGGCGTGGAACAGATTCTTCCTCACAGCCCTCAGAAGAGACCAACCCTGCCAGCACTTTGGTCTTGGACTTCTGGCTTCCAGAACTGTGAGACCATTAATTTCTGTTGCTTAAGCTACCCAGTTTGTTGCACTTTGTGACAGCAGCCCTAGAAAACTAAAGCAGGTACCCATGCCAAACCCTTCTCTAAAAGTGGGACAATAAAGACCCCCTACTCCAGAGTTGTTTTGAAGGAGAACGTAAAATACTTAGCACAGTTCATGACACACATTTGAAGCTGAATACATTTAGCTATTGTGATTACACAATTATTTTACCTATCATATCTGTCTGAATATACTCCACCTTCTCCGATTCTAAACACAGTTAGATTGTGAAGTTCTGAAGCTGGTTGAAAGCTAACTCCCTCAACTGTGCAGAATGATTCATAAGTTTACAAATCTAAGTTTTAATTTCAGAGCTGAGTTAAGGAGATCTGAGTCTGCCTTTGTGCCAGTGTAGAATGGCAGGAATGTAATGCAGTGTAATACATATCCACTGGGAGATGGCGTGAGAGTCGCCTCCCATAAATTAATCTTTAAAGCTACTTATGGAAGGTTTTTGTTGAAACAGACAGAGTTTCTGCAATTAAATTGCCATACGTTAAAAAGGTTTCATTATGGCGTGATTCTATTATTAAAATCGGCAGCAAATAGCAGTGTGGGCTGCCTGGCTGCAAGCCTGCATTACTGACACCAGCATTCTTTTTAATGGGTGAAAGAATATTAACCTTCAGGAAACTCTAAAATAACCTGTTCTCAAGAATATGCAAATGGTAAGTTGTGCTCCACAACTCGTTGAAAGTGCAGGATATCCACTGAGAAGACTGATCTTGTTAATTTACATGGCAGGCTATTGGCTTCTAGACCCTCCACTCTGTTGAGGGAGGGAGAGAGGCAGAAGCTGGGAGTTCAAAGCTGCTGGGATTAGTGAGGCTTTGATGCTGTCCTAACACTGGAAATGATGGCTGGTCTAGACCTGTCATCTCGATAAACCTCGATCAGCCAGCTTCCCTGTCTCAAATAAGGCATTCATCTTTCAAAAGATTGCTCAGACTCCAATGAAACTTAGTAGACCCAGACAAATAAAGTGCCTTCATAGGGACTTGTCATAATTCTCACTGTGCAACCCTTTTTATGGTTACCAGGAGCTGTTTTTTGTGGTCTTAAGTTGCCAATTTAAGACAGTCTGGAGTTAGAGATGCTTAAATAAATACTAACCCAAATGTGAAGTCTGATTTTCTGAAAGCAGTGGCCTTATTGGACCAAATTGACCTTTCCTTATGTGTTTCTATTTTGAGTTTTTTTGTCTACTAAAACCCACTGGAAAAAACCTTCCAAAACTTTTCAAATCTGGTTTATTTTTCACTTGCTATTTGAAAAAGTAGCTGTTGGGAATAATAACTGAAATAAAATTATATCAGACAAATGGTTGTTTCCAACCAATGTGCCGGAGGAAATAATCAATAGCTCTAGTGTTGGAAAATCAAATATGTTGACATTAATATTACTATTGCTTTTCTCTTCCCACTAACATTTTAGATTGTGCCTCTAAAGCATTTATTGTTCAAGGTTAGCAATCTTATTTCAGATGTGTCTTCGTAATTCAGCATTCGTATTTTATAAGCTGCTAATTGTTGTCTCCTGCATATGGTATATAATTTCATTAGAGGTTGTTTATTTGCATATGCATGTATTTTTTTCTCAGTAATAGAAGGTCAGTGTATTTTAATGTATTAATCTGTTTCTGTTTGCATATGTATATTTTTCTCTTCTTACTAATAGGCTGTCACTGCATTTTTATGTATTTACATATTTTATGGTGATGTTTGCTATTAGTTAAAATGTACACATTTTATTTTCTCAGCATAACTTATTTCTCTGCATTTAATATATAAACATTTACTTATGAAACAAACAACCAGAAAGCACTAGCAAACATCAAACCCAACGACTCATGATACTAGCTCACAAGCATCAGCAGTGCTAGTTTCCACTGTGAGATTCTCAGCTAGCGCAGTGGTTACAGTCCTTGGTTGCAGTCATTGCTTTCATGGGCTTAGCATTTTCTTCACTCATGGCAATATTATCACATGTCCTTTTGATGATTCTTGGCACAGCCTATGTCAGTTATATGTTCACTTATGTGAAAAGGTCCATAGGCTCACATTTTTTTGATCCAGTTGTGAGAGTCTTTCAGTTTAAATAAAAAACATGTCTTATGTTTCAGGCATGTCAAATCTGACTATAAAAATGATCTTGTGTTCTCCCACCCTATGCCTGTCTCCCCACTCCCGAGTTTATTCTTCAGAAGTGACCACTTTCAATGGTTTCCCCGTAACTTGAGGCAGAAGAACTAACCATAGTGGTATAGGCACCCAGGCAAAAGGAGGAACTCAGCTCTGTAAAGGAGCCAAGTAAGTCATTGGGAAAAATTAAGTCTACGATTCTAACGGTTTCTGTTTCTATTAATCATTCCTCTGGCTATTTCTAGTTCTTGAGTGGTTCTCAGTACAACTTTGATTACCATGCATTCACACCTCAATTCTTTGATTTACTGATTTTGGACATGTATCTATTGCTACCCCGTCATCATCATCATCGGGAAAGATGAGGAATATAGCTTACTTATGCGTTTCTCCTATCAATTATTACTTGTTTATTATTTTTAGATCTTCTACTGACTACCTTTATGATTCCAAATCATAACTTCATGGTCTATTTCTTGATATATCAAATGTAAACAATGTCTCTTGACTCCTTATTATGTAAGATGAGATTTGCATTTTTCTTTTCCAAATGTCTATCAGCTCTAGACTATTGCTTTTACATTATATGGTTATATAGTTATAACATTTCAACTTTGTGAGGTTGTGTTTAGGTGTAGGGTATTTTTTTTTTCTTTAAATTCAATGGGTTGTTTCAAAGTGGACTTTTTATATTAGTGTTTGGAATTTTCTACTTTTACTTCCTAAAATTATTTTCTATTTCCCATAGTTTTCTAGTTTCTTCTTTTGGAACTTTCATTAGATGAATATTGAATATCCTGGAGTGAAGTCTTCATCTTTTCATAATTTTGCTCTGTGTTTTGGGAGATTGCGTTACTCATTTTTTTTTGGCCTCCCTTTTATCTTCTATGTCTTCCGCTGTATTTTTTTCATTTTGATGATTAAAGTTTTCATTTGAATTCTCTCTGATTTTTATTTTTTAAATAGCATCCTCTTCTAATTTATGGCTGGGTTATCTTTCAAATCTCTCTGAGTTTACTACTTGTATTTTAAAAGTTATCTTTTATTTCCTAAACTAGCTCTATATCCTCCAGGATAATTTTTCCATCTTGTATACTTTTGTCTTTTCCTACAGTGTTTGGAGTCCCTTAATTGTTAATATCAATGCCTTCAGTTCCAGATAGCTGGCATGGGCTTCCTCTGGCATTGTGTAGGTGTGCTTCTCCAAAAGGGCTTCTTCTTACAAACAGGTGACTGCAAATTCAGTGTGTGGCCAGGCATGTCAGCCTCAGCAATCCCCAGACAGCTTGTTCAGCTTCTTCAGAGAGCTCATTGCCTGCTTCCCCGAGGGCCAGTGCCACAACTGTTAGCGTCTTTGCACAGAGTCGTAGGGAGACAGGTGTGCTGTACAGACTTTTGATTCCTCTGCGGTGTTCTGCTCCTTCTCAGTACAGATGGTTCAGAGTCGAGGCCTTTCTAAAGCTCTATGGGGAGGCGTGTGTGGCTCCCACTTCCACTGAAGCTTTCTTCTGAGCCTTCCTTTGCTCAGGGTAAACTTCAGTATGATTCGGTTTATTCCTATCCTTTCAGAAATTCAGCAGTGTCTCCTAACTAATGAAGATTGACCACCTGTTCACCACGCATTCTTGGATTTATTTCTGTTGTGTGCAACATTCATATTGTTTCATTGTGATTCCTCTTGAGAATGTGGGGTAAAGATACACACTTAGTTTATTTTCAGAAGCCCCCTGTGAGGCAGATATGATTTATGACGATCTCAGGCTGCAGCTCTTGGGAACACTGGCTTTTCTACAGTTTATTCCTGCTTCTTTCAGAGGGGAGCAGCATGAAAGCCCAGGTCTCCTACTTCTAGGAATACATCTAAAATGAAAAATATACTCTTGTTATGAAAAATATGAGCATATGCAAAAGTAGAGAGAAGAGTATGATGCACCTCAATGTGGTTGTTACCCAGCTTCAACAAATACCTCATGAGCAATCTTGTTTCCTCTTTATCTTTCCTCACTCTTCTCCTTTCACTGAATTACTTTGAAGCTAATCCTAGACATCACATTGAAACATTGAAAGGAAAGCTAGCAATGTGGGAATGAAAATCTCAAGCCAGACTATTGAGGGTACCTTTGCCTCTTCTGTGTCGTGTGCCTGCTATCAGGTGAGTGAACTCAGGCAGCTGCTGATGTCTGGGCTGTTCTCCAGGGCCTAGATAGACTAAGCAATAGCATGGATAGGTGACAATAATTTTTTCCCCCCAGCTGTAATGTATTTTTTTCTATGACAGGGTAAGTGATTCAATTAATATTTACAAATACCAAGAAGAAGTTAAGTAGAATATAGTGACTCTAAAAAGATATATATAGGCTGGGCGCGGTGGCCCAAACCTGTAATCCCAGCACTTTGGGAGCCGAGGCAGGTGGATCACGAGGTCAGGTAACCGAGACCATCTGGCTAACACAATGAAACCCTGTTTCTGCTAATGGCTGAGGCAAGAAAAGCGCTTTAACTTGGGAGGCAGAGGCTGCAGTGAGCTGAGATCGCCCCTCTGCACTCCAGCCTGGGCAATAGAGCGAGACTCCGTCTCAAAACAAAAACAAAAACAAAAACAAACCAAAAAAAACCTCCCAAAACAACAACAACAAAAGATATGTATAAAGCTGCTTCTCATACTCTGTCTGGCAGTAGAACTGTTTTTTGACTCTCTTCCTTTTTTCCTCTGGGCTGTTAGTACCACATGCAGGAGGAGGGAATAAGAAAGAGTCAGGAGTATGCAAGCTCAATGCTAGCTGAAGGCTCCTAAAACCAGTGTCTCAGGGATTCACCATGAAAAGCCAAGTGTAGTCCTGATAGAAAATGTTTCCAAAGGCAGCTGACATCCCTTCACCCTTAGATTTTGTCTCTGGTCTAGAAAGAAAAAATTGTATCTAGGAATAAAAAGAGAACCTAATGACATGTACGGTGTTAGATGCGTCTCAGTGTGATCATCTTTTCTTATAGCTTCAACCATCATGTCTATATTAACAATTCCTGGCAGATCTCTTTTCAGCTCAGATTTATTACCCAAATTGCAGGGTTACTGATTGGAAGCACCTACAGCGGTACCTAGTACATAATAAGTACTTAGATATTGATCATGATGGACTAGTAGACATTTTCAAAAAGTCATTATATTGCAATTTAGCATTTGTTTTGGTCTCAAATCCACCTTCTCCTGGTTCTACATGTTGCTCGCAGCACCCTGTCCTCCTTGGTTGAGTAGGTGTTAGCTGTAGGTTCCTCCGTGTTCTTTGCTTGCCACATCTAATTGTCCACCAAGACCTGTGTTGACTTCCTTTGCATTTTCTCACAAATACACTTTTACATTTCCACATCTGCTACCTTAGTTCTCCTTTCTGAATCAGTGTAGCAGCCTCTCAACTAGTGTTTTTGCTCCAGTCTTTCCTCCTACAGGCCATCCTGGTATTAAATGTCTCAAAAATCTAGTTTGACTGTCACTCCCCTCTCACGCTTAGGACCAAAACCCCTCAGTTATTTCCTGTTGCCTTGGAAGGTGGTCCTAATGCCATTGTGTGGCATGGTATGGCAGGCTCTCCACATGAAACACCTGGTGTATCTTTCCAACCTTCAGGCCACTTATTTCAACTTACTCGCTTTGTTTATTTATTTGTCTTTACTGTTTGTTACTCACACTGGAAATAAGCTCTATAAGGACAGAGACACTTTCATCCATGTCAACTGATGTATTTATATCCACAATGCCTAACATGATGTTTGAGACATAGGAGCACTGAATAACAATATGCTGAATAAATGAATGAATAAATGTTCTTTACTCCTCTCTGTAATTCTGTGCTGAATCAATCGAAATTATTATTTTCTCAATTACAGAATGGTATTTCCTACCCTCTCCTTTTGTCTTCTGCTCTTTTGGAATAGTTACATTCTCTCCACCTTTACTGCTAAAACCCACCTCTAAGTCTGTATTCTGCATCCTGCCTTCCCTGCACTGGGAGAGTCCTTGGACTTTATTTGGACTTCATTTATTTATTGCATCCTGCCTCATATTGTGGTTATTTATTTATTATCTTGTCTTTCTCCGAGAAATTGTAAGCTCCTAGAGAGTGGGAAGTATGTCTCCCATATTTTGGAGGCATAATTCCTATGTTTCTGTACCTTTCACAATTGTGATACCCACTGAGGATGTTTGAATCACTCAGACTTGCGTTCACTGGTAAATGAGAAGTTGATAACTATAAATATTTCACTCTTTTCTTCTACACTTACTCTCCAAATCCCATATATGTTCTTTATGATGTCAATCATTGACTGACCATTGAGTTTTCTTCTATTTTCTGCACATTATGTATTTATGATGTTGTGGAACTCCTCACTGGCATTGGGATTTGCTGACCCAACATGATGTGTTTTTAGACTCAAACTCCTATAATTGACCATTGGGCTTCTGTTCACTCATTATTAATCTGGATAGAAACGCTGTGCTGAAACCCAGCTCCAGCTCTGAGAAAAAAACACTGTATGGAGTAGCTTCTGAATTGCATGTCCTTGATTTGAAATTGGATTAGTCCCTCTAATGCGTAAAACATGAGAATTAAGGAGCCAGCTCTGCCACTTGCTAGCATTGTAACCTTGGTCAAATTACTTAACCTCTTTTTGACTCAGCTTCCTCACCTATGAAGTGGGGGTAGTAATGGAGGCTAATTTCCATGTTTGTTGTGAGGATTAAATGACTTATTACAAACAAACTAATTAGAATAGCGTCTGGCATGCTGGAAGCAGACAGACAATAAACATTCTCTGCAATTATTGAGGGAATGCCATTTCAAAAAGTTTATTTAGGGACTTGTTCCATTCTGAGCAAGGATTTCATATCCCTGAGTTAGATGTGCTGGAAACCACTATGATAATATCTGTGATCAGTCTTTCTTCCTTCAATGACTTTGGGAAACTCTAAATCTTAACGTAGGAGACCTTTATAGTCTGGCCTCTGTTTATATTCCTGGCCAGATATGCTAACTTTTTTCCTTCCCTTGTAAAGTGCTATAATTTGTCTCATCTTCAGGCTTTCATACAAGTAATCCCTTGGTATACATTTACCCAACTTTAGTATCATTTCTCTGGGAATGTCTTCCCTGATAATCGCTTTCCTCACTCCTAAAATTAGGTGTATTTCCTATGAGTTACTATAGCCAGGGAGGATATTATAAGTATTTAATAATGAGTCTAGCATTGGCATAATCAATATGATCTTATAACTGTCATGGCACTAGAGTGGGGTCTTGGGAGGCCCTGCCATCTTTCCTTTAGTTGCTGGGTTGAGAGGCACTCTTGAAGGTACAGAGAGGCTGAGAGAGCTAGGGTGATGAAGGGAGGCATTCTAGGAGCTCAGAGCAACAGCTACACACCGGATGGTACAGGCCTAGTATAATGGCTTAACTGCTGAGCCCATGGCAGTTTTACCAGTGGAAGATCAGCCTTGATTTAGGCCCTTTATGCTTCCTCTAGCAACACACTTATCATACTATTAAGTAATTCTAATGGTCTATTTCCTTATATATATTTTCCACCAAACTTTGAGTCTTAATATACCCTTTTAAGGATGGTCTTAGTTGTGTTCCCCTGAAAGTAGAGTCTGAGTCAAGAACTCATTGCGTGTAGATTTTTGGGAATTGATCCCAGAACAGCAGACTAAAGGACTGGGGAGAGTGAGAGGAGAAAGAAGAAAATCCAAGCCAGGGGTGTGGTTTCTAAGTCACTGCTATAGGGAATAAGGGTGAATGCTGCCTCATCTCCTTGGTTGTGAGAGAATTCCTCCCAAAATTTTCTTCTCAAGAAGGGGAGGTTGGAGCATTTTTCCCCAGGCTCACATCCCCCTTGGGTTGAGGATCTCTGCTGGAAGCATTCACTCCTTTGCACTTCTGGATTGCATGTGTGTGTAAATAGAGGAGACTTGTCAGCATCGGAAAAAGAAGTGGAACAGAAAACAGTAACGTGCCTAATACATGTCTGAGGGGGTGCATATCAGTGAAGTGTGAATCTACACTTGCACACAACTCTCCACCGAAGGTGCAGCTAACATATGGTCAGAGAAAATTTGACACAGGGCACCAGAGGTATCTTTCACATAATATAGTACCACCAAGAACCCAGCTTTTTTGAAAATTTAATGGATGACTTACTGAATTCCATGCTTTTCATATTCTTCTCCAATTCTTTCTCAATAGCTTCCCTTCCACACACTCAAAGTTTTAACAAGCAAATATTGACTACCTAGTACACATGAGATTTTGTTGATGGGTCCTGTGATACAGCAGTGATAAGACCCAGTTTCTGCCTTTCATAGAGCTTCACAACTTTCAGATCCTGACCCAATGCTACATAAATGGCTTCAAAGCTTTGCACATTATGTGTAAGTCTTGAAATTTTGATTTAGTAGAATATTGGGTACAGACGACAGAGACCAGGGGTTCTTATTCTAGTCCTAGACCCTGATATTTCTTACTCCTTCTATACCTAGATTTTTTTTTTTTTTTTTTTACATCTTAGATGAGGATTATGTCACCTGTCTTTTCTTACCTTGCAATAGGTTGGGAGGAAAAAGGGAGGTAATGCCTACATAAGCAACATATGAAACAAGCTCAAACACACCCTGTTTGAAAATGTAAATAAGCAGATGAAATAAGAAAACAACTGAAATGTATTACAGTATCTAAAATCTCCTCTCTCCCCCTCCAGTTTTGAGACTTTGAGGGTAAAGCTTATAAAGTGCATGTCAATTTCAAACTGCAAAATAGGAAACTTTCGGGTTTATTTCGGGTTTATTACAATGTAAACCAATCCCCTAAACTAGGCCCTTCCCCAATAGAAGAGAATGGAGAGGGAGGACTGTTTATTGAACATTTTCTGTGTACCAACATGGGTTAGCTACTTCATATGCAGATCTTGTAACCATAATATGTTTGTCACTCCATGCACACAGCAAGTCAATACACAGAGACACCAAATTGCAGCAGAGAAAGAGGCTTAATTGTGAGGAGATGGGAGGAAACCTCAAATTAATCTCTCCAGGGAGTCTGGGGTTAGGGTTTTTAAGGATTTTGGAGAGAGCTAAAGTGTGGAGATCATTGATTGGTTGAAGAGGGCAGGGTGAGGTCATGAGACAGGAAGTTGAAGAAGCAGTATTCTCATGCTGAACCCATTTCTCTGTGGGGGTCATTAAACTGGGGGGTGTCAGCCGTTTTGCTCGACTTTGGGTCTGGAAAACATCTTAAGCAATCCTTAAACAAAAGCCTTATGATTCTAACATCAGAAATCCTATCTATAGGAACAATGGGGATGCAAATGGTCAGTGTGTAGTGGTATGGTGACTTTTAGCAACAAGAAAGTTGGGCAAAAGTACAGCTTGACTAATGCTTAATTATAATGATATTTCTGTCCAGAACCTGGCACGCAATTTTTGCCAACCTTGTGGGGATAGTTTCAGTCTCTTGGCAGAGCTATAGGTGATGCATCTTGTCTTTGGTTCCAGCCTCCTCTTGTGATGTTCTTGGAAACTCCAGGTGGTTATTTTCCTTTGTCCTTTCTCACCACTCTCACAATAGTGTTCAACAGATTCAGTACTTCTCACCTCCCTCCTTTCCATTTCCACACCTTCTGCATTCCTTGCCTTAGTATCTTGCTATGTGTCAGGCTCATGTATATAAAAAATACCATTCCCATTAAGGAATTAGTGAAGGATATTGACATGAGGACATTGTATTTTAATTCAAATAGTAATTTCAAGGCTGAGATTTTCAGGTAATACAGCATTCAGTGGGAGAAAAATTTGGAGGACGAAGTGGATATTTTGCTTGTTCTCAAGTGACACCACTTGTAATATCTTTCTACAGAGCTTACCCTGCTTATATCATAATGTCAAGCAATCTGTGGCATCGTTTGACTCTATGGGGATGGCAAAATTTCCATCATCATTATCAATTCTCATGTATCTGACTGCAGTAAAACAATGACCTTTTCAGGTGTTAAAATGGGACATTAGCAAAAGTAAGAAGAGTACATGGGAGAAAAGGTCAGCTGAAACCAACAACATTTCACTTATGAAATGAGTGGAGATAGTATCAGTAATAGTATCTTTTTTTATTCTAACTCTACTATTGGCTCTGAGTTTCTAACCTATGGAGGCAGCCTTTGGTAAAAGGATAACGAATGGTAATTGTGACCTCAAATATTGGCAGAGCCATCCTTGTCTCAGATTCATTTCTTTAATTTGCAAAAAGGATTCTAAAACTGAATAATCGATTTCATCTATTATGACACCTTTGCAATTGTAATGATCATCACTCAAGTGCTTTTTATACGTATGTATAGCACAAGTGTTCATCTTTCTTAAAAACCATTGTGAAGAGTGAGAGAACACCACAAACACCATTCCTGTACTTTTAAATTTGGGTGAAAACATTTTGCTGTAAGATGAGTTCATTTTTAACACCTGAGTCTATATTCAAGATTCAAGAATTTGGTTTTGGTTTCAACAATGGTGCCAAAGTCTCAGAGGTGTTTGAACCAGAGCAGCTCCATCTTGCATAGGGGCTGGGTAAGATGAGGATGAGACCTGTTGGGTTGCATTCCCACATTCCCAGGAGGTTACATATTCCTTTTTTTTTCTTTAAGATGGAGTCTCACTCTATTGCCTAGACTGGAGTGCAGTGGCGTGATCTTGGCTCACTGCAACCTCCACCTCTTGGGTTCAAGCAATTCTCATGTGTCAACCTCCTGAGTAACTGGGATTACAGGTGCCCACCATCATACCTGGCTAATTTTTGTATTTTTAGTAGAGACAGGGTTTTGTTATGTTGGCCAGGCCAGTAGAAACTCCTGACCTCAGGTGATCTGCCTGCCTTGGCCTCCCAAAGTGCTGGGATTACAGGTGTGAGCCACCACGTCCGGCCCGGTTACACATTCTTAGTCACAGGGTGAGATAGCAGGTTGGCACAAAACACAGGTCATAAAGACCCTGCTGATAAAACAGGACATGGTAAAGAAGCTGGCCAAAACCCATCAAATCCAAAATGGCAGTGAAAGTAACCTCTGCTTGTCCTCACTGCTCATTATATGCTAATTATAAAGCATTGGCATACTAAAGGAAACTCCCACCGGTGCCATGACAGTTTACAAATGCTATGGCAACATCTGGAAGTTACCCTATATGGACTAAGAAAGGGAGGAACCCCCAGTTGTGGGAATTACCCACGCCTTTTCTGGAAAACTCATGAATAACCCACCCTGTGTTTAGCATATGATGAAGAAATAAGCATAAAAATAGCCAACCAGCAGCCCTCAGGGCTGCTCTGCTTATGGAGTAGCCATTCTTTTATTCTCTTAATAAACTTGGTTTCACTTTACTCTACGGACTTGCCCCAAATTCTTTCTTGCAGGAGATCCAAGAACACTCTCTTGGTACCTCTTTCTGATAACAAAAGTACAGAGTCAACAGAATTTATTTACTTTTGTTGTTTTAGAACTCTTTCACTGACTCAAACTTTGAGTTAAATTTCAGAATTAATATATATATTTTTCCTAGACAAGGGCATATTTCTTAAACCTGTGTTTTATGATTTTATAATTTAACATTTCTGATGAGGAAGAAACCTTAGGCAAACACAAAGAGCTCTCAAGAAACCTTCTCATTGATTTTTATATTACAAAACAGGCTCAGAATCAGAAAAGACATAGAATCTGACACATTATTAGGTACAGAGTAATCAATGAAAAATGTGATTGATTGATCCAAAATGATTACAGGAGAAAATGTAATTAGGTTAGTTGAAATTTGCATGACCCTGTGGGTTTGTACAGAAAGCTATTTTATCTAGGATGGGAGGCTCTGTCTCCTTACCATGGAAATTTATTTAAATAAACCCAAATACAAGCAAACACTGCATATTTTCTCTCCTCTTTTTCCTCACTAGCTTTTACTTTGTTTGGACTTTGCAGATATCAGCAGGAAACAATGACCAGGTAGATACCGGTTCATTCCTTAGCAACCTGCCCCATCTTCTACAGCTTCATATGCTAAGCCCAACCACTAATTAATTCTACATGCTTTTCACTTTGATCATGCTCATCACTTAGACTGAAAAGAAACAGAATTCAACCTTATTTTATCTATTTATTTGTTTTATTTATTTATTTATTTATTTATTTTTATAGACAGGGCCTTGCTATGTTGTCCAGGTTGGCATCAAACTCCTGGACTCAAGCAATCCTCCCACTTTGGCCTCCCAAGTAACTGGGATTCTTTAAAAATTAATTGAGATAATTTCCCTACTTTGGTAATTAAACTTGGAAAAGCAACAACACAGGTTTTGAAAATAGAGAAGCATTTCTCATCACATGTTACCTTGAACACTAGACTCATATTATCTGGAAAGCAAAGATTTGTGATTAAATATGTGTGGCAAATACTATATCTGCTGCAACTTTAAGGTCAGTCCATTAACTGATGCCAGTCCCCAGACTGTTTCCTGTCTGTGATGTGATGCATACAAAAATGAGAATATGCAGAGACCTGAATAGAAACTTGATGTAATAATTTTATATCTGTTAAATCTAATAATTAAAAATTAGGGATTATTTTTATCTCAGTTTTCTAGTAAATCACTTCTATTATATTTTACTAAAATAATGCTCCTCTTTGAATTGGGGGGGGGAGAACAAAAACTGATCCTTCACCACAGATAGTTAGAGAAACAATGATATATACTATTGTTTTTGCTTCGAGATTCACAGTATTTACTATATACTAAAAGTTCTGAGAAGCCACACAGTAAAGAGACTCATTTAATTCAGTGTTTCCAAATACTTCTGAGGCCTCAGAAATATTTTTTTTTCTTGTGGGTTACCTCTATTAGTATTCTATGTATTTCGTGTTTTACAGAATACATATTGGGAATTGTTAAATTATGATAAGCAATGTTTATAAAGTACTTTGGGCTGGTCATGGTGGCTCATGCCTCTAATCCCAGTGCTTTGGGAGGCCAAGGCAGGTGGATCACCTGAGGTCAGGAGTTCCATCAGCCTGACTAACATGGCAAAACCCCATCTCCACTAAAAATGCAAAAGTTAGCTGGGCATGGTGGTGTCCACCTGTAGTCCCAGCTACTCAGGAGGCTGAGGCAGGAGAATCGCTTGAACCCAGGAGGTGGAGGTTGCAGTGAACTGAGATTGTGCCACTGTACTCCAGTCTGGGCATACTTTATATTTTTGAATGCACAGGAATATCTTATTAAAAAACTACTCAAAATGAAGTCAGTGGGTAAATACCACACACCAAACATAATGCTATATTGCATATTCAGGAATGTGTGTGTTTATTTAGGATATTAAAAAGTTGTAGTACCTACTCACATACCTTCAAGAGTTGATCCATGTGTCCATGTGAGGATAAACTAATTTAACTCCAGATAAAAAGTCAGAAATAAAAGTGATGGAAGACAAAGATTTTGATGGTTTATTCATGTCAAAAAGACACTGAATCCAGTTTTCATGCATGGCATGTTGGAGCCACTGATCATGTAAATTCCTATCTTGTTCATGACTATGTCTTTAACAGTGTATAATTTGGATGATATTTGGAAAAGCTCAAGAAGAGCCTGGAGATTTGGTTTACATAAACAGGAGGCCAGGCCATTGACTTTCTATATCACTGGGAGTCCAGCTTTTGGAGTCCAGCTTTTGGACTCCCAGTGATGTAGAAGACTGCACTTTCTTATTCAAGTGACAAAATAATCTGTACACAGTCAAATTGAAACTGCAACAAAGAAAACAGAAATATAGTTAATTTCTTCAAGTGTTGAATTTAAAAGTCAAGGTGCACAGGGATGGCAATGTATGAAGATGTTTCTTGGGAGCCATGGGTGGCACTTCACTCACAGGGTGGCATTTCCTTGGGGAATTCTGTATGTTCCTGGGTTTAGCTGTAGCTCTTCAGTGTCAAAAACAGTATCTTATTAGTGCTTCACAAATGATCATATATTTGGATGCTAGCAAGTGATTTTGAAGCTCCCAGCAACCCTGAAAATTAAAATCAGATTATCGAGAGCACAGCAGTGAAGAATACATGTTCTCGATGCAAGTTCCCTAGGTTCAAATCCTGGCTTCTCCATTATGACCTTGGCTAAGCGACTTAGCTCTCAGTCCTGTTGTGAGGACTGAATGAGAAAATGAATTTAAAGTGCTTAGAATGTTACTGGTGCGGAGTAGGCAAGGCATAATAGTCAGCTGTTATAATTTACGCTGATAAATGCAATGTCAAGTGGAGTACACTTTCAAACTGGCTTGATCAGCTTATCTCACTTTGTGGGTAAGCTCCACAGGAAGCCAAATTATCAGCAGCTGCCTGGCAATCACGGTGTTGGAAGGAGTTACCTCTATCTTTATGCTTTATAGCACTAGCTTATGACCACATGATGCATTCTGTCAGGTTCATGGATGCAGCTGGCAAACAGATTCCAGTAGTTTATGGGCCAGAGTTGCTGTCCTGAGAGATCCTGCCTCTTTATGGTGACTCTGCATGCTTATGTGCTAAAATGAGGACAATAAAGAAGTACTCCCTCTACGCTGATTTTATAGGGTAGATCTCAGAGGGCAATCTTATTTCTATCTCACAGAGATCTTCTTCCTGTTGTTCTTACCACATACCTACCTCCTATGAGATATGTATGTATCTAGACTCAAGGTATATCTGTGAGTTGACGAGGCAAGACTGAGACTTCTATTAGCAAACAACCTACACTTGAAAGAATTGATCACTCAGTGTGAAGATTTGCAAAACAAAGTAACAATTTCAGAAATGACGTGGATTTTATTGAGTGCAATTACATTTCCATGGTTGCCTATTGAGTTGAAATCTTAGGATTTATCCCAATTATCAAGTGTCTGCTGTATTAGTTTGGTCAAATTTCTAAATAAATGGATTATATTTAAAGAAAATCATACCCACTATACAAGGCATATCAGAATAATCCTGGAAAGTTTGACTGATTTGCCATAATCAAGCCAATATTTGGGCCCCTCTGGGTTTGTGATCATAGATCATCTTCTGTGAAGTTGTCTAAATTGGGTGCTGGAAACTCGCATCAGTGATGTGAACCTGTGGTGAGATTAGAGTTAGGCATAGCAGTTTTCACCCACGGCTTAGTCTGTTTAATACTGATATTTTCATGGCCTCTTTAAACACTGTTGAATGGTTACAACTAAACTTGCTTTTGTTTTCGTCTGAAAAAATATTCATAATATGTATATTGAACAAGAATTCATATCTACAATTTATAAAGAATTATAAATTCTTAAGTAAAAGACAAAACATTCCATTTTTAAAATAAGCAGAAATGTTGAACCGGTGTTTCACCAAAGAAGACATACACATATTCCTCAAATGCCCAAAAGGTATAGAATTGCACTACTCATGAGGGAAGTGCAAATCAAAACCACAACAATATCACTATATACCTAGAATAAAGACTGATATTACGAAGTGTTGACAAGGGTGCAGATCAACTGAAACTCTCACACACCCCAGATAAGTGCAAACTGGTACAATCATTAGGGAAAACTCTTTGTTGGTATCTACTAAAGCTGAACATAATTTCATGACTCAGCAATTTCACTCAGGAATATCGAAGAAAAATGAGTGCAAAGTTCTACCAGATATGTACAAGAATGTTCACAGCTGCTAAGCTTGCTCTTTTTGTGAATAAAGTGGATCAAGCTGGTTTTGGACTGCTTTTTCTGTACTTTTAAAAGTCGATGTCCTAATAGGCAGTGATTTAGCAGTGAAAAAATCAGGCAATTCATTTGTGTGTGGACCATTGTAAAGCCTGTTATTAAGAAGGTTGGATATTCCTATTCTTTGTTTTTTTTTTTTTTTTTTTTTTTTTTCTTGTTTGTCTACAGAGTCTTGCTCTGTTGCCCAGGCTGGAGTGCAGTGGCGCGATCTCGGCTCACTGCCAGCTCCACCTCCCGGGTTCGCACCATTCTCCTGCCTCAGCCTCCGGAGTAGCTGGGACTACAGGTGACCGCCATCACGCCCGGCTAATTTTTTTTTTGTATTTTTAGTAGACACGGGGTTTCCCCGTGTTAGCCAGGATGGTCTCAATCTCCTGACCTCGTGATCCACCCGCCTCGGCCTCCCAAAGTGCTGGGATTACAGGTGTGAGCCACCACTCCCGGCTGGATATTCCTATTCTTTATTGTCCCCTTTTAACACAGCATATAGATTTTGTGTATCATTGGTCTTCCCTGAACCTTAAGATGAGAGAATATGAAAATAAACTTTTAATTAGCAATCTAGTGAAGAAAATAGACTCATATTCCAATATTGCAGTGTGTCTCTTTTTTCTTCACTTATAAAGCCTTTTAAAAATAATCTCCATGATTTCAACTTGGCAATGAACCTACAGCATGACACTCAGAATTAACTTACAGTTTTCATTAAGTGCAGTCTAGACTTTACCCAAACTCAAAGCACAAGCAATTTGATTTGCTGCTTATCCAAAACTTCCTCCTAAAGAGAAAAAGTGAAAGTATGTATGATTGCTTTCAGACCTTAGATGAGGTAAGTACAGTGTTCAATAACTTCATCAAATAGGATCTAAATTTTATGGTGTAAATGCCAGACTTCACAGGTCAGTGAGCCTTTTCAAATGGTACACAGGCTGCCTGTATCAAATTTGTACAAAAGAATTGATTTTGTGGTTGGAATAAGGCCATTTCAGTCTTGCTGCAAGCTTTCCAGAAATAATAGTGCTATATTAGGAGATAAATTTTATATATATTACTATTTTTAAGTATTATTCAGAATGTTAACTACTTTCTTATTGCAATTCTAAATAGCAAGTGTCAACCTGATTTTTAATGTTCTCCAGTATGCCTCAGCAGTCGTGTGGATTCTAGGGAAAGCTGCTCTGTCTGGCCGACAGAAACATCATGTTTTATTCTCACCTTTTGTTTTCTTCCTTTTAGGTCTGTTGTGCTTCTGTTACTGGCAGGACAGCCAGAGGAGGCAGACAAGACCTTTGATGCCTGGCAAGCTGTGCCACTGGGAGGTAGGGAGAAGTGTGTTTTCAAAATGAAAATTCTTAGTGTGTTTTGCTTTTGTGTGAGATATTAATTGGCAGAAAGATTGGTAGGTATGTAATGTGTTATACTCAGCTTTCTATAATGCATCATGTGCCCTGGTGAACTCTTATTTCGGGATCACTTCTCAGCATGGGTACTTTTCCTAATTTTTCAGTTTACCCATTCTGAGAGGTCACAAGGGCTTTATGCAGCACATATAAGCAACAACTCTTTTTTAACAGGACTTTCCATAGCTATATGTCTTCAGTGGTTAGGAATTGAATATCTGGAGTGTTCTGTGTATATGAAAGTACAGAGTTCTGTAGAGAAAGCCTTATCCAATTCCTTCAAGCAGACTTTTTTCCATCTGCGTATACCTGTTGCCCTTTCAATGTCGCTCTGTTGTTTGCATATTTGCCTCTTTGATTAGGGCAGGCATCCTACCATCTTTGCTTCCCTCCCAGGGTCTAGCGTAGTGTCTGGCACATAGTAGGTGATTTTGTTTGTTAATTAACTGCCATCCTATATTGGGGCTGAAGACTAAAATATGGCAAAATCTGAAAAAATGTCAAATGCAGAATATTTGCCAATGTGAAAACGAGATTTAGAACTGAGTCTCTATGATGCTCAAGTGGAAAGAAATTCGGAAACCCTATTTATTTCTGAAAAAAGCAAAGTAATACTGTGCTGCAAACCATGACAACAACAAAAAAAGATACATGTTTCCACAGTGTTAATGCTTCCCACTGCTGATGTCCCATCTGCGAAAGTGGAAGTTGGATGGTTCTCAATGGTCCTTTCAAACTTTAAAGTTTTCTGCATTTTTGGCATAAAGTATTAATTGCTCTTATTTTGCTTTATTCTTTATATTTCAAAGATCTTATGTTCTTGCTGCCTTTCAGAATGCACAAAATTATAGATTCAATCTGGAATGGCTTTACTAACCAGGAAACTTTTTTTTTTAATTATTATTATACTTTAAGTTCTAGGGTACATGTGCATAACGTGCAGGTTTGTTACATATGTATACTTGTGCCATGTTGGTGTGCTGCACCCATCAACTCGTCAGCACCCATCAACTCGTCATTTACATCAGGTATAACTCCCAATGCAATCCTTCCCCCCTCCCCCCTCACCATGATAGGCCCCGGTGTGTGATGTCCCCCTTCCCGAGTCCAAGTGATCTCATTGTTCAGTTCCCACCTATCAGTGAGAACATGCGGTGTTTGGTTTTCTGTTCTTGTGATAGTTTGCTAAGAATGATGGTTTCCAGCTGCATCCATGTCCCTACAAAGGACACAAACTCATCCTTTTTTATGGCTGCGTAGTATTCTATGGTGTATATGTGCCACATTTTCTTAATCCAATCTGTCACTGATGGACATTTGGGTTGATTCCACATCTTTGCTATTGTGAATCGTGCCACAATGAACATACGTGTGCATGTGTCTTTATAGCAGCAAGATTTATAATCCTTTGGGTATATCCCCAGTAATGGGATGGCTGGGTCATATGGTACATCTAGTTCTAGATCCTTGAGGAATCGCCATACTGTTTTCCATAATGGTTGAACTAGTTTACAATCCCACCAACAGTGTAAAAGTGTTCCTATTTCTCCACATCCTCTCCAGCACGTGTTGTTTCCTGACTTTTTAATGATCGCCATTCTAACTGGTGTGAGATGGTATCTCATTGTGGTTTTGATTTGCATTTCTCTGATGGCCAGTGATGATGAGCATTTTTTCATGTGTCTGTTGGCTGTATGAATGTCTTCTTTTGAGAAATGTCTGTTCATATCCTTTGCCCACTTTTTGATGGGGTTGTTTGTTTTTTTCTTGTAAATTTGTTTGAGTTCTTTGTAGGTTCTGGATATTAGCCCTTTGTCAGATGAGTAGATTGCAAAAATTTTCTCCCATTCTGTAGGTTGCCTGTTCACTCTGATGGTAGTTTCTTTTGCTGTGCAGAAGCTCTTTAGTTTAATGAGATCCCATTTGTCAATTTTGGCTTTTGCTGCCGTTGCTTTTGGTGTTTTAGACATGAAGTCTTTGCCCATGCCTATGTCCTGAATGGTACTACCTAGGTTTTCCTCTAGGGTTTTTATGGTATTAGGTCTAACATTTAAGTCTCTAATCCATCTTGAATTAATTTTCGTATAAGGAGTAAGGAAAGGATCCAGTTTCAGCTTTCTACTTATGGCTAGCCAATTTTCCCAGCACCATTTGTTAAATAGGGAATCCTTTCCCCATTTCTTGTTTCTCTCAGGTTTGTCAAAGATCAGATGGCTGTAGATGTGTGGTATTATTTCTGAGGACTCTGTTCTGTTCCATTGGTCTATATCTCTGTTTTGGTACCAGTACCATGCTGTTTTGGTTACTGTAGCCTTGTAGTATAGTTTGAAGTCAGGTAGCGTGATGCCTCCAGCTTTGTTCTTTTGACTGAGGATTGTCTTGGAGATGCGGGCTCTTTTTTGGTTCCATATGAACTTTAAAGCAGTTTTTTCCAATTCTGTGAAGAAACTCATTGGTAGCTTGATGGGGATGGCATTGAATCTATAAATTACCTTGGGCAGTATGGCCATTTTCACGATATTGATTCTTCCTATCCACGAGCATGGTATGTTCTTCCATTTGTTTGTGTCCTCTTTGATTTCACTGAGCAGTGGTTTGTAGTTCTCCTTGAAGAGGTCCTTTACATCCCTTGTAAGTTGGATTCCTAGGTATTTGATTCTCTTTGAAGCAATTGTGAATGGAAGTTCATTCCTGATTTGGCTCTCTGTTTGTCTGTTACTGGTGTATAAGAATGCTTGTGATTTTTGCACATTAATTTTGTATCCTGAGACTTTGCTGAAGTTGCTTATCAGCTTAAGGAGATTTTGGGCTGAGACAATGGGGTTTTCTAAATATACAATCATGTCATCTGCAAAGAGGGACAATTTGACTTCTTCTTTTCCTAACTGAATACCCTTGATTTCTTTCTCTTGCCTGATTGCCCTAGCCAGAACTTCCAACACTATGTTGAATAGGAGTGGTGAGAGAGGGCATCCCTGTCTTGTAACCAGGAAACTTACAATAGACTTTAACTACAATCAAGATATTACAAAGAAAACTTCTAAACCTTGTGCATTAGTCCCTTTATTTTGCATCGCTATAAATAAATACCTGAGGCTGGATGATTTATAAAGAAAAGAGATTTAATTGGTGCACAGTTCTGCAGGCTGTACAGGAAGGATGGTGCTGGCATCTGCTTCTGGTGAGTGCGCAGAAAGCTTACAATCATGATGGAAGGCAAAGAGGGGAACAAGTGGTTACATGGCGAGACAGGGAGCAAGGGGTGGTGGGGAGGTGCATATTCTTTTAACCAACCCCATCTCGTGTGAACTCAGAGCAAGAACTCACACATTATGGTGAGGATGGTGGCCAGGCATTTGTATTAGTCTGTTCTCATGCTCCTAATAAAGACATATCTAAGGCTGGGTAATTTATAAAGGAAAGAGGTTTAACTGACTCACAGTTCAGCATGGCTGGGGAGGCCTCAGAAAACTTACAATCATGGCAGAAGGGGAAAGGAAACATGTCCTTTTTCACATGGTGGCAGCAAGGAGAAGTATAAGTGAAGGGGGTGGGGGGAAGCCCCCCATGAAACCATCAGATCTAGTGAGAACTTACTGTCACGAAAACAGCATAGCGGTAACTGCCCCCATGATTCAGTTATCTCCCACCAGGTCCCTCTCACCACATGTGGGGATTATGAGAACTACAATACAAGATGAGATTTGGGTGGGAACACAGCCAAACCATATCAGCATTCATGAGGGATCTGTTCCCATGACCCCAACAGCTCCCACCAGGCCCTACCTCCAATGCAGGGGATTACATTTCAACATGAGCTTTAGAGGGGACAAACATCCAAACTATATCACCTCATTTTTTATGCTTCAATAATATTTGCAACTGGCATAACAAAGACATGTTTCCTGTCTATTTAATACCTGCCTACTGTGCTTTAAAATGTAAATGAAGGGGTGGGCACAGTGGCTCACGCCTGTAATCCCAGCTCTTTGGGAGGCTGAGGCAGGCGGATCACACGGTCAGCAGATCAAGACCATCCTGGCTAACTCGGTGAAACCCTGTCTCTACTAAAAATACATTAAAAAAAAATTAGCGAGGCGGGCACCTGTAGTCCCAGCTACTCAGGAGGCTGAGGCAGGAGAATGGCGTGAACCCGGGAGGCAGAGCTTGCAGTGAGCCGAGATAGCGCCACTGCACTCCAGCCTGGGAGACAGAGCGAGACTCTGTCTCAAAAAAAAAAAAAAAAAGCAAATGAAGTAGGATAACTAATTTTCATAGAATCATCTCAAATTACCTTCCCTCCCACTCCCACTATTAAAATGACCTCTTTAGGTTTATAATGGTTTATTTCATTGTTAAGTAAAAATCCTCTTCTTTCTGTGGGCCCAGCATGCCCACTCAGGTGGTTGTTTAACAGCACACAATCAAGGACAGTCTAATCAGTCAGGATGGTTTCAATTTAATGTCCACTTTAGTCTCAGTGGCTCATTTAATCACTTGGAATAATAGCGGTTCTCAGATGTTTAATATATTTCTCAGAGCCAAGGTGTCCAGGGTCACTACAGGCAAGGCAGTCCCTTATGAAGAAAGGGGGGATCTGATTCTTTCTTGGCTCCAGCCACACATGAAGGGCCTCCTTTCTATTGCCTCTCTCATGTTTGACTCCCTGTCTTCTCTTCTCCTCCCTGGGAGAGCGTGTGTTCTTATGTGTATTCTTTACCATGGAAATTTGGAGCTAAAAGGGACCTCTAAGGTCATCTGTACGTTTCATAGATGAGGAAGCTGAGGCCTGTAGAGGTCATGCGAGCTTCTTGAGGTCACATAGCTAGTGAGGGGAGGGCTGGACCTGGACTCTGGGTCTTTTGACTTCCACTCCAGAGACTTTTTCCTTCTCTTAGTCTTAGAAAGAGACAGTAGAGGCATCAGAGATTCCATGTGGCGTTTTAAAATAGCAAGACTTTCTTTTAAGCTTTTTCTCTCTTGTTTTACAAAGATGTTAAAAAAAATTTCCCAGTTCTCCCATTTTCTTATGTGGAAGGATAATCTCACATTCTGTGCAGAGAATTGACTATTTCCCACAAAATAAACAATGGAAAGCAAGTAGCACAAGTATTTAGGCATATCAAGGGTCCTCAGTGCTCCAAGCTTCCAACAGCTCAGTAAACATCCCCTCCCTGATTGTCATGGGGCAGGAAGAGGCAGGAAGAAGCAGCGTTCAGAGGACTGGCGATTACAGGAGGAGCAGTGTTGCAGTGAGTACGTGAGCGAGTGAGTAGTATTCTTGGCACTGCAATAGGTCTATTTTTCCAGAAAGTACAGAAACACAGAATCACCGGCTCAGAAAGCCTAGCAGTCAACAAGACTCATTTCTAAGGCACCAAGTAAAATGCCAATGAGATAGTGCGTGTCACATCAGAGATCCTAGAAGAAAAGCTAGGCATCTCTTTATGTTCCACATATATCTACAGGAAGTGTGGTCTCACAGTAGGAAGTTCTGGCCCTGCAACAGTAATACCAGCGTGCAGGGGGAATGAGTAGATGCCTGACTGGAAGAGGCAGGAGTGGTAAAGAACACTGAGCAGAGCGGGGGACACTAAGCCTCTAAACACTTAGATGGTGGGGACCCATGCATAGGAAGTTAGAAAGACTGAAACAGACATGGGAGACCCCCAATTCTCTTGCATTTGACCCTTGCTTCTTTTCTCTTTTTCTCCCTTTCCCCTTTATGCTACCACCCCATCCCCAAATCCTAACTAAGCTGCAAAGGGCAAGGCTTGTAAAAACATCTCTTGAGAGTACTGTTCTGACAGTTTTGGGGGTGAGATTGCACCAATGCCCAAACAACATTCTAAATTCAAATTTCACAGCAGTTAAAGATGAAACTGGGCTGGGCGCAGTGGCTCACGCCTGTAATCCCAGCGCTTCGGGAGGCCGAGGTGGGCAGATCACGAGGTCAGGAGATTGAGACCATCCTGGTTAACACAGTGAAACCCGTCTCTACTAAAAATACAAAAAGTTAGCCAGGTCTGGTGGCATGTGCCCATAGTCCCAGTCACTCTGGAGGCTGAGGCAGGAGAATCACTTGAACCTGGGAGGCGGAGGTTGCAGCGAGCTGAGATAGTGCCACTGCACTCTGGCCTGGCGACAGAGCGAGCCTCCGTCTTAAAAACAAATAAACAAACAAACAAACAAGAATATATATATAAAAAGATGAAACTGCTTCCTGAGCTGGACCACAGGGACACATACTTCTTTCATCTTCTCACACTATAAAACTCTAATCCTGCTTCTCTTCTACTCAGCGGTCCCTGGTCTTCAGAGGTTTGCTGATGTGCATTGGCTGGATGAAGTCATTAATCTCTATTTGAATCATTTAAACAATTTTCTTTTGACAGAGTGAGTAGTGATCATAAATTAAGGATTTTAACCTTTGACATTTTGGGTGAGCCTGTGAAAGACACATCTCAGGACACTAAAAGGAGTGTTACAATGAGACTGAGTTAGAAAATGAGGAAGATACAAGGTTTGATTCAGGGCCAGTAGAAAAAGCAAGGTGGAACTAGATTTAAACAACTGCTTTCAGAAAGTAGGTTTGCACCGAGAATCAGCCAAAATCTAGGTTAAGGACAATGTCCTCCACAGTGTCAAGCCTGTCAAAGACTGCTGACACCCATCCCGAGTGTGGAGGTCACCAGCACTACTTTCACTTTAGACCAGTTGGCTACAAACTTGGAGATCCCTGCGTAATCCCTCAGGTTTGATAACTTGCTGGAGCAACTCATAGAACTCAGGAAAGTGCTATACTTACAATTACGGTTTTATGATAGCAAACAGTGCAAATTGGAACCAGCCAATGAGAGAGACACATAGGGTAGAATCTGGGACTGGGAAGGTCCCAAACACCAAGCTTTCATCTTCTCAGGGACACAGCACCTTCGTGGCATCAATGTGTGGCAATGTGCAGAACATTGCCAACTTAGAAAGCATATCCTAGCTTTAGTTTATGGAGTTTTTATTAAAGTTTCATTTGATGGGCATAATTGATTGAGTTATTCCCCACATGGTTGAACTCAGTCTCCAGCCCTTTCCTCTCCAGAGGTCAGGCTGATTTCATGTGACCTAAAGTTCCAATTTTTTTTTTTTTTTTTTTTTTGAGACGGAGTCTCGCTCTGTCGCCCAGGCTGGAGTGCAGTGGCGCAATCTCCGCTCACTGCAAGCTCCGCTGCCTCCTGGGTTCATGCCATTCTCCTGCCTCAGCCTCCCTAGAAGCTGGGACTACAGGCGCCCGCCACCACACCCGGCTAATTTTTTTTGTGTTTTTAGTGGAGACAGGGTTTCACCATGTTCGCCAGGATGGTCTCAATCTCCTGACCTCGAGATCCACCCGCCTCGGCCTCCCAAAGTGCTAGGATTACAGGCGTGAGCCACTGCGCCGGGCCCAGTTCCAATTCTTTAATCACATGTTTGCCGTTTGTGGCATGACCCCATCCTAAGCCTGTCCATGTGGCTGGCTCCACCCCATGTCATTCTTTAGCATAAACTGTCAGGTCCCCACTATGAGTCACTTTGTTAGCACAGATGGTCGTGTATGGTCTGAGGGACCATGATGAATACCAAAGGCGCCACTATCAGTTGGGCAATTCCAAGGGTTTAGAGGTTACCTCTAAGGAGCCAGGAAAAAGGCCAGACCTCTGATTGGGTGAAGTTCATTCTTCATGCTGTTTGGCAATGTGGGTTGACCCAAAGCTCATGGATGTGTAAACTTGTCAGGTTGTGTAAAGGTGTGGCAAGCAGATGGTCAGGGAGAATGAGCAGTGGGACAAAATGCTGTCAGAAGACTCGTGGCCACATGCCATGGTCCATAACTGCATGGGCTGAACTCTGCTTCACCAAGAGACCAGGTGAGACATGCTACCTGAGTAGAAATGCAGCTACTGCACATATTTTGTCAGAACAGTCCAATCTCTAGGCTTGTCCCAGTTTTTACATTCAAGTAGACCACTAGTGGCTATGAGTTCATAGTCTAAACTTCTATCTTCACACAACAAAAACAGAAATACCTGATAATGCCAGAGTAATAAATGTTGCTTAAAACAAATTCTCAATCCTTTAGAGTAAGAGAGAGAGAGAGAGAGAGAAAGTGAGAGAGAGAGAGAGAGAGAGAGAGAGAGAGAGAGAGAGAGAGTGGGGTGGCAGGCCAGAGAGCAAAGACTTGGGGAAATTGTCAGGTTATCTCCAAATAATTAACATTTGCATTTCAATGTGCTCTGAGGTGTACACTTGCTCACAGAGACACTCTGATTTAGGAAATAGTAATCTTGTTTTGCTCTTCATTAAAAGCTGGAACAGACAGTTTGTCTTTGAGGCTAATGCAATACTAGTGGCTAAGCTGATTTGTGTTTTCTCAAATTCTCCAGGTGCAAGGGACTGTGTAGATTATTGGACTTCAAAGGGCTTCTCCTCATGAGAAGTAAGTGCAGGGGGTTAAGATGTTACCCAGAATAGGAATAGGAGATTCTTCTCTCCTAGGACATGCTTCTGTCAGATCACCTGGAGGCAAGGCAGAAAGCAGATGAGTGGCACTGAGGATAATGGGGTGAAGGTAAGGAAAGATTAACTCTGGGCATTTTGTATTCCTCGGTTACATCAGGACTCGGTTAATTCTGTATTCCTCGGTTACATTCCAGGACTTTTAAACAGGGAGCCTATAATGCTAGATTATTAGTCCTTTGCTCCAAGAAAACTTCTTTTAAACCATCTCCAAGGTGGTTCAGTGCAAAGAACATTGTGCATGGATTCAGAAGAGCTAGGTTTGAATAAGATTGCCTCACTTACTAACTGTGCAGTCCTTGGTCAATCCACTAAACTTTCTACCTCTGTTTTCTCATCTGTAAAATGGGAATAAAAATATCTATCTTAAAGGTTATCAGAATTAATGAAATAATGCATATAAAAATGTCTAACACACCGTCTTTGACATAATGGGTGTTGAGTAAGCATTTCTTTCCCTCACCTTGCCTGCTTCCTTTTACTCCAGCACTACATAATCTAAAACTTCTGGCTACTCAAAGGCTTTTGAGCCACCACTTTGACACAGAATTCCGCATTGTCTCTAAAAGTCTAATTCACCCTGCAAACCCAAATTCTGCTTAATTGCTTCCTTCTACCATTGCTCTTGGCAAGCTCTGTATAACTCAGTTTGAAATTTAACCCTATTTGCCCCTTGTCAAGGGGACTGTGCTCGGGGGGTAAGCTGTTTCTGAAGAATTGTGCAATTTAGGAAAATTAAGCTTCAGGCCAGCCATGTGGCTGACAGCTTATACTGCTCAGTACTTAGCAATAATGGAGAAAATGCCAGTAAAAATGACAAAACGGCAGCGCCCTGACCCACCAGGTAATTGTATATTGAATATGTCTTGGCTCAAACCAGGGATGATTTTGCTTAAATGAACTGAGGACAAAACTGCTTGTTGTAAGTCATATAAAACAAGACCAGTGCTCTGGGTGATTAAAGATGCAAACTAGCAGCACAAGATATTTGAAAATGGAAGGTGACTATCACTGGCTTTAAAGAAGCGAGGTAGGGGCAGGGCAGACTATGCCTGTTTAATGAACTGATTTCAGGCATGTATATGGGCACCAGCAAAGAGAGGCAGTCATTCAAACCTAGCTGTATATTTTTTTAATATTAGAAGAAAAAAGATTAGAGATATTGGTTGTCCTGGGTTCACAACTGCTCTTATCATCCTGCAGAGGCACGGAGAGGAGCAAAGAAGGTAAAGAGTTTGAAGGAGATAAGTACAAAACCACAGAGTGAATCTGTGCAGGAATAAGGATTAAAGCTGTTAAGTGCTTTAGTCACTTGATCCTGCTAATCTTTGTTCTCTAATGCGAAAAATTCATGGGCTTTAGGAAGAGACTACTGTAGGTTCCTATGTGAAACTAGGAATGACTGTCATTGTGTAATCCCCACATATTTGCACCCTATCTTTTCAGTAATCAGAAATAGGCAGCTGGGGAAGGCAGGAGAGAGATTAGCTCTCAATTTCCCAGCACATTGTGTTTTTGTGTTGCAGCATCTTTAATTACTGAAAAGTAATTCATTGAATAGCACCCTAGTGGCTTGAAAGAGTTAATGCAGCTTCCAGAAGTGCCTAACCTTCTCCCAGGGAGTAGCTTAAGTACAGAGAAAATCTGGCTCAATAAATACTAAGCAATGAGAATCAACTGATAAGGGTCAAACTCCACAAAACAAAATTGAACCAATAGACCATTTAATCCAGTACCTTCTCCATAAATCCCTTTTCACCATAAAGCACTATTTCCTCATTAATTTCCATGAATTGATGGCCATTCTTCCTCAATCCTTTGAGGTCAGGTTAATATCCATTTACTCCTTTCATTCCATCCATCCTTCCATCCATCCATCCATCCATCCATCCATCCATCCATCCATCCATCTATGTATCTTATTGAGTACCTACTGTGTATGGTTCTGTAATAAATAAGAAACAGTCTTTTTCTATAAATAACCCACTGGAAGAGAGAGATGGGCTGAGATGGAAATATATAACCAACTCTGCAAGAGGTCTGTAGAGAATCTCCTCCAGAAGTCCTCATGAATATAACCACGTATTTCCTGAATATTTTAAAGAGGTAATAGCAGGAGACAGCTACAGAATCCCAAGCTCTTCTATTTATTACTCAGGCAAAATTTAAAGTTTGTGTATCTGGGACACAATTGCTTTGAGAATGAGAAACATAAATTCATTATATATACACACAGATATGAGATATCTATCTCTATCTCTATCAACATATTTAGACATCCTAGAGTCTTTCCTTTACCTTACAAACTATATTCAATCCATTTTTATGTTTTACTTATTCTACTACCTTTACAGTTAAAAAAAAAACCTGTACATTTTTCTCTATCCTTACTCCCACTACCTTAGTAAAAGCCACCATGGTTCCTCATGTAGTTTTTAGCACTTGCTCCTGTGTTGCTACATTCCAGACTTACTCCTTTTTCTCTCAAATCTATTCTTCAAATTGAAACCAGAGTGTGCCTTGCTTAAGACCCGTCAGTGGCTCCTAGTTGCACACAGAATAGTCTTAACTCCTTAGCATGGTATACAAAGTCCATCATGTTTGCCTCTCTAGAACCATCTCCTGATGCTCCTCTATTGAATTCCCTGCCCTAGGACTCTGAATGCACCATGTTCTGTCTTGCCTCCTAGGTTTTGTACCTCTTGTTCTTTGCTGGGAGTATACTGTTCCAGCCAAGCCCAAGCCCCATGCCTTTTCCTCTGTATACTCAACTAAGTTCCATGAGCTAAAACATCTCTTCATTAAAAATTCCTTTCTTGAATGTCCACTCCCTTTCTCTTCCTTCCAAAACAAAGTGTGATTCGTGTCATTTCTTGTTTTAATTGAGATGGAGTCTTGCTCTGTCACCCAAGCTGCAGTATAGTGGCTCCATCTCAGCTCACTACAACCTCTGCTGCCTGGGTTCAAGCAATTCTCCTGCCTCAGCCTCTCAAGTAGCTGGAACTCCAGGCATGTGCTACTGCATCTGGCTAATATTTTTATTTTATTTTTTTTATTTTCAGTAGAGATGGGGTTTCGCCATATTGGCCAGGCTGGTCTCGAACTCCTGACCTCAGGTGATCCGTCTGCCTTGGCATCCCAAATTGCTGGGATTACAGGTGTGAGCCACTGTGCCCAGCCTATTTCTTTGTCCTCTCATAGCATCCTTTGTCTTTTCCATACTAAAGTATAGATACTTCATTGCTTGTCATCTATCTCTCTAGTTGTTTGATGGCAAGTTCTAAGTCTTGATGGTTTAACAATGTATTCTCTAATACTTAGCTTATCATGAAGCACAAAACATTTAGCAATTATGTTAAACAAATGACTGAAAGTAAGATAAAGGGTGAGTTCAGTTTCAATTTTTCCCTAAACTGGGTCTTTCATAAGTGGGCTCATCTTATATGAGTCCTTGCTAAATTTTACTGATGGGTGAATTGGAAATAGAAGGGAAGAGCATTCCAAACACCTTTGGTGAGTCAAGTCCTTGTTTCTAAAGACACTAAACTAAAATTTTGAAAACTACGGTGACCAACTGTCCTGATTTTCCTGGGACTGTTCCTTAAATCCTACTTCCAAGGAAAGCTCTCACTCTTGATTTAGCCCTGAAAGTCTCATGTACTAGGAAATCCCTCAGTCCTGGGATGACTGGATAACCTGGGGGCAGTTGTTTGCCCTAGAAGTCTTATGTCTTGGAGATTACCTTCCTAGTATTTCTGCTCTATTTAGTTGCAGTAACCTCTAGCACCTCCAGGGGATGTAGCTGAATGAGAAACTAAGGGGAGTGTGAGCTGAGCCTGAGATCAGCTTTCTGTAAGGCCAAGAGATAGAAGACTTGGCAACATCCTCACAGTAGTCCAGTGAGGGAACTGATGGAGCTGAAACTCAAATCCATGATGGAACATCTGCAAAGCTCCCTTTCTTGGCAGCCGTGAGGGTGGCAGGAGTCCTGGGCTGGAGTTGAAACACTGTGGGAAATCTAGTTAGAGATTCTCCAAAGCTAGTTGACTTCAGCATCAGTGTCTTCATCTGTAAAATGAGATAGTGCTTTCCTGTATGCATCCCAGGTTTGTTGGAAATTTGAAAGGACAGTGAACAGTGTGTGTGAGAGTAGTCTGAAAGCCGAAAGTGCTCTGCAAATGGGAAGGGCTTTCATTATCCCATAGCAATGTTGTACAAACACATGCTGAGTTTTTCCATTAAGAGTTATAGTCAGTGTGGTTCTAAAAGTGTCTATTCTCAGGCATATAAAAAGCAATGTACAATTGCAAAGATATGGAACCAATCTAAGTACCCATTAACTGATGAGTGGATGAAGAAAATGTGGTACATACCCACCATGGACTACTACTCAGCCATGAAAAGAGTGAAATAATATCTTTTGCAACAACTTGGATGGAGCTAGAGGCCATTATTCTAAGTTAAATAACTTAGAAATGAAAAATCAAATACCATATGTTCTCATTTATAAGTGAGATAACCTACGGGCATACAATGGCATACAGAGTGATATAACAGACATTGGAGACTCAGAAAGGGGAGGGTGGGAAGGGGGTGAGGCATAAAAAACTACATATTGGGTACAACGTACACTACTCAGGACTGGTGTACCAGAGTCTCAGACTTCACACTATACATCCGTGTAATCAAAATCACTTGTACTCCTAAAACTAATGAAGTTATATATATATGTGTGTGTGTGTGTGTGTGTGTGTGTGTATGCATATATATATATGCACAAAAAAGCCTGTGCAAAAACATAAAGCAAATCTGTAAGCACATGATACACAGCTTCGAAAGCTGGAAGCTCTTGGCTGTGACATAGGGATAGCTGGCCATGAAAAGCAGTGTCTTTCTAATGTTATAGCCTAGGATCATCTCTTTTATGGAATTAAATTGTGTAAATTACATGACAGTAATTTGATGACCTGATCATTATTTTTAGTGATCATTTATTTTTGCCAAAGTTGGCTTCCTACCATATATAAGATGTGTTGAATTTTGAAAGCTGTATTAAAATTCAACATCTACTCTTTTATTACCTTAGTTTTTATTTTTTTGTGTTCTTTTTGAGAGACATAATGTTGCATTGCTATTTTATTCTCTTTCTGCAAAATCACAGGAAACCTATCAATTCTGATGCCTTTCTCCTCTTATAACATTTTTGAAATATAAGAATTATAAAATATTTTCTAGATAGAACATAATACACTACCTATTGCAGGAAAACTATGTCATCCTCCCTCACTAGTTCACCACCCCCCACAACACATACTCAGTTACACCGTAATGTGTTTCAACCAAAGAAAATTACTGACCCCATGATCTGAACAACAAAATGTTCTTAAAATATATTGCCTCATCTGTTAGGTTTGATTAAACCATTTATCAGCAAAAAATAAAAATTGCTTTTCTTTGCTTAGCATGTCTGGAGATTCCGGAGCACTTTGTGAGGCTATTGTTATCTCAGTGTTTTTAGCTGAATTGCATACTCTCACTGGTTTATGGTAATAAAAAGGTGAGCTTAAATTAGGAGGAGGATTGCCTTATTTCTTCTACTACCCTGCTTGTCACACACAGGTTTGATTCTGAGTGTCTTGTTGGCCAGATTAGACTATCTAGAAGCATTTAGTTGCATAGTTTACACACACACACACACACACACACACACACACACACACACACACACACACTTGCTTCCATTAAGGAAGTCATATCATCATTTATCTATCCATGATATATATGCATTGAATTTTTTTCCACCTATGGAGATGGATTTATGTTATGTGCTTTCTCAACTTAGTAAAATATCTGGCTAAAATTAGGATTGTAACCAGACATTAAACAGCACAGTTTTTCCCTGTGTAATGTTCATGGATCCTCAGAAGCACTGAATTGCTGTCATCTTTTTACCTCCATTCCCCACTCTGTAGAGTCAGTGGCTCCAGTGAGTGTGACGGTTTCACAGTTTGATCCTGTATGACTCTATCAGGCAGTTGACTTCATATATGTGGTCAATTTTGATAAGTTCCTGGATGAAGTTACATTTGGCTTGGGATGATCTGAGCAAATTGTTATTCAGCTCTCATTATGAACACAGTGCCAGGAGGATGTATGAGACCAGTGCCATATTTATGTAGCCTCAAAATTGAACAATAGTTTATTCTTTTTGAAGTTTCTGGTGAGGTTTTGTAGAAGGATTGGTAACATTCATTTATCTTTCTAATATTTATTGAGCAACTACAATGTGCTGGGTACTGTGCACATCTGGAAATGAGATCAAACAACACAGTCCCTTGAAAAGTTTAACATCTAGGGGGCTGCCAACCTTGCAAACAAGCACCAGTGATAACTGCTGTAAGAGAGGGTTTAAATTATAGAAAGAGGATAGATGTAGAAGAATCATAGTTTGCTTGAGTGGGTGGTGTCGGGAAATTTTTTTTTGATTAGAATAGAATTTGAATTGAGACTTCAAGGACAGTTATAAGTTTATACCAATAAAAAAAGGAAAACAAGAAAAGAAAATAGAACACCTCAGGAGGAGGAAACTATACCAAGGTCTGGAGACAAAAGACAGCATGGCTGTTCAAGGCACGGTTGTTCAGTATTGCTGGGTATTAAAGTGTGTGTGTGTGTGTGTCTGTGTGTGTGTGTGTGTGTGTGTTGGGCGGGGGCACTTGGAGGGGAGATGTTTTGAGCTAGATGGGACTACACACAGACAGGCAGAGGCAGGCAGAGGCAGCCAGATTATGGAGAACCTTGGTTGCCAAGCAAAGGAACTTAGCCTTTATACTCTATAAGAGATTTTTATCATAGGAGATGTTGTAACAAATGGCAGTTGGAGAGTAGTGATTACACATCTCCAATACCCTAGCTGTAACTTCCTTTGAGTGACTATAAAAGCTAGGTGTGCCCTTGAGAATATGTCAAATGTAAGTGGAAAAGAGCTGAGATTACTGCTGTGGCAGTTGTGAACTATTGAACACATTTGAACAGGGGCACACTGGATCAGCTTTACACGTTCATTTAAATAACGAGGAAAAAGGCTCAGAGAGGTTAAGTGACTTTCCTTCAAGTTAAATATCTAGCGATGTTTGAGGCAGGATTTCATTCAGGTTGACTAAATACACTAGTGCTCTTTTCATCTCACTAAAAGGCTGAAGGGGAGACTAGAAGCGACAGAGTAGATAAGGATTTATGGCTCAGGCCAAAGGGAGGACAAGCTGAATGCTAGTTGGCTGCATAGAATGGAAAGGGAACAAGATCTTAAGAGGAAATGTAGAATTCTCAAAATATTTACGAAAACAGCAAGATGGGCATCTAGTAGAAGTTATACAATTTCTGGTTAAAGAGCTGTTTCCTAAGGGGAAGTTTCTGGAGAGTTATAGCAGAGTTCAGAGGGAGTGGTAGTAGGATACTAACATTAAGCATCAATGACACAAACAACTAATTTCTCCATAATCTATCATGTTGATTTTCACCTGAATGATCTAGTTGGAGGATTGGGAACCCAGACCCATTGGAGCTGAATTTGGTGTAACATAGTTTCCACTTGTCCTCTAGACAGTGGCATTAGTTTTTAGAAACACCAGAAGTTCCAAGGGCACTGACTCTGAGAATAGTGCCACTGTGGAGTGGTATTGCCGTTCAGTGACTTCATTCTTAAAATTTACAATCTTTTGAGTCTAGGAGAGCTCATAAGTACTACTGCAATAAATGCACAAAGGGTATGGCCATCAAAAAGGAAGCATTTCAAAGTCAAATCCAACTGGCTGGGGACAACAACTCCTAGTCCAGCAGGCTTTTTCTTAGACCTGTCACACTTGAACTCCTCAGTTCAGAGCTGGTCTTGACCTAGTAGTTCTGTGATTTCATTATTCTGAACCTGTTCTTCATTGATTTGACATTTTGTCAAAACTCAACTCCCACTGTGGCCTTCAATTTATATCCTTGCCTAATGCGTAAGCTTGATACATTCTGGAATCTTCTTCTTTCTATTTCTTGATACCTTGGAAGTGTCTAGTGAACAAGAACTGGTGCACTGGAGATCCAATGTGTAACTCCATTTATCACATTCCAAAAATATGAAAACTTACTCTCCACGTTTACTGAGACTTTTTCAGTGTTTTGCATATCAAGAATACGGACCCTAAAGTGTGCTGGCAGTTCAACATTGTGTTGCTTTGTTTTGGTATTTGCGTTAATATTTTCCTTGGACATGTACCCTGCTGTACACATCATTTGTGGGATGACGACTTTTTTCCTTATTAGGTGGTTATGAATATATGGTATAATTCTTGATTAAACTTCTTGAAGTCCTTGAACCAGCTTTAAGATAAATAAAATGACCTAAGTGGAAGGACCCAGTCTTGTGCCTGCCACATGGTAGTAACTTATTGGCAGCTTTTTGTCACTACGGCCAACTTCCCCAGACCACCAAAACCCTCATCCCAAAATTATTAATATGGATAGCATGTTGAAAAAATAATTGGGATATATTATAATTGCATTTACCTTTTACATTTTGAAAGTGGGCAAATAATACTCTGTTGTATCTTGCCTTTTAAAAAGAATGTTTCTCCCCCCCTACCTTTTGGTTTACTTTCTGAAAAACAATCTGGCTGTTGAGTTCTGATTAAAGGTGAAGCATGCTTCAATATGCAAGGATGAGATATTAGAGGAAAAGATAACGCTTGAAACCACACTTTTAACATTCAATTTCAGTGCTGTCCAGAACAACTATAAAACTGGGGAAAGGTGAGTAATAGATTTGACAGCTATACTCTAAAATGGACCTTATTAGTGAAATATAAATTATAACCAGGCATTTCCTATCAGCACCCCGTGCAGTTAATGATAAGCAGTCAATGAGATTTATATACCCTTAGCATTTTTATAATGAGTCTGTTGCTTTGATGACAGTTTACTGTCAAACATTATGCTTAGAAATTTATAGCATTTGATTCAAATGAATAGACAGTTTAGCTTTATTGCAATCTGTTCTGATTTTCCCTTTTCATGAGGCTCACATTTTCACTTTTTTCTTTTTCCCTTTTTTTTCCTTCCCTAGACTAAACCCTTAAACACTACACTGAAAATTAAGTTTTGAAGTGGGTGCACATTGACCAGCAGGAAGTATGTGATAACTTGCGGGGAAAGAGTTCAATGAATTTCAAGAACAGGCATGAGGAGTCTAAAGAGGAGGCATGTTGTGTTAAAGTATTAAACATTTACAGATGCATCAGGATGGTGGCTGTAGGAAAGTTATGACATATAATAGCAAGAGATAGGGTGGGGAGAAGGGCCTTTAACCATGTGAAGGGGTGGCCCAAACATTTGTGTAGAGGAGGTCACATCTCATTCTCTCCTGGAGAGAACCCCACATCGGTTCACACAACTGTCCACAGCCCTGAGGACAAGTGCCCAATAAAGGCTGTTGACAGATTGACTGCAGCTGGAAAGGGCATGCCGAGGCGATTCTGAGGGATGCTCTACAGAGCCCTCTGCCCGAACAGGGTCATTTTGCCACACAGTTCAAGTGTACACAGCTGTTGGATCTGTTGGCTGCCTCTGCACAGCAGGGAATGTGACTTTGGGTAGCACGTGTGGGATTTTCAGGAAATAGAACTGCTGGTCTATAGAAAATGTGGTCTTTCAGGTAGATAGGCTTTGAAGACAGGTATTTTCCAAAGGTGGTAGTATTAGAAATGTATTTATGCAGCATTTAAAAAAATAGGCTGAAAGCATTCTTATCACTTATATTCTATGTTCTCTGTCCCATTTTGGTCCCTTTACACCTGCCCTACCTATGCAAGAGCCACATGTTCACTGGCTGAGAGGAGTGAGCTGCAAATGGGCACCTGCATTTGAGGTGCAGGATGGCTGTCACCTGTGCCCCATCTGTTCTTGTTCTGACTTCATCTCCATCCCGACTCTTACATCTTGTCCCTAACATTTCCTGCACTTGGCCCTTTGAATTCAGTATGGACAATCTCTTGTTTTTTGAGTCTTAGAATTTCTGAAAGAATCCAGAGTTGGCTTGCCTCTCTGCCTCTTTGTACACGTGCTACTCTCAGAATCCTTCTTGGATTAGGAGCCCAACCTTGTCAATGAGTATTTTACTAGTAGTCAACCCCAGGGCCCCAGTAAGGACCAGAGTGGACAATCAGGCACATACCTCATAAATAATACATTTAGTTAAGACAATAACATCACTATCTATTTAGGCTCAACTATGCACCAGGCTGTGTGCTAAGTATTTTACATATAGTTCTTTCTAGGGCCTACTATAGCCTTGTGAGATCATATTATTTATCCTCATTTTATAATTAAGGGAAACTGAGTTTTAGAGATGTGTCAGAGCAGAGATTCAAATCTAAACCTCAATATTCTTTCAGGAATATTAGAACCATAAGTTTAAGGTGATTTAATTCAGAAAAATAAGGAACTCTGATTTCTCATGTCCCCATCCATCTTACTGTCTTGTTTGGATGTCTCAGCTGGTAAATTTATCTTTCTTTTTCATGAGGATATTGTTTCATGTGATCATTCTTGCCTGAAAGCTGATTGATTACAAGTGTTAAATTGAAATAATGCCACATTTAGGGAAGAAATGGGGAGAAAGCATTGGAATTCTCTGAGGCCTGAGTCAGGCGAAGCAAGACTAGGTACTAGGCTGAGAAGGTTATCCTTAAGAAATCTGTGAGTTAGTAGTTTTGGTGTATTTGTAAGAAAAATTCCAGTGTTGTTCTATTAGGAAAAAATACACTGACAGTGGAAGTCTGTGGCATGCACTTAAATTATAGCACTACAGTGAAAGCAGGCATTGAGGAGGAGTGGTTGTCAGGGAGAATTATGAAAGCAAGAGAGCGCCATGGTGACAACTTTGGAAGACATTAAAGGGTCTTAAAAGGGTCATGGACAGAAGGCAACATTTCTCCAACATGCCCCAGAGGTCATGTAGCTGAAGGCACACAGCCCCAGTGACTGTGCAGAATGCTGAGTGAGGGCTTGGAGCCATCAAATGAGAGGCATATATTCTGCTATCAGGAGCTTAGACTCCAGCGAGATGTGTGATCAAGTGGTTATTGCTCAGACTGGGCTAGAAAATCCTTTCTAGCCAAGGACCAATATTCCTTTAATATAGCACAATATGTGCATGAAGCTGTCTGTCAGTCTTTGGGGCTTTGGAAACACAATATTACCAAAGTCACTGACATTTTATTCATATGAGATGAAAAATAATGCATTGGCTACCAAATACCTTTTCATAAACATCATATTCATGTATTTTGTATAGCCATTCTCCAAGGTTTCAAAAAACAACTTGTCCTTAGAAACCAGGAGAAAGCACGTGGAATGGTTCTAAATGAAGATATTAATATTCACATTATAGCTAAACCTTGCTAATTTGCACTAATGACTGGGAAGCCTATTGCAAATTACCAAATTAGTGAGTAAGCCAGCACCCAGGATTTCAAAAAACCCCAAAGACAGCACCAGAAAATGAACCTTTTCCCATAATTTCATCAATGCAATTGAATTTTAACTACTGAGAGCAATTTGTAGTCTATGTTTTATCTGTCTTGCAAATCTATGTGCATTTTACAGAGCAATGGTGAGTCTTTAAAATAAAATTCATTTTTACATGTGGTTGTAATTTAGAAATGTATATAAAATAAAAGACAATCCTTGGAAAAAAGAAAATAAAGATATGTCCGAAAGATTTTTTTTTAATTGTAATAACTGTGTTCATTTCCTTTTGTAGTTATCAAACAGGATATGCAACAGCTTAATGAAATATTGCACAAAAGACCCATAAGCATTAGTTAAATCTCTCAACTGACTAGGCACCTTATTTGCAAAAGGGGAAATTTTCTAAAGCACAATTGTGTGAAAATGGAAATCAATACAGTGGGAGTGAGGGTAGGCGTCGTAGTTTTGGTAGCAGTGGCAGCCCTGGTCTAAATCCTCTGATGGTAGAAGGGGCCTGGTGGGTAGCACTTAGGACCAGCCATGACCTACCCACTAATGTGTTGTGTTTTCTTTTCTTATTCTTAGTAAACCTTCACTTTCATACCTAATTTCGTATTGGCAACTTTGCGTTCTTTTTCAAAATTGTGTAAATTTCTGCCTTCACAAAAACTGAATCCTCCCTGATCATTGGAGCTAAGGGTTCAGACTTTTCCCGAGGAGAGTTATTGGAGTGGGAACAAAGGAACTGAGGATAGAATATGCATATTTAAAGAGGAAGAATACTCTAAAAATGGAGAAGGAATGAACTCTGGGCTCAGAGAGTTCCAGGGATGTACAGATCTGTCCTTGTCCTCCTCCCTCTTCCTTAGGCAGGGTTCTCTCTCTTTTCTGGGAGAGAAGAGGGCCTCTGCCTTCCTTGACCATCAAGAGCAGAGCTTCGGTTCTGCTGAAGATGTGGGTTAGGCAGACAACAGGAGTCTGCTGTATTTACTATAAAATAAATACTCAGAACCACCTGCTAGTTGAAGTTTTAAAAATTACCTCTCTCACCTTTGTTCTCTCATTTGTCTTTGGACTCTGCTAGCAATAGTTAACTTCGGTTTTCTTACCTCACATAGTAAGTCAAGTTAGGAGGTACAAACCAGATGTTCTTGGTCCGCTGTTGGTCAATTCTAGCTAGAACCAGAGTGGTTTAGGCTTGACCAATGCCATTAAGCCCTGAGGGAAATATGGCAGAAGCTGGGAAAGTCCTGCTCTGAAGAAGGCAGGCTTGAGGCTGCTGTACTGGTCTGCACATCGCCTTGCCTATGGGAGTAAAGATTTAGGGCACTCCATCTTTCCTCACTAAGCAGGAACTTTAAAACAGGAGACTGCCTCTCAGATTGTTGGCCTGAAGACCACTAAAAAGGCTAGAAAAAAGATCCACCAGCTAATGCCACCTTTTGCCCTTAAACCACTTATCACATTGCATGAAGAGCCTACGAATTTCAAAGACAGCTCTGGACAAGAAGGAAAATGTACATCCCAGGTGTAGAGCTTGGAGTTGAGAATTTTACCATCGTATGTAACAGATTTCTATTAAATGTCTTGTCCAAGTATTATTTAGACACACACCTCTGGAAGCTGAAATAGAAACACAAAAGAAGCACAAATAATTCTTATATTTAAATAACTTATAATAGAAAGAATTATCTGCTTTGATGGCTAATTTTAACTGTTTAAACTTTCAACTGCACTGTACTTGACAATCTTACTAAATCTGTATATTCTTTGAAGAAAAAAGAAGTATGAGTAATATTTCTCAAGGGAAATGTGTTGTTTGTAGTATTAAAATCTTCAAAAGAAAGCCTCTTTTTTCTTCATGATTGTTTAGGTGGAATTCTGTAAGTTATTTATTTATTTTATTTTAAAGCTTCAAGTATTTTGGAGTGTTGGGCTTGTTGGCAGCATGTTATGCTTTTCCTCTATACTTTTATAGCTTTGATAACTTCCTGAGTTGTTTCCCTGGAGACTTATGGTAATGGTCATCACAGGTACGCTTAGTCTCCATCACTCTTACAAGGATGCAGTTGGTGTGATTGGGTAAAAACTTCTCGTAATGAAATCCCATTCCAATTACTACAGTGCAGAACTTAAAGCATCAGCAGAATACACTGGAAACACTTCAGCATCTTTTTGTTTTTTTTCCACCCAGCTCAGATATTATTACTTCTTAAACTTCCTTCTGCAGGAATCCATCAATGTCCTTTTTCAAACTCTCTAAAACATTCTCCAAAGAGGATTCAGAAATAGGTAATTTTCTCTTATCTGAGTTTTTGTGGACTTTTAGATCAAATTTTATTGTGTTTTTAAGAGCCACTAGATGCTTATAAAAAAGTAGAGTTGAGTTAAATGCACGTGATACAATGCATTCATAATCTTAAAATATTCCTTAGGAAGAACGATCAGAGTAATCATTCTTTTATTCAGAAGAGAGTCTACCCAAACTCTTCTTAACACTTCCAGAGGTTTGAAAAACCAATGCCCTTAGCTGGTTATAATGAAATTTTCACAAAAGATGTTGAAAATGTTTATAATACGCATGAACAAATAGACATGGTGAATTCCCTTACACAGCTGAGGACAGAAAATCAGTTATTGGAATCCTTCTGGACCATGAAAATTTGATCCCATTAATGTCTTGATTCTGTTAAGATGGTAAAAGGAGGGTTTTCTTTCTCTTTGTTGAAGTAAAATGTCCAGCTAAGAAGCAACACTCTGGCAGAACAGTCACTTATTCAAAGGAAAAAGAGGCTAATGGATGTTTTCAGAAATGTTTGCTAAGACTTAGCAAGTGGACTTTGTTGTTTCATTATACTGTACTCTATATTCTGGCTTGAGAGTGTTAGAGTCTGACACCTTCTCCATCTGTTTCTTCATTCCCCCCCCCCCATTTCTAGAAGTGTTTTTAAAAAGAAGGCAAGAGTTGTTTCATTGCAGGTATCTTCCATTGAAAGACTTCTTTATTCAGCTTCTGTCTTCAACTTTTTCTCTTTCTGAATGGCTTTTCTGAAAAGCAATGAATGAACATTTTCAAATAAGAACAATGAAAGGAAAATTAACTTGGAGTTACCATTTTCTTGATCACTGAATTTCTGAACTTAAAACAATGATCTCAACAAGGGCAAATTTTAGCTAAGATAATAACGACTGTTTTCTACATTTTGTTTTTCATATTATTGACTTAATTAAGAGTAATTCTATTATCCAGTAACATCATGATGTAGAATTTTGGCATGTATGTTATGGTTAACAGAAATTCATCCAATTGCTTATATGCATGCCATCTGCTTATAAGCTAATTTGCCCACATAAAATCTGGAGAAACATTGAAGGCCATTTAAAATCAATCCATTCATGAATCAAAATATATTGTGACCACCTACTATAAATGAGATATGATGCTATTATTTTTAAGGACACAGAGATGTGTTATGCACTGGCCTGCTTTCAAGTGGTTTATAACTGACATAATTATTAAAGACAAATAATCACATGAGGTAGTAAGAGAATGTGAAGTCTGACAGTATGGACTGCCAGAGAATGGTGAGCTCACTGTGGGCTGCTGCAGTCAGAGAAGGCTTCCTGGGTTGTGCTTGATAAATGAGGTATAAATAAGCTATGGTAACCAAGAGTAGAGGTATGTATTGTTCTATAAGAGATCTATAAGGGAGAGCAGGGAGAGACAGCACTGCAGGTAGAGGAACTGACACAATTAAAACTGCTTCAGGCGAAAGCTGCAGAGTTCTGGGGTTAGCTGGGAAGGTCAGGGAACTGCTTAGTCAACCTGAAGTAGTAGGAAATAACAGGAGAGAAGGGAGACTAGTAAAATGCCCAATGAAAGATGAAATCATTTAACTGGTTTTCAAACTAGGATTTGCAGCTGTGATTTCAGCAAGTCAGGAAAAATAAATTTCTGTGCAAGTGGGAATTAACCCTGTTGTCTCAGTAACTGACTCAAGTTTAGTGTCAAAGACTGGATGACTAAACAGTACTAGCTAATGATCTTTATTTTGTTCACTGCACTTTAGACAAGAGCAAATATACACATGTTTTCTGCTCAAAGTGTGTCTGTACATCAGCCATTATTAATGGTTCTCAGTGGCATGTCTTTTTGTCTGGGGGTAACACATGGCCTTAAATATGAGCTCATAGATACACATTAGTATATGCAAATCCATTTATATACATATACAGTTGCCCTTCAGTATCCATGGAGGATTGGTTCCAGGATCCCCTGAGGATATCAAAATCAACAGATGCTCAAGTCTCTTATATAAAATGGTGTAGTATTTTCATATAACATGCTCACATCCTCCCATACACTTTAAATCATCTTTAGATTATCTATAAGACCTAATACAATGTAAAGGCTATGTAAATAGTTGTTCTTTTGCATTGTTTAGGGAATAATTACAAGAAAAAAATTTATACATGTTTATTACAGACACAACCGTCTGTGTTTTTCCTGAATATTTTCAATACGTAGTGGGTTGCGGCCACAGATGTGGATCCCATGGCTACAGAGAGCCAACTGTGTATGTATTTTGGAGAGAGAGTTTAAATAGGGGTTGCTTTAAAATCTTGGTGTACAGTAGGCAGCTCCTGCTTCACCATACCAAAGGGAAAGGCTTTCTTTGATATGCATCTCCTCTTGTTAGTTATAGGTGCTTTTGATGATGAAAATGAATGGACCAAATATGCCACAGTCTGCTCATTTCTTACAAATATGCATGGTCTTTGATCAGAGCTCTAGGCTATAATCTATAATTAACCTATATTCAAAGACTGCCTGCAAAAACCACCATTTTTTTTTCTTTTTAGGTGAATTCTGTGAGCAGGTGTCACTAAACACACCACCAACTTTTCTAAGGCCAAAGCCAAGAACACACATTAAAATTGTGCTATAGTAATTGCTTCAAAAGGATTCTTAATTTATAGGTAGAACAACTACATCTAATCTTGGCTTTCACAATGTACTACTGAATACAATTATTTAAAGTCATTTGTCTGGTGAGTTACTGAACATTTCATAACAAATCATCTTTTCTAGGAAATAATTCACTGTGAGACACATTGATGACAGGTTTGGATTTTGGAAAACGGTAATTCATAGTATCAGCTCAGTTGTCTTGATGACCTTCACTAGGCTGTACTAGTATTTTACTTATTCTTCCCTCTTCTTTGCCTTCCAACATACCAGAGAATAATTCATATCCTTGCTAACCTTTGCAAATGATTTCCCCAAAGGTTTTCCTTCATCAATATCAGGGAAAACTAACCCATTGTCATCATCTTTTAAGAAGTAATTAGCCATGAATAATTGCTCCATCCTGACATCTTTCTAACTGAATTGATTTTCTTTTTCTTTTATTTGAAGGTAGATCTATTAGTCGTGGCCATGGCAGAATGCTATCACCCTTTCATTTTCCCATTTCTTACTGTGCTTTTCTGTGAATGTTCTGGATTACCCTGGGCTTGTCGAGTTTAATGGCATACGAACATTTCCCTAGTTTTATTATACATTCAATGCCAAAGCAGAAGAATGGATTTTTCTATCCAGCTTTATTAGATTCGATTTTGGAATATTTTACTTAATGGGTTATTTTCATGGCAGTCCCTATGCAATATTTATATCAGAAATGTTGTGCTACTTGATTACAAATATCCCATGGGATATTTTTCCCCAGGATTGTTCTTGAAATTATCTTTTGGCTGTGTAAAATTAAAAAAAAAAGGGGGTGTATATATACACACACACACACATACACACACACGCACATAGCTTTTTACACACACACACACATATATATGCATATATATATGCACACATACACACACACACACACACACACTTTTTTTTTTTTTTTCTGGTCATGAGTTGGTTGCACTATAACAAACTGAAGACACCCAAATACAATAATTGGAGGAGGGCCGTGAAAAAGAAGAAAAAAAAAAATACACAGACCATGTTTGTATAGTTCCTATTGATAACACCCAGATGGGATTTTGTCTATGTTCTCCACTAAGAAGCTGCCCTGGAAAATTATTCAAAAGCTTTGGCTGCTACAGGCTCCAGGAGATTGGTTATGCTTTTGCTCGATAGTCTCCATTAGTCACTGATTTGCTTTTGGACACCGTTTGAGAAATTAATTTTTATCTATAAATTCCTGTGAGGATGGGTCCTGGTTATCTTGGCAGTCATGTTTTTACCCACTCTAAAGGCAATGAGGGAGACTCCTTGATAGAATTATATATGATGAGAAGCCAGTGCTCTGTGCTTAAATAGGTAACCTTAATGTTGTGTGACTAGATTTTGGCAGTAAACAGGTATTTTATGTTCTGCCAAGATTTTACTATCAGATACACTCTCCTGTTAGCTATTTAATGAGACAAAGTCTTTTTTCCCCTTTTGCTATATTGCAGCATTGCTTAGATTTATGTCTGATTCAAAAGCAGCTGTTCCCAGTTGCTTCCTGGTATTTAAAGTCTGAACTATGTCTGGTGTTAGCAATTTGAGAAGACTTTGTAGCTTGTATACTAATCTTACATGGTGCTGGTGGCTTGGTGAATACTCATGTAAGCAAACAGAAATGAAAATAGTACACAGTTCATTAGTAGAGTGTTGAAAGCCTGGGATATAGTCTGAATTTGAAACCAACTCAGCCATAAAATCACTCTCTTTCTTGGCCAGGGTAATCTCATCCTGCTTCAATTTCCTGAGTTAGAATATAGGGATTATACAATTTTCTAAACATTGGCTTCTATGGAGAATGATAAAGATTAATCACTGGAAGTGGGATTTCAAATAGAAAGTTCTCCAGAATGTAAAAGGAAATAATTTAATAACTAATTAAAACTGTATCTATCCCTTAGGGTCTCTCCCTTAGTAATCAGAAAAATCTCCTTGGTAATCAAAATGCAGCTCAATTTGACCTTTTGCTATTTTGATCATCTAGTTAATATGGCGGTTTTTCATGGTGCTGGCAACTTTTAAGAAATTGAAACAAAAATATGGGTATAACAGACAATACAGTAAAAAGACGATTTAGCAAGCTGTACATGTTGTCTGAAAATTTATAGGCCATTTCATCTTGTTAGCTTCTTGGAAAAATCTCAGGGATGTTTAACACATAGCTTCTGGACCTAAAATCTGACTATTTTCCACCAAACCTCATCTTTGGAGAAGGTCACCATCACCCAGCCAACTCTGCCTGCTAGAAAATGGAAGCTTCCCAAGCTGTCCATACATATTGCTTTGTGAATTTGGTAAGTTTATTTACTGAGAACTCCCTACATGGCAGGGCAGGCACTGTGCTAGATGAACAAGGCAGATAGGTCTCCTGCTCACATGATCTTACTTTTCTCATGACAAACAATAGGTAGTAAATGAGAAACAGACAAATGATGAAAAATTGCTCTAAGGCCTGAGAAAGGAAAGGATAAGGCATTGAGGTAGGCAATACTGTGGTACTTACATAGATGGGATGGTCCAGGAAGTTTGCTGGGAGGAGGGTATATTTAAGCTGAGGCTTAAAAAACAAGGAGGAGCCCTCAGTGTGGAAGTTGTCAGAAGAGGGCTTCAGGCAGAAGAACTAACACATGAAAAACATGGAAACAGAGAGCCAGGGGCTGGCAATGTAGACACCAGAGAGTCCCGGAGACAGTCTTGTTGGAAATGATTCCAGATTTCATCCCAAGGGCACCAGGAAGCCTTTGAAAGGATTTAAATTGAGGACAGTTGTTATCTGACTTGCCTTCCAAATCTTGCTGCTGTTTGGAGGATGAACTGAGGGTTCCCTTCCTAAAGGGCTCTTGAATATGCTCATTTCTCTCCTTTTCACTGCCACCACCTGGGGCCCAGCCACCATCATCTCTCACACCCCTCACTGCAACAGCCTCTTAACCCATCTCCTCACATTCACCCTTCCATCTCTTTATTCCATTCTGTACGCTGTAGCTGGAATGATCTTTGCATAGTGCAAACTTGATTTTGTTCCTCTCCTGCTTAGAAACCTGCAGTGGTTTTCCATTTACAAAATGGGACAATGGTACATATCTCTCTAGGGACATTGTGAGGCCGGCGTGGGTTAATTTCTGAAAATAGGAATAAAACCTAATGTTCTGAAGTCTATATTTGCTCCTTCTGTTGCCATCAGGAAGTCTAGAGTTAGAATTTGGGGATCAGGCAGTGAATAGCATCCAAGCATATGATCCTGGAAACCTCAGCTCAAAGCAGAGAAATGATGTGTGCTCTGAGGTGTGGGAGGTTGGTGCCGGGCTCAGTATGCCAGTTACACCTCTTATCAGCACCATCTCTTCACGCCTCACAAAATGGATAATCAACACACCTACTTTGTCGGGTCGTGAGGATTAAAATGTTAATACGTGTACATTCTATAAACAGTGCCTGACGTGGTACTCGGAAATGTTTATTATTCTTGTATCATTATTCAATTTTCCTATTTTTGATATGCTGATCATACAAAGAATTCAAATGACTGCTAATAGTGGGCTTAATTTTAATTTAATCAGTGAGGTGGAGCATGAAGAATCTGTGGATTTTCTAGGACAAAAAAACTCTTACGGTGCGTTAGAGTGACTGAGGTCAGGACTATGTGTCTGGCCTGTCTGTAGTGTGTGGAGCCCAGAACCACAGGTCAGAATCTGCGATTTGGGCTCCAGTTGGCTCTACCTGGCTTTAGGTGAACCCATCTTGGGAGGGGTTACACTCCTGATGGTCATCTCCTTTTTCATTTCTGTGACTGTGCACATGCTGTTGCCTCTGCTTAGAATAAACCCATTTTTTTGCTTTGATATCATCTTTTTGTCACGATTCAAAATAATTGTCACCAATTGCAGAACTCTGTCTAAAGAGTCTGGGTAACTGATGCCCCATGTATTCCAGCTACAACTTGAGCTTCCTTTTATTGTAAGACTGATTAGTATAGGCTGTAATTGTAGAGAGGAGGTGTTGTTTACGTATCTGTTGCCCTCACTAGACTATAGGCAACTTGACAGAAGCAATCCATTGTGTTCCCATTGTTGTTTAGGACTAGTAAACTTGCTGAATGTGAGAATTTATCAGAGTAGCTTTTTTTTCCCCTCTATGACTGGAGGGATGGGGGCATCAGGAGGCACTAGTTTTCCCACTGGTGTGGGAATTCAAAAAATTAGAATCTAATGAAGAAAGGATTTAGAGAAAAAAGACATCATTGAAGATAAAACATGAACCTACTTTACAATTTTGCCTAGGATTAAGATGTTTAGAATGACTTTATTTACATACTTTTCCAAGGATGCATTTCCATGATACAAATTGTGAACTTCAACCATATTCAACAAATATTATACTGAGTCCTTAAGAGGGATGACCACAGAATCTTAATTATGGAGCTCACTTTTATAACCTAATAAAACCTAGTAGATAGAAAACGTAATTATAGAATCTATTGGAACTCTTTCTCTCCACAACTCACCCTTTACTTACGTAACATGTTTTTTATATATATATACACATATATATATACACACACACATATATATATATATACACATACACATTTTGGACAATGACATACAAGAGAATAACAGCAAAAAGTAGCATACCTGGCAATGCAATTGAAGCATTAATCTCCAGGTGTCTACCTAGCAGAGTAGAACACTCTGTTCAGGCCCATGATGGGAAGAAAGCTTGTCTTAGTAAATACATGCTAAATACATGGCCTCTGTTTGGCAGGTACCATGAAGCTGCTATTTGGAAAATGCTGATTATTTACATTTTCTGTGAAGAAACAGGAGCAAGCTGTTCACTGAGAACTTAGGAAACAGATGTAGATGCTGAAGGCACAGGATAAGGGTGAGGCTTTTCTTCTTACCGACCATGTTTTAAGTCAACTAGCCTTGGAGGCTGAGATGTCTCCAACCCATCTCTGCCTGAAGACTCAGGCAGCTGTTCTTTCTTTAGCCAGACCAGTTGGCACTTCAACAGATGCGTGCATCTCAGCACAGAGTGTCTTCTGCACACATTTGATATTTTGAAGATCAAATTTTGCATGCTCAGAAAATAAATTGGGGGAATTCACACTTAAACGTGCCTGGTGGTTTCAGCTTTCAAATTTTTCGGAATGATGAACCCAAGTCCAACCTCCAAAGGATAGTCATACGTAAGAATGGATATGCTTTTTGAAACCGTAGACTTCTAAATCACCGGCCTAAGTCTGTTAAATTAGCTTTCCCCTCTCTGAAGTCCAAGAGCCATCATCCAGGGCTAGTGACTCTCTGCCCTCACTGGTACTTACCATACCTATCTTTTCAGTTGGAGAGATCTTTAGGTCAAGTTCTGTGTTTTTTTCTAATCTATTCTAAAATGCTTAAGCACAGTGCATTGCACATTGAGGTTAGTCTGCAGATCATTTGAAATAAATAGAATAGTTATTCAGGTATACAATCTTGGGAAATATAAACCACATTTTGACAATTTGAAGCAGAAATTTTGACTTTAAGTTATTTTAACATATAACAACAAATTAACTAAGTTCATTTATATACTTATGAGTAATGTACACAAAGGCGGTGTACATTTCATTCCTGGCCTCTGTCCCACTGCTATTTTTTCCCCTTATTTAAAACTCTGTTATTCATTATTAGGTAATGTTTTGAAATGTGCATTTCTGATACTTACCTCTGACCACCATCCCACTCTTTTAGCGCCTTTTTGAAATAATAAAGATGCTTTATTATCAACTAAAATGTACATTTAAAGTCTCAGAAGGCAACAAAATTGAAAGACTGCATCCAGTTTAAAATTGGTTGGAAGAGTCTACTCTCTGTATATCTATCCATCTATGAGCTGCTTATGTGCATACTCACCAGCCACACGTACATACACGATCAAGAACAATGTCAGGCTCCATTATTTTTATGTCATCTTAAGTCATTTCATAATAGGTCAATAAATAATGATAATAAGTGATCCCCTAGTTCAAGGCATCTATCAACTTTAGAAACAAACAAACAGGCCGGGAGTAGTGGCTCATGTCTGCAATCCCAGCACTTTGGGAGGCCGAGGCGGGTGGATCACGAGGTCAGGAGTTCGAGACCAGCATGGCCAATATGGTGAAACCCCATCTCTACTAAAAATACAAAAACTAGCCAGGCGTGGTGGCACGTGCTAATCCCAGCTACTTGATAGGCTGAGAAAGGAGAATCACTTGAACCTGGGAGGTGGAGGTTGCAGTGAGCTAAGATTGTGCCATTGCACTCCAGCCTGGGTGGCAGAGCAAGACTCCATCTCAGAAAAAAAAAAAAAAAAAGAAACAAACGAAATTTAAAAAGGGATATTTTCATTTGGGAGCTTGTTGATGGAACTCACAGTCTAACATTGAAAAGATAAAGGACACATACATTACAAAAGAAGGAAAGGTTAGAAGTGATAGAAAAATCTCAAAAATGTAAAGAGGGAATACAAAAATAAAACTCTCTGTAAGTATCTGAGAAGAGTAGCTCTCAAATTCCTGTGGGTTAATTGTGAAATTATTTTGTCAATCTTTGGTCCAACACTTAATGGGCACCAATTATTATGAATATTTTACAAAATCTCCTGTCACGGCAAAACATGGATTTACAGATGATAAAAATATATTATGAATAATTTTCAGTGATTGTACATACTGAGGCTAGACAACATCAGTGAAGAGGAGCAAGGAAGGGGCTGACTTTGGGATGGAATGAGGAGGGTAGAGAATGTTTGAAAGTGCTAGCAAACACATGAGAGGAATTGACATTAAAGAATGGAGAGAAATTCAATAATAGGATGAAGGTCAGTGACAATTTATAACTATTACATAATAAACAATACACAAATAATGTTTTTATTCTGCTCTGATTTGCTACAGTGTATACTGGTGTTAAGGAAGGCTTGGGAAGGTTAGAAATGTCTGTTACATATTTTAACAACAATAAAAAATATTATTACATCTGGCCTTTGCAATTTTGACAAGATTATGTCAAAGTAGATGTGTCAAAATAGCTGTCTATATCTCCCTGGATAAAACAATGGCATCAGAATGGCTGTGTCAAATGGGCAGAGGCCAAACTTCCTGTCTATGAACAACATGGTCAAGTTCCCTTTAGTATTACAATGGTCAGTAACATTTCATTTCTGGGCTCCCAGACTAGATCTCGGGATACCAGCATCTCCCACACAGTACTGGCAGGGTAAGAATCCATTTCTGTCACTTATTATTATAGTTGTTCATTGATTGATGTGTAAGTAGGGGACCCAAATGGGAAAATGAGTATCTATGATTCTAATTAAAATAGAAGATTTTCTTCCACTGTTCATTTATTCACTTTGTTATTGATAATTTCAGGTTTTCTCTATATGGAATATTAAACATTTTGTGAAACTATTGCCTCAATACTGGAAATAGGTAGCTTTCCAGGCATGTGGTAGAACTGTACATCTCTACTGATATGGTTTGGCTGTGCCCCCACCCAAATCTCATCTTGAATTGTAGCTCCTATAATCCCCACGTGTCATGGGGAGGGACCCCGTAGGAGGAAATTGAATCATAGGGGTGGTTTTTCCCATGCTATTCTCCTGATAGTGAATAAGTCTCACAAGAGCTGACGGTTTTATAAAGGGCAGTTCCCCTGCACACACTCTCTTCCCTGCCAGCATGTAAGACATGCCTTTGCTCCTCTTTTGCTTTCTGCCATGATTGTGAGACCTTCCCGGCCACGTGAAACTCTGAGTCTATTAAACCTCTTTTTCTTTATAAATTACCCAGTCTCAGGTATTTCTTTGTAGCAGTATGAAAATGGACTAATACATCTATCTTCCTTTTGAATATAGGCTTTGGTCTGAGTTGCTTTTGCCAAAGATTTGTGAACATTGAACAGAAGTGATATGTGTGGCTTTCCTTTCTATGCTTTGGAAGCATGTATTGAGATGGTGCCTCTGTTCGCTTTGGTCCCTGCCTGAATGAATACATTGGGCAAGTATCCCCACTGCTACCTTACATTAGGTATTAGCATGCATGAAGAATAAACTTTGTCATGTTAAGCCACTGAGATTTGGTGCCATAGCCCATCTTAACTGATAAACTGGAAAAGAACAAAGTCATTCAGTCTGTTGATGCATATGTAAAACTGTATTCTTCCTTTAAAGATCTTAGATTCTAAATTAGGCTTTGGTTTTATTTTATCATAATACAAGTTTCCAAAACAGAAAGACAAAGAAAAAAAAAAAGAATTGTCACTTTTCTGAATTTTTATTTCTGGAAAATTACTGCCGCTTCATTTAAACATCCTATAAAGCTGTTAGGTACTAATTATTTGTTGGTGTAAAGTTTTAACTATGGCTGTCTTACTGGTAAGTATTGGGATTGTATTGCAAATGGTTCAATTGGTAAACTTTAAGAGCAGGTGACAAAGCCTGATTAAAAAGAAATCTAGGGCTACTGCAATGGGGACTATGATTTGTTATCTTGTTTTGACAAGTGCAGTTTAGATTTAATTGTACGTGATAACAATCTGTAAGGGGAGTGGAAATGTACTGGGATTCATTTTGTAAAGGTGATCCAAAACACCTCAAGACTGCACACTGTTCTTAAGTCTGCTGAGAAATGAGGTGTGACATTGCCAAGTTTCCATGTGAAAATGATTATGTTTGTAGATTGAGAAAGAATGAACCTAAATTATTCTATTGTATATTCTGGTTGACTGACACACAGATTTGCCTAATCGAGGATGTGTGCTGCCAATAATTGAGTGTTTGCTATTTTTCAATTTTCAGAAAACTACTTGATAATTCAAGTTTTTTTTTTCTCCAGCAAGAATCATTCACATGCCCTCTGTTCATTTATATTCTTCTGTTATGGTTTGGTTGTAATCCAGGGTTTTCTGACTGATTAGCTATGCACGGCTTGTTTCAAACCAGTGCAAACTCCAGCATTTTCCTGGTCTTGTTGTTTCTTTTTCATGTGTAATATTATGAGGTTTCTTAACTTCTCCTGGAAATGTGGTTATTACTGCATAAAATGTTTAGTTGAGCCTTGAAAAAATAAAAATACCACCTCGCAACAAGTCTACCATCATATGCCACAGAAATCATTTCTCTCATCTAGCAGAGAGAAAAAAAGAAAAACTCAAAATAAGAAAGTAAAAACTGAATTCTCTATTAACTATTTGATAGCAAAACCTTCCTAAATGTCTCAAGGTATTGTTACTTAATGTCAGATTTTGGTCATTGCCTCAAATGTAATCTCATATATATACATATATTTCCAATCCAAGTAGGCGTAATTATTTTTATAATAACAACAATTTGCATATAAATTATATATTAGAAAGAGGGCTTACTCGCCCCCCTCCCCAAAGCAATTGTATATAGGTTTCTACTTTTCCTTCTATTCTATTACTTTAAATTCAGGTGATACAATCTCTCTTTAAACTTCTCCCAGGATTACTTTGCATTGCTCCTTATTTGTTCCTTGAAAAGCTTCTGCAGATGAAAGGTTATTTACTATAGCCCTTGTACTTGCTAAAACTTAATAGGAAAAATACTTGTAAGCAGCACAGTGGTATCTGTCAGAGAGGCAATAATTTGGTTTCAAAAAGCTGTCTGATCCTTTTTCTTTTCCTTAGACTCTGCCTCGTGATATAAAATTGCATATCAGTGACTTAAATGGACAAAAAGCAAATGCCTGTAGCACCCTGACTCAGAGGGTCTCAGCCTTCCATTTTTCCATGTGGATCCTTCTAGAGGTGGTGAGTCACATACCACTGGGCAAGCAGGTAAGGCAGGCAGGAGTTTCAGCAATTCTGGGAGGTAGCTGTGTGGTTTGAATGGTCTCCAGGCCATCTTCTTTTTTTTTTTCCTTTTCTTTTTTTAAGACGGAGTCTCGCTCTGTCGCCCAGGCTGCAGTGCAGTGGTGCAGTCTCGGCTCACTGCAAGCTCCACCTCCCAGATTCAGGCCTGCATTCTCCTGCTTCAGCCTCCCCAGTAGCTGGGATTACAGGCACCCGCCACCACACCCGGCTAATTTTTTTGTATTTTTCAGTAGAGACGGGTTTTCACCGTGTTAGCCAGGATGGTCTTGACCTCCTGACCTCGTGATCCACCCGCCTCAGCCTCCCAAAGTGCTGGGATTACGGGCCTGAGCCACCACCCTCGGCCTGAATGATCTCCAGGCCATCCTGATGCAGCCCGGTGGTGAAGAGAGGGTGTGGTTTCTCCTTCTTTCTTTGAAAATTATGGCCCTTGTTTAGGTGGGGAAAATGTTTCAACAGTGCATTTTGGAAAGAGAATTAGATAACCCCCAACTTCTCTTTAAATTGATATTTTAGATATACTTTATAAAGGTATTGAGAGTTTCAAATAGCTTATTCTTGATAGCCATTTTATTGTTAATGATGGCAACTAAGATGCTGGATCCCATGCAATGGGATTGTCAGGAAGGGAGTCTGCTCTGCCAGTGTTCAATAAGTAGGTGTCCATCTGCCTGCTATGAAGAGCATTCAGAGGAAGTGGGTACATAAAACTCACCTCCAAGGATCCTGACATTGAGTAGTTGTTGATGGCGTATAGGCACTTTCTATACTTGGCCTGTGTGGTTTTTGAGTGGCCAACTTGGGTCCCTTTGGTTTCTGGGTTTAGTAAGGCAGCAATAAGTCTGTGCATAAGGATCTTCCAGTTTTTCTTATTTTTTGAATTATTTGCGGCTTCCTTGTCTAATACTTACCTAACCCTTCACCCTAACCACAACATCGATGGCCTTCAATATTATACAGCCTCGATATACAACCTTGGCCTCTTCAGTCTAGTGCCCCCTAGCTTCCTGACATGTATATTGCTTTCCAGCCAAATGTTCACTGACTTTCCTGAAAGCTTTGCTTCCTTTCTTGATTCCAGGACTTTGTCCATGTTTCTCATCTTGTATAAAATGTGCTTCTATATGTTGCTGATTCAGTTTATCTCAAGACACTTCCCAATTCAGTGAATGGCATCATCAGGCACCACGTTGCCTGGAAGAAAACATAGGGGTCTGTTTGATTTCTTCTTTTCCCTTCTTTCACCATTTGTCAACAAGTATCAATTATGTTATCAAAAAATGTTACCCATATTCCAAGAACTTACCATCTCCCCAGTGCCTATTCTCATCCAAGCCAGCACCTGGCCTGGATGGCCAAAGCAGACAGCCCTCTAAGCGGTCTCTCTAGTTACATTTATGACCCACATGAACAATTCTCCATTCAGAAACCAATGTGATTTTGTAAAAGTATGAATCAGATCATTTCAGTCCTTGCTTAAAACCCCACAGTGGCTTGCAATGGTTCTAGGTGATCTGGTCTCTGGCGCCTCCTCAGCTTCACTGCCTACTCTTCTTTCCTGGCTTATTATATTATATATTCCTGCTTTGTGGGTCTTCTTTCTGTTCCTTGGACAACTGAAGTATATATCCCTCAGAGAGTTTACATGTATGGCTCAATCGGTATAGAATCTACTTAACCCCAAATGTCTGCTTCTTAAAATTCAGGACTGAGCTCAAATGTTACCTCTGCAAAGAGGATGTCCTCAATTATCATGCAGAAAAGAATTCCTTCCCTGAGAAACTCCATATCCATTGGTCTGTCTAGTTTTCGCTGAAATTCTCATGTACTTATCATTTGTTTATTATCTGGCTTCTCACACATAAAGAGGGATATTAATTTTTTTGTTAAGTACTCACTGGATTGCCAGTTCTCAGCTCAAGGCCAGTCTATAGATATAGATTCCCCGAGAGAAAGAGTCTGAAATGCTCCTTCCTCCATGAAAAGCTCCATGTTCATAGCTTTAAGCTCTCTTATGTACCTACCCTAGATTTGTGTACTTTCCTCCCCTCTTATAGTTAAAGCTTTTCAAGGGCCTGTGTTGCAGTCAACCTTTTTTCCCTTAGAGTACTTTTTGTGATGTAAACACTGAGCCAATATTTACTGAATTCAATTACCCTGTTTTTATTAAAGGAAATTGAGTAACAAATTTAAGTAGCATTCTATAGTATCTGAGAGAATTAAAAAGAATTAACAACAGCCTCAAACAGGGACTACACTCAGGGCACTCATTTCCAGGTGTTCATTCTCAGGTATGCTTTCGTTTCAGACCCTCTTATTCAAAAGCTCAGTCTGCAGAAGCTGCAGACAGTTGATTGGTTCGAAAGGAAATGAAGTAGGACTGGAAAATAGTTGAGCAAAAGAAAATTCTCGCATCCTCCAAGGTTTAATTAGTACTTCCTGGGTGTCATGAATTCCTGACAATATGTAGGAAAAGGCATGGATTGGTGGTTTAGAAAGCAAGATGGCAGCCTCTAAGCAAGTAGAGGAGTGATAAGAAGGAGATTGATGTTCAGAATTCAACTTTTGAGTCAGTCTAAGGAGGATATAGAGGTAACTTTCTGACTGTCTATACTGATATTGGTTACTGTGCTCTTCTATGGCAGATAAAGAAAAGACACTCTCAGCCCTCTGTAATGTGTAAATTGCTTTTAGACACTCTCCCCAGGAAAGCAAGATGGTGTCAGCTTGGAAGTTGTTAGGCTGCCAGTCCTATTGTCAGGCAACCAGGATATTTGAATTCAGATGTGTTGAAATTCTATTTGTGAGTTTTCCACTACAAATCCCTAACATATAGAGAGACCTCCGGCTAGAAAACGGGTAAGCTTCACACATCAAATCTCTTTTCAAATATATTTTAAATGGCCCTGCTCAAAGAATCCTGGAAACAAGTTACAAATTGAAGTATTCAACAAGGCTGAGGACAGTGAATGGGAGAATACAATTATTTCAGGAAGTACAACAGTCATCTATTTTGTCATGATGGAGTCATTCTTTCATTTTCATTCTTTCAAAAAATACTAGGTGAAACATAGGGTATCACAATGCTTAAGAATTTAGGCCTGAAGTGAGAAGGTTAGATTCAAATCTATTGTGGTGGTTGGTTTTATGTGTCAAGTGGTTTAGGTCAAGTCGTTCAATTAAACATGAATCTAGGTGTTGTGAAGGCATTTTTGTAGATGTGCTTAACATCTACAGTCAATTGACTTTAAGTAAAGGAGATTATCTTGATAATCTGAGTGGGCCTTATCTAATCAGTTGAAAGGCCTTAGGAGCAAAACAGGTTTTGCCAAGGAAGAAGAAATCCCTCCTGTGGACTGCAGCTTCAGCTCCTGCCTGGGAGTTTCTGGCCTGCTGCTAGTCTGCCCCACAGTCTTCAGACTTGCCCAGGCTGACTATACAATCACATGAGACAATTTTTTGAACTCTCCGTTTCTTTCTGTCTCTCTCTAGCTCTGTCTCTATGTCTGTCTCTCGATTTGTTTCTCTGGTAGAACCCTGGCTGACAAATCTATTAACTGAACTGACCTTGGGAAAATATCTTATCTTCTCTGTTCCTCAATTTCTTCATCTGTAAAATAAAGATATCGATAGTGTCCATCTGTATCCATCTCACAAGCTTTTAATGAGAATTAGGTGAGTTAATAAATATAAAGTCCTTAGACTGGGAACTGACACATGGTATGTGAGCTTCTTAATTATTAAGCACCTAGTGTTTGCTTATTGTAGCTGCTGGGGAGAAATAGGAATAAAGATGAGATATGCCTGACATTAAGAAGTGTGCCATTCCTCAGAGGGTTCTAAGTTATTAATAACAAGTAAACTTAATCATAATATGACCCCTAGTGCATGCTCATAATTAGGAAAAGGTCAGCTTATAATGCTAATAATCCTACTAATGAGGATAGATAATATTTCTCTACTTTGTGCCAAGTATGATACAGACAATTTCATTTGTTCATTTTTACACTCATCCTTTATTCATTTATTATTTCACTTAACAAATATTCATTGGCCACTTATTATATATTTGGCACATTCTAGCTGCTGAGAATATAGAAGAAAATAGACAGAGAAGATCTCTGCTGCCTTGTAATGTATATCGCAGTAGGAGCTACACAAACAAAAAGAATGTGTAATATAAAATCCAGTAGGGATGAGTTTTACGAAGAAGATAAAGCATGGTAAGAACAGTCTGGTGAAGCTAAAGCTGATGCCTGAATCATGAAAAGGGGAAGTTTTGCAAATATTTTTTGGGAGATGACTTTGGGTAGGAAAGAGTAAGTGTGAAGGCCCTTAGATTACAAGTAGCTTGATGTAGTGGAGGGAAGGAAAGAAGAATGTGTAGCTGGAGGAGAGTGTGCAATGAGAAGAGTAGTCAGGAACTGATGTTGGGAAAGAAAGGAGGTGGAGCCCAGATCTCATAGGATCCTATAGGCCATGCCAAGGGTTTCTATTTTATTCAAAGTGTGATGTGAGTATAATGATGCATTTTGAGTAGAAAATGCAGACATTTATCATAGATGTGGGTAAAGTATGGGCTATGGTGGCGTTGGGCGGTAGAGAGAAGAGTGAAGTGTAGGTACTGCACAGGAGGACATTGGAGTAGAACAGGTGAGGTAGGCAAGAGCTGGCACTTAATGGTAGACATGGAGCAGGTGAGAAGTGGATGAAATTCAGGATGGATCCAGGGGATAGAGCTTTGGGGCCTGAAATGAAGTTGCAGTTGCTGCCTTGACATCTTTAAGCTTCACAGAGCCCCAGAGGCTTCACAGCAAGTTTCCCCACTATTGCTAGATATGCTCCCCGCCCACTGGTCCCTGCAGCAGCTGGACCAGCTACACTCTAGCAGGTCCTCAACCCAACAGATTTCACTTCCCTGCCAGTCTGTGAAATTATTCAAACCAGTTAATCATATTCTCCTATGGGAAACAGGGGTCACTGCACCCTCTTGTTACTACAAAGTCTCTCCCCAACATTGCCCCTGCTTGTTCACTCTGTTCCAGTGTGAAACCCTGTGGGACCTTGCATGGTATGCGTGGTCCTTTATTCTGGGCTGTGAGTATGTATGACAAATCAACTGCTGCTGCTTTCATCTCCAGTGTTGGGTTGCTTGTATTTGTCCATGTTGTGCTAATTAAAGCAAGGAATCCCTCCCTCACCAATGGAGTGAATAGGAGGCAATCAGAACAATGGATGGCAAAAGCAGCATGGCTCAACCATCACCAAGAACTTGCAGCTTTAGTTATCTGCTCTTTGCTAACCAGCTGGTTCTGGATAGGGCCAGAATGTCTGCACTATGAGTGACTGGATGGAGACAGAAACTGAAATCCGTGGCTTAACGCAGCCAAAAACCAAAATACACTGAGGAAATTTGTACAGAAAGAAAATAAGTAGTTGAGGGGAGCACCCCCTGCAGAAAAAGGCAGTGCTGTACCAGAGGCTGGTTTCTATTCCCCAGCCTCGGGGCTGTGGGCCAGCGCTGTTTTGCTGCATCACTGGGCTGCCTGTGGCTTTGTCACAACAGAGGCTAATCCTCAGGGTTAGAACAAAACCCCAAACAACAAAACACTCCTGGTACCCCTGTGGCACAGCAAAGGTGTTTATGCAAACCTGACTTAAACCTAGGGCCCTTAAATCACAACGATTGCCACCTGGGAGGCACCTAAGCCTGACAATACTGAGGCTCTCTGGAAGAAGACTTTTTATAAATATAGGCAAAATATAGGTAGAGTAGAGGGGACCCTCCCTATTGAAGTACATCCAGTGACAAACAGAAAAAAAGAGTGAGAGAAAGAAACCTGGATACAGGAGGAGAGAAAATTTAAACATATGTGCATATGCATGTTTAAATTTCTGTAATTTATTTATATGTAATTAAATTAAAACATAGGTCCACAATTTGGCCCAATTTGAAGTTCAAAATTTACTAGAAATAATTTAAACAGCCACAAGATAAAGAACTGCTAATTGGCTTTAGGGTCTCTATGATATAGGTTCTGAATTCACTTCAATATCTGTTGAAATTAACAATTTGTGGCTCTTCATGTACTTCAACACTGGGGCTCAAATTATTGTTATATCTGGGGGGCCTACTAACTTTAAACAAGGTACCCCTATAATCTTGGGAGAGTTACTGAATATAAAATAAAGAACAAATAAGTATGCCTCACCTTAACCATCAAAACTATTGCTTTGGGAACTAAATTGCCATGGTAATAGCACCCGTTGCTCTAAAATGTCTCACAGTAAGCATGGATAATCTGACTCAATCATAAATAATAAAAATTAAAATTAGATTAAGTCTTTGGTACCTAAAAATTGGCTTGACAAAATGGAACTACATAACCCCCCTAGTTAATATCATTAATATGGCCCGGTATAAATATGGATTTTAAAGGATCAAACCTCATTATCTAAGATCTAATTAGTAACGGGATGATTATCTCCACTGCTTCTCCATTTGACAGCCCAATTTTGTGCTTTCTTATACCTAGAAAGAATAACAGAACTTTATGGTAGATCACTACAATCTCAATCCTGTGGTTGCATCTGCTAAGGTCCCCATACTCAACACCCAATATTCTTGAAATTACTTTTAAAAAATCTCATCAGCAATCAGTAAATATTTGCTATTATAGGTTTAGTTAATACAGTCTCTTCAGTGCCTATTTCAGCAGCCTCTGAGATGCAGTTTGCCTTTCCCTCTGAAGAGACGCAACACACCTTTGCCAGGCTGCCCATGGAGTACACCAGCAGCTTTGCCATTGCACACGGTCTTTGCAAGGAACGTCTTCAATGCATCTACCTTTCCCAGAAGCACTGCTATGAAACGATATTGATGACATCCTCCTGAGGTCATTTGACACGTTAATTAAGGACATAAAAATATAAAATAGCTTATAAAAAGGGAACAGGCAATTGTCCCACATAGTATAAAGCCCTGCCACCTTGGCTACATTTTTGAAAATTATTGGTGACTCAAGAGATGTTTCATTCCTGACAGTATCAAGAAACAAACAGCTATTGACCTTTTCAAATGTTTATACAAGTTAATTTTTTTTTTTTTTTAGTAATTTTGGGATTCTGAAGGCAGCATAGTCCACATTTTAAATTTTTCCCTGACATATTTAGGCTGTCACTTGCAATCAGCCCACCTTGAATAAGCCCCTCTTAACAAAAGATTCTAGAATATGTCCAGTTGAAATAATCAGGAATTCCCCTTGGTGCCCTTAGAGAGTCCTTTGTTGTAGAGCCCTTAGTAACATTCTCTATGCCACTGGAGTCGCTGGCTTACTTATGATGGCCATAGTTAGTTGTCCATGGACTTCTAATTCAAGAAGCTGCCTTTCCTCAGACCTGCACTATATATCATTAGAGCGGCAATAGCCTGCCACTTACTGGGTTCTCCTGGAAACAGAGGCTTTAACAGACTCTGCATCTGCTGTTACCCTCTGTATCCAGCTGCCCATTATGCCTTATATCACCCTCAAAGCTCAGCATGGCTACCAAGGTCTCTTTGCTACAGGATGGGGCCAAATCTGGGCTATCTATATATTCTACTTGCAGGAGAGGATGGCCTTCTCTGTTCTCAATTTCTTGCCATGTTTTGGCACTGGAGAAAGCCACCACTTTTCCAGGCTCCTTGGCTACCCAGGAACCTCCTTGGAATTAAAGGAGTTATTTGCAGTAAGATTTTGTACACTTCACAGATGGAATTACCATTATTATATATGATGGAGCCCAGTGGAATGTTGCTGGTTTCCGTCTCTTAACTAAGACAACCCTGATAAAGGATGGTACGCAAGGTTAAGCACAATTGGCCAAACTTTACACAGTCATCTTACCTAACTGGGTGTTCTGCCCAATAAATGACCCCATCTACACATTTTTACATACCCTTGGACTACTGCCTAAGAGTTTCCTCCTTCAGGATAAAGAGCTTTGGAAATCTCTTGCCTCACAGATACCCAAAATATAAATCAAGGTAAGAGATGTCTCTACATATGCTAAGGTCACAACACAAGTCTTCACCAGTACACTCCTTAGCCCCTGTGAAGTAGTTCCGGACATCACCAATGGTGACAAGACACTCATTCACTTCTCAGAATATACAGTGCTGGGCTCTTGAAGAAGACATTCGATGGAACTTCCACTTTTACTATAAACCAGGCAATTGGTTTCACTGTGAGGCCTAATGAGCTCCCCAAATAACTCCTGTTTAAATTATCAAGTGGTAAATGGACCGCCTACTGGGTATCGCTATTGCCATAGGTATTGATTAATCTCAATTCACACCCCTAGGGATGTGCACTTCCTCAACTTATGTCCCACGGGTCTATCAATTATCTTCAGTGGCCATAAAGGGAGCTACCTCTAAGTTCATGTTCTTGGTGTCTAGGCCACCATGTGACCCTATCCTTCCTGGTTAATGTGGATGACCCTTCCAAGGGGAATGCTTCCACTCTCTAAAAATCTTAGTTATCAAAAAAAGTTTAACCTCAAGTTATCAAAGGATTGAATGTGGTGTAAGCGTTAAAATTAAGATGCAATATGAAGTGCTGTCTTGACAACTTTGTGCTTCACAGGGCCCCAAAGGCCTAAGCCCAAGTCCTCTGCTCTCCTCAGATATGCCCCCACCCAGCTAGTTCTCACATCATTGGACCAGCTGTACCCCATCCAGTCCTTAACCTAATGGATTTCACTTCTCTGTTGGTCTGAAAAATTATTCAAACAAGCCAATTATATCCTTCCACTGGAACCAGGGGTCACCTCAGACTCTTGTTACTACAAAGCGTGCTTCCCACAGCCTGTTCTTGTTTACTCTGTTCCTGAATGCAACTCCAGTGTGACCCTACACAGCATTTAGTGTCTTCCTCCCCGGGCTGTGAATATATATGGGTGTGGTGGCTTACACCTGTAATCCCAGCACTTTGGGAGGCCAAGGCAGGTGGATCATGAGTTCAGGAGATCGAGACAATCCTGGCTAATATGGTGAAATCCCGTCTCTACTGAAAAAAAAAAAATACAAAAAATTTAGCCAGACATGGTGGCGGGCGCCTGTAGTCCCAGCTACTCAGGAGGCTGAGGCAGGAGAATGGCGTGAACTCGGGAGGTGGAGCTTGCAGTAAGCCGAGATCACACCACTGGACTCCAGCTTGGGCGACAGAGCGAGACTCTGTCTCAAAAAAAAAAAAAAAAAGTGACTAAGAAACTGCTGTCATTCTCATTTGCCCAGTGTTGTGTGTTTGTCATCTTCATATTATTTACTGATGGTATGTATGTGAGATGAAAGGGAAGAATCAAGATTGTTATCTAGGTTTGTCACCTGAAAAAATGTAAATAAATGTCCATGCTATTTATTGAGAAGGGAAAAGAGAGAGGAGAAACAGTTTTGGAGAAGGAAATTAAGAATACAGTTTAGAGAAATAAAAGACTATATTGTCAAACAAGATGAAATGGGATAAATAGGGTTTTGAGAAATGATTAGGGAGAAATCACTTCCAGTTGGAAGAATAAGGACAGGCTCACATGAAAGGAGGTACTTAAACGGAAACTTGAAGTGGTGTTGGAATTATACATTATAACAGAAGAAAATGTTAAACCAAGTTAGCAAGGTAGAGAAGCCCAGAATGACAAGTGATTTCAGCTTGGCTGATTGGAAGTAGGAGCCAAGGTTATAGTCTTATTCTGGGATCTTCCTTATCGAAGACCTTGAATACTAACTAAGTCCACGTCGAGAGTTTACATTTGATCAGGAAGGCATTAGAATGTGTTGAGGTTTACCCAGTAGTGATTAGCGTTGTGTGTTCTGAAGATTAGTCTCCCAGCTGTGTAATGGCCAGCTTGGGAAGGAGTGTGGTGGACATTGTGAGAGTAGGTAGCAATTGTTGCAATTGTCTGTGACCAGAAATGATGAGTCTTCCTAGAATGGAATCAGGAACAGATGTGAGATGCATTCCAGGAAGAGGATAAAAATGAAAACAATTTGAATGGGTCTTGGTGGGTGAAAGGGAGAAGTCGTCTTCATTTCTGGGCAACTAGGAAATTATGTAGTTGCCAGCAAATATGAAGATGCTAGGAGAAGAACTAGGTCTGAGTCTAAGAGGATTTTAGTTTCAACATGTTAAGTCTGAGATGCTACTGGGATGTTGATGTTGAGGTGGTCGGAAATAGGGGCTGCTCCTTTGGCAAGATACTAGGTTCCCAGTTATCTGCTCACAGAGAGGAGCTACAGCCTAGGCAAGATGACCCTGAAGAAGCAGACTGAGAAGCTCTGCTGACATCATTCTCTCCCACTTCCTCTTGTTCCCTCCACTCCAGCCACGCTGGCTCCCTGCCATTCCAGGAACTCATTGAGTACGTTCTCACATCAGGGCCCTTGGGATTGCTCTTCTCATTCTTAGATCTCTCTTCAGAATCTGCACAGCTCACTGTCTCTCACTTTATTCAGATCTCTGCTCAAATATTTGCCATCTAAGAGGCTTCTGCTGACCATTCTATATAGAACAGCACTCTTTCTTCCTCCTGCTATCATTCTTAGCCCCTTGCTCTGCTTTATTTTTCTTTACAGCACCGATGAATATTACACATGTATATTTTATGTGGCACTACCCTCACTAGAAACATAAGTTCTGTGAGGGCAAAGGCTTTGTTCTAGTTAGTGTTCCATCTGTGTGTCTGGTACATAGTATACATAGCATTTCTGTGTATTTGGCAGAAGGGAAGAAAAGACGGGGAGAAAAGAAGATGGGTGGGAATGGGATCAGAGGTGTGGGTAGGCAGCACTTTGCTTCTACTCTGTAGCGGACATCTTGTTTATCTGTTCACTCCTTTCCCTTTGCTGGTGGCATCCTGGTTTTTCTCTGGATAACCATCCTGACGACTGTCAGCCCAGGGTTCAGGTGGCAGTAAGTCTGCTCCCAGATTTATGTGGCATGTGATTCAGATCTGGCTAATCAAAACATCAGGTTCAAGGGGATTGGCGCAGGAATACACACCTGATCCACTTCCCCCCACTGACATCAGACTGTAGCATGGTGATGAAAAGTCCAGACTCTGGGTCCTGACAGCCAGGCTCAGATGCTACCTCTGTCACTAACTGGATGAGTGACTTGGGTAAGTTATCTCACCCCTCTATCTCTCAGTGTAATACAGGATTGTTGTGAAGATCAAAGGAATTAACACTAAGAAAGCTCTTAGACTGCTGTCTGTCACAGAGTAAGAGCTATGAAAGTTTTATCATCTGGTGAGGAAAGAGAAGTGCTCCTTTCAGTGGAATTAGAAGCCAAGATGCTACAGTCTTAGAGCTGCTGGGGGTCATCTTGCCACCACATGGACCCTGAAGATGAAGCCCCAAAGAGGAGGACAGAACTGAATGATGGAGAGATGCTGACTCCTGATGACACGTCTTGACTCACTTAAGTAAATTCGAGTTGGCTTATAAGTAAGTTGTAATGGTAGATTCGTAATCAGTACGACACTCTTGACGGCAGTGCGTCCCTTCAATTTGATGTGCATGTCTTGCTTGCTGGCTTCAGGTGATTCTGTGACTTCTTTAATTCTCTTCTGTCAATATCTCACAGTTCCTGAAAGCACCAACCAAGCAACCTGGCTCTTTTTTTTCCCTTTAGTAATTGTTTTTGTTATTCCCTGAACTCCTATTTGCTCTTTTACTTTGATGTGCTGAGCAGGAGGGACTCCGGATCCCCATTTTACCCTTTTTCTCATAGGCCAGAGCAAGGTCACCCCTCATGCCCTTTGTCTTAGGCCTGACTGTTGTTCTTTTCTGTTTTGTTGCTTTTCATACAGAAAACACACACCTCCTTCTGCGTTATTTTTCTGTCCCCTCACTCCCATGTCAAATGCTGCTTCAGAAGAAGAAAGAAGGAAGATAGGAAAGGAAGAATGGATATGTGTCCAGAGCCTTGCCCTTTTCAAATTCAGGTTCATGATCCCCTCATTCACTTATTCCTCACAAGACTCTCCTTCCTGCCCGCTGAACTAGTGTACTGACACCACAGGGGAGAGAGGGCTGTGGGGGTTATTATTCTTAGCTTTATTTGTTGGCATTCTCTCTCATAACTGTATCCACTCAATTCCAAGCACAAAGTTTTAAGCCCCATAAAAATTCCATGCTGGCTTCTTACATTGACCAGCTCTTCCTCTTCTGAAATGGGAGCAAGGAGAAGTTGAAGGAACACACAGAACCATTTTAAGCCATACAGGAGGGAATTGCCCCATTAAAGGAAGAGGTGAGGCCCTCCTCTGAGAGTAAGAAGGAAGTGAAGGAATGTGGCAATGACTGGAATCCTTGGGATGGAAAGCAGGGAGAGTTTCAACCAGAGATCTTGAAAGCACTGCCCTGAAGCAGGACAGGCGTTCCTGTGGGTGGTGCTGCCTCCACCAGCTGGCCCTGCTGACCTCATGGGCCTCTCATTTAATCCATTCTCTCACCCTCCATGTCTAACCTGGGTTTCTCTGGGTCCTCAGATATATCAAGCTCTCTTTTACCTCCTGGCCTTCACAGATGCTTTTCGCTATGCCAAGAAAACTCTAACTTCAGGTCCTTCTTAGGTGTCACTTCTTCTGGGAGCCATCCCTCCCTTCAGGCCTTGGTTAGCTCCTCTTGCCATTTGTGCCTGTAGCTCCTTAAACTTTCCCATAGCAACACACATTGTACTTGATTGCTATTAGTTACAGAATCATCTTTCTCCACTGCTAGATCATGGACTCCAGAAGTACAAGGAAGGCATTTCCTCCACATTGAATCACCACTGTAGCCCCAGGACATAGTCCATTTCTTGGCCATATTTGGTACTCAATCAATGTTTGTTGAATGAATAAACATTGGCATGAATCTTAAAATACTATTAGGGCAAGAAGTAATTGTAACTCTTCTCTTTTCCAGTGGAATTATAGCTGCTTCTTCTGTGGCCCATTTTCTCCCATATCACATAAAGCTAGGAGAGGGGATCAAGTCCATTGGTACATCTATGTATAGCATGTCTGAACAAGAGCAATTAACATAGAATCACCCAAAGGTAATAACCTCGTATAAATTCTTGCTTTGTAAAATGAAAAAAAAAAGGGACAGTAAATCTAATATATTTATACTTAAATAGGATATTGACACTTCAATATGAGAGTTTTTCTAATATAAAATACTTTTTTTTCTCCAAAAAGGCAACTATGTTATCCAGAAAAGTACTTCGTCTCCAGACTTCACATTAGATGTAGATGTGTAGACTCCTCTATTGGGCTGGAATAGACCTGGTGACCTGCAGACAGCTGCTTCTACAACCCATTACCTCCATTCCAAGCTACTAGTCTCGGCACATTCACTTTCTGCTATGATAAACTCTGCTTTCTCTATCCCTGACCTCTGCAATTTTACTGGGAATAGGAGGCGGGGCAGAACTGAAAGTCTGTGTAAGTGGAGGGGGCCGGGAAGAGAGGCCTTTTACTATGACAAGTCGCACTGCATAAAAGTGATTTGTGTGTGCACGATAGCTTTCTTTCTAGTCTCCTTCTGACACTTGGGAGTTTAGTTCATCATAGTTACTCATCTACCTTGGCCAAGAAATTACAAATGAGGCGGAGAGAAAATATGAGTGAGTAAGTGAGAGAGTTTCTGAGTATGACAGGCAGAGGTAAAGCAAAAACAGCAATGACTGGCGGCAGTGTAACAGTTTTCAAAGTTGACATTTGAGGTTTACGGTGCTTTTGTTAATGAGATGTTTGAGTGGAGAAACAATAGTGCTCAAGTTAAGTTCAACTGAAAACTTAAAATACCTTTATACCTTTTTGTTTTTATCTTCTAGGGACAGACTAAGAGAAATCTGTTCTTGGTGGCAGTATCTATGACAACAAACTCATTTCATTGTTTTACTTTTATACACATGATAGACAACACTGAGGAACTTTTGATTTCTTTTCTACATACATAATTAAGCACCCAGAGACTGCCTCCTACTCCTGAAATGAATTGAACCCATAGCAAGTTATTCTGGGATTGAAGGGCAATACTGTGGGTGGGGACTGGACGTAATTAATCAACCAGAGAACTCAGATATTAAGACTAAAGAAGAATCATATTATGTTAATCTTGGATGATCAATTATTCTTTTTCATAAGGTTTAACTCTTTGGTAGGAGAAGTTATGAATTCAAGAGAAATAATTCTAAGAGAAGCAAGAAAGGATGAGACCCTAAGTCCACAAATATTTTTCAGTGCCCCCCATATATAGGGCATGACCTGAGAAAAAGCCTGAAAAGGCAATGCTTGTTCTCCCTGAAGGTTTGCACAGACAACCCACATACCTGTGTGTCTATCACTGAAGGCAGGGTCTTGCCTTTATTGACTGTCTTAAAGTTAATCCCAGTCTGTGAATACATGAACTTAGCAGAAAATTCCCAGGGGAAACCAATTTAGGGGAAAAAAAAATCTACCCAGGGGAAACCATTTTAGGGGAAAAAACACCTATCTGTCAAGACTGTAGCTTTTGCTGTTCAAGGGACAAGAGGTTAACTATTTTCATACCCCATGAGTCAGTTTCCAGTGACACTCTGGTTATCACATAAAGAAAGATTACTTCCTTTCTCTAAAAAATTTGACTAATCAAGATGTTTTATTAGGATTCCTGGCTACTTTTCCCCCTATTTTTGTTCTGAATTAATTGTTAAAAATACAATAAGTAATGTGAATATTTTTCAGCACTTTCTCTCATTGATCTGTGTAGACCTGCTTCTAGAGCTCTTATGGCAGTAACTGCTGAACCTGACTGGTTGTTAAAGTTGGCTTGGTAGCTTTATAAAAATCCAGATTTGTAAGTCCAGTCCAGATCTACCTAGTTAGAATCTATAGAAGTGAAACCTATATATATATATATTTTTTTTTTTTTTCAAAAAGCTTCTCAGGTAATTTTGATAATTAGCTGATACAGAGTCTCTCTCTCTCTCTCTCTCTCTCTCTCTCTATATATATATATATATATAAAATGGAGTTTCTTGTGCAGTATTTTCAAAAATAGAAATATATGTGAGATAAGAGTGTTCCTTTTGATATTGGTTAGAGAGCCCTGGGTTTGAAAAGTAGATTCACCACAATTCAGCTGCAACAGGACTTTAGGCAATTTGTCTCATCTATAAAATTACCTAATGAGTTAATACTATTACCTAATGAATAGAATTGCTGTGGGAGGCAATTGCTAGAAATGTATACACACACACACACGCACACACACACACGCACAGAGTACTCCCCCACTTATCCTCAGTTTTCCTTTCTGAGGTTTCAGTTGCCTGTGGTCATCCATGGTCTAAAAATATTAAATTGAAAATTCCAGAAATAAATGATTCATACGTTTTAAGTTGCCACCATTCTGTCACGATGAAACCTCGTGCCATGCCCCTTTGTCCTGCCTGGAACATGAATCATCTCTCTGTCCAGAATATCCACACTGTCTACACCACCTGCCAGTTAGTCACTGAGTTGCCATCTTGGAACATGGTGCTTGTGTTCAAGTAGTCCTTATTTTACTTAGTAATGGCCCCAAAGTGCAAGAGTAATGATACTGGAAATTCAGATATGCCAAAGAGAAGCCTTAAAGTGCTTGCTTTAAGTGTAAAGTGAAAGTTTTCCACTTTTTAAATAAAAAATTCAATGCCACGGTTGCTAAGATCTGTGGTAAGAATGAATCTTCTGTCCATGAAATTGCAAAGAAGGAAACAGAAATTCATGCTAGTTTTGTTGTTGCACTTCAAACTGTAGGAGTTACTGCCACAGTGTCTGATAGCTTTTATTACAGTAAATGTTATAATTAATCTGGTTTATCATTAGCTATTTGTTGTTAATCTCTTCCTGTGCCTGGTTTATAAATTAAACTTTATCGTAGGTAGGTTTTTACAGAAGAAAGCCCCACAGCCTATACAGGGATCGCTACTATTCGTGACTTCAAGCATCCACTAGAGGTCTTGGAATGTATCCCCCATGGATAAGGGGTGATTATGGTGTATCACATTTTAAATGTTTTTATTACATGTACATCTCTTATAAATGTAGACTATTCTGAATTTTCTGTAAACAGTTCTTAAGACTACATAGTCTCCATCTTTTCAATATATTAGCATTCAGGACAGTACATAGCACATACTGGCTGCTCAAGAAAAAATCAGATTGATCTATTTGAAATCTCCATACCTATACATATATTTCAGACTATATGAGTGCACACTGGACACCAATGAAAGTTAAAGAAAACAGTTCAGAGATGTAGTCACATCTTTCAGGTATGACTTCTGAAGGATATGTGGGTACACATCCAATGTCCCCACTTAGCATGCCTGATTTTCCAAGGTAGAAACATTGGCTCACAGTAAAGAGTCAGGAAAGTAAGGAGGCAAAACACTATGATATTAGAGAAGTAATGAAGAGATAAACACTTAGGGAGCGTTGGTTCCAGCGCAAGGTCACTGTTCATTAATACTTGTACAGATCACTTATTAACCACCCAGAAAATTCACTTCAAGTTTTCAAGCTGCATAATACTCAAGATCATTACCTGAATATAGATTAGGAGATGCGGGCTTGCTGCATAGAGAGCTAAGCCATAAGCTTCATTGATTCTGAAAGTGGAGATTATTCCATGTATGACTTATCCCACCCTACTCACCCCACCGTAATATTTCTTTTTCCAGCCTATTTTTGAAAGCCTTTAAGAAGGATTCAGCACTGCACACCAGAAGGACAAGTTGGAGTGTGAAGTATGTCACCCTAGGCAGTGGACACTTTTGCCTTGGGTGCCCACTGAACAGTGACAATTGTGAGTTGGCAAGCCTTCTGGGTCTGCTTCTCTAGGCATCTTTTAATCCCTTGCAAAGACTAGTGTGGCACCTCCTTGCACAATAAAATGTCAATTGTTTTAGTTTTGTTTGTTTGTTTGTTTTGTAGTTTAAACTACCTGCCATTCAGGCTCATTATCTAATGGGATGAGGTTAGAAATTTACTCAGTACACTTCAGATTAACAAGATAAAAACAATGACTATCTTATAGCCAGATTTACCTACCTAGGACGCCCCTTCCTAATGATGGCTGCAAAAAGTTCCATTTACCAGGTACCTGTAGCTCAGTATCTTCTGGTAAAAATAGGATTTACATTGTGGTAAACATTTAATCCATTCAAAGTTCAAACTTCTCTCTTTCTGCCATCACAGAGGATCTCGCCTGTCTCTATTCTATGTGAGATGTCCTCTGCGTGCAAGCAGATACTTAAGTGTTCACGTGGGAGTAAAGACCATTGTTTACTTACTGTCCTCTGGGATTTTGTCTGCTTTCTCTGCAATATCTCACCCTATCTGGTCACTGAGCAAGCTAGCGAGTGTCCACTGATGTGTGGCCAGTCCTGCCTTGTGCTCTGGGCATGTACTGGCAGTCACTGATAGAGTCAGGGTACCACCACCTCTCGTCATCCTAACCCTGACTTGACCCTGTGGCCTCTGTTCTGACTCATGCTTCTCTTAGCCTACAACTTTCCTCAGCACTCACATATCCCCCAGGGGAGCACATGGGGCTTCTATATCCTTGGGTTGGGGAGGATCAGGGGTACTGTCTCCATCCATCCACTTCGACAGTCCCCCCAGACAATTGTACTTCTACCCTCTTGCCAGTTGGAACCATAGTACTCTAGCATCTTGACCAACTCAGAATGTCTCTAAGGGGCTTGCAAACTGCCAGATAAATGAGAAGCAATACCTCTAAGGGGTGTTTCTACTGTACCTCTTCTCAGAACTTCAACTCTGGAGTTAAGGATGGCAGAAATTTAACACACTTCTGAGCCTTCTCTCTTGTTGTATTTTTTCTTCTTCTCTATTTTCTCATTTTCTCCCTTTCTTTCTCCCCCAGTTTGGCCCTTTCCCTTGACTCTTGATGGGCTCTGTGCTCTTTTTCAGCTGGCAAGAGCTGCTCCTATATCCCATCTTCTTTATATCCTCTGAAGGGCCTCATCCACCCCTTCCCTGGCTGCAGGGATGATGAAAAGACTGTAAGAAAAAAAAAATCTGTGTTGCTGCACAGTTGGCCCTTGGTAACTGTGGGTTCTGCATTTGTGGATTCAACCAACTGCAGATTGAAAATGTAGGGAAAAAACGGATGATTGCATCTGTACTGACAATTTTTTGGTCATTATTCCGTAAACAATATAGTATAACAACTATTGCATATCATTTACATGGTATTATGTATTAGAGGTAATCTAGAGATGATTTAAAGTATATGTATATAAGAGGACATGCATATGTTATATGTAAATGCTACGCCATTGTATATAAAAGACTTGAGCATCTGTGGATTTTGGTATCCTTAGGGAGGTCTTGCAGCTGATCTGCCATGGACACTAAGGGATGACTGTGTCTTTTTGCTAAAGTTGATATAAATATGTACCACCATCCAGAAGGCCAGAGTATAAAATCAAGGTATTGCAGGATTGCTTCCTTCTGAGGGCGGGGAGGGAGAATCTGTTCCAGACCACTTTCCATGGTTTGTAGATGGCCATCTTCTCCCTGTGTCTTTATATCATCTTCCCTCTCTATGTGTCTGTGTCCAAATTTCCTCTTCTTATAAGAACACTCGTCATATTGAATTAGGGCCCACTCTAATGACCTCATTTTAACTTCCTTAGCTCTGTAAAGACCTAATCTGCAAATAAGGTCACATTTCAATCTAAAACAATTACCAGGAAGGGAAAATACATTGATAAGCATTTCACAATATTTCTGTTATCCCACCACATTATATCTGTACATTAGGATGGAGTGAGAATGCTATCAGTGCTCTGGGGATGATTGCCTTTGATGGTTTTAAATGGAATTGGAAGTTGTCTTAGCATTTTCTTACACTGTCACTAAGAGGACACTCTAAGGTAATAACTATCAGTGAAGGCTTAGACTGGGGTGTAATCGGAAGGGGCAAACCCTATGCTCCATGAGGTTCCTGATCTTTTAAAAAGTAAGAAAAGGGGGCCAAGAGATGAAGCCAATGTTATATTTTTCCCAGGCAGCCTTGACATTACATCAACCCCTGCTACATTTTAGGAGGAGAGCTGAAGGGAGAGTATTTGAGCCAATGAATAAGCAGCAGTGAGTAGAGCCTTTTGTGCAGGATTAGGCAAGGAACATGGTTTGTGGGAATCTGGTGGTGATGGTAATCAGAGTGGTTGTTTCATTCACTGAGCAATCATGTTCCAGACAATTCGTGTATTCATTCACTTTCTATTCTGCAGGGGCAGTGCCCTACAGTGGCTGGGGACATGAACCCTGGAGTCAGCCTTGCACGGCTCCAAATCTTACTTCTTCACTGGCTTATTTTGGAAATTTCATTTAATCTCTCTTTGTTTCAGTTTTCTCATCTGCAAAATGGGGTTAATAATAATAGTACCTATATTTTAGGATTATTGCAATGATTGAGTGAATTCATGTAGGTAGAGTTAGGAAAAGGTAAGTCACATCATAAGCACTATATAAGTGTTATCTACTGTTATTAAAAATATTAGGGGCTAGATACTGGGGAATCAGCCTGAGATATATATTCCACCCTGAAGAAACTCACAATCCATGGAAGGAAATAAGCATTCAAACACACAATTGCTAATGAATGATGAGCACTATGCATAGAACACTATGGGATTTCATAAGAGGGCTTCTAGTGCATCTCATTCATGTTGTGAGCCTTAGAGAGGGCTTTCTGTGGATTTGATGCCTAACTTAGATTTCAGAGGATAAGTAGGAATCATCTAGGTCAGTGCTTCTCAAACTTTAGCACGTATCAGAATCACATGGAGAACATGTTAAAACACAGATTCCTGAGCCCCATACCGGAGATGCTGATTTGTCTGTCTGGGAAGGGCCTGTGCATTTGCATTTCTAACAAGCCGCTGCTGTGGACTGTCTAGATGAAGTAGCACCTATCTAGGGGAGGAAGAGAAGTGGGTGGGGGCATTCTGGGCATGGGAGACTTGCCAGGAACTGCAAGTGACCCAGTATTGCTAATGTTACAGTACATGTGGGGTGAGCAGTGTTAGCAGTGAAGAGTAAAACCATGGTCATGGACAGGAGGACACTGAGTGCCTTATTCTGTTTTGGGAGCTTGGACTTGGTGATGCTGGAGTCATGAGAGGACCACTGGAAGGATTTAGGTGGGGAAGCAGGAGTATCAGATTTTCAATCTAGAAATAGCATTTTGCCAGCAATGGGGAGGTTGGATCTGAGGGAAAAAGCTCAGAATGTAGGAAGACCAGTCATTCTTGCTATGATTCCATGAAGAAAGAATGAAGACTCAAGCTAGCATAAAAGAAGACAGAGACCAGATTTATTAAGGGGACAGTTTTGACAGCATTTACAGGTACAACTAGATATGGAAACTCAAGGAGAAGAGGCGAGTCAGTGATGCCTCTTATGATTTTTGATTTGAGTCATTGGAATGGGACAGGCATGATGGTGGAGGGAGGGAAATTCATAAGTTCACTTTTGGCATGTGTTGGGTTTAAAGTGCCTGGAGGATATTTAAGAAGCGATGCCTTATAGGCTGATCCATGCCTTGTGCTTATCCATGCTTTGTGCTCTATACATGCTGTGTTTAGCACTCAACTAACAGTGGAAGAGGCATTTCGGTCCCAATTATACAAAGGAGGGGCTGGAATTCACAGAAGTTTTGTGACTTACTCAATATCAAAGTCAATATTTGATATGTATGATTGAAATCCAAAGATCTAGAATTTTGCAGACACTTTCATATGGATTCAAGCAGCCCAGGGACCATGGCTCTTCACTTAGGACACATATTTCATACTTTTGTCCTAGACCTAGAACCTTTAAACATTATACCTTTACCATGAGCTTATACAGTGTGAATGTTTGAAATAACACTGGAGCCCAGGGTTGCTATTTGTTAATCACATGTTGGAAAATACACTACCATTCAGTGAAATCTTATCTACATTCTAAATGACTATAATATCTATGTCAGAATTCACCAGAGTCTTGGAGAACTTTTTTCCTGAAAGATTTATAATTTGGCCACATTTGCTAAATTTCCTTTGAAGTTAAAAGTTGTTAATTTTTTTTTTTTACTTATGAATACAGTAATCTACATATTATATTGTAAAACAATATAATTCAACTTTGGACATTTTAAGTTATAGAAGGGTAAAGGGAAAACTAGTGGCTTCTAACTTAAACACAGTTTCAAGCTAAGATAAGAAATTTTGTGGGCCATTAGTTCCTTAGCTATTTTCTATAAGTGTATAAATGTACTAAACTGGTAAGATACTGAGATTTAAAGAACAGCACAGTTATCTTCAATCTTCATGCAAAAGAGCTCTCTATAATGAATGACTTGATAACACAGATTCTAAGGGAATGCTGAGAGTCATTGGGTGTTTCTTCATGGAACCCAAGCTCATTACCCTCTAAGGGTGGGATACAAAACATGGCCCAAAATCTGACTTTAGTTTTTGGCTGGAGTGCTCCCTTAGGAGACTGGTACCAGAGACTGTTTTTTTTCTATCAAGAAACATGAAAGAAAAAAGAGAGATTCAAAATATACTCTTCTAATGTTTTTTACTTGAGGAAGTAAGGCAGTGAAATGCCTTCTCTGCAGACACAGATGTACGTGGGTGAATGTAAAAGGCAGAAAAATGAAAAGAATTGAAATAACGTCCTATCTGGAGCTTTAAGTGAGCAAAACCACAAACGGAAGTTACTTCTAATTTAAGTTAGAGTTGAGTCTAACTTAATAGTAGTTACTATGATGTGGTTTTAAAGAACCTCAACTCTGTATTCAGGAAGACTACCCTGAAATTCCACCAATTAGTAGCTATGTGAGCTTGGGCATATTTCTTAACTTTTCTAGGCCTGAACTTTCTCAAGTTATAAAATGAAAATAATATTTATAGCCACTTTAATGTGTTGCTGTGCACAATAAATGTTTTCAAAGTGCGTAGCCTAATGTCTGGTCTGCTCATACTCAGCACAAGCATTTACTCTTATTCTTACCATTTGGGCACATCTAGGCAAAAGCAGCTGACAATTCATTCCAAGGTATCTTGGTTCTTTTTGTCTTGCCTTCTATTAGAAAATCACTGGTTGCCCCAAGGCTCTAGTTCAGCCCAGAGCCCTACCTCAAGAATCCTCTTCTCCACCAACAAATTGTATTTGGTAAAAGCAGAGAAAGGGACATTATGGTATGGGATAGAGTCAGAGTGGGACAACCTGTGGATCTGGAACTTCTTCAAGTCTAAGTGGGGGCCCCTCCCTTCTCCACAATGGGTGGGACTTTCTTTTCTGTCATTCTTCTTTCATCTTTCTCCTACATTCTCAGTGTCTTCTCCATTCTCTCTTATTTAGTTCTATTTATTTCTTATTTCTTTTCTAGTAATAGCCTGAGCTAGTGAAAGGTGGGCTGACAATGTACTCATCCCAACTGGGCTATTAGCCCTGTGTCACAGCCATTCATTTATTTAGCTCCAGAAACCCTCAAATGGCAGAAGTGCGGATAGAAGCAATGCTTAACTGAGCTGTGCTGCATCAGTGCTGGGCTCTCACTCTGCCATCATTTTTCTGAGTTCTCCTTGCTAACCCTTTTTAGCTGTGATTTTCCTTTTGGTTCTCATCTTCATACATGGTTCTCTATTCTAGTCACTGGTGCAACTTCGTCTTGCTGAGAGCCTTCTCCAACTGCTTTCATTCTTTCTGCTTCAGAAACTGAACTCTTCCTTAGCTAGTTTAAAAATGTTTTTGCTTATTCTTCGTATAGTTATTACTATACTAAATTGGTATATTTGATTTGGTACTAAAAGTTGTATGTAGACAAACATTGAATATCTTCAAAAGTTATATTGATGAATACTTTTTCTACTTTTTACAACCGAGCTTCCCTGCAAAGGATCTGGATAATCCTGAGTTCTAACAGAGGCTTCAAACAGAACTTCCATAGTTATATCCTGGGGAAAGGATGCTTTTCTCACCACCCTGATAAACATCTTCGCTGCTCACACCTGTAGTCTTTTGTAAGAGTGTACACATTGTGTTATTTCTTAAGGAAACATTTATATGCTGATTAGACAGTGTTATCTTTCTTCTTTCTTTTAGAGGCAGAACCGTGCTATGAGCAATTCTGAAGCTCAGGCAATATTTGGGACCTCTTTAAGAAAAGGAATACAAAGTTGCAAATATAAAATTAATATTCATCTAAAATAAAAATATATGATAGCAACTTACAATTTTTAAAAGCTGACAAAACCACAATCATCATACAGTTTATAAAAAACATTGTATCCCTTAATTAATTTACCACTTGAGACACCAACATTTTTTCTACATTATTGGTTATATGCTTTTTAATTGCCTATTTATAGGGCAAAGATTTAGTAATTCTCTCTATATATATCAAGAGAAAAATAAAATCCATTCTTTCCTCTATTACAATTGATGGAATCTGTCTTTCTATTGACAATTCAAAAAAGTGTGTTCTTGCTACACTTTTTGTTATTGGTAGTGTCATGCTAAGGCACATGAGAATACATAAAATGTGGATTCACTCAGAGATGTATTTGCTGCTTGCAGCCCTATTACAAGTTTGCACCCTACAAACACAGGGATACTGATAAAGTCTATTTGGTACAATTCCCATTACAAAGAAAATAAATATAAGAATCTTTATAATGGAATAAACTGCATTAGCTAGAATATTCCTGAGAGGCAAGAGCTTCCATTTTGACTAGGTAGTAGGCAGATTTCCTGCTTACAATTTTACGTATCCAATACTTGGAAGAATTTTCTACAGACTAGCTTCTGGCTCCAGGTGTTTCAATCTTTGTTTCTCCTGCACTCCCATCTACTTTTGGAGTCAGGCAGCATAGTCCACATTCATTTGGTGAGGTTATCTTTGGGATATATGGTACCTTCATATAACGAGGCTGTTGAGTTGACACAAAGGGCAATAGGAATTTTCCTAGAAGCCATTTCTATACTAGGATGATTGAAATAGCAGCTATATAGCAAGTGACTGCACACTACATAAATACATTCTGCCAGATCCAAATGCATCCTAAACGCAACTTACTTTGACTGGATCCCAAATTACCCATGGCCACTCCAATGCCCCTGAACATGAGGGCAAGTATAACAGAAGCGGAGTCACAATGAAAAGAGAAATATGTCTTAATTAATTGCAGTTAAACTGTCTCTTGATAATTTCACAAAATTACAAAAGCATATTGCTAGAGCCCCTCTCAAGGACTGGGAAAAGCCTATGTGATTGCAGGGCCCTGACACTTAAGTTTCATGAGTGTTATGGTAAGTCCATCTCTGTCTGTTACCTGTCTGCTTGCCTTTTCCATTCTTGCTACCCTCCAGGTCTTTCTTTTTTCCTTCCTTATTTCTTCCCTCCCTTCCTCCATCCCTCCCTCCCTCGCTGACTGCCACCCTCTCTCCATTCTTCCCTCTCTTCCTTCCATCTTCCTTCTTTCACTGAAGAATGAGTAGAAGCATAGTGATTCAGAGGGGTTGCCTGAATTGACATTCAAACTGCGTTACTTTAGTCTTTGAGTGAGTTGCTTAACCTCTGTGAATTTGGATTACCTCATCTATTCAATGAGGATAATGATAGTACTAGTCACACAGGGTTGTTGAAAGAATTAAGATCATATGTAGAAATTATTTAACTGACACATACTGATTGTTCAGTCAATGTTAGCTGCTGTTCCATATATTGTGCTGTGTGGATGTATACAAAATAGAAGAGAGACCACACTCCTTGGGGATGTGAGACAAATGTAAATAAAAAATTATATAATGAATGTTTATAATTGGTAAATGCCCCTATAGCAGGTGATGAATGTCCCAGCAAGATAAGGTTGTGTGTTATGCCGAAGAAGTGATTGAATCATGGGTTGAATGGATGGAGAACATTCAGAGAAGAGGTGGGAGCTAAACCAAACCTTAAAAGCGATCGGATTTAGATAAAAAGGAGGAGGATGAAGAAAATATATCTGTTGGGGGCTGATACAAGGAAAGGAAAGGCATGGAAGCTAGAAAATGTGTGGCTACTTATACTAAAATAGTAATTTTTGAACTATATTTCCTTAGAACATAATAAACTAGACCATGGATTTAATCCATTCAAATTAATTTATGACTCTCTTTGTATAATTTCTTTCCACCCATCAAATTAAGTCAGTGAATAAAATGTTCTCAACTTAGAAGTTTTTTATTTATTTATTTATTTATTTATTTATTTATTTATTTATTATTATTATACTTTAAGTTGTAGGGTACATGTGCATAACGTGCAGGTTTGTTACATATGTATACTTGTGCCATGTTGCTGTGCTGCACCCATCAACTTGTCATTTACATCAGGTATAACTCCCAATGCAATCCCTCCCCCCTCCCCCCTCCCCATGATAGGCCCCGGTGTGTGATGTTCCCCTTCCTGAGTCCGAGTGATCTCATTGTTCAGTTCCCACCTATGAGTGAGAACATGCGGTGTTTGGTTTTCTGTTCTTGTGATAGTTTGCTAAGAATGATGGATTCCAGCTGCATCCAAGTCCCTACAAAGGACTCAAACTCATCCTTTTTTATGGCTGCATAGTATTCCATGGTGTATATGTGCCACATTTTCTTAATCCAATCTGTCACTGATGGACATTTGGGTTGATTCCAAGTCTTTGCTATTGTGATTAGTGCTGCAATAAACATACATATGCATGTGTCTTTATAGCAGCATAATTTATAATCCTTTGGGTATATACCCAGTAATGGGATGGCTAGGTCATACGGTACATCTAGTTCTAGATCCTTGAGGAATCGCCATACTGTTTTCCATAATGGTTGAACTAGTTTACAGTCCCACCAACAGTGTAAAAGTGTTCCTATTTCTCCACATCCTCTCCAGCACCTGTTGTTTCCTGACTTTTTAATGATTGCCATTCTAACTGGTGTGAGATGGTATCTCATTGTGGTTTTGATTTGCATTTCTCTGATGGCCAGTGATGATGAGCATTTTTTCATGTGTCTGTTGGCTGTATGCATGTCTTCTTTTGAGAAATGTCTGTTCATATCCTTTGCCCACTTTTTGATGGGATTGTTTGTTTTTTTCTTGTAAATTTGTTTGAGTTCTTTGTAGGTTCTGGATATTAGCCCTTTGTCAGATGAGTAGATTGCAAAAATTTTCTCCCATTCTGTAGGTTGCCTGTTCACTCTGATGGTAGTTTCTTTTGCTGTGCAGAAGCTCTTTAGTTTAATGAGATCGCATTTGTCAATTTTGGCTTTTGCTGCTGTTGCTTTTGGTGTTTTAGACATGAAGTCTTTGCCCATGCCTATGTCCTGAATGGTACTACCTAGGTTTTCCTCTGGGATTTTTATGGTATTAGGTCTAACATTTAAGTCTCTAATCCATCTTGAATTAATTTTCGTATAAGGAGTAAGGAAAGGATCCAGTTTCAGCTTTCTACTTATGGCTAGCCAATTTTCCCAGCACCATTTATTAAATAGGGAATCCTTTCCCCATTTCTTGTTTCTCTCAGGTTTGTCAAAGATCAGATGGCTGTAGATGTGTGGTATTATTTCTGAGGACTCTGTTCTGTTCCATTGGTCTATATCTCTGTTTTGGTACCAGTACCATGCTGTTTTGGTTACTGTAGCCTTGTAGTATAGTTTGAAGTCAGGTAGCGTGATGCCTCCAGCTTTGTTCTTTTGACTTAGGATTGTCTTGGAGATGCGGGCTCTTTTTTGGTTCCATATGAACTTTAAAGCAGTTTTTTCCAATTCTGTGAAGAAACTCATTGGTAGCTTGATGGGGATGGCATTGAATCTATAAATTACCTTGGGCAGTATGGCCATTTTCACGATATTGATTCTTCCTATCCATGAGCATGGTATATTCTTCCATTTGTTTGTGTCCTCTTTGATTTCACTGAGCAGTGGTTTGTAGTTCTCCTTGAAGAGGTCCTTTATATCCCTTGTAAGTTGGATTCCTAGGTATTTGATTCTCTTTGAAGCAATTGTGAATAGAAGTTCATTCCTGATTTGGCTCTCTGTTTGTCTGTCACTGGTGTATAAGAATGCTTGTGATTTTTGCACATTAATTTTGTATCCTGAGACTTTGCTGAAGTTGCTTATCAGCTTAAGGAGATTTTGGGCTGAGACAATGGGGTTTTCTAAATATACAATCATGTCATCTGCAAAGAGGGACAATTTGACTTCTTCTTTTCCTAACTGAATACCCTTGATTTCTTTCTCTTGCCTGATTGCCCTAGCCAGAACTTCCAACACTATGTTGAATAGGAGTGGTGAGAGAGGGCATCCCTGTCTTGTGCCAGTTTTCAAAGGGAATTTTTCCAGTTTTTGCCCATTCAGTATGATATTGGCTGTGGGTTTGTCATAAATAGCTCTTATTATTTTGAGGTACGTTCCATCAATACCGAATTTATTGAGCGTTTTTAGCATGAAGGGCTGTTGAATTTTGTCAAAAGCCTTTTCTGCATCAATTGAGATAATCATGTGGTTCTTGTCTTTGGTTCTGTTTATATGCTGGATTATGTTTATTGATTTGCGAATGTTGAACCAGCCTTGCATCCCAGGGATGAAGCCCACTTGATCATGGTGGAGAAGCTTTTTGATGTGTTGCTGAATCCGGTTTGCCAGTATTTTATTGAGGATTTTTGCATCGATGTTCATCAGGGATATTGGTCTAAAATTCTCTTTTTTTGTTGTGTCTCTGCCAGGCTTTGGTATCAGGATGATGTTGGCCTCATAAAATGAGTTAGGGAGGATTCCCTCTTTTTCTATTGATTGGAATAGTTTCAGAAGGAATGGTACCAACTCCTCCTTGTACCTCTGGTAGAATTCAGCTGTGAATCCATCTGGTCCTGGACTTTTTTTGGTTGGTAGGCTATTAATTATTGCCTCAATTTCAGAGCCTGCTATTGGTCTATTCAGGGATTCAACTTCTTCCTGGTTTAGTCTTGGAAGAGTGTAAGTGTCCAGGAAATTATCCATTTCTTCTAGATTTTCCAGTTTATTTGCGTAGAGGTGTTTATAGTATTCTCTGATGGTAGTTTGTATTTCTGTGGGGTCGGTGGTGATATCCCCTTTATCATTTTTAATTGCGTCGATTTGATTCTTCTCTCTTTTCTTCTTTATTAGTCTTGCTAGTGGTCTGTCAATTTTGTTGATCTTTTCAAAAAACCAACTCCTGGATTCATTGATTTTTTGGAGGGTTTTTTGTGTCTCTATCTCCTTCAGTTCTGTTCTGATCTTAGTTATTTCTTGTCTTCTGCTAGCTTTCGAATGTGTTTGCTCTTGCTTCTCTAGTTCTTTTAATTGCGATGTTAGGGTGTCAATTTTAGATCTTTCCTGCTTTCTCTTGTGGGCATTTAGTGCTATAAATTTCCCTCTACACACTGCTTTAAATGTGTCCCAGAGATTCTGGTATGTTGTATCTTTGTTCTCATTGGTTTCAAAGAACATCTTTATTTCTGCCTTCATTTCGTTATGTACCCAGTAGTCATTCAGGAGCAGGTTGTTTAGTTTCCATGTAGTTGAGCGGTTTTGATTGAGTTTCTTAGTCCTGAGTTCTAGTTTGATTGCACTGTGGTCTGAGAGACAGTTTGTTATAATTTCTGTTCTTGTACATTTGCTGAGGAGTGCTTTACTTCCAATTACGTGGTCAATTTTGGAGTAAGTATGATGTGGTGCTGAGAAGAATGTATATTCTCTTGATTTGGGGTGGAGAGTTCTATAGATGTCTATTAGGTCTGCTTGCTGCAGAGATGAGTTCAATTCCTGGATATCCTTGTTAACTTTCTGTCTCGTTGCTCTGTCTAATGTTGACAGTGGAGTGTTGAAGTCTCCCATTATTATTGTATGGGAGTCTAAGTCTCTTTGTAAGTCTCTAAGGACTTGCTTGATGAATCTGGGTGCTCCTGTATTGGGTGCATATATATTTAGGATAGTTAGCTCTTCCTGTTGAATTGATCCCTTTACCATTATGTAATGGCCTTCTTTGTCTCTTTTGATCTTTGATGGCTTAAAGTCTGTTTTATCAGAGACTAGGATTGCAACCCCTGCTTTTTTTTGTTCTCCATTTGCTTGGTAAATCTTCCTCCATCCCTTTATTTTGAGCCTATGTATGTCTCTGCGTGTGAGATGGGTCTCCTGAATACAGCAGACTGATGGGTCTTGACTCTTTATCCAGTTTGCCAGTCTGTGTCTTTTAATTGGAGCATTTAGTCCATTTACATTTAAGGTTAAGATTGTTATGTGTGAACTTGATCCTGCCATTATGATATTAACTGGTTATTTTGCTCGTTAGTTGATGCAGTTTCTTCCTAGCCTCAATGGTCTTTACATTTTGGCATGTTTTTGCAATGGCTGGTACCAGTTGTTCCTTTCCATGTTTAGTGCTTCCTTCAGGGTGTCTTGTAAGGCAGGCCTAGTGGTGACAAAATCTCTAAGCATTTGCTTATCTGTAAAGGATTTTATTTCTCCTTCACTTATGAAACTTAGTTTGGCTGGATATGAAATTCTGGGTTTAAAATTCTTTTCTTTAAGAACGTTGAATATTGGCCCCCACTCTCTTCTGGCTTGTAGAGTTTCTGCTGAGAGATCTGCTGTTAGTCTGATGGGCTTCCCTTTGTGGGTAACCTGACCTTTCTCTCTGGCTGCCCTTAAGATTTTTTCCTTCATTTCAACTTTGGTGAATCTGGCAATTATGTGTCTTGGAGTTGCTCTTCTCGAGGAGTATCTTTGTGGCATTCTCTGTATTTCCTGGATTTGAATGTTGGCCTGCCCTACTAGGTTGGGGAAGTTCTCCTGGATGATATCCTGAAGAGTGTTTTCCAACTTGGTTCCATCTTCCCCCTCACTTTCAGGCACCCCAATCAGACGTAGATTTGGTCTTTTTACATAATCCCATACTTCTTGCAGGCTTTGTTCATTTTTTTTTCTTCTTTTTTCTTTTGGTTTCTCTTCTCGCTTCATTTCATTCATTTGATCCTCAATCACTGATACTCTTTCTTCCAGTTGATCGAGTCGGTTACTGAAGCTTGTGCATTTGTCACATATTTCTCGTGTCATGGTTTTCATCTCTTTCATTTCGTTTAGGACCTTCTCTGCATTAATTACTCTATCCATCAATTCTTCCACTTTTCTTTCAAGATTTTTAGTTTCTTTGCGCTGGGTACGTAATTCCTCCTTTAGCTCTGAGAAATTTGATGGACTGAAGCCTTCTTCTCTCATCTCGTCAAAGTCATTCTCCGTCCAGCTTTGATCCGTTGCTGGCGATGAGCTGCGCTCCTTTGCCGGGGGAGAGGCGCTCTTATTTTTTGAATTTCCAGCTTTTCTGCCCTGCTTTTTCCCCATCTTTGTGGTTTAATCTGCCTCTGGTCTTTGATGATGGTGATGTACTGATGGGGTTTTGGTGTAGGTGTCCTTCCTGTTTGATAGTTTTCCTTCTAACAGTCAGGACCCTCAGCTGTAGGTCTGTTGGAGATTGCTTGAGGTCCACTCCAGACCCTGTTTGCCTGGGTATCAGCAGCAGAGGCTGCAGAAGATAGAATATTTCTGAACAGCGAGTGTACCTGTCTGATTCTTGCTTTGGAAGCTTCCTCTCAGGGGTGTACTCCTCCCTGTGAGGTGTGGGGTGTCACACTGCCCCTAGTGGGGGATGTCTCCCAGTTAGGCTACTCAGGGGTCAGGGACCCACTTGAGCAGGGAGTCTGTCCCTTCTCAGATCTCAATCTCCGTGTTGGGAGATCCACTGCTCTCTTCAAAGCTGTCAGACAGAGTCGTTTGCGTCTGCAGAGGTGTCTGCTGCGTTTGTTTAGTTTACTGTGCCCTGTCCCCAGAGGTGGAGTCTACAGAGACAGGCAGGTTTCCTTGAGCTGCTGTGAGCTCCACCCAGTTGGAGCTTCCCAGCAGCTTTGTTTACCTACTTAAGCCTCGGCAATGGCGGGCGCCCCTCCCCCAGCCTCGCTGCTTCCTTGCTGGTAGATCACAGACTGCTGCGCTAGCAATGAGGGAGGCTCCATGGGTGTGGGACCCTCCCGGCCAGGTGTGGGATATGATCTCCTGGTGTGCCTGTTTGCTTAAAGCGCAGTATTGGGGTGGGAGTTACCCGATTTTCCAGGTGTTGTGTGTCTCAGTTCCCCTCCTAGGAAAAGGGATTCCCTTCCCCCTTGCACTTCCCAGGTGAGGCAATGCCTTGCCCTGCTTCAGCTCTCGCTGGTCGGGCTACAGCAGCTGACCAGCACTGATCGTCCGGCACTCCCCAGTGAGATGAACCCAGTACCTCAGTTGAAAATGCAGAAATCACCGGTCTTCTGTGTTGCTCGCGCTGGGAGTTGGAGACTGGAGCTGCTCCTATTCGGCCATCTTGCTCCGCCCCTAGAAGTTTTATCCCAGTTAAAAAATATTAGGGGGCTGGGTCCCACTGGTCTGTTAACAAATGCTAGCATGTAATGCAACCAAATAATGTTGAGCAAATAAATATCCAAAAGAAAATTCTGTGAATGACTTTGGAGGATACCGTTGGTTGACCAGCACAACTGCCTTTCTTGATCTAGTACGAACAATAGAAAGTTAAATGTTCATATGACCAACCTCTCTTGACAAAGCTCTATAAGTAGAATTGCACTGGGGATTTTCTGGAAAGTGTTTGCTTTCCTGATGGGAATCTACAGAGTTGGTAACACAGCTTCTTTCTTTTATACTCAAACGTGGACATATTGCCTGAAGCTGGAGCTACCATCTTGAGATCAAGAAGGGACCACCAAGAGAATTGCAGAGAAACTGGCCTTGACATCACAGATCTACTGAAACAATTCTGTCAGCCACAGGGTTAGAGCAAAACACCATCTCTCTAGTTATTTATGCCCACTAACCGTTAAGGTGTAAAGTTTTGAAGCAGATAACTTTTTATGCCACTTAAGGGTTTTCATTTATATACTATACAGGAAGTCAGGGACTTTGAATCTTTTATCCAAATTATCTATGTAACCTTGGCTAAGTTATTTAACCTCCATTTTCTCATTTATAAGAAGACTATTATACCAACCTATCTTATAGGCATATCATGAGTTCTAGTAAATAACTCCAAAGTGCTTCATAAATGCTTAATGATGATAATGATCATGCCAGCAGAACCACTTTTGTAGGACACAGAAATGAGTTCTCCTGAAGAAGGTATCAACAAAACGTTGACAGGCAATAGTATTTCTTACAGGGAGGGAGTATGCATATTCCCAAGGAAACGTGATCATTTAAACCCTGCATATCTAATTGAAAACTAAATGGAGAAGATAATGGTGTCATGATTGGGTTTATTCAGAATACATTTGAAGACTCATAGGTTGAAGATGAGATTCATTTTATTTTCTTCTCAAATTATATGGCATTATATGTCATGACCAGGGAAATGTTAGCTTATTCTTCTCTATAAAACAGCTCACCTTTTAGCCTCCCTCTCTGAATTTTACTCATCTTGTTTTTTAATGATAGCAAAAATGAATTGAGATGTAAGTAGGACAAATGCATTAAAAAATCCTATAATTTCAGAAAGTGTTAAAATTATGTTCTAAGTCAACTTAAAAAGCAATTATGACTCCTGAGAGCCTGCTTTATTTTTGGTGTGAATTCTTAGGCATGGGATGTGGATTACCCAGCAGGGGCTTTGCCATGTAAATTTTCAAAAAACTGCCAAACCCCATTCTCTTCCAAAGGTGAGACATGGAATCATGCAGGTAAAATTTTTCAGTTCTCTAATTTTCTTTTGTCATGTCTCCTTTTTAAAAATAAATTGCTAGCTGTTTTGATATTCCCTTAAATATTCTCTTTAATATTCTTAAATCTGTGCCTGAGTAGAGAAGCAAAGGTATATGTTTATGTGAATCTTCAGGATTTCTCTGTCTATGCTACACGCATTCTAATGTTTTCTTGGGCTGGATAGTTCAGTTGCATAGACATGTACCTAATGAAACTGAGTATATGGTTTCATATAGTTAATGAACTAGCCAGATTTTCACAGAGAAAAATGCCCCTCATTAGGCAAAAGCTATGGCTTCAATTTGCTAATATGTTCTGTTGATTCCAAGTGAGAAAGTATACGTCCGTTGCTGAGAAGACAACTCAGGGTATTCTATGGAAGCAAGGACAGAATTAGCATCTACAGCATCACAGTTGGTTAGAAAAAGAGTGGACAATGAATAACACTCTAGTATATGTTTTAATAAATCTTACTGGTAGCTCGGATTTGGACCTTCTGTTCTCTTTTTGTCATGCTAGACAGTCCTGGATTGATCAGGACTAATAGTTTCTCTGAGACTCAATTTATCTTTATCTCTGAAGAGACAAATGCTTTGTCACAAGTTAAGTTTGAAAAGCAGGTGGCTTCTGGTGCATGCCCCCCACCCTCACTTTTTTTTTTTTTTTTTTAACGCAGGTACTGTTTTAAGGGACCTGCTAGCCTACTAGTTAGGATTCCCTTCATTTCAGCTGGCTTAACCCTACTTTTCTCCCTCTCTCTGAATACTAAAAAGCCTATATGCATTTTATTTTAACTGACAATTGAGGACTCTCCTGCAGTTATTAGTGACCAATAGTTTTATGGCTCATCAGGGTAGAACAAGTAGGAAGAGAGACTGGGACCTTTTACACAGTCTCAGACATTCCTTTAGCAGACTTAGTAGGTAGGTATATTATAGGGAATTGTTTCCCAATGGCAAGTGAAAAAAAAAAAAGTTAACTCAGTTCTATGTTTTTACTGCCAGCATTAAAAATTATTAGAATTTTACATAAAATATTGGTTTATTATTTATTTTTTTCAATGTTCAGCTAGTACTTTAGGTACTTGAAGTAACTTTGACTATTTCCCTTTTCTTTCCTAAAACACAAGTGGATGGACACACTCGCTCACTCCTTTCTCTTAACATTCATTTTTTTTTTCCTTTAGGGTGGTTTATTATATGTAATTGAGAGCCAGTGTTTCAAAATATTCATTATAGAATTTGTTATGTTTTCACTTAAAGAGTTTTCTTGTTTATAGGATTTCTGTAACAAAAGGTAATGAATGTTAGCATGTTTTGTATTAACAACTCGGTACTTCATAAAGTAATGGTGTACTTCTGTAAACCCTTTAAACTTACCCCTTAATGAGTTTCTTATTCTAATGGATCTAATTTTTGTAACACATTATGCATCTTGAATGACATATTTAATACTTATCCTCTAAAAAGTCATTGGCAAGAATCGTAAGTGTAAGTATTAAAGGTCTTTCCTAACCTATTAGAAAAAAATAAAAGGGTGGGGGAAGCAGTGCATCAATTATCATGAAAAGAGGAGCTGATAATGTCCTTTTGCAAGAAACACTTTTAAAAGATAATGAACATGAAAAATTAATTAGATTTCAAGTTGGAAGTATCTTTCTCTACTTGATGAATTTGATAGTGCTGCTATTGCTACCTTAATGTATAAAAGGAAAAATGTCAAAATTAATAAGATAGTCAAGAATAAAGAGAATAGAATGGTTATCTTTGAGGGGGCTGACTACTCACTAGAAATAATAGCTAATTGGTATAAAGCTAACTTAGGAAAAGAATCAAGCAACATTGTTTTAGACATCTTTGACTGGCATGGTTTCTAAAAACACTCTAGTTTGCAGAGATTTAAATTCATTATAATGGAAATTGGATATCTCTGGACTGAAAAATTAGTGTTTGTGTCTGGCTTCTAACTTATAAACACATCGTTGAAAGATTTTTATTTCTTGAGAGGAAGTGAGCCAGACGTTTAGGATTCTCATGCCTTTCATATTCCAATTTGTTCTTTCATAAAATTAAAAAAAAAATTGGAGTCCAAAAAAGATTTTCCAGGGGCAGATGTGTGAAGGGAACTAAATGAGAGTTTTTATTTTAACCTCCCACGTTCCTCTCCTCAGTGATTATTTGAAAACCATTTATCTCAGTGGTGATAAATAAAATCTGGAAACCTGTCATCTTGCAGCATAATTAAAAAGTTTAGAAAAATATCTGATACTTTACTCTGAAGCGCCTGGACCAAATGGTCTCTTGAGGTCCCTTCCAGTTTTCAGATTATTTTTTCCTATAAATACTTAGCTTCCAGGATTAGTATCCAAATGATTCAAAGAATTTCACTGGCTATCAATAGCCCTATGCACTGCTATAGAGTCATAATCTCTTGTTACATGTCAAAAACACAATAGATGGAATATTGGCAATATTTCCCTGACTGACTGTGTTCTGGACAAAGGAGTTAAATTAATTTATGAAAAAAGGGTTCTGTGTCAAAATTAATTTTTTAAATAGTATGAAAGAGTGTTTAGAGAAGACAGTTTGGTTTAGATCCAGTTGATAGTCTTAGAACCAAGTCTGATTGGATAGCAAGGGTAATGATATTCAAGACTAATATCCTCTGCGCTCAAGGGGAACATACTCTCTTGAATAATCTGAGGCATTATAAACTCAACTTTCTCTAAAAAGTAGACACACAAAACAAGTCAAAATTCAGAAGATTTGAGAGGCCACTTACATCATTATCAACAGGCCCTCCAGCCTGTGAGAGCACCCTTAGTCATGATGGGGTGACCACATGTGTTCTTACACTACTGCCAGACTAATCAGAATCTGTGGCTTATGTGCAGAGAGTTTGTCATCCATTTTGTTTATTTTTTAGACTACTTTGATTCTATTTTTAGATTATTGGCTTACTATATATTCTAATAAAATAATGCATGCTTCTGTTAATTATACTAAAAGAACAGAATGGTCTATAAGAAGAATCACAATAATATGGCGTAAGAACTCAACCTTTGTTGCGCTACCAGGCAACACAATGAAGGTGAACATTTGTGGCTGTTGAGTGGCTCTTTCCACACACTTTTTCACACTCATGGCTTGACACATCTGCCATTTACAATATGTGCTTTCTAAGTTGGGTCTAGTCACCAAGCAGAGAGCAGAAAGAAAAAGTCAAGGATCACGCCTGGTCAAAGTTGAACACTACTTTTTCTCCTCACTATCTGTTGAAGAGAACTTAGTCACATAGACAAGCATGGGTATGAGAGAGGGTGGAAAACAATATAGCCGTGACTGTAGGCAGGAAGGAAGAAAGGACTTTGGCAGACAGCTTGAAATTCCATATGTTGCTTGTCAAAAAACATGGTGGAGTAAAGTATTAGGTGGGTGCCAAAGTAACTGGTTTTTGCCATTAAAAGTAATTAAAAGTAATGGCAAAAACTGCAATTACTTTTGTACCTGCCTAATACAAAGAAAAAAAAAATCACCCTAAATTCTATCATCTAAAAATTATTTGAGGAACATCATTCTGTTCATTCTGTGTATCTTTTCTAGACATATAGAGAGTGAATGGATAAACAATTGAATTTAGAAGTGAAAAATAATGCTGAAATAGTGCAATCATTCTCTGCATAAACATACTACATTTAATTTCATTTAGATTAAAGCTTATTTAAACTTAGTTAAATTTTAGAAGAAAAAGAAACTGAAGTGACATTTAAAGGATTGCCAATGTTTCTTCATCAATAAGAAATGGTAATTTTCATGTCATCCCACTAAGGACATAAAGACTTTTTACAAGATTGAAGTCAAAAAATTTCTAATTACATATTTCTTCTTTAAATCGTATTTATAGGCAACTTGCTAGGATGATAAGGACTCTTCTACTTTTCACTTTTCCTCCCCTCCCTTTACATCCTGATTTTTGTTTCAAATTACTTTTTTTTGGTCAGCATTGTAGCATTACATTTTGTTCTGCAAACATAATTCCCTCTGTTGATCATTATGAGTTCTCTATTTAAATGGAAGCTCTGCTCAGTGCTAGTCCTTTTACCATAACTTTTCCATTACTGAGTTTACTTTTTAATTTATCACTTGGTTGGTTGGATTTTATTGTCATGTAGTTAAAATTTTTTTTTATTAATTTATTTTTTTAGCAAGGGGATTATAAGTTCTTCCTTCTTAGTGTTCTTTCATATTTGAAAATGCCAGCCTATTGCCTTTATGCTTGCAACACTTGACTGGGTGTACTATTCTTGGTTACACAGGCTGCCCTTTAGTATGTTACAGACATTGTTCTGTTGACTTCTGGAATGAAATATTGCTGTGGAAAAGCATGAGGCCAATCTGAATTTTCGTACTGTGGGTAATTTTCCTATCTAGATTCCTGCATGATATTTTTCTTTATTTTTAAAGGTTGATGATTTAACTTGGATATGTTTTGCTATTGATCATAATCATAGCCAAATTGCTATGTCTAGGTCCTATTCTAAGAATTTCATGTATATTAATATTTTTAATCCTGCAGACCATTTTATTGAGGTAGCAGGTAATGTTATTCATATTTATCTGACAAATAAAGTAATGCACATTTAAGTGAAGAACCTTAATTATGGTGACAGGGCCAGGATTTAGTCCCAAGTCTTACAGCTCCACAGTGTGGCCATAATCACTGTACTTCCTGTCTCAGTAGTGTCATACTGCATCACATCGATGATCTGTACAATGTTTCTTGGTGTCCAGCCATCCTATTGTTACCTGGAGATTCAGTTCTTTGTATAGTCTTATGAAATTTTCCTGAGTTTTATCTCTGAATATTTTTTCTATTTCATATATATTCAGTTCTCTATAGCAGGGGTTGGCAAACCAGAGCCCAGGGGCCAAATCTAGCCTTCTGCGTGTTTTTGTTTACTAAAGTTTTATTGGAACACAGTCATGCTAATTCGTTTACACATTGCTTTCTGGATACATCATCAGAGTTTTATAGCTGTGACAGACAAAAACTCATGGACTGCACGGTTTAAAATATTTACTATTAGATCCTTTACAGAAAAGTCTGAAGACTCCCATTTCAAGTGATTGATTGTTAATCATGTGCATTCTTTTGTTCCTGTTTCAAACGTATTTAGTGTATTGCCTTTCATTTCATTTTGTTGTTGCTATTTATCACTTTAGTTTGGGCAGTTGTTTTACAGATGTTGTGTTCTTATTAATTTTTAAATAATGCATATTCTAACTGCTTTCATTTGTAGTACTGTGATTTTTCTTCTATACTGACAGTCTGAGTTTTTACTTTCTCTTTGCATACTATGGTCTCTTCTTTTTCTCTACCTCTTTCTTTCTTTCCTTTTGATTATAGTCTGCAAAGTTTCCATGTTCTTCCTTTCTATCTTGCTCCTTTTTAACCTGAGTGGCTCTACCCAGGTCTCTTATTTACCTGTTTTCTCTTTTTCAGAACCACCTCGCCTTCCTTCCCTCAGCTACAGTTTGTGCCTGAGCGTTGCCTTCTGCACATTCCTTGTGGTCTGAGGATATGGAGGTGGGACAGATGGAGAGCTCTTCTAGCACCAAATGCAGCCCTAACTGGGCTCTTTCCGTTTTTTAAAAATTATTATTTAAATGTTCTGTTTGAAATCCCTCTCTGTCCAGAGCAGGATGCATTCCCTTTTGTGGGCTTCACCGTGTTTCCTCCAGCTCAGCCCATCAGTTCTGTAATAATGCTCTCTCTAACTTTGCTCTCCCTGATAATGCTCTCCTTAACTTTAGTGGGAGGTAATGGGTTCCATGGGCCTACTCTCCATCAGGAAGCTTTTCTTCAAACTAGAGGACATTAATGGAACTCTTCCAACTGTTGGTGACTTACCTTTATTCAGAACTACTTGGAGGTATGGGTGAGATTAAGAGCTCATTATCTAATTTCCCAAGTAAGGTACTACAAACAATGCTTTAATGATCAAGTAGTGCTCTGAAATCTAACCATGAATTTTCATTATAACTGCAAGCAAATGGCTCTGACCTGTAATTTTGAATTCTCTCTTTGGTTTGCAAACAATTTCCTCTAGAGTTCATTGCTTTCTACTTCACAGAGATCTTGGTTATAAACACAGATCTAAGAAAAAAGAAACAAAACAAAAGACCCTCTTTGAAATGAATGTCTCATGTAGCATTTAAGACAGCTGCTTACCCTATTTCAACCCTGGAGATCCTAGAGGAAATGAGGGACTAGCCGACTATCAAAAAATAACAAACACCAAAAAGTTTTGACAACTTGACTATATTTACCACAGCTGTTCACTTCATTTTTAAAAAATTACTGAGAAATATTAATAGCAGTTATTAAATACCTGTTTGAGGAGTTGCAGTGTTTATGTGGCTGTTCTTTCTCTTTCTCTGCCCCACCCCAGGGAGAAGAGATATTGTATAATAAATTCCATTGATGTCTCTCCCTCCTGGGAACTCATGATTATACTATCTGTTAGTGTCACCAATGAAACCGAAGTGAATGAAACATACGCATGAGTTACTTGCTTATTCCCAAACTCCTTATAGTCAGTTGTTTTACAGGAGGAACTGGGGCAATTGGGAATGCTGCTTTCAACAAAATCAATTTTCAGTACCCTTGCACGTGAATATTCTGGTCTTCTGATTGAGTATTTGGAGATCATAGATGCGACTTGTGAGCCAATGTCAACTTCTTGTGTGCACCATTCAACAATGTTGGTGTTCACTTCTGCCAGTTCAGCTCAGAGCCAGCCTCAGAATGTTTTCTCTCATGGTACTCCGGGGAACTGCTGCCAGTCCCTAAGTGTCAGTGAATGAGCTGTAACTCATCTGCCATCTTTGATAAGGGTCAAACACTAATTTGAAAAATTAAAATGTATTAAATTAACATTAAAGTCCCCTTTTTTTCTCTTAATTCTTAAGCCTTTGTAGAATCATGGAATGTCAGGCGTTCTGAGAACACATTTTGATTGCATCATAGAAATACAGGAGTCATGTGAATATTCAGTTACTCATTCATGCATTCATTTTATCCAGAAATATACCTTGAGTGTCTACAAAGTGCTGAGAAGTGTGATTACTGCTGGGTAGACACCGTCTCTCTTTTAAGGTTCTGAGTCCAGTGAGAGCCTGTGAGAAAGTTGTCAGGACTCCAGCTGAGGCATGTAGCATCCTCATGTAATGAGGGAGTCATTGATTGTGCCTGGGAGTGTTGAGGGTGGAAGAGTCACGCAGACCCAGGTTCCCTTGAACTAGGTCCTGAATCAGGTGTGGTATTGTCATTTGAATTGTGATTTAAAGATAACTTTAATATCTATTATCTCCTCTTAGTACTACTAATTAAAATTCATCATCAAAAGTAATAGCAAGAGAGTAGTTGAAGATAATTGTCTTTTGGGACTTTCTGCAGTTATAAAGCTTTACTTAGAATCCTCCAGATAACTTGCCTCCTCTACCTACAGCTGCCTTACTTACTCTCGCTGCGCAAGGTGCAGAAGCACAGACCTCTCTCTCTCTCAATTCTGTGGATTTTTCATGTCTGTTTTCCTGTGGTTGTCCAATGAATGCAAGCAGACACTTCTTCAGACTAGCTCAGGGGTTTTCACACATTTTTGTTTCAACAAACACCCATAATAAAAAATATATTTTAAATTTCACAATCTTCCTCCCACCTCTCTGCCCCAAAGATACCAAAGTCCATAGATACTGAAGTCTCTTATATAAAATGGAATAATATTTTCAGATAACCTATGCACATCTTCTCATACACTTTAAATCATCTCTAGATTACTTATAATACCTAATATAAATGCAACATAAATGGTTATTATACAGTATTTCAAATTATTTTTGTTGACACATAAGAGATGTACATATTTTGGGGGTACAAGTGGTAATTTGACATATATAATGTGTGAAGATGAAATTAGGGCACTTTGGATATCCATCTCCTTAAATATTTATCTTTTCTTTATGCTAGGAACACTTGAATTATTTTCTTCTAGCTATTTTGGAATGTACAATAGATTAATGTCAACTATAGTGACTCTGCTGATATATCAAACATTAGGTCTTATTTCATCTATCTAACTATTTACTTGTCCACATTATGTATTTTTTAAAAAGTTATAATATTTTTAATTGTACTGTGATTTTTATATTGTGTTCTTTTCCAAATATTTTCTGTTTGTGGTTGGCTGAATCCATGGATGTGGAACTTGTGGGTATGAAGAGCTAACTGTATGTATAAAATTAAAGCAAAATTTTCAGGAAACAATAATTATCAAGGTGCATTACATTTTAATCATTTCTATTCTTAAAATGTTGATCATAATAAAAAGTTTGATTTTATAATATACTTTGAGTAATTCAAAATTTCAATAATGTCAGTTTAGAAGATGTGTGTTCATAAATAAAGCTATTTTCATTATAACTAAAAATCAATAATATTTAGGAAAGCAAATTCAGTGGAGAATGTAAATCACAAGGTACCTTTTAAAACCAAATAGAATTTGAGAATTACCAGTCTGCTTACCAGGAATTGTTTTGCTCCTCTTGAAAAATGATATCTTGAATTTGCTTATGTTTCTCTCTTTGTGTTACTACAAAGCTCGGTGTCAAATTTGGACATCATAGCATGCATTTTTAATATTTATTTCACCTCTGACTTCATTCCCTTTTTTTTTTCTTTTTTTTCCTGGAGTTCTGAAGTTGCCTAAAAAGGAACCCTAGTGTGTTGTTTGTATTTTATAAAGTACATTTACAGCTTTTGGATCAAGATGTAAGTAAATAAAATCGATATTGCTATTGCTACTATCAGTGCAGACAAGTGAGCACTGAAAATCTCTGAATTCTGTATTGTGCTTTGAATTGCTTTGTCTGCATTACACAGAACACTCCTCGCTTTTAATATGTTCTTGCCATCATTCCATTGTTACTAGTTCAGGCTCATGCACTAGAAATTCTTTAGTTACAGTGTGAACAGAAACTCATGAAAATGGCATCGAGAGCTTGGAAATATTTGCACCTGTCTCCCTAGCTAATGCTGTAGAGAGATAGCTCCATATTTCAACATGTTCCTATGGAACATTGTGTTCCAATTACCTTCTATTGTAATTCACAGGTTGTTATGGTAGAGATTTTGACAAGAACAAAAAGTCTCTGGTGAAAATTTGATGCTTTTATACAGTTTTAAAAAACCCTAAGCATGTTAATTACTTCAACGATGACATGTCAAGTACATCCCTGAAAAGGGGGCTTGGTGCTTTGGAACACGGGTGATGCTGTGACTACCCAATGGAAGGGCAGATATTTGCCTACACGCAATTACCTATGGTAATTGTGTCCCGAGTGAAAACAGGCTATATGCAGCCTAGTGGAATAATTATCAAAGTCAGAGGAAGCATATGAACAGCAAGATACTGGCTCAGAATAATTCACAGGCAGGAATAGACACCAGCCTGTCTGGGAGTCTATAGGTCTTCTGTGTTTCACCTATGTTAGTTTCCAAACACGTCACAGATGTCTCCCAAATGAACAGGTAGCTAAAACCAAAATGTTATATCGGGTATGTTGAGTTTTATACATTGTATGATTCTCATCATATGAGTGAACATCTGTACTGGTTTCATATTTTTTAAGCAAATTTTATAGGTCTTAAAGTGTGAGTACTGATCAATAATTCAAAAACAAATACTGAATTCTGATGCCCAATATTGTGTTGATTAAGAATTTGTTCGAAAATACATCAGTGGTTCACGGATTTCCCAGCAGATTATTGACTCTTGGGTCAAATCATGCAAATACGATGCTTTGTTAAAGATCAAAGAAAATCTGGAAAATATATTAATACCTGTGCAGCTTATCTTATGCCACTGTTACTATTGTTACTGTCATGAGCTTTTCTTCAAAAGGTGGGGAGAAAAGTTCCAGCAACAGTAACAGAGAGATGAAGATTTACTTCTCTGCATTCTCTTTCTGCTCCTTTGTTAAAAGCCTCGTAGTTCTCAATTGAGGTTTGCTGATCTTGTTCATTTTCTCTGCTTCTTCCATGCCTAGAAAGGAGTTACTGGAAAAAAAATCTTAACAAATGTTTATTGGCTATTTTCTGTGTGCTAGCCACTGTGCTCCCTAACCTTTGGGATGGAGCAATGAACAAGCCACCCCGTCATGTCCTTCCTGGGGCTTGAGAGTCCAAGACGGGCTAGCCATTAAATAGAGACTTATAAAGGGGATTTGTGCTTCAGAAATTTATAATCTAAACTTTATTCTTCAACCCCAAGACACTGGAATGCTGCAGTTTTCTGTTTTGTAAGTAGATATTTTCTAGGGGTTTCAGTTTCTGATGAGTGGCATTTCAATTTCAAGACTTACAGAAATGTTTTAAACAGATGCTCGAGTAGTCTCCTGAAGAATCTGCAGGGAGCCCCCTCTAATGTATGCCACATATACATTCATATTTTCCTTCCAAATTCCTTAGGAACTTTAGTCAGATTTTTTTTTTCGATATCTGAAAAGAAAATGAGGGTTGGTTAATTAGAATTCCACATAAAACCCCCACAGAGACCATGATGACAGTATTGTCTGCTTTTTGTTTCGGCCCAGTGGCTGATGGTCAAATAAAGTTTCTTCAACAAAGTTTCTCATATGTCCTGGATGCCTGGATGTCTTGGCCTTTTTTTTTTTTCTTGTAGAATACACCACCATAGGAGTAGGAATAGACATTAAAACCTGAGAACGGTCTTGCTGGATTATTGCACATAAAAAGAAAAAAGGAGCACGCATGTTTTTACAAAAGAATAATTTTCCTTCAGCTAAGGATACACAATGAGCTGATTTACTTTTAATGAGTTATAATCTGTCATTGTCCGTTCTTACACTTATATTTTCCAAATCAGCACTCCATTGTCTGCATAAGACTGGAATACTTTTCATATATTTTTAGAGACTTATTTTTCAGAGGGCTTCTTTTGTTTTGGAACACCTCTTTGTACTTTTTTTCACACATGTAGTTACTTTTTAGGAGTCTCAAAGCAGCTATGACTTTAACTACCTACAGTTTTTAATCAGGAAACTCAGGGTCTCAAAATAATATTTTCTTGGTGAGCTGAGTTTATGCTGCAGTTTTATGAGTTATAGTACATTTGGTATATTAAGAACAGTTTCTTATACACCCCGGTACTTTAAAGATATGTGGTACTATATAGCAATTAACAGAATTTAAAGCTCAATATTTTAATCAGATATTTATTTTTTGTGGTATTCTATGTGCTAAAAATTGCAAGAAAGCAATAATGCCATAACATCCTCTTTGCCTTTATTATGCATATTTTTGCCCACAGATCTAATAAAATGTGTTTTTTAAATATATATGTATATGTGTACATGTGTATTTATAGTACCTATATATACCTTTCATACATATACAGAAATTTATATAAAGTTTCCTCTCCTTTAACATGTTTATTAAGAAGAATTAGTAATACTATTAAAGCAACCAGGCATTTTAATCACATATGAAATCTCAGGCACTCCTAAAATTGAAGAGCTAAGGAAAATACTGTTTTCTTGTGGCTAACATTGTTGATGCTATTAAATAAAGAGGGACAAAACATCAATAGTTGGTCTGAAGAAGCTGGACAACATTTGGTTCAGAGGTAGATGACAACAGAAGTTTATTGTAGAAATCAGAACAGTTCAAATCAAGCCTTTTGTTTATACATGTTTGAGGTAGTGTTCATAATTTTAAGAAATGATTATAAGTAATAGAAACTTACGGGGGCAGAAGGTCAAACTTTTGCCTATTTATTGATGCCAGATTTCTTTTTGGATTTTGCCACATATATCTGTAAAATGGAAGATAAAGTCTGAAAAGGTAGGGAAGAGTAGGGACTATGGGATGACGGACTAGGAATATGAGCTGTAAATTCTAGTCTTAACTCTGTCATCCAGTAATTTTGTGAACTGAAGCCCCTTGGCCTTTCTCCTCTGTAACTTAAGAACAATTGGGCCCAAAGACACTTTTCTTCAGGTTATTTTAGACACAATTGCCTTGCCCAGGGTCCCTCTGGCTATAGTTTCCTTCTTGATGGAGCGCTAGAGAGCCATTGAAGATAGCACAGTAGAAACAAGATGATTTATATTTCCAGGTTCTTTGTAAATCCACCAAGATTCGATATGTCTGTTCTTGGCCTTGAGAAGTCAGGCTTATTTTGTCCAAAAAACAAACAGACACAAAGCACTTTTCTAAGATGTGGAGTGACACTTGGGTCTTCTATAGGGCACTTTAGATTTCTCAGTTGAAGTTAAACATTGTCAGGTTAAGTCCTTGCTATACCAGGTGTAATTGCCTAGTTCACTTTTCCTGGGCCAAAAGTAGTCGTGAAGACCCTGAAACCCAGCAATTTGAGGTCAAGGTTGGCATTGGTCTGAAAAAACATCCTTGCCTCGGGAGACCTGTGCACAGAGACAGTACTGGCTTCCCAATCAAGGAAGGCCGTGGAGGGTGTGTGTGGGTGGGAGCTGGGGATTTTGTTGATTCTGGCCCCATTTGAGAGAGAAATCCTGATTTATATTTGAAAGCTGTGGTTTTAGAATCATCAGAGGCGACATGAAACTAATAAAACTGGGACAGAAAAGATGTGTAATAAATAAGGGAATAAAAGAATAAAGAAATGAAAAATCCAAAAGTCTTCCAACTTCATCTTATGGATAAAATTATCTTTGACCACACGGATATTTCTCAGAGGTTGATTATGCAACTGAACTTCCTTTGAAACAGAAAAATTTGTTACGTACGTGCTAAAGAATGACTTTAAAATGATATTGCCATCAGAGCTTAAATAAATCAAAATATGGTGACTCTCTGAGATAAAATTTATTCTCTACCAGGTACTGGCCTAATTGAGAAAACTGGCTTTTTCTGTTTTGTAGAAAAATGGGAATTAAACAATACTAAATCTTTAAACTCCCCTTTCTATTAATGAGCAGACTCCTCATCAGGATGGACTGCCGTTCCCCAAAGAGATTGAGGAACAGAAAACGTTTGCTGAATTTATTGTATGTGGATAAGAAAATAATCACTCAAGGGATATGCATAATAACAGCCAGCTCAAATTTACTTTTGTTCTCTCTAGTTTTGTACCTGCTCCTCCCTGAACAGGGACCCAGGGCCACAAGAGGAAATCTTTTGGGATCAGAAGCAAAGTGAGAATTTGATGCTTGAAAAAGATCAAATTCTTAATGAGCTTTATCAAACTTATTTACAAGAAACATGAACTGTGGTTCTTGGTGAGAAACTGTGAGTTGGCTAAAGGATGCATTTGTTGAGGAAGTAACTCATAGAAACCAAAGCAGATTTTATTTCCAGAAAGTGTGGTTTGGGATGGAGGTATGATCACATAAATGGACTTTCCAGAATTACCAAGGAGTGGGGAAACACCCTGGCTCTGGCAGCTGGGCCTTCTCTGGCATAGAATAGTGGTGTCCAACCTTTTTGGCACTAGGCACTGGTTTTGTAGAAGACAGTTTTTTCCATGGACCTGGGTGAGGGATGGTTTTGGGATGTTTCAAGCACATTGCATTTATTGTGCACTTTATTTCTGTTATTACTACATTGTAATATATAATGAAATAATTATACAACTCACCATAATTTAGAATCCCTGGGAGCCCTGAGCTCATTTACCTGCCACTAGACAGTCCCATCTGGGAATGATGGGAGGCAGTGACAGATTATCAGGCATTAGATTCTCATAGGGAATGTGCAACCTAGATCCCTAGTATGCACAGTTCGCAATAGGGTTTGTGCTTCTAAGAGCATCTAATGCTGTCGCTTATCTGACAGGAGGCAGAACTCAGGCAGTAATGTGAGAGATGGGGAGTGCCTGTAAATACAGATGAAGCATTGTTCACTTGCCAATACTGGTTCATGGCCCGGGTGTTGGGGACTCCTGGCCTAGAAGATATTTTGTCCCTTATTGGGATCCCTACCTTCTACCTTCAAATATTTCCCTAATCTTTAGTTATCTGTATCATTATTAATTATTTCATCAAATTAAACTATGCGCTCTAATTGGCCAAGCTCTGTATCAAGCCTTCAATGTTTTAGGTTTGTCGAGCATCTTACAACCAGTGTGGGGTAAACTGAAATGGTTCACTAAGCAATCCTCTGAAGAATACAATTCTTATAGCCCTCAATCTGTTTAATTCAATGTAAAACCCCTAGGTTTTCCTCAATGTGATTTAAAATTGTCCTGAATTCTTCAGGCAATTAATTCAACCCTTTGTTTTTCTTTTAACATTAAAAAAATCAGGAAACTACAACAAAGGGGAAAGAATAGTCCAATGACTATCTGTTTTTCTTTTGCCTAGATTAATTCATAGTTATCTTTAATCAAATTTTAATATACCTTTTCCATCTTTATATAAATGCATGTATTTTTTGATTAATTACTTGAAAATAAATTATAGATATTATGACATTTCACTCATAAATCCTTAGCACTGATCTTCTAAGAATAAATATGTTTTCCTGTTTACCACATATCATTATCACACCCAAGTAATTTAAAAAGACTCGCATGCTATTAATTAACATACAGCTCATTTTCAAATTTTACTAGTTGTCTTAAAATGCCATTTATAGCTATTTTATTATAATTCCAGGATCCAATCAAGTTTTAATTTTGCATTTAGTATTTTTTAAATTTAAATAATTTCTCCTAATCTTTTTCATTTGTTTACTTTCTGTGTCAGACTTTTTTCAAAAATCTAGGCCAGTTGTAGAATGTTGTTTATTTTGGATTTGTCTGATTGTTTGCTCTCGATTAGAATCAAGTTAGACCTTTGTTTGGCAGGGATGTTGCAAAAATGACTGTGGTATAGAAGTTAGTGTCCAAAAAAGTTTCACTCCTCTTCTCCCCTTTTCTTCCCCAACATTCCTTAGTGGAGCATATTTCCTACCCAAGTCTTTGAGCTTGACTTGCTAAGGCCAATGGGAACTTAGTCAAACTTAGTAGAGCAATTAGGATTATCCTCTGTGCTCCTGCCATTACATAAGAGGAACAATTTCTGGCTCTCAGAAAATTGAGTGATATATAGACTCAATCTGAATTGAAAACTCATCTTGCTGCCAAGCCTTGCCTAGATCAGCAGAACCCCAGCCAACCTACAGATGTGAAAGCAAAAAGTAAATGTTTATTTGTTGGATGCCACTGAGATTTTATGGTTAAATGTTAACAGTAAAATAGCAATCCTGAGATGTGAGATAGCAATCATGTCTATTTCTTTTTTTATTGTGCTAAAAAACACACATGAGCTCTACCCTCTTGACTTTTTAAGCATGTAGTACAAATATTTAGTTAGATGCACATTGTTGTACATCAGATCTTAAGAACTTTCTTTTCTTTCATAAGTAAAACTCTACATCTATTGAATAGTTCCCCTTCCCCCGTCTCCTGGCAATCACCATTTTACTTTCTTCTCCTGTGAATCTGACTACAGATACCTTACATAAGAAAATCATGCAATATTTTTCCTTTTGTAACTGACTTATTTCACTTAGCATAATGCTCTCAAGGTTAATCCACATGGTAGCATATACAATAATTTCATTCTTTTTTAAGGTTGAGTAGTATTTCATTGCATGCATGTATCACATTTGCTTTCTCCAGTCTTCTTTGGTTGATATTTAGGTTGTTTCCATCTCTTGGCTATCATGAATAAAGCTTCAATGAACATGACAGTGCATATGCCTCCTCAAGATCCTGATTTTAATTCTTTTGGATTAATACCCAGAAGTGGTACTGTTGGAACACATGGTAGTTGCATTTTTAATTTTTTTGAGGAACCTCCATACTATTTTCCATAGCAGTTGCACCATTTTACATTCCCATGAACAGTGCTCAAAGATTCCAATTTCCCCACTCTCTAATACTTGTTATTTTCTGTTGTTGATATTGTTGCTGTTTTGGATAATAACTATCCTAACAGCCTTAAGGTGATATTTCATTGTGGTTTTGACTTGCATTCCCTGATAATGAGTGATGTTGAGTATCTTTTTGTATACTTTTTGGCCATTTATGTGTCTTCTTTGGAGAAATGTCTATTCAAATACTTTTGCTCATTTTTTAACCAAGTTACTTGTTTCTTTTTTGATATTGAGTTGGAGGGATTCTGTATATATTTGGGATATTAATTTTTTACCAGATGTACAGATTGCAGATATTTTCTATCAATCCGTATGTTGACTTTCCACCCCGTTATTTCCTTTGTTGCACAGAAGCTTTTTAGTTTCATGTAGGTCCCACTTACCTATTTTTGCTTTGGTTGCCTGTGCTTTTGGTTTTATATAAAAGAAATCATTGCCAAATCCAATATCATGAAGATTTTTCCCTATATTTTCTTTTGGGAGTTTAATAGTTTCAGGTCTTAAATTTAATCCTCGAACGCATTTTGTGTTGATTTCTGTATATGGTATAAGATAAAGATCCAATTTCATTATTTTGCATGTGGATATCCAGTTTTCCCAACACTCTTTGTTGAAGAGACTATCTATTGCCCCTTGTGTATCGTGGTATTCTCATTGACAATCAGTTGCCTATGTATATGTGGCTTTATGTCTGTACTCTCTATTGTTCCACTGGTCTATATGTTGGTCTTTATGCCAGTACTACACTGTACCATTCATTACTGTAGCTTTGTAATATGTTTTGATGTCCAAAAGTATGAGGCAGGTGGCTTTGTTCTTATTTCTCAAGATGGTTTTGACTATTCAGTGTCCTTTATGTTTTCATAAGAATTTTAGGATTGTTTTCTATTTCTGCAAGAAATACCTTTAGGATTTTGATGGGGATTACATTGAATCTGTAGATTGCTCTGAGAAGTATGAACATTTCAATAATATTGAGTCTTACAATTCATGAACACAGGATGTCTTTTGATTTATTTCTATCTTATTTATTTCTTTAAGCCCTTGTTTTCTGTGTTTTCTAGTTTTCAGTGTACAAACATATCACCTCATTGGTAAAATTTATTTCTAAATATCGTATTCTTTTTTGATGTAAATGGGATTATTTTTTAAATTTCCTTTTCTGATTGTTTTTTAATGTATAAGAATATAACTGACTTTGCATGTTGACCTTTTATTCTGCAAGTTTGCTGGATTTATTTATGGATTGTAACAGATTTTTTAAAGTAAAATCTTTAGGGTTTTGTATGTACAATACCATGTCAGTTTTGAAAAAAGATAATGTTGCTTCTTCCTTTCCAATTTGGATGTCTTTTTATTTCTTTCCCTTGCCGAATTGCTCCAGCTAGAACGTCCAGTACTATGTTGAATATAAATTGTGAGAGCGAGCATCCTTGTCTTGTTCTTGATTCTAGAGGAAAATCTTTCAGTTTTTCACCATTGAGCAGCATGTTAACTGTGGGATTTACATGTATGTTGAGGTAATTTCCTTCTATTTCTTTGATTCTCTTGGGTAGTCTCTTAAAAAGCTGGAATATTGTATGCATGTTCCAGCTCTTTCTCTTCTTAGCTGGAAACCAGGAGATGAGGATTTGTTTCCTCCTATTTCATGCTGAGTTGGGAAGGGACTGGGGCCAGTAAGTATGTGCTAGTCTAAATTATTGCTCTTGTTCTCAATAGTGCCACACCTGGCACCTCTTCCTACCAGCACTTAGATTCAGGCAAGAGAAAAACTGGTTCCTCCAATAGCCCCACAAAGAGTCTGAAACTTGTGTTTCAGACATTTTTCCCCCCTGCTGAGTGAGAAGCTGAGAGCTGGCCATTTTTTCTCATTTTGCATCAAACTGAGCCAAAGGGAGGGACTATGGTAACTGGATGCCACAGATTTGTCTGTTGGCTTGATATGGCTGATTTTACACTTGTCCACAGTGCAAAAGTCTTTTAGCTCATTTCTGGGTTTCTCACAAAGGGAACTGGTCTATGTATTATTTTTGAATCAGTGTCTTCTCCACTGGGAAAGCAGTACTTGGGCTTTCTATTCTGCTATCTTGCTGATGTCACTCCTCCTTGTCTATGTCGTTTTACATGACAAAATATCAAGTTAACCACTATTGGTGGTGTCACATTTAATCATATGAAACAGGCAGTGATCAATAGACCCTCTCTTCTTTGAAAATGTTAAGTCATCTGTGGATGATATTATGAAATTGTGTGGATATCATTTGTCTTAACAACCTTTCATTCAGTGTTAGCAATTGTTGATGGTCCTTACCAGATCAATTATTACATTATGGCTCTCACCCTCCATCTAATGATTCCATTTGTTCTTCTGATTCCCCCAAGGAAGAAAGATTTGATTTATGTATATATTTGCACTTTCTAGAGAAGAGAAAGTACCTCTCTCATGAAGATGGAACAACTGCAAACATAATTAATTTGTTTATGTTTTCTTGGAGTTGGAGTCTCCATCTGAGTCTTTGTTATAAGATGGAGAAGGGGGCTATAGAGCTGTGCTAATTATTTCTGAATGATTCTGGGTATTTTTACTCTAACCGAGCTGAACTCACATTTTGAAATGTTAAGAGGGGTAATTGCTCAATGACAGCTTAGAAACTTCAAAAGTAGAGTATTGATTAAAGTATGGTACATTCATAGATTGAAATAATATGCAGCCATTAACAGGAATATTGTAGATAAATATTTAATAATATGGAAAAATGTCTGTATTAACTTAAATCAGTAGGTTATTTAATAATATACATTGTGTAAAAGTAATGTGTGTATGCATAGAATAAAGTTATATTACATAAAATTAAGTCATCTATTAATTAGGAGATCACTTATAGTGAAAATTATGCTGAGAAGTATTTTAATTCACCCATAAATAATAATACACATAGTTTTATGTATACACAAACTACTGAGTAATTCTTATACATTTTGAAATTTGAAAACCATTGGGTTAGACTAAAAGAAAGAATTAAAGGAAAGGCCTATATGTAGATTTTTGGAAATTCAAACCATTCTGTCTTTAAAATAGCTATCAGATCCCTAGAAATCCATTGAAGATGGCTGGGTCAAGAATTATGAAATGTTCCTGCTTTTCTTCAAGAACAATTCCCCTCTTTCTATTATTAAGCCTCTAAATATTAACTCAACTAAATAGAACAGTTTGCTATTATAGGAATTTAATGAGGTAGGACGATTCATCTTGGGAAAAGCAATAAATAGGTCCTGAAATCTGTACACAAGTTAAATGCTAAAATGCATGAATAATTCAACTCATAGTATGCTGGTGTGTGAGAGTATATACACTAAACACTGTGAAAAAGTAACAAATTATTAACAATGATTGTTATTATTTAGTATTGTGGGTCATTTTTATGTGTATTGCATATTTTTATATCTTCTAAATTTTCTACCTGAATGTTTGTTTCTATGATAATTCTTTTGTATATATATTTTTAAAAATCAAAGAATTGTGATTCTCCCTTCTCCATCTTTCTACTTCTCCTCCTTCTTCTTCCTTAATTAGAGCTTCAGTCCTGAGTAAATCTAGGCAGTAAATAGGCCTTGGGCTAAAAATAATTTTTTCCTATTGTGTAACAATAAGAGAATTCATAGATTAGATATTTGTGGGTTGTATGCACCCTGCTTTGGGTGAAAGTCAGGACAGCCCTAGCTATTGCCACCATCCAGGGTCCTAGGTGATGGCTCTCTTCATTAGGGGCAGTATTTGAGGTCAGAATATAAAGAAAGGGTAAAAGTAAAATAAAGTTAGTCCCAAACAATTGTACAAATAACCCCAAATATGGTGGTGTTTTGTCCTCTTCAAACTGAGTATAAATTAACACCTTCACTGTGTTAGAACTGGAAACTTTTGAGCTCTGATCAAAGTTTCCCAAGGAGTGTCAAAATGCAATATAACTTCTTGGGATTTCTAAAATTAGCTTTCAGTTGATAGTTGTTAAAATAAAGACCCTAGTTATTGGTCCAACTAGTGGGTTATCTCTTTACCTTGAAGATCTTATTTTTGTTCTACCTCAGTCTTTATAATTAAAACTCTTTCAATGGATTTGCAAAGTATACCCATAAATATAAAATAATGTGATGGAATAATTAAATCATACTTTGAAAAAACAGTATTGAGAATCCTATGTATAGATGGTAAATAAGCCAATAATTTAAACTCAACTAGAACATTAATTAGACTATAAATCATAGATAAAAACAGTAGATAACATTTATTGGGCACTACTTTGCATCTAATACTATGTTAGGTATCTTACATCTTAATGTGTGTTACTATCACACATTAATCCTGTGTGATAGTAACTTTTTCATCCCCATTATATAGATAAATAAACAGAGACTTATAGAATGTCTTAGTCCTTTCCTGGTGCTATAACAAAATACCCTAGACTGGGTAATTTATAAAAAACAAAAATCTATTGCTCACAGTTCTGGAGGCTGGGAAGTCCAAGATCAAGGTACCAACAGATTCAATATCCGGTGAGGGCCTGCTCTGTTTCAAACATGGAACTTTCTCACTGCGTCCTCACTTGGCAGATGGGAGGGCAGATCCCTTTAACATCTTTTGTAAGGGCACTAATCTCATACTAATCACCTCCTAAAGGCCCACTTCTTAATACTGATACATTGGGGTTCAGTGCCAACATGTGAATGTGAGGGAGACACCAACATTCGGACCACAACAGAGAGTTTAGGTGACTTGTCAGGAAATTAAGCTGATAAACTATAGGGTTCAAATTCTGAAGTTCATACGCTTTCTGTTACTCCTTGAGACAAAATAGTTTACTTCTAGAGAAAAAAGTCTTGAGGAGGCTCTAGATATTGGTATTTGGAGAATTATTTTAATAAAGAGATCAAGTAACGAGAAGCTTCTTGGAGGTACCGAATAAGAAATGAAGAAAAGGCCAAGAAGGCGGGAGTAAAAAGAGGGCTCAGAAAAGGGACTCAAGGAGGAGCAGGTTAAGCTGGGAATGGGGGAAAAGCAGTATGTTGAGGGGAGAGGACAGGATGGGGTATTAAGGCGAGTTCAAGAAATGGTTATGAAACAGAAGTGAAGGGCATCTAGAGTGGTATTTAAGTGCACCAATATTGGAGAGCAGAGAGAAGCTACATAAAGCCCAAACTGGTGGTTATGAGAAAATTTATTGATAGAAGTAAAATCTCAAATTGCATGCTTAATGTCAATCTAGTTTACAGTTTTAGGTAATGTAAACTAAGGGTGACAAATTCGGAACAGATGGCAAGAAGCAAGTTTTGCAGACAGCAGATTACAAATGCCTGTGAAATGGGCATCCTGCAGGGAGAGCACTCAAATCCACTTCCAGGGAACTTCACAATCCCTATCAGTGATTTACATGTGACAGTCATGGGAGGAGGCACCCACTAACAAAGCTTCCTCCAGTTTTCATCAAGGAGAGTCTGTTCACTCCTTGATGTGATTTGCTGACTGCATTTTAGGAGTAGCAGAATAACCTCCTGTTAGGAACATTGTGGGATTGACTTTTAAAAAACAGATGTATTGTGATAATCAAACGGCAAGTCCCTTCCCTCAATTTTCTCTTTGAATGTTTGCTTCTGCTTTGGAAAACTGTTTGGAAATGTTTGGGTGAGTACTATGTTATACATGTAGTGTTCAGTTTGACTGAACTGTTTGCCTAAAATAAGAATTGGAGCAAAATCAAATTTGGAAAAGTTTTCTTCTTCAGTCACCTCTCAAATCAATGTTATAAGGTAACTATATGCTTTAAAGATTTAAAGATTCTTTTGATGGTATGATACAGCACAAGGACAAATTGGATAGATGGAAGGCAGTACACTTTACTACTTACAGCTCCAGAGGAGAGAAGGTTGCCATGAAGGGCCACACAGAGGATTGCACCTGGCGACAGGGTAACAGCAAGTTGAAAATGTAGCAGATGACTTATGTGTGGCAAGTGAGAGGAAGTTAGGTTCAGGGGCGTCCTGGGGATCAGCTAATTTGCATAGTTCCAGGGAGTTGGGGCAAAGATGCTGTCCCTGCTTGTTTGGTACCTGGCCCTGGGAAGGTTGGGATATGTGCCTAGTGACTCTGGAGAGTGGACGTGTGATAAGAAAAGTGGTTGGGTTTGGGGCACGGCAAATTGCCTGCGTGAAGAATTGAAGAGTTTTCAACCATGACTTCGGCACTGAGTCCAGACGGCACTTGTGAAATATTATATTACCCTATTATGACTGCTGAAGTGTGGCAGCTTGAACCTGCGGAAACAGTTGTTTTTCTTGTTCTTTCTGCTTTTGAACTCTACATATGTAGAATTAAGGACACTAAGACCCTTTGTGGTAAGGGAGGTATTTATATTCTCTTCTCTCTCAGGATTCCAAACTTTTTCAAACTGCTCCATTTTTTTCAGTACTATCTCATTTTTTTCAGTCTACAAAGGTAGAAGTCATATGTGAATTGTTCACTGATTCTTCTTTCTGTAGCTGCTTGCCTGCTCTTCCCTAATTTATTTATGCCTTTCTATTCCTACAGCTGTGATCTTAACTCAGGCCTATATTATCTCATAATTATTTTAATAGCCTCTTTCAGCTACTTTCCCTTCCTCTAGTCCAGGGGTCACTAAACTATGGCCTGCAGGCCAAATCTAGGCCACTGCCTGCTTTTGGAAATAAATTTTTATTGGAAAATGACCACACTCATTTGTTCATGTATTGTCTATGGCTGCTTTCATGTTACAAGGGCAGAACACAGTTGTTGCAATAGAGCCTGCAGCATGCAAAACCTAAAATATTTATGATCTGCCTTTATAGAAAAAGTGTGTCAACCCTTGTGTCTTGTATAAGATACTAAATATCCATTTAAAATCCTGATCATGTCCATCCGGGAGGTAAGAGGAGGAGAGGAAGGAACTACATTAATTGAGAACTCCATGTCAACTCCAGGTTGGACACTTTGTGTAAGTAAAGCCCAGGTCTATAAACTCAGGGGAGTAAATGATGTAGCTTCCCTTCTTTTTCTTCTAAAACTTTATGTAATTTCTATTATGAAACACCGTCCTCTTGGATGTGTTAAATCCCTGTTAGTTCAGTTAATTCAGTCTTTCCCTCTCTTCTTTCCTTTGGATTTTATCTGTCCTCTGGGTGAGGGGAAGTGCACAGTACCAAGGTGTTGGATGGGCAGGTTCCTGTCATCAGCCTCACTGCTGTCAAGTAATTGTCACTCACTTACTTAAGATCAGCTACTTTGTTTCTTGTTTCCATCCTGAAAGTCCCATTGGATATGCCTGTCTTTGCATCTTTTCTGCCTCCTTGGGATTTACAGAAAATGTGATGTATCTCCCACTTGGGGTTGTAGGACCTCTGGGAGGCTGTGGTAGGCCTCATCCACTTCCGTGTCACAGTAGGTTCATTTGATGTTTCTATTACTTCTTGGCCACACTGAGCCACAAGGAGGTAGTGAAAATTTTTAAAGCTCTTTCTTCTCCAGATACGTTTCAATAATTTCTTCTTAGGGGTTTGCTTCCTCATGAGAAATGAGGCATAGGCCTCCTTTGCTCTCAAATCCCATAAACGTACGCAGTGATTCCCCATTCTCCCCAGAGCTCAGCGTGGGGTGGGTCCCCATAGAAGGTTCTACTTTCCTTGCCTTGCAGCATCTAAAGGATTTGAGGTCTGCCTCCATTGTCCAGCCTGGAAGATTTTGTGTAATTAAAAGTTGAAGCCTGGAGTGGGGATAAGAAAAAGGAAAGTTAGCTCTTACTTATAACATTCTCTTCCAAACTGATGATAGAAACTCATGATGTTTTTTCCATTCCCTCTCAAGTTAGGCTCCTGAAATTCCAAACCCAAGGATTGGTTCCTGTTTATACTTTTTCTGCTGTTTGATGCCTTCCTTGAGGCAATAGAATCATACCTGACCAGAATTTATAGTAATTCGGGAAAAATCACATGGGTTAATCTCCTAATAGTAGCCTTTCTCTTATCTCCACTCCCCATTTCTACCACACACATGATCTCACTTGGTCCTTACAACAGCACTGACATATAAAGCTTTCTGCTTCCATTATGTAGAAGAGGAAATAGATCCTGATGAGTTAAACAGTAGAGTCAGAATATGAATTCAGGTGCAATGGTCCCCAAATGAGTGTTCTCCTTATACGGCATTGCAGCATTAATTTTACACTGAAGTTTGGCTCTCCTATCTTGAGAGAAATTTATAGCAATAAACACCTCATGTTGCTATCCTATTCTTCTTCTGTGTTTAAAATCTACTCTGTAGGTTACCTGTCTTCCTATTTCCTTTGGTTGTAATGGTTTTATAACTTACTGGATGCTCTATGTATTATAATATCACAAGTTAAAAATATACTATAAACAACTCTACACTTGGATTTGTTCATTCAGTCATCAAAAATATATATACTCGTCGTCCCTTTGAATGCAAAGCAGCATGCTAAGCACTGTGACTCTGGGAATAGATCCTAACCATAGGGGTGTATAATATAGGAAGGGAAAAAGACATTCAAATAGCCTTCAGTACACAAGATGTCATTGTTAATGGGGCTAAATCAGTGTGCAAGAAGTTTGCTGTTGTTCCACAGAAGAGTATTTAATTTGTCTGGAGGAATCAGGGAAAGCTTCACAGAAGAGGAAACAACTAAACTGAGTCTTAGAGGATGATTGGAAGTTTCAATGGGGGAAGAAAGTGTGGAAGAACCTCCCAGGCTGAAGGTACACCAAGAAGAAGAGACACCAAAGAAAGACACCAAGTAGAAGAATGTGTTTGTGTTAGTCCATTCTCATGCTGCTGATAAAGACAAACCCAAGACTGGGTAATGTATAAAAAAAAAAAAAAAAGATTTAATAGACTCACAGTTCCACATGACCGAGAAGGCCTCACAATCATGGCAGAAGGCAAAAGGCATGTCTTGCATGGTGACAGACAAGAGAGAATGAGAGACAAGCAAAAGGGGAAACCCCTTATCAAACCATCAGATCTCATGAGACTTATTCACTACCATGAGAACAGTATGGGAGAAACTGCCTACATGATTCAGTTATCTCCCACCAGGTCCCTTCCACAACACATGGGAATTACAGGAGTTACAATTCAAGATGAGATTTGGGTGGGGACACAGCCAAACAATATCAGTGTTCTATACCTGGGTTGGTAAATAGATTGGCATGTAAAAACTACAAGGTCAACGGAGAGATGTCGTAGGATACAGGCCTCTAAATATAAATCAGAACCTGGACATGAAGGACATTTAATGTCTTGCTAAGGAGCATGAACGTTATTCCTAGGTAAAAGAAATCCACTGATGGCTTCTAGAGGGGAGTACCTCTGGCCAATCTAAAATCAACATATTCAGTAATTTTGACTTGTGATTTGCGGGAGAACAAAGGAAGGGCACATATTGGGTTAAAATTCACAATTATAATTATTTGCATATTTAAATCAATTGTCCACATTATCCATATTCTAAATTAACATGGGGAAAACTTGGTTTGTGGTTGTGATACCATGATGAAGCAGAGATTTTTGACTTTGGCCTCTTTTAGATGTTTCCTACAGATGCTGTGTTCATTAGTCCAGAGGTGTTAGTTCTTCAATTCCTTTTATAAGGGTTTTGTTATTTTGTCATTGGCTAATAATGGATCTGTCAAAGTTAATATGTCTCAACTGCCTGAGAAATACTTCCCTGGCATAGATTATGGTGACATAATTTTCGAGATGATATATACCCTTCTTGTGAAGCCTAGCTTATTACCAAGGTTTGGCCTTTGACCACATCTTTTTTTTTTTTTTTTTCCAAGTAAAGGATGGAACACATGCTGTTAGCTTTTGATTTGTTCTTCCTGCCACATTAAGTATACAGCTCAGGAATGATTGTGCTGGAGCATAGTGAGCAAATCGCAGATCTGTTCTCCTTGTAGAAGAAATGGAGGAAAAACAAAAAGAAGATTAAATGCAAAATGATCAATTTCCACCTCCAAACTTGTCATTTGACATGGAAAAAAAAATGTGTCTTTACTCATAACTGTGTAAGACATGTGGATGTATTTATTCATTTGTTTGATTGACTGATTTATCAGGAAACATTGATCACATGCCAAAGGGTGAATGTTGGATTGGAAAGTAAGGTGAGGAGGGAGCATGAAGTTCAATGTAAGGGTCACATCCTTCAATCTTTTTTTTTTTTTTTTTTTGAGACAAGGTCTTGCTTTGTTGCCCTGGCTGGAATTCACTGGCAAGATCAGAGCTCACTGCAGCCTCAACTTCCTGGGCTCAAGAGATCCTTTGCCTCAGCCTCCCAAGTAGCTGAGACTACAGATGCATACGACCACACCTAGCTAATTTTTTTAAAGTTATTTGCAGAGATGCAATCTCATCATGTTGCCCAGGCTGGTCTCAAACTCCTGGGCTCAAGAGATTCTCCCACCTTGGCCTCCCAAAGTGCTAGGACTCAGGCATGAACCAACATACCTGGCCACATAATCTTAAAATTAAACTTGGGCTATTTATTGCAGATATTAGTTAATCAACAAGCTCTGTTTTTCTTTTTTAAATTATACTTTAAGTTCTGGGATACATGTGCAGATCGTGCAGGTTTGTTACATAAGTATACATGTGCTATGGTGGTTTGCCGAACCCCTCAACCCGTCATCTACATAAGGTATTTCTCCTAATGTTATCTCTCCCCTTATCCCCTACCTCCTGACAGGCCCTGGTGTGTGATGTTCCCCTCCCTGTGCTCATATGTTCTCATCATTCAAATTCCACTTACGAGTGAGAACACACAGTGTTTGGTTTCCTGTTCCTATGCTAGTTTGCTAGTTTGCTGAGAATGATGATTTCTAGCTTCATCCATGCCCCTGCAAAGGACATGAACTCATTCTTTTTCATGGCTGCATAGTATTCCATGGTGTATATGTGCCACATTTTCTTTTTTTTTTTTTTAAATTTATTTATTATTATACTTTAAGTTCTAGGGTACATGTGCACAACGTGCAGGTTTGTTACATATGTATACTTGTGCCATGTTGGTGTGCTGCACCCATCAACTCGTCAGCACCCATCAACTCGTCATTTACATCAGGTATAACTCCCAATGCAATCCCTCCCCCCTCCCCCCTCCCCATGATAGGCCCCGGTGTGTGATGTTCCCCTTCCCGAGTCCAAGTGATCTCATTGTTCAGTTCCCACCTATGAGTGAGAACATGCGGTGTTTGGTTTTCTGTTCTTGTGATAGTTTGCTAAGAATGATGGTTTCCAGCTGCATCCATGTCCCTACAAAGGACGCAAACTCATCCTTTATTATGGCTGCATAGTATTCCATGGTGTATATGTGCCACATTTTCTTAATCCAATCTGTCAGTGATGGACATTTGGGTTGATTCCAAGTCTTTGCTATTGTGAATAGTGCTGCAATAAACATACGTGTGCATGTGTCTTTATAGCAGCATAATTTATAATCCTTTGGGTATATCCCCAGTAATGGGATGGCTGGGTCATATGGTACATCTAGTTCTAGATCCTTGAGGAATCGCCATACTGTTTTCCATAATGGTTGAACTAGTTTACAATCCCACCAACAGTGTAAAAGTGTTCCTATTTCTCCACATCCTCTCCAGCACGTGTTGTTTTCTGACTTTTTAATGATCGCCATTCTAACTGGTGTGAGATGGTATCTCATTGTGGTTTTGATTTGCATTTCTCTGATGGCCAGTGATGATGAGCATTTTTTCATGTGTCTGTTGGCTGTATGAATGTCTTCTTTTGAGAAATGTCTGTTCATATCCTTTGCCCACTTTTTGATGGGGTTGTTTGTTTTTTTCTTGTAAATTTGTTTGAGTTCTTTGTAGGTTCTGGATATTAGCCCTTTGTCAGATGAGTAGATTGCAAAAATTTTCTCCCATTCTGTAGGTTGCCTGTTCACTCTGATGGTAGTTTCTTTTGCTGTGCAGAAGCTCTTTAGTTTAATGAGATCCCATTTGTCAATTTTGGCTTTTGCTGCCGTTGCTTTTGGTGTTTTAGACATGAAGTCTTTGCCCATGCCTATGTCCTGAATGGTACTACCTAGGTTTTCCTCTAGGGTTTTTATGGTATTAGGTCTAACATTTAAGTCTCTAATCCATCTTGAATTAATTTTCGTATAAGGAGTAAGGAAAGGATCCAGTTTCAGCTTTCTACTTATGGCCAGCCAATTTTCCCAGCACCATTTATTAAATAGGGAATCCTTTCCCCATTTCTTGTTTCTCTCAGGTTTGTCAAAGATCAGATGGCTGTAGATGTGTGGTATTATTTCTGAGGACTCTGTTCTGTTCCATTGGTCTATATCTCTGTTTTGGTACCAGTACCATGCTGTTTTGGTTACTGTAGCCTTGTAGTATAGTTTGAAGTCAGGTAGCATGATGCCTCCAGCTTTGTTCTTTTGACTTAGGATTGTCTTGGAGATGCGGGCTCTTTTTTGGTTCCATATGAACTTTAAAGCAGTTTTTTCCAATTCTGTGAAGAAACTCATTGGTAGCTTGATGGGGATGGCATTGAATCTATAAATTACCTTGGGCAGTATGGCCATTTTCACGATATTGATTCTTCCTATCCATGAGCATGGTATGTTCTTCCATTTGTTTGTGTCCTCTTTTATTTCACTGAGCAGTGGTTTGTAGTTCTCCTTGAAGAGGTCCTTTACATCCCTTGTAAGTTGGATTCCTAGGTATTTGATTCTCTTTGAAGCAATTGTGAATGGAAGTTCATTCCTGATTTGGCTCTCTGTTTGTCTGTTACTGGTGTATAAGAATGCTTGTGATTTTTGCACATTAATTTTGTATCCTGAGACTTTGCTGAAGTTGCTTATCAGCTTAAGGAGATTTTGGACTGAGGCAATGGGGTTTTCTAAATATACAATCATGTCATCTGCAAAGAGGGACAATTTGACTTCTTGTTTTCCTAACTGAATACCCTTGATTTCTTTCTCTTGCCTAATTGCCCAGCCAGAACTTCCAACACTATGTTGAATAGGAGTGGTGAGAGAGGGCATCCCTGTCTTGTGCCAGTTTTCAAAGGGAATTTTTCCAGTTTTTGCCCATTCAGTATGATATTGGCTGTGGGTTTGTCATAAATAGCTCTTATTATTTTGAGGTACGTTCCATCAATACCGAATTTATTGAGCGTTTTTAGCATGAAGGGCTGTTGAATTTTGTCAAAAGCCTTTTCTGCATCAATTGAGATAATCATGTGGTTCTTGTCTTTGGTTCTGTTTATATGCTGGATTATGTTTATTGATTTGCGAATGTTGAACCAGCCTTGCATCCCAGGGATGAAGCCCACTTGATCATGGTGGAGAAGCTTTTTGATGTGTTGCTGAATCTGGTTTGCCAGTATTTTATTGAGGATTTTTGCATCGATGTTCATCAGGGATATTGGTCTAAAATTCTCTTTTTTTGTTGTGTCTCTGCCAGGCTTTGGTATCAGGATGATGTTGGCCTCATAAAATGAGTTAGGGAAGATTCCCTCTTTTTCTATTGATTGGAATAGTTTCAGAAGGAATGGTACCAACTCCTCCTTGTGCCTCTGGTAGAATTCAGCTGTGAATCCATCTGGTCCTGGACTTTTTTTGGTTGGTAGGCTATTAATTATTGCCTCAATTTCAGAGCCTGCTATTGGTCTATTCAGGGATTCAACTTCTTCCTGGTTTAGTCTTGGAAGAGTGTAAGTGTCCAGGAAATTATCCATTTCTTCTAGATTTTCCAGTTTATTTGCGTAGAGGTGTTTATAGTATTCTCTGATGGTAGTTTGTATTTCTGTGGGGTCGGTGGTGATATCCCCTTTATCATTTTTAATTGCGTCGATTTGATTCTTCTCTCTTTTCTTCTTTATTAGTCTTGCTAGTGGTCTGTCAATTTTGTTGATCTTTTCAAAAAACCAACTCCTGGATTCATTGATTTTTTGGAGGGTTTTTTGTGTCTCTATGTCCTTCAGTTCTGCTCTGATCTTAGTTATTTCTTGCCTTCTGCTAGCTTTCGAATGTGTTTGCTCTTGCTTCTCTAGTTCTTTTAATTGCGATGTTAGGGTGTCAATTTTAGATCTTTCCTGCTTTCTCTTGTGGGCATTTAGTGCTATAAATTTCCCTCTACACACTGCTTTAAATGTGTCCCAGAGATTCTGGTATGTTGTATCTTTGTTCTCATTGGTTTCAAAGAACATCTTTATTTCTGCCTTCATTTCGTTATGTACCCAGTAGTCATTCAGGAGCAGGTTGTTCAGTTTCCATGTAGTTGAGCGGTTTTGATTGAGTTTCTTAGTCCTGAGTTCTAGTTTGATTGCACTGTGGTCTGAGAGACAGTTTGTTATACTTTCTGTTCTTGTACATTTGCTGAGGAGTGCTTTACTTCCAATTATGTGGTCAGTTTTGGAGTAAGTACGATGTGATGCTGAGAAGAATGTATATTCTGTTGATTTGGGGTGGAGAGTTCTATAGATGTCTATTAGGTCTGCTTGCTGCAGAGATGAGTTCAATTCCTGGATATCCTTGTTAACTTTCTGTCTCGTTGATCTGTCTAATGTTGACAGTGGAGTGTTGAAGTCTCCCATTATTATTGTATGGGAGTCTAAGTCTCTTTGTAAGTCTCTAAGGACTTGCTTGATGAATCTGGGTGCTCCTGTATTGGGTGCATATATATTTAGGATAGTTAGCTCTTCCTGTTGAATTGATCCCTTTACCATTATGTAATGGCCTTCTTTGTCTCTTTTGATCTTTGATGGTTTAAAGTCTGTTTTATCAGAGACTAGGATTGCAACCCCTGCTTTTTTTTGTTCTCCATTTGCTTGGTAAATCTTCCTCCATCCCTTTATTTTGAGCCTATGTATGTCTCTGCATGTGAGATGGGTCTCCTGAATACAGCAGACTGATGGGTCTTGACTCTTTATCCAGTTTGCCAGTCTGTGTCTTTTAATTGGAGCATTTAGTCCATTTACATTTAAGGTTAAGATTGTTATGTGTGAACTTGATCCTGCCATTATGATATTAACTGGTTATTTTGCTCGTTAGTTGATGCAGTTTCTTCCTATCCTCGATGGTCTTTACATTTTGGCATGTTTTTGCAATGGCTGGTTCCTTTCCATGTTTAGTGCTTCCTTCAGGGTCTCTTGTAAGGCAGGCCTAGTGGTGACAAAATCTCTAAGCATTTGCTTATCTGTAAAGGATTTTATTTCTCCTTCACTTATGAAACTTAGTTTGGCTGGATATGAAATTCTGGGTTTAAAATTCTTTTTTTCAAGAATGTTGAATATTGGCCCCCACTCTCTTCTGGCTTGTAGAGTCTCTGCCGAGAGATCTGCTGTTAGTCTGATGGGCTTCCCTTTGTGGGTAACTCGACCTTTCTCTCTGGCTGCCCTTAAGATTTTTTCCTTCATTTCAACTTTGGTGAATCTGGCAATTATGTGTCTTGGAGTTGCTCTTCTCGAGGAGTATCTTTGTGGCGTTCTCTGTATTTCCTGGATTTGAATGTTGGCCTGCCCTACTAGGTTGGGGAAGTTCTCCTGGATGATATCCTGAAGAGTGTTTTCCAGCTTGGTTCCATCTTCCCCCTCACTTTCAGGCACCCCAATCAGACGTAGATTTGGTCTTTTTACATAATCCCATACTTCTTGCAGGCTTTGTTCATTTCTTTTTCTTCTTTTTTCTTTTGGTTTCTCTTCTCGCTTCATTTCATTCATTTGATCCTCAATCGCTGATACTCTTTCTTCCAGTTGATCGAGTCGGTTACTGAAGCTTGTGCATTTGTCACGTATTTCTCGTGTCATGGTTTTCATCTCTTTCATTTCGTTTAGGACCTTCTCTGCATTAATTACTCTAGCCATCAATTCTTCCACTTTTTTTTCAAGATTTTTAGTTTCTTTGCGCTTGGTACGTAATTCCTCCTTTAGCTCTGAGAAGTTTGATGGACTGAAGCCTTCTTCTCTCATCTCGTCAAAGTCATTCTCCGTCCAGCTTTGATCTGTTGCTGGCGATGAGCTGCCCTCCTTTGCCGGGGGAGATGTGCTCTTATTTTTTGAATTTCCAGCTTTTCTGCCCTGCTTTTTCCCCATATTTGTGGTTTAATCTGCCTCTGGTCTTTGATGATGGTGATGTACTGATGGGGTTTTGGTGTAGGTGTCCTTCCTGTTTGATAGTTTTCCTTCTAACAGTCAGGACCCTCAGCTGTAGGTCTGTTGGAGATTGCTTGAGGTCCACTCCAGACCCTGTTTGCCTGGGTATCAGCAGCAGAGGCTGCAGAAGATAGAATATTTCTGAACAGCGAGTGTACCTGTCTGATTCTTGCTTTGGAAGCTTCCTCTCAGGGGTGTACTCCACCCTGTGAGGTGTGGGGTGTCAGACTGCCCCTAGTGGGGGATGTCTCCCAGTTAGGCTACTCAGGGGTCAGGGACCCACTTGAGCAGGGAGTCTGTCCCTTCTCAGATCTCAACCTCTGTGTTGGGAGATCCACTGCTCTCTTCAAAGCTGTCAGACAGAGTCATTTGCGTCTGCAGAGGTTTCTGCTGTTTTTGTTATTGTTTACTGTGCCCTGTCCCCAGAGGTGGAGTCTACAGAGACAGGCAGGTTTCCTTGAGCTGCTGTGAGCTCCACCCAGTTCGAGCTTCCCAGCAGCTTTGTTTACCTACTTAGCCTCAGCAATGGCGGGCACCCCTCCCCCAGCCTCGCTGCTGTCTTGCCGCGATATCGCAGACTGCTGTGCTAGCAATGAGGGAAGCTCCGTGGGCGTGGGACCCTCCTGGCCAGGTGTGGGATATGATCTCCTGGTGTGCCTGTTTGCTTAAAGCGCAGTATTGGGGTGGGAGTTACCCGATTTTCCAGGTGTTGTGTGTCTCAGTTCCCCTGGCTAGGAAAAGGGATTCCCTTCCCCCTTGCGCTTCCCAGGTGAGGCAATGCCTCGCCCTGCTTCAGCTCTCGCTGGTCGGGCTGCAGCAGCTGACCAGCACCGATCATCCGGCACTCCCCAGTGAGATGAACCCAGTACCTCAGTTGAAAATGCAGAAATCACCGGTCTTCTGTGTCGCTCGCGCTGGGAGTTGGAGACTGGAGCTGTTCCTATTCGGCCATCTTGCTCCGCCCTCCCACATTTTCTTTATCTAGTCTAACATTGATGGGCATTTGGGTTAGTTCCAAGTCTTTGCTATTGTGAATAGTGCTGCAATAAACATACATGTGCATGTTTCTTTATAGTGGAATGATTTATAATCCGTTGGGTATATACCCAGTAACGGGATTGCTGGGTCAAATGGCATTTCTAGTTCTAGATCCTTGAGGAATCGCCACACTGTCTTCCACAACGGTAGAACAAATTTACACTCCCACCAACAGTGTAAAAGCATTCCTATTTCTCCACAGCCTCTCCAGCATCTGTTGTTTCCTGATTTGTTACTGATCACCATTCTAACTGGTATGAGATGTTATCTCATTGTGGCTTTGATTTGCGTTTCTCTAATGACCAGTGATGATGAGCTTTTTTTTTTTTTTTATGTCTGTTGGCTGCATAAATGTTATCTTTTGAGAAGTGTCTGTTCATATCCTTCCCCACATTTTGATGGGGTTTTTTTTTTCTCTTGTAAATTTGTTTAAGCCCCTTGTAGGTTCTGGATAATAGTCCTTTGTCCAATGGATAGATTGCAAAAATTTTCTCCCATTCTGTAGGTTGCCTGTTCACTCTGATGATAGTTTCTTTTGCTGTGCAGAAGCTCTTTAGTTTAATTAGATCCCATTTGTCAATTTTGGCTTTTGTTGCTATTGCTTTTGGTGTTTTAGTCATGAAGTCTTTGCCCATGCCTGTGTCCTGAATGGATTGCCTAGGTTTTCTCCGAGGGTTTTTTATGGTTTTAGGTCTTATGTTTAAATCTTTGAGTGAATTGAGTTAAATCTTTGAGTTAATTTTTGTATAAGGTGTAAGGAAGGGGTACAGTTTCAGATTTCTGCATATGGCTAGCCAGTTTTCCCAACACCATTTATTAAATAGTGAATCCTTTTTCCATTGCTTGTTTTTGCCAGTTTTATCAAAGATCAGATGGTTGTAGATGTGTAGTGTTATGTCTGAGGCCTCTGTTCTGTTCCATTGGTCTATATATCTGTTTTGGTACCAGTACCTTTTGGTTACTGCAGCCTTGTAGTATAGTTTGAAGTCAGGTAGCGTGATGCCTCCAGCTTTTTTCTTTTTGCTGAGGATTGTCTTGGCTCTATGGGCTACTTTTTTTTTTTTTTTTGATAGAGTCTTGCTCTGTCACCCAGGCTGGAGTGCAGTGGCATGATCTCGGCTCACTGCAAGCTCTGCCTCTTGGGTTCATGCCATTCTCCTGCCTCAGCAGGAGTAGCTGGGACTACAGGCACCCACCACCACACCCAGCTAATTTTTTTGTATTTTTAGTAGAGCCGGGGTTTCACCATGTTAGCTAAGATGGTCTTGATCTGCTGACCTCGTGATTCACACGCCTCAGCCTCCTAAAGTGCTGGGATTACAGGCGTGAGTCACCGCGCCCAGCCTCTATGGGCTGTTTTTTGGTTCCATATGAAATTTAAAGTAGTTTTTTCTAATTCTGTGAAGAAAATCAATGGTAGCTTGATGGAAATAGCATTGAATCTATAAATTACTTTGGGCAGTATGGCCATTTTCACGATATTAATTTTTACTATCCATGAGCATGGAATGTTTTTCCATTGTTTGTGTTCTCTCTTATTTCCTTGAGCAGTGGTTTGTAGTTCTCCTTGAAGAGGTCCTTCACATCCCTTATAAATTGTATTCCTAGGTATTTTATTCTCTTTGTAGCTATTGTGAATGGGAGTTCACTCATGATTTGGCTCTCTGTTTGTCTATTATGGGTGTATAGGAATGCTTGTGATTTTTGCACATTGATTTCTTATCCTGAGACTTTGCTGAAGTTACTTATCAGCTTAAGGAGCTTTTGGGCCAAGACGATGGGGTTTTCTAAATATACAATCATGTCATCTGCAAACAGAGATAATTTGACTTCTCCTCTTCCTATTTGAATATTCTTTATTTCTTTCTCTTGCCTGATTGCCCTGGCCAGAACTTCCAATACTATGTTGAATAGGAGTGGTGAGGGAGGGCATCCTTGTCTGTGCATGTTTTCAAAGGGAATGCTTCCAGCTTTTGCCCATTCACTATGATATTGGCTATGGGTTTGTAATAAAGAGCTCTTACTATTTTGAGATATGTTCCATCAATACCTAGTTTATTGAGAGTTTTTACCGTGAAGCGGTGTTGAATTTTATCGAAGGCCTTTTCTGCATCTATTGAGATAATCATGTGGTTTTTGTCTTTGGTTCTGCTTATGTGATGGATTACGTTTATTGATTTGCATATGTTGAACAAGCCTTGCATCCCAGGGATGAAGCTGACTTGATCATGGTGGATAAGATTTTTAATGTGCTGCTGGATTCGGTTTGCCAGTATGTTATTGAGGACTTTTGCATCAATGTCCCTCAGGGATATTGGCCTGAAATTTTTTTTGTCGTTGTGTCTCTGCCATGTTTTGGTGTCAGGATGATACTGGCCTCATAAAATGAGTTAGGGACAAGTCCTTGTTTTTCTGTTGTTTGGAATAGTTTCAGAAGGAATGATACCAGCTCCTGTTTGTATCTGGTAGAATTCGGCTGTGAATCCGTCTGGTCCTGGGCTTTTTTTGGTTGGTAGGCTATTAATTACTGTCTCAATTTCAGAATTTGTTATTGGTCTACTCAGGGATTCAACTTCTTCCTGGTTTAGTCTTGGAAGAGTGTATGTGTCCAGGAATTTATCCATTTCTTCTAGATTGTCTAGTTTATTTGTGTAGAGGTATTTATAGTATCTTCTGGTGGTAGTTTGTATTTCTGTGGGATCAGTGGTGATCTCTTCTTTATAATTTTTTATTGTGTCTATTTGATTCTTCCCTCTTTTCTTCTTTATTAGTCTGGCTAGTGGTCTATCTATAAAAAACAAGTTCTGTTATTTCACATTTAATCTGTGTAAGACTTGTACTGGGTGCTATGGCATGAAACAAAGCATATTCAACTGGTTTAACAATGATAAATATTGACTAATGACATAAGTAGAAATTAAGGGTAGACTCAATATAGTATTTAAGAGGTTAGAAGAGGGGGAACTTTCTAGAGACTTGACGATTAGGGAATGTCCCATGGTAGAGCGGGTAGGGCTTGGCCCATGCTGACTTAACAGCTACCACTTCACTCCCATGTCTGAATCAACAATTTCAATACATTTAAACTACTATTTGAACAGTGGTCTGGTGGTTAAAAAATGTAAAAATTATTTTTGCTTCATATTGAGTTATACTCTGATTAGTTATTAAATGAAGACTATTTCCCATAAGTTCTTTTAGAGATGAGAAAATTAGTTATGGGTGAGCATAGTCCATTAATTATTTCATGTACCTGAAGATCTCCAGGGAATGCCATGGCTTCACAACATGGCCCCAGAGGGTTAAATTTTGCATTTGATTCCCTGCATTTGCTGAAGATGAGTGAAATTGGATGACTCCCTGTTGACTAAGCATCCGAAGCAGCTACTGTGTGTTGTTTATTTCCTTAGAGAGCATGAATTCTATAACATCTTGCTTTTAGTAAAATTATGTCTCTTTCTCCCCAAAGATTTTCACATGTAAGTAGGCTAGATAAACTCTAGGAGTTCACAGTGACCTCTGGGAATAGAGAAATATCCCTATATTGCTTTAAAGATTATTTTTAATTATGAAATATTTCAAACATGCTGAGAAGTGTATGAAATAATGTAATAAAGACCATGCATCCTGTGCCTAGATTTAATAAATGTCAACATTTTGCCATTTTATATACATATATATATATATATAAACGTGTGTGTGTGTGTATATATATATATGTGTGTATATATATATGCTTCAGACCTCTTTCTCTCTCTTCTTTTAAAGAAATAGAATAGTTATCAATACAGCTAATGCCTCCTCTTTGCATTACTTCCACTCCCTGCTCTCTAGAAGTAGTTGCTATTCTGAAGTTGGTTGATCTATGTTATTTTCTTGAAGACTTAAATTTTTACTTGCTAGGTAGATATGAAGAAACAAAACATACTGTTATTTATGTGGTTTATGACTTTACATAAATGACATTAGAATGTATATATCATTGCACTGCACCTTGCATTTTGCAGTCAGCATTATGTTTTTGAGATTTAACCATATTGATGTATGCAAATCTAGTATACTCACTTTAACTGTTGTATAGTATTTTATTGTCTGAGTCAATCATGGTTTATTTAAGCTCTGTTTGACATCACTGAGGCTTCTTTTGCATATGCGTATGTTTCTTTGGGAAGATCACATTAAAAGTGGAATTGCTGTATCATGATTTAGTTGTAGGCTCCTGAAAGTCAGAAAACCTGTGATACCACAAAAAAGTTCATTTCTTTTCTCATAATGTCCCAGAACAGGTGCTCCCATCAGTGGGTGTGTGATAGTTCACTCTATGTGTCAACTTGACTGGATCACACGATTCCCAGATTATCTGGTTAAACGTTATTTCTGGGTGTTTCTGTAAGGTGTGACTTCATAGAAGAGGTTATCATTTAAATTGGTGAACTGAGCAAAAGTGATGACCTTTTCCCATGTGGGTGAGCTTCATCCAACCCATTAAGAAACTGAATAGGACAAAAGGTGGAGGAAGGGAGGATTGGTTGGTTCTCTGCCTGAGTGCTTGAGCTGGAACATCAGTCTTCTCCTGACCTCAGTACTCCTGATTCTCTGGCCTTGGGATTGGAACTGGAATCTATAGCACGGGCTTTTCAGCTCTCAGGCCTTAAAATGACACTACTAGATTTCCTGGGTCTCTGGCTTGCGCACAGTAGATCGTAGCCTTCTCAGCCTCCTTTTCATAATTACATTAGCCAATACCTTACAATACATCTACATCTGTCTATATATGTCTATCTGCCTATCTATCTATCTATCTATCTATCAATCTATCTATCTATCTATTGTTGGGGGAACCCACCCCCAATATTTCAACGTAGGTTCTTTTTATTTTCCATAAGTGTCAGCCAGCTGAGAAATAGTACAAAGAGAGGAATTTTACAGCTGGGCCGCCAAGGGTGACATCACATATCAGGACCATGATGCCCGCCTGAGTCTCAGACCAGCAAGTTTTTAATTAAGGGTTTCAAAAGGGGAGGGGGTGTAAGAACAGGGAGTAGGTACAAAGATCACATGCTTCAAAGGGCAAAAAGCAGAACTACTAATAAGAGTCTAACAAAGATCACAGGGCAAAGGGCAAAAATAGAACCACTGATAAGGGTCTGTGTTCAGCAGTACACGTGTTGTCTTGATAAACATCTTAAACAACAGAAAACAGGGTTTGAGAGCAGAGAACTGGTCTGATCACAAATTTACCAGGGTATGGTTTTTCCCTGCCCTAGTAAGCCTGAGGGTACTGCAGGAGACCAGGGCATATCTCAGTCCTTATCTCAACTGCACAAGACAGACATTCCCAGAGTGGCTGTTTATAGACCTCCCCACAGGAATGCATTGCTCTCCCAGGGTATTAATATTAATATTCCATGCTAGGAAAAGAATTTAGCGATACCTTTCCTACTTGCATGTCCGTTTATAGGCTCTCTGAAAGAAGAAAAATATGGCTATTTTTGCCCGACCTTGCAGGCAGTCAGACCTTATGGTTGTCTTCCCTTGTTCCATAAAAATCGCTGTCATTCTGTTCTTTTTCAAGGTGCACTGATTTCATATTGTTCAAACACACATGTTTTACAATCAATTTGTACAGTTAACACAATTATCACAATGGTCCTGAAGTGATGTACATCCTCAGCTTATGAAGATAACAGAATTAAGAGATTAAAGTAAAGACAGGAATAAGAAATTATGAAAGTATTATTTGGGAACTGATAAATGTCCATGAAATCTTCATAATTTATGTCCCTCTGCTGCAGCTCCAGCTGATCCCTCCATTCAGGGTCCCTAACTTCCTGCAACAATCTATCTGTCTGTCTGTCTGTCTGTCTGTCTATCTATCTATCTATCTATCTATCTATCTATCTATCTATCAATCCATCCATCCATCTATCTATCAATCTATCTATCTATCTACCTATCAACCTGCCTACCTATCTTTCTATCTATCTGTTCTGTTGGTTTTGTTTCTCTGGATAACCTTGAGTAACACAAGGTGGTTCTCCTCAGTGAAGTGACTCAGCAACTCATTTGTCTTCCAACTGTGTCTCCATCTTTTCCTGGGCAATTCACGATCTGCATGCACCTGCAGGAAGTGGAAAGAAAGGATGGAGGAGACATATTCACTCTTATAAGCTTTAGGTTGAATTGGTGCAAACCACTTCTACTGTTCCCAGAAATATAACTGATTAGTTATTTATGCATGCTCTGGGCAATTAGCCTTACTATGGAGTCATTCAGAGTAGAGGTTGTCTTTAGCCTGTTAATTTCAGGTCAGCTTTTACAAACTGCCTGGATTATTTTGGATAATAAAATTGCCCTACATTTTCTCCTTGTGGGCCATGATGGAGTACGTGCAATCACAAATACATTGTGATGTACCCTAGGTTAATTGATAACTTAGAAGAAATGGAGAATCATATCAAAGCATAATTAAAAAGTCAACCTTGTTTCTTAAGGTAGATCATAATGGTTAATGGAGTTTGTTCAGCTGGTTGTGATAGCAGACTTCATGAAATATGGTATAAGGCAAATTGACAGATTTGGTCCCTGCCTCAATTTTTAAGATTGATTAGAGTGACTGAGTGATTGGTACACTCAGAAAAATTTACCAAAAGTGAACACAATGTAGAAAACAGGGTGCATGTTGTTGGAAGTAAATTCTCTATGTGTCTCCAACATTTCTGCACAGCATGCAAGCAGAGATGCTGACTACCTTTGTTCTTGACTGTCTTGATTCTGGTTTCCTAATGATCATGAATGTCTTTTTGGAGCAAAGAGAAATCATGATTAGTGTCCATTGTACAAGGTTTTCATCCTGTAACTCAATCCACTGTGTGTGCAGGTATCACCTTGTCCTCTTCAAATCTCCCCATGGAAAGTGGGGCTTGCAGAACTGGCACAAGAAAGTGCTGATATTCTGGCTGCAATTGTTGCTGTGAGTAATACAGACCTTTGCCTCTTACCCAAGAGACTTGTGTCTTCTCTTAGCATTCACGATGATGTGGCAGGCTAACTTGTTAGATTTTAGGTAGGGTAAAATGTGACATCTTTCAAAGTTATTGGCAATGACAAAATAGAACATAGCTTGGGTGATCTTGGGAAAGGAACCTAACCGCTACGAGTCTCTTATTTTATATCTTTTGTAAGTGAAAGGACTTGGTCTAGATCAGATTACTGGTAAGGGCCCTGTGAGTTTGAAGAGCTATGGTTTCATGATTCCTTGGGGGTAGTGCTTAGGCCTTTGCTCTGCAGGACCCCAGTGGAATATGTCTGGATATAAAATGCTGGTTAAAACCTTGAGGGCTTCTTTTTAGCACTTCTTGCTTATCTCTCCTATATCTTGACGCCGTATCCTTTCATTTTTAAGGTGTATTTAAATGGTGAATTTTTTCACAGAACATGAGCGAAATCATCATTTTCTTTATTATTTTTTATTTTTGTTTTTGAGATGGAGTCTTGCTCTGTCACCTAGGCTGTAGAGCAGTGGTGCATTTGTGGCTCACTGCAACCTCTGCCTCCTGTGTTCAAGCAATTCTTGTGTCTCAGCCTTTTGAGTAGCTGGGATTACAGATGCCCCCCACCCCGCTTGGTTAGTTTTTGTATTTTTAGTAGAGATGGGGTTTTGCCATGTTGGCCAGGCTGGTCTTGAACTGTTGGTCTCAAGCGATCTGCCCAGCTTGGCCTCCCAAAGTGCTGGGATTACAGGCCTGAGCCACCATGCCCGGCTGATATATCATTTTCAAAAGGACAGTTGCATAATATAATCCATAGTTAAAGACACAGAGGGTGCTTTAAAGACAATCCCTAATTTAGCTGGTGATTGAAAGAAATCCATGTGTGTGCCCTCTGTTGGAGCAGACAGCATATCAAGGCAGTTCTGCCATCCAGGCTTGTTTGAGGAGCCTCAGGGCAGTATGAATCTGCATTTCATTGCCTATGAAGAAAACAAAGAGATCAGAAGCTAAGCAAAGGGCACTGACTCAGGACACTTAACTTTAGGACCCCTTATTTGTTTTGAATATCAAATCAGTTGTCTTTTGTGGGGTGGTGAAGATTTCACACCGACAAACTTGGTTGCTAATGTTATTTTTCCATGTGGGACTCTGTAAGTCTTGACTGGAGGGTAGAGGGCAGAGAGAGTCCTGAGTGGAAAAATGGTCAGGAGAAATCTGTTTTATTTTTCTGATTTTTTTGCAGGGTCTTGAAGCGTGGTTGTGACCGAAGCATTTGCTCTTTGCACCTCAAATGATTTTTTAACTCAAATGCTGTTCCTCATGTACATGACAGGAGGTGATGGGTCAAATGTTGGCAAGGGCTTGATTGACAGGACAGAAGCCCAAGCCTGGAGGGAAGGCAGAGGGGGAGGAAAACCATGAAAAGCACTGCAGAGGGAAGCCACCGCCCGGGCAGAGGCAGCCCCAGTGCTGTGCAGAAGCTTGCTCTCCTGGCTTGCTTTCCTAATCTTTATATTCAAGCCATATACCTCAGGGTCTGTGAATCAACACACTTGCTTATTTACTGCTTTTTCTCTGGAACACTGAGCAGTGGCTTGACGGGGTGTACAGATACCTATTCTATCTCTAGGACTAGTGGTAGGGAAAGACTCTTGTCCTTCCCAATCACCCAGAGAGAGGCTTTCACGAAGGCATGTCCTGCAGTCTTTCAGGCCAGAGCATTGCATGCAATGTCCTCACTTTGTGAGATGCTGCATAATCCTCGTAAACTCTGTGATGCTCTTAAATCTTCTTGAAGTGCTGCTGCTACCATTTCACACAGCATCTTCTCCTATGAGATGCATTTTCCTCTGCATTTTTCAAGCCTGTACTTCTCTAACTTAAAAAAAAAAGTTCGGCTATGAAGAAAACTTGCTTTTTTCTCATTAAGACCCCGAACCACAAGAGTGTCTGATTAAATTAACCACAAGTTCCGGAGCACAAGCAGTGCTCTGTTTAATTTTCAGTTTTCTTATTCATACTGGGTGATGGAAACACTTTTCTCCTTCCTATTACTTTGGATTCCCTAGGTACAGGGACATTTCCTTGTTCCTGGCTCTGAAAAGACATGTGTCTCACAAACGGTAGTCGGAATAGATCAGCATTGTATATCTTTGAGTACATTTGTTACCTATAAAGTAAGATATGAGAGGGAGGAGGAATAATCCTAGGTAGAAGAGAATATTTCATATTTCACAATCACATTTTCTCAGAAATAGAGTCTATCCAAATATTCAACCTACAAAAAGGCAGCATCCTAACTGCTTTTTCCTTCTCTCCTCACCTGACTGTGTTTTTCCTTACCTGTTTTATCTTTTCATTTTAGTTCTGCACTTCACCTTGTCCTCCCCTCTTATCTCCTTCTCTCTGAATTTATTAATCAAATAATCCATCTTTACTGTGTAGGCAGTACCGTCACCACAAATCCTGCAGCTGCACACACTGACTATAAAGTAAACCTCTTTGAGAAGTCTCAGAATGGTGACTGGTTGCATAAAGTAGATTATGCCTGTCTGGAGTTTCCTGGAAATTGTTGTATTCCACTTATTACCTGTCTTTGAAATGAAAATATCAAGATAGTTTATCTTTGAAATGCTCCTCTCCAGACTATGAAGTTGAAAACTTAATAGTATCATGAATTCAGTTTAAAACAACAATCTCTTTATTCAAGATACTTTCTTCGCAATACTGTACCTGAGAAATGTTCTCAATAAAGTATGCATTTTAGCATTGTTTTTACTACACTAATGAATTGAGACCCAAAGTATACTTGATGTTGTTGAGGGGTAGGGAAGGAGAGAGAGAGATTGAGGGAGACGGAGAGAAAGAGAATTACCTTTTTAATGGTACTATAATCTAAAAGTCTGTCTGAAGAGGAAAGCATTTCAGAAGTGTGATTTGCTCTTTTGTTTTTGTCTTTATCTTTCAAATACATACCACCTTAGTGAAGAGGTTGGTCATCTATTACTTTGACAATTCTACTTTATATCCTCTAATGCTAGGACTTAAAGATAGATACATTTAAGGCTACTCACTCACTTATTTCTTTTCTCTCAGATGAGTGGTCAAAATTGGCAAGCAGAAGTTGAGTCTGTGTCTTACAACTGTCACTGTATTACCCCAGAGGTTCTCATCTGGGACTGATTCTTCCCCACCCCTCTCCATGGGATGTTTGGCAATTTTGGGACACATTTTTGGTTGTCACAACTGTGTGTAGGAGGGTACTGCTGGCATCTAGTGGATAGAGAGCACGGAGATGCTATTAAGTATCCTATAAAACCTAGTACAGCCCCCAAAACAAAAAATTTCTGGTTCTAATGTCCATAGTGCTGAGGAGGCTGAGAAGTTCTGATTTATGCTAACCAGATTTAGTAGCAAATGCTGAAAGCAGGAACAGGAGGAGAGAAGATGGGAAGAAAATAAAAATAAATCAAGAAGTTACTGCAGGCCTGATATATACACATTCACATATGTCATTGCTTTCATTTAATCCTCATAGAAATTCCCTTAAGTATAATTGTTTCTTGTTTTATTATTTTTCTTCTGTCAAAGGAGGAATCTGAGACCCAGAGAAGTTAAGTGATGTGCTTTAAGTCACGTGACTTAGCAAGTGTAATTCTGAAGTCCATGCTTTTCCTGTTTCTCCTCACTGGGAGCAGGAAGACAATTATCCATTCAGGTCTCAGAGTGGAGAGAATGGAGGCTGAATTGGTACACTTTACCAATAGATTTATACATGTAGATGCTCATATTGTATCAAATAACCAGTGTCCATCATTTTTTTGGATGGTTTTAAATTCAAACACTTGGAAAGCTATTATTTATATCGTGATGTTTCTTTTGGAAAAATACGGTCATTCTTCCTTTTCTGTTTTTTAAAAAATCTCCTTAAGAAACTTCACCAATCACTTAGATCTTGAGCTGTGGTGTGTGATGTATTAGAGAAAAATGTGTAGGGAGAGGTCAATGTGCCATGGGTCATGAATTAAGAACACATAAACTACAGATGCTCAACTAAAAGCTTAAGTCAGAAAAGAATTACTTCTAGGACTGAAAATTCTTGGATATAGAATGTCTCAAAAGAACTGAATCATCTTTTTCTCTGTCTATTTTGAAAAAACAAAATAGATTTTCATCCACTGAAACAGTTTAGTACTTTTTTCCTTGAAGATTCCCATAATAAGTTTGTTTTTTCTTTTTATGGTCACAATTTTTGATCAACTCCAATACAGAGCAGGATAAAAACATTTCCCATCCCAATTCATCTTCTTTCAGAGTTTTGAAGTATAAATGACAAGTGCCAATGGAAAAGGCCATTTCTTTCCATTGACCTTGGCCTTCTGGAATCAGTGTCTTCAGAAGAGAAGACTGGGCATTTGCATTTTCCATAAGTTCCACAGGAGATTTTATTTTAACAAGCACAGTGCCTTGAATTTAGTGCCACTCAATAATTCTTGTTGATGATAGTTCTCTTGGTCATTGCCCATCCTACCTGCTCTGGGGCCAGCCTGGAATCCAAGCCAAATCTACATTTGTTAGACTTTTAAAAGGACTTTTGTCCCAAATGTTATAAGGAGATTTTTTAGACATGGCTGTGAATTACCCTTAAAAGTATAAAGCTATTGCTATAGTAAAATAGTCTTAGTTTTTCATAAGAGAGTATTAAAACTCTGCAAATTTAATTTCTCTGATTTTCTCTGAGGTTCTCAATCTGGAAAGTGGAAATAAGAGTAAAATCCTTACCTCATTTATGGGTTTAAGGATAGACTGAAGTATTATATAAAAAGGATTTAGTAAACTGGAAAAGATGTAAGATATTTATTATTATAGTTTTTACTTCTTGATGTTTTATTATTTTTTGACAACTTGGGTCTTTAAACTTGACCTTTGGTTTTAGAAGGACACTGAATCTATGTTTTTAAAACAGAATTATCTTTCTGAGGTGCAATCAGGCCCATGGATGTGTATTGTTTAGTTTGCTCAGTGTCTAAAAATTAAAAAAAATCAGCTGTCAATGCTTAAAAATCAAGCAATTTCACATAACAATTTGGGCTTCTGACTTAAGTTGAGAAACCAGAATACTTAGCCTATATATGCCCAGTGCAGCAATTAGTTTCAGTTTAGTAACCTTGTCTAGATCCTACAGGAATGTGAATTTGTCACCCATACTCTACAACTGAAGTTCTCAATGTCTGATCCACAAGACCCACAGAGTTAGCATTGCTGAAAATGTGTTGGAAATGGTAATTTTAGGGCTTCTGCCCAGGCCTAGTAAACTATTTGTCAAGCTTTCTCGGGGCTTTGGATACACACTCGAGCCTGAGAACCACTGCTCCACGACATCGCAGTCCAATTGTCCGTGACCTAAGTCCTGAACTTGTCTAGTACTGGGAAAGTCAGTCTTGGTTTCTGATTGCTACAGGGGTCTTCCATTGATTGAGCAACATTTCATTTCCTTGCCCCTCTCACCGTTGCTGGGTTTTATGTTTTTTGCTCATTTTGGACTTGAGATAAATAAGAAAAACAATATCCTTGCGGTCCTTAGCATTTTCAACCAACAGCAGCAATTTGTGAGGATAAGTCCTCTGACCCTAAGTTGATCAAGTGACCTCTTGCCACTCTTTGAGGTCATCCTTACAACTGTCTGTTGAACACCTTCTTTAAAAAAAAAAAAACATCAGTTTCTCCCCTTTCAAAACTAAGCAGTTTTAAGCAGCTCTGAAAGGAATTTAAATCTGTGCTTTTATTTTGACATTTCTTCCAACATTGATTAGATAATTTCTGATCTGTTTATTGTTTTGTACTACAGTGTGAAATTTCTAGAGATTATACTACATTGGTGTTCCCCCCTGAGGGAAAATTCATAGTATAAGAGCTAACTGTTATAATATAAAACCAATATTCTTGTGAAATTTGTAAATTAAATTTTCTTTCCAACTTTTGTTTAATATATTCAGTGTCACCTTGTAAGGCAACTGAGATAATTTTGTGTACCCTATCAATTTGTTTCTTGTTTGACATCTGTGTTTGTTTATATAGCTTTCAGAAGTGGAGAATTCTGTTGCCAATTAATGTTGACGGTTTCGAGTTAGAGAGAAGAGAGTTTGCTTATAAATGAAAGTTTTTGTTTTTAAGTTGTGTTTTATTGTAGCTGAGTGTTTTCCAAATAAATATTCACTGACTTTATTGAATACTTCAATTGGGTAATGGAATCACAGGCTTTCAGAGAAGTAGGGCTCAAATATAATTTTAATTTATAAAAGATTCCTCTGCTATTGAACAATGGGACAACAGAAAATACATGAAAAGAATAACTTCAAGTAAGATATTGACCAAGTTTATGTTTTCTTGTGGAGGTGAAATCTTGGGCTAAGGTAACTTCTCAAGCAACTGTAACATGGCCATTTGTAAGACATTGCTTATTAAAATAGGAGCTCCTGACTTCTGATCTTGCAGGTTGGTTGGAGAATCACCTAGGGACCATATTAAAAGTATTACTTCAGTCACTTCGTGGTTGGCACTGAGAAGATGTATTTTATGCTCCTTCCCAAGTGATTTTTAATATGTAGCTGGATTTGGAAATCATTTTGCTAAATCACACATTGTCTCTTTTAAAAAGAGCCAAAAGAGAACATTTTTCAGCCCATAGGACCAGGAAATTTTATGCCTTTCCAAAGCATCTGGTACCTTTTGATCTTACAGGACAATTATAAATGTTATAATGAATTGTTTTTCTCTTTTAGATTTGACTATAAGCTCAGAGCAATTTTGACCCCCATTAGCTTTTGTGTAGGATTGGACTTTCTAGAATAAATTTTTATGTTTTTTTTTTTTTTTTTTTTTTACACTCTGGCTTTACTTTAGCATTATTTCCATATTTTTGCACTCTGATGTCTCTGTTTTAATTTAGTTTTTATTTTATGGTATTTTAAATCACGTTTGAAGTCATAATAAGTTTTTTTTTTTGGTATAAGGAATAGTATAAATAAATACGATAGCCGTAGCAAAAAGACTGCCATACAGGTCATTAATAGGGCTATTTTATGGAGTGTTACTTAGTAATCCTGAACTAACTGCTGTTGAACTTAGCACTGTTTTCCATATGCAATGATTCTGTGACAGCTAGGTTAAAAAAGAGAACCATGGTCATAGAGTATATGGGATTATATGTTCTATATTCCTCTTTATGCACTTTACGATGCACATAACAGTGTAAAGACTCTGAAAAGACCTGCAATAAAGACATTTTAAAAATCTTTAATCCAACATTTTCCAAGCTTTCCCAAAACCAATGACTATCTCCCTCCCCCCAGAACACATGTTAACATTTCCAGAACAATGTTTTATTTGGGGAATGCCATATTATTGCTATGTCTGAAAGTGTTGAATGGCAATATGGTTAAAATGAGGAAAGCTATTGTGTTGGACAAACAGAAATTATCAATCATCTTGGAGGGGAATAAACTGAGTTAAGTGAGTAAAATTTAGAGAAACTATGCTAAATTGGCACTTGTGAAGAAGCGTATATAATAGGGAGAAGAAAAAGACAATACCATATTTGTATTCTTGCAGTTGCAGAAGGAACAGTACTTACAGCACACATTTCACGTACAATGAAGTAAATCTTAAATCTTAGCTGATCTCTACCATGGATCCATCTTCTGGGTGGTATCATGTTAAAATGTTATGTAAATGAAGTAAATAGTTGTCCCCCACTATCCCCAGTGGTAGAGAGAATAGTGGGAGGTCTTGGGAGAAATCTGGGTGGTTTATGTGACAGAAGTTAAGTCATGGGGGAAGAATTTGTGTATATATCAGTTAAACTCTCCCTGAGGACATGTGATCTCCCTAAGTGTCGTAGACATGTCCTACCTCCTGACAGCCTTGGTCAGAATGTGAATAAAAAAAAAGTTTCATGAATCCATACTTACTCAATTTTCTTCTCTGTATCCCCAAGAGACATAGGGAGAAATGGTTTTATTTTAAGGACATTCTACTCTGTGGAAGGAAATGTTTAACGTGACATCCTATTAATTGGTCACTTAGTTGCTTAGTTTTTACAACTCACAGTTCATTTTAAATAACTCGAATGAACAGAAATTTAACTGAGGTGGGGAGAAAGCAATCTAATACAATTCAGTTAGAAATATCTAACATGTGAAGATATAATCTAAATTATCCACGAAAATAAACTTGGAGTCCAGTGACTAAATTGTTAAGAGTGGGCTTAACAAGAGACAGGCATGAAATTAGAACACCCAACACAATGTGTACACAGGAGACTTTTCACCAAAGGAACTCAATACTTATTGTAAGAAGGTGCTCTATTCCTGTTCTGTGAAGGTGCCATATGTCATATTGATATGACAGTGTCCTATCAATAACAGCAAAATCAGTCAGTGCAAATTCTGTTGCCCAAAAAAGTGAGTGAGCTGAAATGGTTTTGGTAATCACTTTCAAGGCAATTTAGACCTTTAAATCTCAAGAGGTCAAATCCATGATTTTTGTTTCATCATTAAGTTGATCACTTGAATCCATTCCTCTTTTCTGGGTGGCAACACTTATTAACTGGACATCTTCTCGTTCTTTTATAGCCAATAAAATGTACCTCGTTTTGATAGTGATGGAAGGCAGACAAATGCCTAAGCAGATGATGGGGGGTTCCTGGTGAAACCCCACCTTCAAGCCAAAACACAGCCTGAAGGCTGAAAGACCAGACTGCTGGTCCCTAATGAAACCTGTGACCCAGAGTGAGAACTTCTGCTCCTATTTGCCTGCCCTTTCCCCATTGATTCTTTCTGAATAATGCCTTTTAACTGATCAAATGTTGCCTTTTCCAATACTACCAATGGCCTGCCCTTCCCCTATTCTGAGCCCATAAAAGCCCTGGACTCAGCCACCCGGGGGGACTTTCCTGCCTTCAGGTAGGGGGACAACTCCCGTGTCCCCTCTTCATGGAAAGCTGTTTCATCACTCAATAAAACTCCCTGCCTTGCTCACTCTTTGATTGTCAGCATATCCTCATTCTTCTTGGATGCTGGACAAAAGCTTGGGACCCACAGGGTGTGGGTACCCAGAAAGGCTGTGATACTGTCCTTTTGTTCTTGTCAGTAGAGGGCAGCTGCCTCGCACAACGGGGACAGGGGCTGACTGAGCTACTAACACACTGCTGTCCATCGGACTGTGGACAGTGGAACTAAAGAGGTAATTAGCTCACTAACACCATCTCTAGGGCTTCAGGGTCACAGGAACCCTTGACTGGGTACTGCTGTGTTCCCCTCGAGGCAACATGCCTGCTCTGGCCACAGACCTTGCACGGTGCTTGCTTCTATGTCAGTGCTTGGAGTGGCTGGCCAGATCCCACACTCACTTGCTCACATGCTCCCTCCTGTAAGGGGCTGAGCACAGTGGGCCGAGTAGACGGGGCACCCCTGCTGGGAGTCTGGCAAAGGGGCCAAGAGAAAAATCCTGCATCACTTTCATATCTCTTTATGAGCTTATCTCTGTTTAAATTAAATTTCTGGTAAAAATCTTGTTCAAATTGTATTTTTCTATATAAAAGAAAATTTGCTCATTGAAGAAAGGTTTCCAAAGGAAATCTTGGTCACCCTACTAGCCTATCTCAAGCCATTAGTAATAACATTTAATCTTTGCTGACCTAAATAATTTTTAAATGCAACCAGAATCACATATAGTTCTAGTTCTGAAATTTGAGTATCCAAGAAAAGAAAAAAATTCAAAAACTGAGTTTACTGATTGATGAACGATTTGAGCAGGGTAGGAGTGGTGGTGTGGTGGTGTCAGGTTAACACTCTTAGAAATATGATGCCATTTCTTCCCTGTCTGTTACACATTCAGAACAGAAGCAGGAGTTGTAAGATAGAGAATGTGAGATAAGATGGTGCCATGCAGAGAGCAGTGGCTTGGGAACCTGAAGAACTGGTTTCTAATGGCAGTAGTAAGAAACAGCAGTTAATTGAGTAACTGAAAAGCTTCAGGATAGTGTGGCATGCTTGATATATCTTCATAATGACCCTTTCAAATGTATTATCACTAATTTCTGGGAAACCAAGGCCCAGAGAGGTTAAGTAACTTTCTGAAGGCCACACAGTAAGTGACAGAACTGTAGTTCGGATCCAAAATGCGGCATTGACTCAAACTCTCTACTTTTATTGTTCCTACTTCCTTTCTTTGCAAATGCCAGATAAGAAATAAAGTCAAAAACTATAGGCTGGGTGTGGTGGCTCATGCCTGTAATCCCAGCACTTTGGGAGGCTGAGGTAGGTGGATCACTTGAGGTCAGGAGTTCGAGGCCAGCCTGGCTAACTTTGCAAAACCCCATCTCTACTAAAAATACAAAAATTAGCTGGGAGTGGTGGTGTGTGCCTTTAGTTCTAGCTGCTTGGGAGGCTGAGGCAGGAGAACCACTTGAACTCGGGAGGTGGAGGTTGCAGTGAGCCTAGGTTGTACCACTGCACTTCAGCCTGGGAGACAGAATGAGACTGTCAAAACAAAACAAAGCAACAAAACAAAACAACAAAACACTATGTAGCAGCATGATGATTGTATGGTCATGCACCTCTTAAAGGACAAGGATATGTCCTGGGAAAAGCATCATTAGGTGATTTCATCATGGTTTGAACATTTTTAAGAGTATATTTACACAAACCTAGATGCCATAGCCTACTATACACCTAGGCCATGTAGCATAGCCTATGGCTTCTAGGCTACAAACTGTGCAGCATGTTACTGTACTGAATACTGTGGCCAATTGTAACATAATGGTAATTATTTGGGTCTCTAAGGCTATCTAAACATAGAAAAGTTACAGTAAAAATATGGCATAAAAGATAAAAGATGGTACACCTGCATACGGTACCTACCATGAATGGCGCTTGCAGGATTGGAAGTTGTTCTGGGTGAGTCAGTGAGTGAACGTGAGTGAACATGAAGGCCTAGGACATTACTGTAGACTACCGTAGACTTTATAAACACTGCACATAGGCTACACTAAACTTATACAAATATTTTTCATTCTTTAATAAGTTAGCCTTAACTTACTGTAAATTTTTTTTAAAAGTTTTGACTCTTGTAATAACACTTAGCTTAAAACAGAAACACATTGTACAGTTAAAAAAATTTTCTTTATATCTTTATTCCATAAACTTTTTTTCTATTTTTAAAAATATTTATTTTTTACTTTCAAAACTGTTTTTGTTAAAAACAAAGACACACACACACACATTAGCCTAGGCTTAGGGTCAGAATCATCAATGACGCTGTCTTCCACCTCCACATCTTGTCCCACTGAAACGTCTTCAGGGGGCACTAACACACATGGAGCTGTCATCTTCTCTGATAACAAGGCCTTCTGGATACCTCCTGCAAGACCTGCCTGAGGCTGTTTTATAGTGAACTTTGTAATAATTGGAATTATAAAAATTATTCACTCTAAAATAATGATAAAATTATAGTATAGTAAATGTATAAACCATTAGCATAGGTATTTATTGTCATTATCAAGTGTACGATTGTATTGTACACAATAGTATGTGCCAGACTTTTATATGACCGGTAGTACAGTAGGTTTGTTTACAGCAGCATCGCCACAAATGCATGAGTAATGTATTGCGCTAAAATGTTAACGAGGGCTAAAATGACACCAGATAATAAGAATTTTTAGGTCCGTTGTATTCTTATGGGACTATCTTGAGATATATTTGTTGTTTTGTTTTGAAAATTTCTTTTTTGGGAGTGCAGCAATTTTCATTTTTTTTTTCAAACTTAAATAAATTGTTACAAAATAGACTTTAGACAATAAGTTACAAATTGTAGCAAAAGGCTCCCTTCCACAGAGAGTTTTCCCACCCATGGTGCTCTGCATTCCCTCTCCCTGGTGTTGCAATCTGGCTGGTGAGGATGGCCTGGTATCTTGGCAGAGGCTGGCACTGGGAAGAGCATGGTGACAAAGGCTGGGGGAAGGAGGTCCTTCAAGGACAGGGACGCGAAGAGCACACCACCGTCTTCTTGGGAAGGAGGCCAGATCTTGGTCCTCTTCGCAAGGGGAGAGGAGAAGAGATAGGGAGCCCGAACTGCTCCTGAGAAAACGTGGAGATCAAGCCCCTCTTTGCATGCGCCCCCTCCCCCAGATTCTGATCTTTGGAAACTTGAAGTTCAGAGGGAGAAGCTGAGGTCTGCAGGCCACTGGGATGAAGGGCCCAGAAATAGGGTCTTGGGGGTGGGTGGAGGGAGCAATGACAAGTCCCCTCTGCCTGCCGCTGGTACCACTGGGGCTCCAGAACCTGCCACTGTCCACTCCTCCTGGAGCTGCTGCTGGTGCTGCATGAAGCCGTTTGTGCGGCAGAAGTGGCGAGGACCGTGGGGGCTGGTGAAAGGCCCCTCCCGGGGTGCATGGACCCGCCCATGGCCCTCCTGCCCGGCAGCTGTCCGGAAGGCCTTGCCACAGATGCTGCAGTGGTGGTGCTTGGGGTCCCTGTGGGTCCTGGTCCTGCTGTGGTTCTTAAAAGACAGCAGGTTGGGGCAGAGGGAGCAGGGGTACAGCCCCATGATATGGGCCTTCTGGTGTGTCAGCAGGCTGCCGGCTTGGTGGTAGAAGCGCCTGCACTGGGAGCAGCGGAAGGGCTGCTTACAACTCAATGGGAATAGGAAGAACAAGTATTATGGTCTATCGCGTTCAGTCATTGGCCCAGGTGATGGGCTACATTTCACTTCCACTCCCAGCTCAATGCAGAGAAACAGTCACATGGCCTCACCCAGCCATTGGGAAAGCAAGAAGCGCAATCCTGCCAAGAGTGTAGAACAGCCGTCCCCAACCTTTTTGGCACTGAAACTGTTAACCTCAGATTATCAGGCATTGGTTATATTCTTATAAGGAGCGCACAACCTAGATCCCCCTCCTGAGCAGTTCACAGTAGGGTTCACACTCCCATGAAAATCTAATGCTGCCACTGACCTGACAGGAGGCGGAGCTCAGGCGGTAATGTTCACCTCCTACTGTGCAGCCCGGTTCCTAACAGGCCACAAACCGGTACCGGTGTGTGGCCCAGGCATTGGGAACCCCTGGCCTAGAAGGAGAGGAGACACTGATAAGGTGGAACAGGTGAATGACAACCACAATGGTACTGGGGTTAATTTCCTTTAACCAGTATGATGTCACTTTCGTATTTACTGTTTTCATTTCCTCCTCCCATCAGCTATTTAGCACTTTTAGCTTGAGCTATGTGTAACTTTGTTTCCTAAAATTGATGGTCCTAGTTCCTGCCTGACGGCTAGCTAGCTAAATGCTGATAGAAGAATCCCCTGCCCTCTCCAGGCCTAATTTTATCAATGATAAGTAGATGGATTAGGATAGCTTTAAGAGATCTCCAAATGAAAATTTTATGACTTCATGAAAAGGCAAAAATAAATCCTTCTCTTTTGATTATCTTGCAGTGACCAAGTAGGTAACACAGGCGTGTATGGCCAGGGAGACATAATCCAGCAGTGGAGAGATAAGCAACGGAGGGGCACTGGTGCTGAGCCAGGAGAGATATCAAGGATAAGCTACTGAGGTGGACCTTGGGCTCCAATACGAGTTCAAAGACAGGTAAGAAATAGTGAGGAAATTATCAAATCTAGACTCTTCTACCTTTAATTTTTTATTTAGTGGTGATTCAGTGATTACTTAAAGTAAGCACACACACATACACACACACACGTATACATTTCCCCCAACAAGGGAAGACACTGAATGGCTCACTTCAAAGTTCAGGCAGTGAGTCTCAAAATTTTTAAGACGTCAGTGAAATACGCCTAGGGCTTATGTTTTATGGTTTGCACAGTATGATCATGATCCTTATAAATGTCTTTCACCTAGTGGCAAGGTAACCAAATGACAGCATGAAATTTTTGAAAACGGAATCGTTTTTCATCAGTTGAGTTAGAAAAACTACAGAAATAAGTGATAGCAATTGTCTTGGTAAGGCTTGTTTTAAATAATTCAGACCATTTGCTTTGTTCTAACTTGCATTTTAAACTATGTGCAACTTCTCAAATCATGACTTTCTAAAGTAAACATATTGGTTTACACACGAGGGTATGTGGATTTAACACAGCAAGGAAAGGCCAGAGCAAATGCCTAGGCCTGCTGTGTCACAGTCATGGCAGAGTTCTTTACACAAAGGCTGATAATTGGTAATAGAAGCTGAGTGGAAAACAGCCTCTAGGCCCTGCAAAGTGGCTACAGACACAAGCAAAGGAAAGGCTCCAGTTACCCATATTCATATGTTTAGATGTCTACTCTGATCTCCCTCCTCTGTCTTCTTACATGGTAATTTTACTAATCAGTCACCACATACAGGGAAACTGCCTGAAAGTAAAGCTCACATAAAGAAATGAGATAGATTGAAAACCTAAAACCAGATCTGTGCTTAGGCCTGAAGCTGTTTTGTACTTCTGGAGTTTTCTAGCACATAAGCCAACAATTTTGCTTTTATGTGTAGGATAGTTTTGGCTCAATTTCTTCCACTTGCGTTGAAAAAAATGACTGACTTATATACGGAATACGGATTACTGGGCTAAGGTTGAATAGCCATTCTGGTAAGAAACAGCCTGAGCAAAGGCATCTAGGCAGAAAATCTCAGAATGTATTCAAACTGGAGTATACATTAAATGGAAAAAATGGGAGGTAGTTCTAGATAAGAAGTGCTTTGAAGTCTCTGATAAAGAAAATAAAGTGTATTCTATTAAAAAAAAGAGGAACTGTGGAAACTTTTTGAGTAGGACAGTGAAATGTACAAACTTCGCTTTCTGAAGAGTTTCCTGGTACTCAAAGGAGAAACTATTGGGAAGGGGAGATTTAGGAGTTTATAATAAAAGAGAAAAACATGATAATCAATAATCAATCACTTTGGCAGTGTATAGGAAGTCTTATTATATGTGGTGTAGAATAGACAGGAGGTGAACGTCAAGATTGATTCTAAAATTTTAAGTTTTTCACTGTTTAATGAAACAGTAGGCCCTTGATAAATGGTTTTGAAAGGGTGGTTAGCTAGATAAATAGGGGAGTTCTGCTGGCAGATTGTTGGATATAGAAGAATGGAATGTGTTTTGCTGAGCAGGCAAGGATATGCTAAATCGCTTAACTTTGAAATTATAAAAAAGAGCATATTCCTAATCAATTCCTAGGGTTCAAAACTCAAATGACATTTATCTGTGTGCCTGAAACCTAAATGGTGATCATGGGCTATCATTTTCTTTCTTATTAAACTGGTACGTTTATTTTAAAAGAAACTCTGACTTTTCCTGTTAATGGAGGCAACATACACTTCATTAGCCTAGAGCAGGCATTGGCAGCCCACAGTAGACCGGTGAAGGCAGCAGGAGATGAACACCAGGGCTTAATGTTACCATTCTAACCATCAAACAAAATGCCAGTAGGCTGTTAGTACTTCTTTTCCCTCCTCCAGGTTCCATTTTCTCACATAACATCTCCATTCTCTTGGTACATGCACATTGCCTTCCTGGTGATTCAAATTATTCAGAGTACAACCCTGTCCCTCCCACCCCCAAAACTCTCAGTTCCATATGTCCCATTGCACATTTTTGAATAAATTTACCTCTCTCAAGACCTACCCATTTAAAAATATCGCTTCTCTTTCTACTCCTCTTCAATCCATTTTCTTTCTTACTTGCAAGTCCAAGCAAAATTTGTGTCGCTTTAAAGGGACTGACTGATTGCAGCCTGGTGTCAGGAGAAAAATAGTCATATGTGTCAACTTGGCTGGGCTACAGCACCTAATTATTTAATCTAAGTCTAATCTAGGTGTTACCGGGAAGCTATTTTATAGATGTGGTCAACATCTACCATTAGTTGATGTTAGGTAGAGGAGATTACTGTAGATTATATGGGCAGGCCCCATCTAATCAGTTGAAAGTCCTTAGGATTAAAAATTGAGATTACCTAGAAAAGGAGGAAATTCTGCCTCCAGACCACAACATCAACTCCTGCTCAAAGGATGATGCTGTCTATCCCCCCTACCTGTTTAAACTGGCTTTCACTTGAAATAAAATTTGTATAGTTAGAATTAGTGGCACCTACTGATGGAGTAATATTAGATCTGGCCTAGAGCTGAATGTGCCAGAAGCCATTAGCTATCTCTTAAATGTAGAAGGAAACTTTTCTAGTCAAAACCAAAAAATGTTGAACCTTAGCACTGGGGATGTGAAACAGATCTCAGCCCTCGTTCAGACCAGGCTTCTTATTTCAAAGATAATGAAATAGAGGCCCAGTGAAAACTAAGTGTGTTGTGCAAAGCCACAATCACTAGAATTATAACATCCCTTTATATTTATTTTTCACTTGAAAATATTTTAATATTTTTCTTTACTGCTAAATATTTTGCTAAAGCATGTTGTTTTGGCCTGGACAATATTCCATCATTTGGTCGTGCCAGAATACTTTTATTAAATATCTGTTTAATGCATTTAAGTTATATTCATGTTTTCACTTCTGTAAATACTGGGATAAATATCTTTATACATAAGTCTTTGTACACATTTATCATTCCTGAAGATAAGTTTAAAGAAAAGAAATTTCTAGGTCAAACAGTATGCACATTATGAAGGCTTTAGTCCCAGTTGCCAAATTGTCCTCCAGAGAGGTTTTACTAGTTTCTAATACTTAGTGATGGATGGGAGCCTGTTTCCCTCTCCTTTGAATATTTTCATTAAAAAACAAACAAATGGCCAGGCACGGTGACTCATGCCTGTAATCCCAGCACTTTGGGAGGCTGAGGTGGGTGGATCACCTGAGGTCAGGAGTTTGAGACCAGACTGGCCAACGTGACAAAACTTCATCCGTACTAAAAATACAAAAATTAGTTGGGCATGGCGGTGGCTGCCTATAATCCCAGCTACTCTAGGAGGCTGAGGCAGGAGAATCACTTCAACTCAGGGCGGAGGTTACAGGGAGCTGAGATTGTACCATTGCACTCCAGCCTGGGCAGCAAGAGTGAAACTCCATCTCAAACAAACAAACAAAACAAAACAAAACAAAATAAAACAAAAAAATGATGGAAATGGAGTCCTGTTTTAATTCCCCTTATTTATTAGCAAGGTTGCACTTTTTTTCCCCTAGATTTGATGTAAATTGTATTTTTATGCTGTTTTCATTGCCGTTTACCACTTTTTAATTGAAGTTTATATGCTATTGATTTGTAGAATGTCTTAAAAAATAAAATAGAATCCACAAAACCATTCCTCAATTAATGATGGCTGTTGTTATTATTCATATTGTTGTTTGTTTTGTTGTAGTTGTGGATATTATTGTGCCGCTGCTAGGTACTTACTCCTATTTAAGAAGAAACTACAAAGAGATCACAGCCTGGGGTCCAATAGCCTATGCTAAGGTCTAATAGCCTATGCTAGGGTCTAATAGCCTATGCTAGGTTGATCAGAGGGTAAAATATATCTATATTTCTTTGGGAAAAATGCGCCAAAGCATATCCCAATTATGCTGTTGATTTTAAAATCTTTCATCTGCATCTTTTAGCCAGGCTCTATTCTCCCTGGAATAAAGTAAAATGTGGTTTATGCTTCAGGCAAATGTATAATGGCATGCAAACCACTCCACCTCTTTCGTTTCCTCTCTAACTAGGCACTTGGATTCTTTCTTTTTTTGGAAATTTATGGGAATTGACCTCAGAGAATATATAAATTGCAAAGTGCTTCCTTTTTTATATAGCATTTTACATTATTCCTATTTTTCCCCTCTAGAAAGTGTGAAACTGCATATCTTAAAATGGAATCTGTGTAGCAGTTTTTTATATTTTTAAATATTTAGCAGTACACAGTGTTTACTTTCTATGTTTCATTCTTGAATATTATGTTTTATAGAAGACTATCAAGGAGTTTTCTTTTTCATTTTTATAGTAGGCTTCAAACTCCTGTAGGCCTGTGTTCATTCATTTGCCTTCTGCTGTGTTTGAACTCTTCTCCTAGGGTAGAAGTAGTATTTATGATTGGTCACCACATTATGCAGTTCTTGGTGAGGGAGGATGAGAGATGGCTCAAGGATATTTGGAAGAGTCTTTTATGACAATTGAATAATATAAATTAGACAATTTTGCATGGTGGTTATAAAAATCTTTACCTCCACACATGAGTTAATATATGTAACTTGCTTAGCATGATTCCAGACACATAGCAGATACATATCAAATATGTTATTTCCCTTCTGTTTATCAATCAGGGAACAAGACCAATAGGACTTTATATGTGCACACAAATACATGAGAGATTTATTTTAAGCAATTTGGAATTGGCTCCGGTGAATGTGGAGGGAGGTGTTTGAAATTTGTAGGCCAACCAGCTACAAATTCAGATAAGAGTTGATGTTGCAGTCTTGAGTCTGAAATCCATACAGCGGGCTTAGATTGGAAAGTGAGGTAGGATTTCTATGTTTCAGTCTTGAGGTAGAATTCCTTTTACTATAGGAAACCTTGGTTTTTGCTCTCAAAGCCTTCAATGGATTATACGAAGCACCTCTATCTTACAAAACGTAATCTCCTTTACCTAAAGTCAACTGACTGTGGATGTTAATCACGTCAACAAAATACCTTCATGACAACATCCAGACTAATGTTGGGCTAAACAAGTGAGCACCATAGCTTGAACAAGTTGACACATAAAATTAACCATTACACCTTTATTTTAACTCCTCCTTTCCCACATGTAAAGGGGAGTAGGGCTCTATCAAGAAACCAGAGGTCTTTTATTACTTCAATTTCAAGATCTCAGTTTTATGAACTCACTGAATTCCTTTAATGAACCTAAACAGCAAGATGTCTTGAGAACAAGATACAGTGCAGTTCTGAATAAAAGAAAGAAAAAGAGGGTTTGTGCTGATTTTGGAAGTAAGGTTAGAAGAAGGAGAGGTGAGAGTACCCCAAAGATGATGCAACTATCTTCCTGGTTTGACCAGCTTCTGCCAATTCTCCATGACTTTTACAGTAGTACTGAGAGTTGTGGGTTGGAGAGAAAACATAGAAAGGATAGGCTCCCTAATGCACAATATTAGGGAACTTCCCTGCCACAAAACAGGGGTGTCATGGGCTGAGTGAGGCAAGGCCTGTTGTGATTCTCTGCAAGCATCCTAGATAAGTCCAAAGAAATTCCCAGATCCTTCTTCAGTATAGAAGTAGAGACACAGACCAGAGTCCTCTTTGAGTCCAGGTTGAGAATGGGCATTGAAGAAACAATTTCCAGGGGCAGAAAGAAAATGAGCTTGAATGAAACAAGAGTTCATTATATGTTGGTGGTAAAGTTGCTTAACCTTTCAGCTGAGCTAAGTATTTAGACATGTAGGTGGATAATAATATCAACCCCCGACCTATTTAATAGGGCAAATGAGTTAAAACTACAAGATTTTAAATTCACATCAATCAGCAAATTCAAAGCACAGCACTATAATTAGAAACTCACAATTACCCGTAGAATATCCTTGTGGGCAAAATTAACACATACTGAAAATTGTTAGAAGTTATTTTAATCTCAGGTATAGCCTGGTTCAAATGAGTCGATTCCTTTATTCTGAGCATGATGGAATACCTACATATAAGGTAGACTTCCTTTAGAGATGGAATTTTATGCTATTTTAGAAACTTGGTGGCAATCTTTCTTAGGCCATTGTCAACAACTTAAATCAGAAAACTTAAATCAGTGACTTGAGGAGGTCTCCAAGGTGAATTTGTTAATAGTGAATACGAAAGACTGCTCTTCTAGAGAACTGACTTGGCTCCTGACTTTAGTAGATCACATCATTTAACTGTATATTTTTGTAAGGCCTGTTAAGGTATTATGAACATATATTTTATGTGTCAGGTTAACTATTTTAAGTCAGATAAGCAGAAACATATTCAATGGCTGACTTTCAAGGATTCTCTCAGGATTTGCATTGGGGTAGGCAATATATGTGCAAATATACGTGATTCACTGCCTTTTGAAATATTTCTTTTCAATACTTATTCATTTTGAGCAAGACAGAACAAATGCACAGTAATCCCCTTCTTTTTAATAGAGATTTTTTTTTTTTTCAGGCCAAGAATCTTGAACCTCCCATAAAATTGGTATAAATGACTTAAACAATGGTATAAATGACTTAAATGTGTCCTGGATTATTTACATAAAAGGCAATGATACATTATGGTAATAATGGGGGCAATACATTTTGGAGGCTGGAAAGTCAGCTACATAAGTCATCTCTGGAAGACGGAGCACCAGGTCTTTGCATTGTTAGGCTGGTATTTGTTTAATGTGATTTTTCAGAAAAAGTTATCAGAAAAGCTTTCACTGTAAGCAGCCATATGACCTCCAGGAAGTAGTTAAGAGAAATGTAATGGCACTATTTGATATAGTATAGGTTATATCTTTGGAAGGGATCCAATTTTTTCCAGTCTTTATTCACTAGGGAGTAAAATTATTGCCTCATAAAACAAGAGAAATGTCCAGTTATTTCTTAAGTAGAAACCTATTAACTTTACCACTGTCACCAGTTCCTTCCACAACATTAAAATCTTTTCAGCCTTGTGGCAGGGAGGATGTTACATACCCAGGTTTAGTGATCCAAGGACAATTGTTTTGAAAAACATGTATTTCCTTGAAAGACCCAATTTTGAAAGAACTAATTCTTAGAATGATGTTCCAATGAATCACTGGATTCATAACAGCATTTTTCTCAAAAACCTTTTGCCTATGTCAAAACTATCAGCCAGGGCATAAAAAAGTAGAGTTTTAATGGTAAAGAAAATTTATGATTGAAAAAGAGAGCTTGATTATTGAAATGCATTACAATGTTTCACCATAAAACCATTCAATTAAAGTTTAATTTATTTGGAAAATCTGGATAGACATCTCCAATTTCTATCAGAATGCTGCCATTGTACAGAATATTCCCTTAAGTTATACTGAGAGTTATAGTCCCCTTTCCGCTTGAGAGGCAAATAAAAATGCTTTGCTTACCCACAATGTCTGGATGAGAATGAATCAAATTCATCTGAGAAGATGTGATGGTTCCTACAGAAGAGGAGACAGAAGGTCATTTAGACTTTGCTCCATTCTGCTTTGGTTATATATTGTAAAGAACTGGCCAAGAACTAAGATCAGACTTAACCAAGGATGATGTTTGTCTCTCATACACATGATCTAGTTGCCCTGGCTCTTAGGTTAGGCCTCTTAATAGTCAAGCCCTTTGCATCCATTTTTAATTGTTCATTAGCTGAGAATCTTACATCCAGCCAAGTTGGGTCTGGAATTTGTGCAAACATATCTGAGCTATTCTTGGCCAAGATGTGTAGTTAGAATTTGGTTAGACTGCAAGGCATAGTATCTTGGCTGACTTTTTCCAAGAGTACCCCTTGAGACCAGGACATTAGTGATTCTCGGAGGACAAGTGAGGTGATGAAGAAAGTGAGACAGGAAAGGGAGAAAGGCCATTAAGTGTATTTTGAATAGTAAATTACCTCTTTGGGAAACTAGGGACTCAAGTACACTGAGCCCCCTTTAACAAATCAAGAGGATTAGTGAGAATGGTCTACCAGAAGGACAGGGATTATTTGTCAGTAGTGGAAGGTTGCCCTCAAAGATGGTAACTGCCCCATAGTGCATAGTACCAAGTTGCACCTGTGCCCTGCTGACCAAGTTTCTATAGGGCTAGAGAAAAGCCTCAAGCAGGGAATGGAGAAACACAGGATCTTGGGCTAGAAAACTATATGCTGAGACTGCAGGTGAACTCAGAGGTGAGCTGAGAAACTATGAAGATGGACATCAAAAATATCTGCTACAAACAATAAACTCAGAAATAATCGTGCCTTGAAGAGTAGAGGGCTACTTCTTTCACATTTAAGATAAATCCGGAGGAAGACAGTCCAGACTAATTTTGTCATCTTTACAATCTTCAGATCCCCAAACTCTTCCCAGCCCGCTATTTTGCTATCTTTATGGTGGGTTCACATTCAAAATGTAAAATGGCTGCCATCATATGTTAATGATACCTATATCCAAGGTGGTAGAACTTAGGAAGGGGCACAAAAGGCCTGTCCTTCTCATTTAAGGAGATATTCTGGAAATACAATGAAATATTTCTGCTTATATCGCATCAGTTAGAATTCAGTGACAGGGTCACATCTTGCTATAAAACACATTGAGAAATACAACCTTGACTGCAGGTGGCCATGTGTCTAACTGAAAAGGTGGTTCTATTACTATGAATGATAGGGAGAATGGGATATTGGCACCTAACCATCTTCGCATTGTGGGGTCTTCATCAACCAGAGTTATTGTGGCTGTATAAATGGAAGAAAGAAAGGGTAAGAATAAGTAAGAGTAGTAATATTAATACATTGACTACTTGAGGCTTCTGAAATTACTGGATCATGTTCCTCTTTGAAGGCTGACCAACTTCACAAAATTTAAGATAATGACCTTGTTTACAAAAGTGATCATGGATGATTTGCTTTAAATAAATGAATTAGTTTAACTGTATTCTGCCTAGTTATTTGGATAATAAATGAAGAGTTATAATAATGTCAATGGCAGTAATGATTATATTAGTCTGCTAGGGCTGCCATATCAAAATACCACAGACTAGGTGGATTACAGAAAAGAATGTTATTTCTTGCCGTTCTGGAGGCTGGAATTCCAAGATCAAATGTTAGCAGGTTTGGTTTCTCTTTTGCTTGCAGACAGCCACATTCTTGCTATGTCTTCACATGATCTT